>NC_138054.1:57854459-58477237 GCF_964194185.1 Rhinolophus hipposideros
CACTTTCTCCACTTCTATTCAACATAGTGCTGGAAGTTCTAGCTACAGCAATCAGACAAGAAAAAGAAATAAAAGGCATCCAAATTGTTAAGGAGGAAGTAAAATTGTCATTATATGCAGATGACATGATACTATATATAGAGAACCCTAAGGACTCCACCAAGAAACTATTAGAGCTGATAGATGAATTTAGTAAAGTAGCAGGATACAAAATTAATATTCAGAAATCAGTTGCATTTGTATATACCCATAATAAAACAGAAGAAAATATTTTAAAAAAATCCCATTTACAATTGCTCCAAAGACTATAAAATACCTGGGAATAAATTTAACCAAAGAAGTAAAAGATCTGTACTCAGAAAATTATAAGACACTGAAGAAAGAAATGAAAGAAGATACAAATAGATGGAAACACATACCATGTTCATAAATAGGAAGAATTAATATAGTTAAAATGTCCATACTGCCTAAGGCAATGTACATATTCAATGCAATTCCTATCAAACTACCAACAACGTTTTTCACAGAAATAGAACATGTAATCCTAAAATTTATATGGGACCATAAAAGACCCTGGATAGCCTCAGCAATCTTGAGAAATAAGAACAAAGTGAGGGGTATAACAATACCTGATATCAAATTATACTACAAGGCCACAGTAATCAAAACAGCATGGTACTGGCATAAAAACAGACACATAGATCAATGGAACAGAATAGAGAATCCAGAAATAAATCCATGCCTATATGGCCATTTAATCTACGACAATGGAAGCAAGAATGTACGATGGGGTAAAGACAGTCTATTCAATAAATGGTGCTGGGAAACCTGGACAGACACATGCAAAAAAATGAAGCTGGATCACCTCCTTACACCATATGCAAAAATAAATTCAAAATGGCTTAAAGACTTAAATGGAAGATCTGAAACCATAAAATTCCTAGAAGAAAATATAGGAAGAAACTTCACAGACATTACCCGGAGTAAGATTTTTACTGACATATCCCCTCACGCAAGGGAAGTAAGAGAAAAAATAAACATGTGGGATTACATCAAACTAAAAAGTTTTTTCACAGCAAAGGAAACCATCAATAAAACAAAAAGGGATCCTACTGAATGGGAAAAGATCTTTGCCAGTGATATATCTGATAAGGGGTTAATATCACAAATTTGTAAAAAAAAAACAACTCACTCAACTCAACTCCAAAAAAACAAACAACCCAATTAAAAAATGGGCAGAGGACATGAAGAGACATTTTTCTAAAAAGGACATACAGATGGCAAACAGACATATGAAAACATGTTCATCCTCACTAACCATCAGAAAAATGCAAATAAAAACCACAATGAGATACCACCTCACCCCAGTCAAAATGCCTATCATCAATAAATCAACAAACAACAAGTGCTGGCACGGATGTGGAGAAAAGGGAACCCTTGTGCACTGTTGGTGGGATTGCAGATTGGTGCAGCCACTATGGAAAACAGTATGGAGGTATCTCAAAAACCTGAAAATGGAACTACCTTATAATGCAGCAATTCCACTCCTAGGTATCTATCTGGAGAAATCCAAAACTCTAATTCAAAAATCTTTATGCACTCCTATGTTTATTGTGACACACAATAGCCAAGACATGGAAACTACCGAAACGCCCATCGGTAGATGACTGGATTAAGAAACTGTGGTACATTTATACAATGGAGTATTACACAACCATAAAGAAGAAAGAAATCTTACCATTTTCAACAACATGGATGGACCTAGAGAACATTATGTTAAGTGAAATAAGTCAGACAGAGAAAGACAAATACCCTATGATCTCACTTATATGTGGAATCTAAAGAAAAGAATAAGTGAATGAACAAATCAGAAAGTTTTTGGAGACATAGAGAAAAACTGAGGGTTGCTAGATGGGCGGGGGGTGGGGATAATGGGAAGGTGAGGGGATTAGAAAACAGTCGGTAACCACAAGATGGCCACGGGGTTTTGAAAATTAATTTGGGGAATGTAATCAATAATGTAAAGATTTTGTAGGGTATCCGATGGACACTTGTCCCATTTGGGAGACCACCTCGGGGATGATGTAGATGCCTAATCACTGCACTGTACACCTGAAGCTGAACAATAATGGATGCCAACTATAATTTTATATATATATATATGTGTGTGTGTGTGTGTGTGTGTGTGTGTGTGTGTATACGTATGTATATACTTACAAGAAGCAGAGTACAGCATTAGGAATAGTGACAGTGGAAATGTAATGGCTCTGTGCGATGCCAGAGGGATAGTGGATGGGGAGAGGGGGGTTCACACAGTGTGAGGGATATAAATGATAAATGTCTAAGTACTACTTTGTCTTTTATACCTGAAACAAATTAAAAAAATATATACGGATAATTTTATCATCAAAAAATATATATTGAACTGGTAGAAGTCCATAGGCTAAAGAAAAAAGGTATTAAATACAAAGTGTTAACCAACTTTATCTTTTCTAATTTTACAACAGCTTCAGGTATTGAGACCTAGTTGGTTTCTTGTATCTATCCTTTATGAGCATAACTCTATCTTCTATGTAACACTCCTCAATGCTTTTTACTGGGAGCTTCATTTTGTGATGGAGAAGATCGTTGCATCCAACTTCAACCATTTGTTCTTCCCAAGATTTCATTTAATTGTAATAACAAATTTTATCATCTTCAGCAAGTTAAATATATATACTTACTTTTGAGAACTGGAGAGATTTTTTCCAGTTTTCATTCATAGTCTTCACCTTTAACTGTGATGTATCATCCTTGGCTTCCTGGAAGCCTGCAGATATAAAAATGTTAAAAGCTGAGCAAGGTTTTGTCAGTTTTCCACGCATTGTTAACTCTCTCTTTTTTATTATTGCTTTCGTTTTTAAACACTTTTGCATGATTTCTTTTTCCAAAGATATCATCTGACTTGGAGTTAGCTGTTCTTAAATTGTTTCTCTCTTCTTTGTATGCCTGCCAGTCTGCCTTGTAAGCATCTTCATATATTTTTTTCTCTGAATCAGGAAGTTCCCTCCATAGAGCAATGATTTTAAAAATTAGACCTGAATTTTTCACACCTGGGTCCTGAGCTTTAAATATGGATAGTTGTTCTATAGGAAATAGAACATATGAAGTCATAGCCTTCTTTGGATAACTACTCAAGGTGATGAAAACATACAAAACTGAAGGAAGGGTGCAGTTGACTCCCACAGCCTGCACAGAGATCCACTCTGGACTTCCTAGGGCACTCAGCACAGCTCACATGCTGCAAAGAAGCTCCATTACACCCACCACCAAGTCAGTAACCTGCCCTCAATCTCATATAGCCCATGATACAATAGAACAACCCCAACAATGACAACTGGTCCTGTGGGCGACCTTCCCATATTCTCTATCATGCCCACCACTTGTGAGGCTATGCAGTTGTCTTTGAGTGTCCTAGGCTTCAATATCCGTCTCCTAAAAGGGAAAAAAGGGAAAAAGAGAAGCGGGAGGGGAGGGCACCAGCCCTCGAAATCCACTGGAAGTCACTTCAGCTGGATGGGTAGGAGCTTGCAACAATGGGGGGTGGTGCAACAAAAATTACAGCCAACCTCTTTGCACCTCTGTGACCAGAAGAAGCAATTGCTGACAAGAGCACAGATCCTAGATATCTGGAGGACAGGTCCTTTTTTGCCCACTCTGGCTTCTGAAAGCTGTATATAAACTGGTGTAGGAAAACATACACAGCTGTCTGCCCTGTGACTGTGGATGGTGGATGGGCTGTTGCTACTGTGTAAGAGCTGAAATTGACTAAAAGTAACTGAACTTTACCATCCAATCCTTCCCCTGGAAATTGCAACCCTTGAACAGACCCCAGAGTTCCAAAATATAGTAGACCCTTGAATAACAGGAGTTAGAGCACCAACCCTTACCCCCTGTGCAGTCAAAAATCCACGTATAACTTTTGACTCCCTCTAAACTTAACTATAGTTGTCCTCGGCATCCACGGAGGATTGGTTTGAGGACCTCCCATGGGTACCAAAATCTGCAGATGCTCAAGTCCCTTATATAAAATGGATATAGAACAATGCATAGAGTAGGCCATCTATATTTGTGGATTCCCAAATGCAGATTGAAAATAGTTTTTGATCCGTGGCTTGTTGAATCTGCAGATATAAAACCTGGGAATACAGAAGGCTGACTATATAATTATTTTTAAAAATCCACATGTAAGTGGAACCATGCAGTTCAAACTCATGTTATTCAAGGGTCAACTGTAGTTACATTAGACAGATTCTGCCTGTGCAATTGTTTAGGTGAGGAGACAGATTCCTGGTGCTGCCTACTGCATCAGCTTCCCAGAACCCCCTCATGTGTTTAGTCTTAAAGGATTGTTTGGTTCACTAGATAGGCTGAGAGGAGAGAGCATTCTAGGAGATAGGAAAAGCTTGTGCAGACTCAGACAGAAAGGGTATGAGAGTGCTGGGGAAATGACAAGAATTTCTGTATGGATGGGCCAAAACGAAGAGGGATTAGGGGAGTGAAAGAGAGATGGAGAACAGTCTTTGGCCTTTGTGACAAATACATTCTCAGGGCAGAATTTTTGCTGATGTACAAATTCAAAATCCTATTCAAAGCATAGAATATGCAGGGATCAACCAAAGGTCCTGCATTTGAAGTGTTGAGTAAATTTCATTTGTTCAGCTTGTCTAAACACAGATATAAAAAGACCTAAACAGATCTTGAAAAGGATGTTTGAATTTTAAAAAAAGGCAGGGTGGGGGTTTTGGGGGGACAGAGTCAAAAGAACCTTTTGCTATTTTCAGGGAAATTATCTTCTCCATGCTTTGGAAATGGTGACTGCCACCTTGCACAGGCCACAGAAGTGGAGGGTCCTGTGGTCCCAAAGTCTCACGGGCACAATAGCCTCTTAGGAGGCTCTTTTGAGGCTATTTCCTGCTGGCCTGCTGTCTTTCTCATCTCTGCTGCTTCCAGACTTTCTCCTCAGTAACCAACCAACAGCTAACAGCTTGTTTATCCACAATGTAAACAACTAAGAGAATCAAGGAAACTCTTGTGGGGGGACCGCAGTATGAGAGAAGTTTGCATTTAATTTTATGAGCAATAAATAATAGGACAACAAACTCCTGTTGGGCATTTTGTTCAACAATAGCTACTGTGGTGGCTGTAACCCCATAGCCAACACATGCATCTTCTGCCCATTTTGTGTGGTACTAAAAACTTTCCACAACAATATTCGTGAAATGGTAATGCCATCTGCATCCATAAGAAGCATTAAGGTCTGTTCAGTGAGGGGCCTATTCGAGCACATTCAGAACCTCTGATTGACTCAACTAGAAATCTCAATTAACTAGAAAACTCCATTTTCCAAAGAATTCAGAATAACCAAGAATTCATTAGAATTTCCCTAACAGTAAGTTTTCTGGACTTATTCTCCTGAACTTAATCTAAGAAGTTGGAGCTGCAGCAACACACTTCACCTTACCCTACAGGGCTATTCCTTCACTTGACAATAATTTATTTAGCATCTACTTTGTGCCAGGCACTGTACTGGTTGTAATCGTTCAACTTCATAGGCAATGGTCGTAACCAAGGGGTAGGAGCTGTCATGTAGGAGACTCTGCTCGCTGCGCCATTTGTCTTGCGAGGTGGCCCCACTCCCCACATAAGAACACAGGATATGGCTAGGCCAAAAGGGAACACCGACCAACCCATAGATAGGGGAGTCATACCACTATATTCTCTCTGGCAGCCGGGCGAGACACACGCAGTAGTAGCCACACAATCCGCAGTCCACCAGAGAGAATATAGTGGTATTACTCCCCTGTCTGTGGCTCGGTGGGTGGTCCCTTTTGGCCTAGCCATATCCTGCCTTCTTATGTGGGGAGTGGGACCAGAGGCCCCACAGGCCGCCTCGCACGACAGAGCCTAAGTGCACTCAGTGGAGCAGAATGGAGAACCTGTGTTGTGGAAATAAATAAAGACCACCCAAATGAGAACAAACAGTGGCTATTGATTCAGAGCTTGCTATAACAAGGGAGTCAACCACCACCACTTGCATTTGGCAGAGACTCAAAGTCAGGCAACGGAGCAGGAAAGCATTAGGGTGAAAAAAAGGGAGGGTTCAAGGGCTGCTCTGACTGAGGTTGTTGGCAAAGAGAAGCTGGAAACAGCTGACTAGAAGTGGGCATCTTTATACATTGGTTTGGGGAACATATCTGGCTTTCTCTGGCTAGTCTTGAGTTAGAAGACAAAAAATAGGAAAGCTGACCATCGCTGACCAAGTCCTGACTGTTTGGGGCTGATTACTGCAGAGGTTGTGGGTCAGAATATATTGTCATACATGATCTGGCCAGTGTCTGTTTATATATTCAGTCTCTCCGTACACACACATCCCTGATTTTTATATTCATTTTCAGACTATTTGAGACCTTTATGAAATAGGACATGGCTAGAGGCAAAGCTGGGTGATGAAGTGAAGAGGTGAGTTCAGTATAGTGCTGAGCAGAGAGCAGACATTTAGTAAGTCCATGGTTCTATGATGGGGGCTGGAAGATAGTCTAGGACTTCACATTACTATAGCTCGTCCTCAGCTCCTTTCAATTCATTCCATTCATTCAACAAACAGTTCTATTTGCTATTGTTGTGTTAAAGGTCTTCTGTTTCCTCTATTAGTTCTTCCCCCAATGACTCTCATCTCTTCTGATGTTTCATCTTGGTCTGCCTGCTACCACTTTCTGAATTCTCTTAAATAGATTGTAATAGGCTGACGGATGGCCACCCCCAAAAAAGATATGTCCACTTCCTAATCCCTGGAATCTGTAAATGTAACCTTGTAAGAGTGAGTCAGAGGGCGACCACACAGACACAGAAAAGAAAGCCATGTGACTAGAACACCCCCAAAGACTGGAGAGATGTGGCCACACACCAAGGAATGCCAAAGAGTGCTGGGATCCCCAGAAGCTCAGAGAGGGACATGAAATGGATTCTTCCTAGAGCCTCTGGAGGGAGCGAGGCCCTGCGGACACCTTGGTTTTGTGCTTTTAGCCTCCAGAACGATGAAAGAATAAACTTCTGTTGTTTTAAGCCACCAAGTTTGCAGTCATTTATTACAGCAGCCTCAGAAAACAAAGACAGTCACCCATAGAAAGAAATTACTTTTGTTTAGGTCAAATAATTGTGTGATTTTGAATACTATGTTTACATAAACACCATTAAAACCACCTACAATTTTTTTCAGAAGAAACAAAAAAATACCCATGACCCTCACCAGGCACATTGATTATCTCTGTTTCTTTATGGTCTCTTCCAGTCATTATACTTATGAGTATATAGTGTAAAACTAGCATTTGCAGTTCTTCATTTTTACTCAACTTTACAATGGAGACATTGTCCCATGTGACTTAGTTGTCTTCACCATTATATTCATGGTTGTACTTCATAGAGTGGAACTGCAAGCATTCATTACTCAATCATTCCTCTACTGTTAGGTATCTAGGCTATTTCCAAAGTTTTTGTTACAGATAATGTTGCAGTGAAAAATAATAGCAATAATAGCCACCATTTGTGGTGTGCCGACAATGGCCTATGCTCAGACCCGTTACTATATAGTTTTATTTAAGTCTCTCAATCAACAACTCTTTGAAGCAAAAAAGAGTTTGTTTGAGGGGGGAGAAGGGTATCACAGATGAAGGAAATGGGGCTCTGAGAGGTAAATCAACATGCTCCAAACCCATAAAGCCAGGGAACAGGGGTGACTGGATTGTAATTTAATTTGTCCGACTCCAAAACCCTTTCTTTGTCATTAAGCCATACTGCCTCCCAAAAGTTAGTACAAATAAAAATTTTAATTTGCATCATATCCTCAAACTACATTGCCAGGAGTGAGATGACAAAGTCAGGGGTTAAATGCCTATCATGTCCTAAAACCAAGCTGTCATACCACCTAGGCTGGTTATTTCCCATTGAGCCACCCCAGCTGCATCCACTCTCCATCCTTCTCTGCCTTGTAGGCTGAAACCTACAACCCCATCACCCAACTGCCTCCCCCCACCCTGCAACCTTGCCCCCCCCTCCCGCCCCCAGCTGCTGTCTTCAGGTTGGGCAGGAGGAGAGAGCGGTCAGGCATTTCTTACTCTGCTTCTTCTGCTCAGCCTGCAGTTTGGAGAGTGGCTGTGACCCTCCTCCTCTGACCTCTGAGTGCTGGCTTCAGTCCTCTCTGTTTCCAGTCATGGCTCCTTCCTGCTCTCCCCCTTCAGGCCTACGTATGGGTAAGAATGGCTCCCTGGTTGCTGATCCCAGAGTGCTTCACCATCCCTGGCTGACTCCCTTAACTCTGCCCACTCCTCCCTAAACACCCTCGTTCTCCCTCTTGAGTTAACCTTCTGAGGGCACCATCTCATTCCTGTAGAATGTTTGCACTATTCCCAAGTTTTTACAGCCTGAGGTCTGCAAGCACAAGAAAGAGTTGTAGGACAGGTATGTGATCCCTTTGGATGTAGACCTTTCTGGAGCTTCCTGTCCAGCCCTCCAGCTGTGACTGCTGTGTGAAGAGTGGGCTGAGCTTCCATGGGACCCTGTCCTCTTCCCCCCAGGTGGATGTCTCATGTAGGCAGGGCCACCTTCTCCCAAGAACTTGGAACTTCCTCATGCTGCTGCTATAGCAGAGAGGTCAGGTACCTCTAGGTATGGGACCAATGGTCCACCGTGTTATGTTGGAGAGAAATAACCTAGTCTGTACAGAAAGAGAGAGAGGAGACTGAAGGAGATGGAGAGAGAGGGGAGAGACAGAAGAGAGGAGATGGCTCTAGAGAAATGGAAAAGTAATCTGAACTCTTGTCTTTTCAGTTCTTGGTTCTAGACCCTTGTGAAGCCCAAGTGTCTTTGTCTTCAGCTTCTCTGAGGAAGCTCCATATTTCTTCTTGTAAAGCAACCGCCTTTTGTTTGAGCTAGTTTGAGCATATTTCTGCTTAACCAAATTTTCTTGACAAAGACCCCATTGCCACATGGCACAAAAGTTCAACTTGGCCTCCTGGGGAGAGCCTCACCCCAGGACCCCATGACAGGTGAGTAGGTGTGAGACCCAATCACCTTCTAATATAGGAGCCTTGTGGCGCTCACACCTAGGAGGTGCAGGGACACCTGAACGTCATTGTGCTCTCTGGTTTTGAGGGGTGGGTAACTGTGTAGCAGTGCACTCAGGCTTAGAATTACTGTCTGGGGGGTGGGAGGGAAGGAGGCTGGTTGTAACCCGGGCCCAGCAGCGAGGATCAAAGGCCTAAACATTGTGTATATTTTTATCTGAAGGTCACAATTAGGCGTACAAAGATATTATTCAGAAGGTACTTATTCCAGCATTACATATAATAGCAATAAATTAGAAACAAGCCAACTGAATTGGTGAAAATATCACAAGGGGGTCACTGATCATTTCTAAGGGGAAAAGTAACTTTCTTGGCAAGTGACTTATGTTTACATACATCCTGTATTTCAATTTTATTTGTTAATATTTCTCACCTGGACTTGAGCTACTCAAGAGAAGGGTATCATCACAGGCCCATATAGTAGGTCCTCATCTTTATGCTAATAATTAATCAATTACCTTATTTACAGACACTGAGAGTACTGAACGCTGATGATAATGGATAATGCCTTTATTGCTATAATATATTCTTTCAATACTGCTTGTGCTGCATGCCTAACATTGTGCTAGGTGTTGGGGATACAGCAGGGTACAAATATTACAAAATGTAACCCCACCCACCCCCCACCACAAAAACTTTACAAAATCTTACCAGGAGCCATACATGGGGGCCATGTATGGGGGCCACACATTTGCCTATTTTAAAACAAGAAAAGGAAGAAAGAAGGAAAGACTACACTGCAGCACAGGAGAATAAGTGCAGAATAGGACTCAGAAGGCTTGGGTTTATTTTCAGCTTTCTAGCTGTGTGACCTTGGGAAAGTCACTTGACCTCTCTCAGCCTCAATTTCCTCATCTGTAAAATAGAAATGATGAAACTATCTAATAAAATTGTTGTGAGGATTACATTAATTTAGACATGTGAAGTGTTTTGAATAATGTCTGGCACATGTTGAATCCCAAACAGCCCTGAGTAGGTCACATAATGTCTCAGCTTCAGTTTCTTCCCCTGTAAAACAGGGGATAATGGTAACCTCTCCCTCATGGATAAGGTTCAAGTGAGATGAAGTAAGTGAAAGCATTTTATAAACTGGGGGTTCAGACTAGTGACTCAAGGCCTTTAGTGGCCAGCTGTTCAGGGAACCTAGGGAAATGAGGGGTAATGAGGTCAAAGGTGGTAGAATGTCATGCGGACTGTGAACAGAGTGAGAAGCCAACACTTGTGCAGCAATTGTGGTCACACATATGTTTTCAATGAAGCCACAAATCCAGGCTTTTATGTAAGATCTCTAGTTTTCCAGTGTTGGCAATTGAGTCAGTTTCTTGTAAAACACTTTGAGAGCCAATCAAAACAAGGGTGCAGGTTCCCAATCTGTGACTTGTTATAAATTTTTACAACTATTACTTAATAAACCAATGGGGGGGTGACTATGAAAACAGCTTATGCAATAACTAAATTGAAAAGCCAAGAAATAACTATCAGTAAGTGGGGGCTATGTGTCATGCACATTATAGCATTTGGTTCTCCCAGCAATCCCAAGACATAGGTGTTAGCATCCCCATTCTACAGATGAGGAAACCGAGGCCCAGAGATGCATAAGGTCACAGAACTGGTGAGTGGCCAATGGGGTTGGGTGTCATGACTCTGTGATGCCGAAACCCAACATCTGTTCACTGTGATGGCATGGCAAGATTGCAATATGATAGCACCTGAGCCTACAGGCCCCTTAACTTCACTGCAGAACTAAAATGCCAAGGCGAGGGTAGGGGCAGTGGGCCCAGCGTTCAGACTCATTACCCTGCACTGCTCCACACTGGGGGAAAAATACATGAAGACCATTAAAGTTAACTGTGTCCCATCATTCAATGCCTGATTCAGTCCTTGCCTTAAAGAGGGTCTTGGGCATTAGGGTATCTTTTCAGTAAGGTTTTCAGATCTGGAATTGGCAGTCTAAAGAGAAAGGAGAGAGGACATCAGCGTCTCCAGACCAAAAAGGGTCTCAGAACCTGTCCCAACAGCAGTGTACAAAAATGCAGCAAGATCTATATATACTTTATGTTAATGATCCTAATCATAAGTCTCTACATTGCGGTGGTTTAGACCAGTGGCTGTCATCACCCTCAACCCAATGCTGGGTCGCACCAGTCCCCAAAAATTACATCAAACCTGGGGACTTGATGGGGGCATCAGTTAGTTTTAAAAGCTCCCAGGTGATTGACTAAGAATCACTGGTCTAGTGCATACTAAGAGAATTCAGCAAGTACTTTATTCATTGAACAGCTATTTCTTGAGCACCTACTATGTGCCAGACACAATATTAGTGTTGGAAATATAGCGGTCAATAAAAAGGCAATGTTCTTGCCCTAATTTAGTAGCGGAAGAAAGAAAATCAAATAAACAAAAGAAATAAAATCATTTTAGGTATAACAACAATTGTCATAAAGAAAAATAAAACAGACTAAGGTGATTGAGAGTGATTGAGGAGCAGGTTATTTAACTGAATACTTATTTCTTTTTAAATTAAGATTTATTTTTGAGTAGGTAATATGTGCACATGTTTTTTAAAAAATCAAAGTGTTTAACAACACAGAAAAAGATATACCCTGAGAAGACTTGCTCCAGCCTCCGACCCTTTCTATCCCATTTTTTGGCCTAGTAGTTCTGAAACTATGATCCTCTGACTGGCAACCCAGGAACTTGTTAGAAATGCACAGTTTCTGGCTCCATCGCAGACTTACTAAATCAGAACTCTGGGAATGGGAGCCAGTAATCTGTGTTTTAACAAGCCCTTCAGGTGATTCTGATTCATATTGAAGTTTGAGAACCACTGCTCTAGCCTAATACATAAACATTTGTCTTTATGTTTTATGTATCCTTCCACTGTCTCTTTTGTAAGTACCAGTAACACAAATAATTTATTCTTGTTTTCTCCCTTCTTACACAATTATTATTTTGTACCTTAGTGTTATTACTTAATACATGCTAGAGATATTTCCATGTAAGCACAAGTTCATTATTTTCTGTACATTCCTAATACCTCATTGTGTAGAAATATCGTAGACTATTTAACCAACTCCCATTTAATGATGGTAGGTCATTTCCATTTTTCCTATTCCTATTTACGATTACCTCAGTTAGTACCCTTGTGCTTGTATCGTTTCACATTTTTGCAAGTCAGAGGATGAATTCCTAGAAATGGATGTAGGATGAAATGGTAAATGAATTTGGAAGTTTCATAGATGATGTTTGCTGCTCATAGAGTTTTTTGCTTTCTTATCTGCAATGGATGAGAATGTTTTCTTTCACCACAAAGTTATTGACAGAATGTTGGAGTTTTGCCAATCCGTTAGGTAAAAAAACTGTAGCCTAGTGTAGTTTTAATCTATATTTCTCTTATTTTGAAAGAAGTGGACGATGTTTTCATGTGTTAAAGGGTCACTTGTATTTAACTGTGAACTACCTATTCTTGTCTTTTCCCCATCTTTTTTTTATTAGAATTAATGGTCTTTTTCTCCTCTATTTCTAGAAGTTTTTTTAATATATCAAGGGGATTAATACTTTGTGATATGAGTTGTAAATAATTTTTCCCAGTTTGTTCCTTGCCTTTTGACTTTACGGAGTTTCTTTGTTTGCTTTCATTTTTTAATTCTTAAAATTGTTTTCTACCTAAAATTTTGTTCTTGAAAATATGAACTTAGTAACTCATCCAAAATTATAAGGCTCACCAGGGCCTATCAGAAGCAAGTGACCAAGTCCTGATGAAGGTAACTAAGACAAAAAAAAAAATTTTGTCTGCAATATTTGTATACAAACATTTATGTAGTATATACTATGTGTCAGGAACAAGATGGTTTATTTTTTGGAGCTGTATATTTTTCCTACAATTTTTCATTATAAATGTATGTCACTATACATAATTATATATAATGGATTAAATATTTTTCCATGGATAGGGCCAGGAACATAAAATACAATACAGTGTATAACATTTTTATCCCCCAAAAAACAAATTGTTGTGAAAACCAAGCACTGATTTACAAGTGGAATTCTGGAATGCAGCTCATTTCTAGGTTCATAAGTGGGTTCGTACATTTTATGTCTGCAGCTCAATGCTAAGCTTTGTGAAGTCAGAGACCAGGTCCCCCATGGTGCTCACTAAATACTTCTGAGAACAACTTACGAATGGATCAATCACGGAGAAAGTAGCCTAATTGAGCGTGTCATGTCTTTAAGTGTCCACACCTATGCACATGCTGTTCCCTTGGTCTGGAGTTCCTCTATATGCCCATTCTCCAAAGCCTGGGCTTTAGCCAGCTCCCTGAGGCAGAGCCCCAAGCTGGAGGCCTTGTCACTTCTGGCTCACAGCCCTTCTGCGCTTTTGGTCCTGGAAGGGACAATATTCAGCAGACGAAAAATAGATGATTGTAAATTATGACCAGAGCCTGAGAACTGGCCTTGGAGGTCAGAGTTTATCACAGTCTGAGCCAGCTCAACCCCTTTGGCAAGGAAGTCTCCTCTGACCACCCTATGACTCAAGATAACCTTTCTCTCTTTGAAGCTTCTGTAGAAGACAGAGGAAGAAAAAAAAATAATAATATTGACATTTTACATATTTGATCGTTAAGACCATCCCGTTGAGGCTGGGGTTATCAGGAATCCCCATTTGTAGCCTGAG
Source organism: Rhinolophus hipposideros (assembly GCF_964194185.1). Taxonomy (NCBI): domain Eukaryota; kingdom Metazoa; phylum Chordata; class Mammalia; order Chiroptera; family Rhinolophidae; genus Rhinolophus; species Rhinolophus hipposideros. The sequence goes on from NC_138054.1 coordinate 57,868,296, forward strand.
GAAACTGAGGCCCAGAAAGGACAGGGAGTTGTTTACAGTCGCATAATTAATAGAGAGCTAGTCTACAATACTGGCAATAGTCATAACAATAATAGTTAACAATTATTGAAAGTTTGCTATAGGTCAGAAACTGCTCAGTTGTTCTGTTCTTAGAATGTATATGTTGCATGTGGTGTGATTAAATCAGTGTTGCCACAGGAGGACATGAAGACTAGGCTTGAAAGGAAGAAATTTATTGTGCTCACAGATCCCAGAGAGTGGGTCACTGCATGTCCCCAAGGCAGCGCCACACAGGAAAACACCAGTGTTGGCCAGGAATGAGGAAAAGTCTAGGCCTGAGCCTTCACTGGGATTTCTGTTGGAAAGACGAGGCAAGGCAGGGTAAGCAATGAGTAATTCTGGCAGCTTTGGGCTATAGGGATGGTCTCTAGCTGCCTGTACCTGACTCCGGGATACTTAGGGCAGGGGAAACATTGGCTTGGTGGGTGGGGTGTGTGAGTTAGATAAGGAAGGGGTTCAGGGGGTATAGACTCCTGATTGGCTGGTGTGCATATGAAAGATGTACTCAGGAGTAGGTTGTTACTACCTTTAGGAATTAGTTAGCCCTGGGAGAGACAGTGTATTCCTGGGTCTATAAAGCCCCAGATGCCAGAGCATAAAGAAAATATAGTTAATGAAACTGGCCCTGTGATGAAGATGCCAAATAGACAAATACAGAATCTAAGAAAACAGTTAGAACATGTTTTTCACATGTAATGCTATTTGATGTTCATATTGCCCTCTGAACAAGGAACTGTTGTTAGCCCCATTAGTTACTGATGAAGAATCTGGGCTCCTGAGAGGTGAAGTGACTTACCCAATGTCATAGCAGGTAGGGTGGTGAAGCAGGATTCACACCTAGGTGTCTGTCACTCCCGGAGCCATTGTGCCAGCGGTCTGCACTATTTCTTCTTGTAGCACCAGCTCCCAGATCTGCGAACAGGACATCAAACACAGGCACTCATGACGATGTGGTGGGACCTGTTTCTCGTGGGCTTTCCTGGTGACCAGTTCCTAGCAGGATTTTCCTTAGCGTGGCCTAGATGACAGTTGTCAGTGGTCACCACCCCATCCCCACATCCAGGGGTGGGTGAGCACTGTGAGAGAGAGGATCTGGAAAAGATTATAGGGGCCTGTAGCCCAGTGCCCTCCTCTCCTCACCCCATCCCATCAGTTGCTTGAATCCCTTTTGCTATATGTCCCCAAGACGTTGTCTAGCTTTTGTTTGTTTTTGTTTGGAAACAAGGAATTTACTATTATATCTCCAGAAGTAGCCCATTATGTCTTTAACACTTATGGCTGTCAGATTCCAAAAGGCTGAGGAGTTAGGAATTAGAAATAGTGCTATGTTACGACAATGGAAGCAAGAATGTATGGTGGGGTAAAGACAGTCTACTCAATAAATGGTGCTAGGAAACCTGGACAGACACATGCAAAAAAATGAAGCTGGAACACCTCCTTACACCATATACAAAAATAAATTCAAAATGGCTTAAAGACTTAAATGTAAGATCTAAAACCATAAAATTCCTAGAAGAAAATATAGAAAGAAACTTCACAAACATTACCCAGAGTAAGATTTTTACTGATATATCCCCTCACACAAGGGAAGAGAAAAAATAAACGTGTGGGATTACATCAAACTAAAAAGTTCTTTCACAGCAAAGGAAACCATCAATACAACAAAAAGGGATCCTACTAAATGGGAAAAGATCTTTGCCAGTGATATATCTGATAAGGGGTTAATATCACAATTTATAAAAAACTCACTCAACTCAACTCCAAAAAACAAACAACCCAATTAAAAAATGGGCAGAGGACATGAAGAGACATTTTTCTAAAAAGGACATACAGATGGCAAACAGACATATGAAAACATGTTCATCCTCACTAACCATCAGAAAAATGCAAATAAAAACCACAATGAGATACCACCTCACCCCAGTCAAAATGCCTATCATCAATAAATCAACAAACAACAAGTGCTGGCGCGGATGTAGAGAAAAGGGAATCCTTGTGCACTGTTGGTGGGATTGCAGATTGGTGCAGCCACTATGGAAAACAGTATAGAGGTATCTCAAAAATCTGAAAATGGAACAATCTTATGATCCAGCAATTCCACTCCTAGGTATCTATCGGGAGAGATCCAAAACTCTAATTCAAAAAACTTTATGTACTCCTATGTTTATTGCAGCACTATACACAATAGCAAAGACATGAAAACTACTGAAATGCTTATTGGTAGATGACTGGATTACTGTGGTACGTTTATACAATGGAGTATTACGCAGCCATAAAGAAGAAACCTAACCATTTTCAACAACATGGATGGACCTAGAGAACATTATGTTAAGTGAAATAAGTCAGACAGAGAAAGACAAATACCATATGATCTCACTTATATGTGGAATCTAAAGAAAAACATTAGTGAATGACTTATCAGAAACAGTTTTGGAGACATAGAGAAAAAACTGAGGGTTGCTAGATGGGAGGGGGGGTGGGGATAACGGGAAGGTGAGGGGATTAGAAAACAGTCGGTAACCACAAGATGGCCACGGGGTTTTGAAAATTAATTTAGGGAATGTAATCAATAATGTTGTAAAGATTTTGTAGGGTATCCGATGGACACTTGTCTCATTAGGGAGACCACCTCAGGGAAGATGTAGATGCCTGATCACTGCACTGTACACCTGAAGCTGAACAATAATGAATGCCAACTATAATTTTATATAGCTATATGTATGTATATATATGTATGTATATACTTACAAGAAGCAGAGTACAGCATTAGGAATAGAGACAGTGGAAATGTAATGGCTCTGTGCGATGTCAGAGGGATAGTGGATGGGGGAAGGGGTCCACACAGTGTGAGGGATAAAAATGATAAACATCTAAGTATTACTTTGTCTTGTGCACCTGAAACTAATAAAAAAAATAAAAGAAATAGTGCTGTGATGGGAAGCAGAGAAGGTTGAAGAGGCTTTGAATAAATTGCTCTTTTTGTTTAAACTCTCTCCATTGGGGTCTCTATAGCTTGCAACCCTTTTTTGAGCAGTTAACACACGCCAAGCTCTGTACTAATTCTTTTTCATCTAAGAGTCTATTTAAACTTCCTCAAACCCTCTAAGTTAGGTATAATTAACATCCGAATTTCATAGACAAGGAAATAGAGATTCAAAGCAGTGAGGCAACATACCTAAAAATTACACGGCTAGTTAATGCTGCGCAGAAATTTCAATCCGGGTCTGTCTGACGCCATAACCTGTGCTCTCCGCCACGATGCACACCTGTCTCTCAGCCTCACCGCGGCCTCATGAAGCAAGGAGTCACCTTTGAACTGAGAAAGCTAAGGCTCAGGGAGCTCAAATGACTTCCCTGAGTGCATCCCACAGCGTCAGAATAAGAACCTAACTCTTTGCCCTTCTCCAGTTTCGCTCACCCTCTGCCCAGAGCCTCCAGTGTGTTGGCCAACACTCATCTTGACTTTTTCCAGAAACCAAGACTGAGTCCATTCCCTATTCAATTCCTTAATCCCATTCCCTAACATCTGTGGTCCCAGCTGCCCAAGCTCAGCCTTTCCCCAGCCACTGGTCCCTGTGGCTCTGCAAATAGCTGTCCTGTGTCCCCCGTCCTGCATCCCCTATTCAGTAATTGGCTTCAACACCTTCCCAAAAGAAATGAGCATAGGGCCGCCAGAGGCAGTAGGTGGGAAGAGCCTGGACACAAGTTTTACAGGAAGTTCGGGGGCAGGGGGCAGGTAGGAGCTGCTCCAGAAGAGGGTCCACACAGTTACTGCCATGCAGGCTAGGAGGTAGAGGCAAATTCCATACCGTAGAAGAGATACTGCAAAATAATAGTCAATGGCAGAATGATTTTTTTTTTTGAGGAATGTTTCTGGGTTTAGGGAGGACTGAGTGGGGATGGAAGACCCCAGTTCTGTTCCTGACTTGGCACCTGGTTTCCAGTTGGCCTTGCCCAGGTTCCTTTCCTTCTACCAGCCTCAGAGAGTGGACCAATAAGTCCCTGGAGCTCTCTGTGGGCTTTATGCCTGAGTTTTGAATCCTGGCTCCCTGACTTGGTGGCTGTGTGGGCCCAAACAAGCGAGAAGCAGTGGGCTTAGAAGGAATGAGAAATCACCTGAATCAAATGGTAAACTACAATCTGTTCCATGCCCACTACGGTGCCTGCTACCACAAAGGGGGAGAAGCAGACATCAGAGAAGGCAAAGCAATGAAGAACCTTGAGCAACTGATCCTAAGTTCTGCAGAAGTATTACAGGAGATAAGATATTAGGTATTTTACACAAGAAAGAAAAAAAAGTCAAGGTATAAGTATTCCTTGCCAAGAGTTGAGTGACTAGGACAATGTACTAGATATTTTGTTGTCTGCCCAGTGTATCCATTTTCCTAACTGCTACCACACACATCTACAGGGTTACCATAGAAGCAGCAATTTGAAACAATGTGACTCCACCCCCTGCCCCTGCTGGCCACAGATGATTGGTCCAAGCTGGTCCAATCACAACTTTTCCTGGGAATTTTGGACTTGGAGTGAAACAGAGCTGTGGTAGCCATGTTTCCTCCACATGGACCAGAACAGTAGTGGATATGCCCCATTTCTCCATTAGAGAAAGAATAATGTAGCACAAACATCACCACCAATATGTAAGCTCTATGAGAAGAGAGATTGTTGTCTATTTCTATTTATTACTATACCCCTAGAATATGCCTGGCATGTAGTAATAATGCTAATAATAAGAACATGTATACAGTGCTTACTATGGTCAGACAACTGTCCTAAATGCTTCGCACATGTAATTCATTTAGTCGACATAACAGCCCTATAAGACAGAACATTATTATCGCCATATTTCGTATGAGAAAACTGAGACACCAGGTAACTTGCCTAAAGTCATACAGACAGTTGGTCTAGGAGCCAGAATTCAGACACAAGTCATCTGGTTCCAGAATCTGTGCTCTGAATCACTATCCTACACCACCTCTTAGTGAACATGCATTGAATGAAGAAAGAATGAATGGATCGGGTGTGCAAAAAGAAGCGCCAGTGAGAGAGAATTGTTTAATAATCAAGCACCTGGTTCAGATTGTCTTTGCAGCTCAGTTCTACTCTGGCCCTTAAGTTCTCTGAAAGTGTCACCATCCAGTCGTATAAACAGGTCTGATTTCATGGGCATCAGAAAGGCCATGCTTGGTTTAATGCTGTGCTGTCACCATTTCTAAATTCTTATTAATTTTATCTTTGAACTTGTGTTTTATAAGTAAAGTTTGACAGGATAATGGAGCATGCGTGGGAGCAGAGAAGATGCATGCAATATAAACGTCTACCACTATTCTTTACCATTCTATTTGTATACAGTGTACATGATACCCTATGAGCTCAGAATTCAGGTAACCTGGCGATGCCTGGGAGTTCAGCAAGACTCAAAGCAAGTACAAGGAAAACATGTTATGTCTGCAACTGAGTAAACAGGGGTGCTGACAGCCACAAAAAACCACGCTTTCCTCAAACCAGAACTTGCTTTGAACACAGAAAGGAGACAGTGGCATTCTAAGACATACAAATGAAGGAATCTCATTGTATCCTTTCTTACTGGTGTAACTTCCCCGTATTAGTCACCCACTTATACTGAAAATGATATAGAAGAAAAAGTAAAGACAGGGCTATCCACAGTTCCTCATCTTTCCAGGTCTTCCTTACTCACCAGTAAGCCTAAGACAGAGAATGTACTGGTAGGATGTATATGTATCAAGAAGTGAAATAAAGACAGAATTAGTTTTGGACAGTGTTTCCACTGTTCTGGTTAAGAACAACATATATTTACATGTATTAGCTACTAAACACAGATTATATAATTTTGGTGACTCTGAATGCAAGTTAAATGCTTTTATACTTGCATTTAAAACCGGCATTGCAAATATAAAGATGAATGGGAAAATTCATACTAGTAATTTAAATTTTTAATCTTTATTTACTTAAGAATGATAGCAAAAAAAAACACTACAAGTTGAGAAAAAGACTGTGGAAGAAAGAAAAAAAAAACTTCATATTTTGATACCTTTAATGCACTTTTTTTCCTGCTTTTTGAACAAAAAGCCCCCTATGTTCATTTTGCACTGGGCCCCACAAATTACATAGTCAGCCTTGCTTATAAATTCCCTGTTTACTCAAGGTAGCTTGATTTAATTTCCTATTATTTGCTACAAGAGTCCTAACTAATTTGGAAACATAATTTGAAGTTTCTGGGGGTTTTAACTTCATGCTTTGCTCTAACTATTATATTCAAATGAGTGGAAGTGTGAGGCAATCTAAAGAACATGGGCTTTTATAGATGCAGAAAAGAGGCTCGGAGAGGTTCATTAATTTGGGCAAATTCACACAGCTTCCAAGAGAAGGACCTGAGATTTGAATCCAGCTCATTGTGACTCTAGAAAGTTCAATAGAATGTTCTGCTATCATGGAAATATTCTGTAACTGCACTGTTCAATATGATAGCCACTTAGCCACATGTGGCTATCGAGTTCTTGAAATGTGGCTAATGCAACAGAAGAACTGCATTTTAAAACCATTTCATCTTCATTAATTTCAATTTAAATAGTGTGATTAGTGCTACTGTGCCCTGGACACTTAACTGATTCAGTGAGTGCTTATGGAGGGGCTGAATCACTTGCTGGTTCCCTCTGGTACGTGGCTCTTTGACAGAGAAATAGGTGCTCAACAAACAGTGGCTAAGTGGGTACTCAGGACAATTTCTATAGAGGAAAAATCTAGACAGGAGGGGCTGGAAGGGGAAGAAGGAAGGTGGCATAAAAGAGCCTGCCATGTGAGAGTCTCTTTATCCCATCCTCTGAGGCAAACATAGGAGAGGACCAGCCTTAGCAGAGGTCAGAACAGCTCCTCGGTGACTAATGCTCAAAGGAATCCACACCAGCTGGGTAGTTGTCCACAGAAAACCTTCCTGGAAGGGACGAGCTTATAGTGAGTTCAGAAGACGTGTCAGGGAGGATATTAAGGCGCCTCTGGTATGTCTCTGGAAAGCAGCCAACAAACCCAGAGCTGTCATCACTATGAACCCAGCTGGGAGCTCAGAAAGCTCAACCTAAACTTGTTTTGATCCACGGAGGAAGGGGCGAGGCCCCAGGCCTGCGGGTCACTCCAACCCACTGATTTGTTGTGGATTCCCAGAACCAGCTCTGGTACCTCCAGCCAGGTCCCCTTTTTCGGAAGAGGCTCTCCTCTCACCTCCCTGTTAACCTGCAGCCCCTAACTCCTGGCTTATTCAGGTCTCTGACAAAATGACCTCCCCTCTGGGAAGCCTTCTTACACCCACCTCCCCGGGCTAAGTTGGCCCCTCTGCTGACCCTAGAGAATCATTACTCATTAGGAAAGAAATTGACCTTGCTGCTCTCTACCCTGGCACAACCTGCACAGAGTGGCCATGGTCAGAAACAGCTCGACTGCAAACTTACTTCTGCAGAGTGGGACGACCGCACTTATGAGCTGTGATTTGGGGCTGGTTTTTGACAACACTGTTTCTCTTCTCTGCCCAAAGCATCTTCTTCTATGTGTCTCAAGCCTCCCAAGAAGCATCACCCGGGCTTCCTACTGCTATCAGTTTCAGCTGCTCTGGAGGGCAACTCCTTGTTCTTTGGGGTGTTCCCCAGGCCCCCCAATATACCCTCCAACTTTTGAGGATAATCCATCAAGGCATTTTCAAATGACATGGTAACAAACAGATTTAATCTAATTCTCGTAGATTTGTATTTCCTTATCGGGGGCACTTACAAGGGAATTGGGGTTAATCCCCATTGGTGATGGCAGAAGGGCCTGAGTTAGTGGGAGGAGAAAGAGACGGGGTAGTTGTATCTGGGGTAGTCAGGGAAAGTTTCAGGGAAGATGGGGCATTTGACCTGTGACTTTAGAGACAGAGGGAAGGACATTCCAGGCGGAGGAAATAGCATGGACACAGGTGTGGGGGCCTGAGAGAGAGTGCAGCGCTCAAGAAACTGAAACTCATTCGGTGTTGTAGAAGCTCAAGGTGTGACAGTGTGTTAGAAAAGTTAGCAAATACAAGCCCCCGAGGTCCTCAAGTGCTTCCCTAAGGAGCAGGGACTTCATCTTGGAGGCTGGAGTGTTCCAAAGTGTGTTCTCTGAACACCAGACCTATGGAATTCTCTGCGCCAGAAGAGGGCTGGGATTCTGTGTCCCCCACTTGGAGACTTCCTCCAACATATGTTGGTATTGTAAAGGCTCTGCTAAAATGAATAGTAACTACCTGTAAGTGTCTTCAAGGCACCAAGCAATGCTCTGAGCCCCTAGTATCCATCCCCACATTTGACCCCCATCACAACCCTATGAACTAGATACCATTGTGTTATTTCTATTTTATAAAGAAGTAAAGAAATATGTCCAAGGTCACACATTTAGTAGTAGAGCTAAGATTTGAACTTGATCAATCTGACTTTGAGCTGTCCTGGAGTAAAGAACCTGCTTAACTTTGTTTCATCCAGCATTTCTCAACTTGTTTTTAATTATGGAAAAAATTTTCATATCTAAGACATTGTAAAGCAACTGATTCTGAAGAGTTCTTATCTGGGAGCCTTTCGATTTGATTTGCCAATATCCTTAGCAAGCTCATTATCAGTCACTTACACTTTAGTGTGAATTAGTCCTTTCTTAGAGCCCCTCAATCTTCTTATAAGCTCCCTGAAGGTACTACTGCGTCAAGTCATTGCTGTGTCCCCAGTACCCAGAAGAGGTGACATGAGATGGTGCTAAATGAGTTGTAATTTCCCCTGTTGAAGACAGTGGGGGCAACAGAAAGAAAGGCCTGGAGTCTGGGAGGCAGGTGGTGGTAGTGTTGGAGGGGGAGGGACAGGAGGCAGAACAGTTGTGGGGGCACCACGGGAATGAGTCTTGGAGCTGAAGTGGAAAGCAAGACTAACCTACTGCATGGGATAGCTAAAGGCCAGGCCTGGACATTGATCTAAACGCAAACCCAAATATCCACTCAGAATGTCTCTTCTAGACAGTAACTAAACCACTTGGTTAATTGGAAAACGGGTATTTGTTGGAGTTGAAGGTATGTCAGGAAATTCTTGGTTTTAAGAGTTGGAATTAAAGGAAAAAAATAAAACTCTCAGACTTGTATCTAGCCCATACCCACATCCCCAAAGCAACTGGCAAAGAGCTGGGCTTTTGAAGGTTGCTTGTTGAACTGAGGGGTCCTTAGAAACCACCTACCCAAAAGCACCTACCTGGTTTCTCTCGTTCTACGAAGAGCAAGACTAAGGCCCAGAGGGCAGAGTCACAAAGCTGGTTAAATCGAGACTGGAACCTGAGGGTCCCCTGCCAGTTGGAGCTCTGCCCATGGCTTTAGGGCTGTACCCCGGTGCCCTCCACCTGGACCCCCAGCAGTTCCTTGGGCCCTGGTCCTCTCCATCCTCCACACCCTCCCCTTTGTCAGGGGAGGCAGCCCTTGTGCACACCCAGCATACACACCACAAACAGGCTGCTCCCTGCTGCCACCTGGCCTGACTGCCCCTAATGAGATTACAGATTCCTGGTGAAATAGACAAGAGTTAATTCCCTCTGGCTTTAAAGGGCAGGCCAGGCCACAAGAAATAGCAAAAAGAAAACCGTTCTCTAAAAATGCTAAATGTAGATGATAATCCCTGTTCAACACTTTATAGTTCACCATTGCTTTCACAAATAGTCTCTGGATGGGGTGTTGCACCAGCCCTAATAAAGTAAATGCTATATTATTATATTACGTCTGTTTTATAGATGGGGAAACTGAGGCACAGTGAGCTTAAATGGCTTAGCTAGGTTCACACAACTAGTAAGTGGCAGAGCTGGGACTTGAATGTAGGTCACTTGGGCTCTGTCATCTTTAAAAATAAAAGGCCCTGAGAACCCATAGGGGTCCCAGCTTTAGGCTTAAAGCAGCCCTGAAGGAAACCCACCACAGAGTGTGGCAGGGCCCAAGTTGGAACTCAGGTCCACTGACTCAAATCCTAAATTTCCCACAATTCAAAGGCTAAGCACCTTTGAGCCCATCCACCGGTGCATGTGGTGGAAACCAAACCGACACAGGCCTAAATTCCACTCTGCTTCTTGCAAGCTCTGTGACTTTGGCCCAGGGACTCTGGCTCCTGGGGTCTCAGTCTCCCTGTCGGTAAAATGAAGGTTGGAATCCTAGGTTGTCAGGATGATTCCCTGTTATTTGCACAGATAAGGCAACTAGAGCAGGCCTGGCACACAGCACATACTTGTTATTCAACTTCTCTTTTACTCAATTTCTTCACCTGTAAAATGATACTTATAGTACTTCTTGGGATTGATGTTATGATTAAAAGTGCTAATACAAGTAATGTGCTTCTAGAACAGCACCTGGTGCATATTAAATGCTTAATTAATATTAGCAATTAATTGGCTACAAACTAGTATCTTATTGTCTTGCCTTCAATTCTTTCTGGAATGAAGTGGGGGTAAAAATCAAAACAGCCAAGCAAATGTTCCTCTTGTTCTTCCCACCAGCCCTGGTCTCGTCCCCTGCTTAAGAGGAGCACTTGACTTTGAGGTCTGAGCCCCCAGACCACGTGGCCTGCTCTAATTTCCCAGGCCCTAATCTGCTCCTGGCTCTTAATGACGTAGCTGGTAATAGGATTGTGGCTTCCCTCTGGGGCAGCCACGCAGGCCATGGCTGTCTGGCTGGCAACTGGTGCTTAGCAACCCTGACCACCTGCCTGCTGAGGAGCCAAAGCCTCCAGCTAGGACCCTGTGCCCCCTTCTGACCTCACGTGCATGGAATGGTGCTGTGCCCCGTGCCAGCAGGCTGGGCTCACCATGGTGCCAGGTGCCGTCCTGGCACGAGGGAGGGATGCGTGCAAGAGGAATGGACTGCTTATCCTGTCTGTGCTATCTGTCACTGTGGGCTGCCTCCTTGGCTTCTTCCTGAGGACCCGACGCCTCTCACCACAGGTCAGCCACCTGGGGCATCACAGGGTCCCCCTGTAGGAGGGGTGTGTGGGCTTGAGGAATCTGGGGGTTACATTCCCTCTCCATGACTCCCTGATGATATGACAGTGTCACTTTACCTCTCTGGATCCCAGTTCTGTCATCTGTAAAATGGGTGTGAAAAATACATCACAGAACTAGAGTGACATGCAATAAAATGGCTGAGGAAATAGTTTCGAATAGGCATCACCAGGTGAATGAGAGGCAAGGATTCTTCATTAGAATAACCACAGGGCTAAGAGCTGTGTGACGGGGAAGAATGGGGTCCTGTAAAAGTGCGAAGTGGGCATCAGACAACACCTCCTAAAGCAGCTTGTATAAATAGAAACCCAGAAAGAGTATTCTAGGCAGAGGTGACAGCAGGAGCAAAGCACAGCAGCAGGAAAGACTTGGAGCAAGCTGTTTACAGGAGCTGGAACGTACACCGTGAAGCAGGGGCTGGAGGACAGGGACCATCAGGCCTCCATATCCCATCACCACGCATGCACCTGAGGCAGCCGTGAGCTCTGAGCAGGGGACTAATATGGTCAGATCTGAGCATGGAGAGATCCCTCTGGTGCTTAGTGAAGGATAGGGTGGTGGTGGGACAGGCTGGGGGCCAAGTGACGAGGCAGCTGCAGGGGTGACACTTAACAATAGGGATTAATGGGACAGATATGAGAACTGTTTCCAAAATTCAGGATGTGGTGGCTGATTGGATGTGGGGTTGGGGGACAGGGAAGCGAGGCAAATCCCCAGGGTTCTGGCCTATGTACCTGCAAGGGCAAAGATGCCTTGCCTTGGAGAGGACCCTTTTCCCTCTGAGTACCCATCTCCTACAGGAGAGGAGGGGCACTCACAGGGTGCTAAAAAAGTTATTCTAATACTTGTTAAAACAGTAAAGAAGACTGTCAGGACTATTGTGATAGTGTGTAGGTGTCGAGACTATAATATGGGAGAGAGATCAGGCTTAACTCCGAATACAACAAAGACAGTTTGGGATTTATAGCCAATGAGCATAGTGAGGGGATCAACTGAGAGAAAAATTACAGGATTCTGGTTGAAGGCTGAGTGGGGGATTCTCACTAAACTGACTTAGCAGGATTTTTGCTACAACTGGGCTAGGCAGGTTGAAGACAGTTCCCAAGGATGAGGCCTAATTAGAAAGAGGACTCGGAGTATCCTGTCTAAAGTTTGGTCAAGGAGAGAGTCTTTGCCAATGGGCTCCTGAAAAATTCCCTAGTTCAGAAAATTTCTCTTCCTGTAGTTCATTGATATCTAATATGAACTCTACAACTAAAGTTCAAGGCATCAGATTTTGTCTTCCATTAAAAGCAAAACACCCCCTCCCTGGGAATTGAGCTACTATTACTATAGTAACACTGGTAAGTTACCATGATCGGTTATTTAGGGAAAAGCATGGACTCTGGAGGCAAAGGAACCCTGAACTTTGACTCTACTAGTAAGTGGCTGAGCGGCCCTATGCAAAATCCTATCTTTTTTCTGGGCGTCAATTTTCTTATCTGAAAAATAGAGTTGTGGGCGGGGGCACTAGAATTGTTGTGAGGAGTAAACAAGGACTCATCAGTGCCTGGCATATATATAGTGGGTTCTTAGTGAATGTTACTTTCCTCCTCCATCTCTTAGCTACCTGCCCAAGCCCCACCTTCATCGAGACCATCTCCTATTCCGTATCATACAAAAATTCTTCCAGACCTACACATATCTGAAATAATACTCTCCCATACTCAGCCCGCGCTCATCCTCCACTGTAACCAGCTGCTGGCTGTCTTGCTTCAGAGCCATTTGTGTAGGAGTCTATTTCTCCCATCAGACTTCGACTTGCTGAATAACACATGGGCTTTATTGAAACAAAATGGGAGCCTAGTTCAGTGCTTGTCACAGAGAGAACCCTCAACAGCTGAATTAAACTGGCAACGACACAAACAATCTGCTATCTACTTTCTTTAATTTTCCTCAACAACAAAAATATATTTCCTGCAAGAAGATTATGTTGTGAAAACAAATTGGAATGCCTGTTATTAAAAGCCAAACTCATCTGGGGCCTCCTTCCCCAAAAGCTGCCTTCCCCATCTGTTTGGAAATTCAAATGTGTTCCCGTCTGGATTAACCAAACTGCCAGACAAACTGAAGGATGTGGAGTCTTAGAACAATTATTTGGCAGGAGTTGGCTTTTTCTGCATCTTACTTTGAAATCCAGGAGTTGTTTGTTTGATCTCTGCCTGTGACTCAGAAACCAAACCCTTCTTATTTTGTGAGATTACGCAACAAGCAAAAATCATAAACAATTTGCAAAATGGTAGAATGTCCTATTTGAGAAAAGAACTTACAAAATCACAAGACTTGGATTTTTTTTTTTTTTTTTTGAAATCAGCATCGCATTTAAACATATAGGTCATTTTGAGAGTTCTAGTTAAACCGTGGTGAATTTACAATTGTACCCATTTTCCTTTCTTTCCTGGAATTCACCAAAATTGTAGTGGAAAAAAGATACGGACTCCCAAGAACAAAGACAATATAAAAGAAGACAGTTGAGAAAAGTCAAATGACTACGATACATTAGGCAAAATGGGAAGTGGATAGAGTTGAATGATCTCATCTAGGACAGCACTAAAAGCTAAAATCTGTGTCTATAGAAGTACACACCACATTAGTTCGTCTTGGAGAACTCCACAAAATCTCTGGTCTTGAAGGTGCAGGTGTGGCAGGAGGGGGGGCGTGAAGCATAGAGTTGAGACCAGAGACATTGGTCAGAACTTTGCAACTGGAGCAGTTAGACCCCTAGGTCCCTTCCAGTTCATGTAATCAGCGGACTCCTCATTCATCCACCTCTACCCCACTGCATGCCCCAAGGAACCAGAGAAGCTTGACTTAAGGATGTTAGGCCCACCTGTGTGTGTTGGGAGAGGGAAGGTGGTGAGGCTCAGCTGTAAATGAATTAGTGGACATTTGTGTTCTGAGTGTGGGATCCCCATAAGATGGCTGTCCGCTGGGCTTAAGCACAGCCGCACCACCCAGTCAGAGGTAGGAAGAGATTTCTCTCACTGAAGCCTCAAAGAAAAGATCTCCAAATTCTGATGTAAAGGAGATTCTTCCCCTATCTCACCCTACCCCCAGTGGAAAAAAAAACAGATCATCAACCATCACCCTTCTTTGAGGAGCCATCAGTTGACAAGTTCCACTCATGTACACAGAATTTTAATGTCTCACACTTATATATGAGCAGAAAGCCAAAGTCAAAGCTTCTAATGTAAAAGACAGAGACTAAACAAACAGAAAAGAGGGTCTCTAATGAAGCAGAGACAATGCAAGAGGTAGAAGAAAACTTTTAAATTTTTTTCTTAAGTTCTTCAAAGATATGAGAAACGGTATAGTGACTATAAAATTTAATGGAATGCAAAAAGAAGAAACAACCCGAGAACAAGAAAGAGCTTTTGGAAATTAAAAATAGGTAAGCTAAAGTAAAAACATCAATAGCTGGGATAAAGTTGCTGAAATCTCTCAAAAAGTAAAACAAAAAGAGATGAAGATGGAAAAAGAAAATATAAGAAAATTAGAATGTCCATCATCCAACTCTCTAATGAGAGTTTTAGAGAAAGCTAACAGAAAAAAAATGGAGATAAAAAATTCACAGGGAAGACAAGAAAGTTCTCAGCAATGAAATCTATGCATAGCACTGCAAATTTTAAGAGAGAGAGAGGAAAAGAGAAAGAGAGAGAGGGAGAGAGAGAAAGAGAGAGAGAGAGAGAGAGACAGAGAGAGAGAGAGAGAGAGAGAGAGAGAGAGAGAGAGAGAGAGAGAGGAAATACCATGTTATATCACAATGAAAATTATAGAAAATGGGAGATAAACACATGATTCTTAAATGGTTCTGAGAGAATAAAACAAGTCTCATGTAAAGAACAGGAAGTAAGAATGGCTCCAAACATCTTAAGCAACACTAAATTCTAGAAGACAAGGGGAGATGCCTTTGACATGTAGAGGGAAAATTCTTTTAAACTAAGAATCTTATATAGTATAGCCACACTATTATCAGAGGTTAAGTGTAGAATAAATACATTTTTACTTATGTAAGGACTCAGAAGTTTATCTCCCATTCACCCTTACTGTGGAAGCTACCAAAAGAGATGTTCCAGCAAAACAAGAAGACAAGGGATCCGGGCAAGAAGGGATACTATACAGGAGAAAGTTCCAGAATAACAGCAAAGAGGAGATCTGGGACAACCACTGGGCCTAGACAGCAATCTGTCCAAACTGAACAGAAAGATGGAGATCTTAGACTGAGGTCTCAGAGGAGATAAAATGGAACTGATGTGTATGAGTATATAAAAAACACTATTGTTAGGCATTTCAAAGGAGATGTTAAAGCATTTGGAAGAAATTAGTGAGTGGTCCATAGAAAACAAGGCAAAGGAAAAATCAGTCAATTATTAACTTCAAGGAAAAAAAAATGAAGGTTGTATGAAAAGGAGGCATGGTTGTAGTATTTTACTTGGCTCAAGAGTGGACAATATTTTATGATCAAAATATTATAAACCTTGACTTTTAATCTAATCAAAATTGGTACAGTGGTGAAATGGTAGGAGGAAAAAGGGAATGGAGTCTTCATCTGTCATGGCAGGGAAGTTAATAGATATATTACAAAAAGATATATCTAGAAATAGTATTAGAACCATAGTATTTAGAACTAATAACACTAAGGGAAACAGCTAGAGGAGTTAGGATGTCAACTCCTGGAAAGTTGGCGTGGGGATAGAGATGAGTGAGGAAGGGGCTGCCTTTTTATCAGCATAGTGCTATTTAAATTAAAAAGTATACACATCGATTAAAATTAATTAAAAATACATAGTATGGTAGGTATATTTTTAAAAGTAGATTTTTTTGTGTATTGTAAATGGCAGGAGAGGGGGGCGAGGAGGCCTGATTTCCTGCCCTGCACTGTTGCTAACTCAGTGTGTGGGGCAAGTCACCTCCCTTTCTGGCTCAGTTTCCTCATCTACAAAATGAGTCAGCTGAGCTAGAAGATTTTTAAAACCACTTCTCTGCACCAAAATTCTATGATTTGGGACTTTTCAAATATCAGTCCATTAACCAAGTGTTATGTTTGGCTTTGGTTTAAAAAAAAAAAAAAAAAGAAGATAGCTGCAAGTACAAAACTTTAACTTGGGTGGTATTTGAAAGTCCATGGACTGGCCTCACCCACAACCTTACCCTCTGAGGAAAGTGGCCTCAAGCTACGGTTGCCAGAAACAGCAACACTGAATTAAATTAAATTAAATTTAAAAACAGCACACCCGGTTGAATTTGAATTTCAGATAAACAAGAAATACTGTTTAATATAAGTAAAGAGCAAATATTTGTTGTTTGTCTGAAATTTAAATTTTACTGGGCTTAGTGGTGCCTTCCACTTCAGTTGTCAGTTTCGGCCATGTGATGGATTACTCTGCAGACAGTTGATTGGCTAAGGATTTAGCGCCCTAATCCAAGTCCCCATGGTTAGGCTGGAACCAGCAGCCCATGAGGAAGCCCAGTGTAAGGTCTCTGTCCAGTAAGGGCTCTTTATACGGAATGGTGTCTCATCAGCCCAACCTGATTCTCTTTCAGCATTTTAAATGAGACCTGCTGTGAAGGGCTGGTAAAAATCTGTGGAGAGGGTGGGGGCGCGCTACGGAATGGACCTAATATGGCTAGAAACTGATTCAAGAATGGCACGGTCTGTTTATGAGTCAGTCTCTTTATAAACTAGACTGAGAACTTCTCCTGGGCAGGGACCATGTCTAGTTCACTTTGGGGTATCCAGTATGATGCCTGGCACAGTATAGGTTGAACGAATATGTGAACAGTATACAACTCTGTCCTTTAGTCACTTACCACCTGCTACATGAGACAGATTTATACCAAGGATAGGCTAGTGAAGGGTGCAGAGGTGGGGGAGAGCTGTTATTTACTGTGATTACTGAACATTTATTCTCAACCAGGTGCTCTGCCAAGTGCTTTATCTGCATCCTCTCATTTAAGCCTCCCAATGACCCTATGAAGTGGTTATGACCCTTATGTTACAGGTGAGAAAAACTCAGAGAGATGGAGTAACTTGCTTAAGGCAACACAGCTACCATGTTTCCTGGAAAATAAGACCTAGCCGGACAATCAGCTCTAATGTGTCTGTTGGAGCAAAAATTAATATAAGACCCAGTCTTATTTTACTATAATATAAGACCAGGTCTTATAATACAATATAATATAGTATAATATAGGATAAGATAAGACCGGGTCTTATATTAATTTTTGCTCCAAAAGACACATTAAAGCTGATTGTCTGGCTAGGTCTTATTTTCAGGGAAACACAGTAGTTATGGGTAGGGGGACAAGATCAGAACCCATGTTTGGTTAGCTCCAAAAGCCAGTGCTTTCTCCAAGATTCTGTTGTCTATATGCTAGGTAGGAGAGTGCAGACGAAATAGTGTCTGGAGGTCATAAAGGACTGAGCAGCTGTGAAGTCCGCACTGCCTACTGTAACCCAAGCTCTTGCTGTGTTTTCAGGAAATTAGTTACTTCCAGTTCCCTGGAGAGCTCCTGATGAGGATGTTGAAGATGCTGATCCTGCCGCTGGTGGTCTCCAGGTGAGGGGCAGGGTATCTGGCTGGGAGGTCTGGGTGAGGTGGGAAGAGGATTCTGTACAGGTTCTGTCCGTGCCCTGCTCCTGTTGGGGGTGGATGCAAGCCTGGGAGCAGCCTTTATGGGCTGCTGGAGTCTGTGTTACTCAGTGGCACCAGTTATCTGAGTCCCATTCAATGAACGTTTTAGTCACTTGAACAAGTGATTTGGAGTCATAGGAAGGGACCTGACTCCAAAGTAGCTCGGGGCCGGGGGTTCAGGGATTGCTTTCCAAAGGAGGGGCTCTATGCTGAGTGCAGCAGGATGTGAGGAAAAGATGACTTTGGAGACACTCATGAGATGATGTCCTGGCTCAGCAGTGTACTGCACTGGCTGTGCAACCTTGGACAGGTTATCAAACTTCTCTGAGCCTCAGTTTTTTCATCTGTAAAATGGGAACAACACCTACCCCCAAGCATTGTCGTGAGGATTACAGGAGGCTATATATTTGGATGTGCCGAATATTCAGGGGGCTGGATAATAGGGTGTGAGGGAAAGATGGTGGGAGATGAAGTTGGAGGATGGATTCTTGCTCAATCATGAAAGACCTTGAGTGCTAGGCTAAAGAATTGAGACTTCACCCACTAGAGCGATAGCCATCAGAAATTGTTGGAGATCACCTGGTCTTTATACTGACGTGCTGTGTGACCTTGGGCAAGCCCCTGCCCCTCTCTAGGTCTCAGATTTTCCAGATGTGTAGTGAACTGGCTGTTCCAGATGGTGTCTAAGAGCCCTTTGCTCTGAGGCCATAGGTTTAGAATCCTTACCTCCCAGGACTTCTCTACAGGGAGGGAAGTGAATCCTGTGGGTGGAGGTGGGGGGCATAATGGGCTCTGTCCCCTGGGGCAGGGTTGTCAGCCTCCCTGCTACTGAGGAGTGAGCCAGCTCCTCCACATTTCCCTCTAGTGTCCTGGAGATAGTGCTCCCCAGGCTGGGAGGCCAGTTAATGGCACTTTCTGCTCCTTGCAGGGTGGCCTTGTCAAACATAGCTCAGCTTCTTGTAGGCAGCATTTAGGTCTCTCAGGACTCAGACTTCAAGGTTCTACTGAAATGCCACCTCCCTCTGGCAGCTTTCCCTGATTTCTCAACCCATTCAGGTTGTTGTCTCCTCTTTATACATCTCCTGAATCATTCACTGGGTCCGTGAATCTGTCACGGTCACCAGTGGCCCCCATGTTGCTAAATCCAAACGACATTCTCGGTTGTTGCTCTACGTGACCTTTCCACAGCAGTTGATACACTTGGTACAGCCTCTAATCACTCTTTCCTCCTGAAATACTCTTTCTTATTGCCTTACACTCTCCTGGCTCTTTGCCTGCCCTCTGCCCCTCCATCCCACTCTCTCTATTCACTCTCTAAATGTTGCAATTTCTCAGGCCTTTTCTCATCTGTCCTCAGGGCTTTAATGCCCACTACAAGTCCAACTCTCCCCAACATACATCTCCCTCCAGGGCTTCGCCTCTTAGCTCCACACTCAAACTATTACTTGACATCTCCACTGGGTGTTTCACAAGCATTTCAAATTTAGCATAACCACCTTGAGATTTTATTTAGCAACCTAGTTCCTTCTTCTGTTTTCTGTTTGTCAGTAAATAGCAGCTCCATCTACTAGTTATTCAAGACTCCTTGCTTATTCCCTTTGCACCAAGGCCAGTCCATCAGCAACTCCAGATTCTTCCTCCTAACTAGAACGCAGCTTCATCCCCACCATGCAGGTCTGACACCCCAGTAACCTCACTGGTCTCACGTCGGTTCTTGTTCCCCTCCGATGCATTCTCCACACAGTGGGCAGAATGATTTTGTGAAAAGCTGACTGAGCCATATCACTTATTTACCGAAAACCCTTCAGTGGCTTCCATGGCTTTTAGAATAAACCCTCACATCCTTAACCTGAGTTAGAAGGCCGCCCTGCATTACCCTCTCCAGCCTCTGCCTCACGTCATTTCATGCCTCACTCACTCCAGTCCCAGTGGCCTTTTAGTTTCCGTGGCAGACCAAACCCTTCCCCATCTCAAGGTCTCCACACGTGCTGTTCCTTCTGACTGGAACATGCTTCCCCAATGCTTTCTGCCTCTTCCTCCTCTTCCTTTAGATCTCAGCCTCCATGCTGCCTCTTTAGAAAGGCCCTCCCCACCCCTTCACCACCACCTTTACTCTTCCTCCGTATGCCCTGTTCCTTGTTCCATACAGCACTTATTATACATTGTTATGCTATATGAATTAAATTATTGAATGGTTTCCTTATCTTTCACTGGACCATAAACTCTGTAAAAGCAGAGATGATATTCTGTTGAGGTTCCACTTTAGACCTAGCCAAGTGCCTGGCACACAGTAGGTACTCATTCATACGTGTCAAGTGAATTAATGAATTCAACAATCATGCATTGTGCTTTCTGGGTACTTGTCCTTATACTGGGTGTGACAGATATAAAGATGTGTTTCTGTCCCTGAGGAGTCCATAGGCTGTGAGGGAGACTGATGAGAAAATAGACAATTACACAGCAGCTAAATAAGTGCATCGATGGAAAAAACACAGGACTTTTTTCACTTTTTTTCCCTCAGTTTTATTACAAAATAAAGCACTGGACTCTTGTTGGGCAGCTTTCCCATCCTTTACTGCTGACCATCCTACTGCCAGGGTATCACCTCTTACTCAGAACAGAAAGCCCTTAAAGATAGAGGCCCTTTTGTGGACCCTGCAGTCACACAGACCTGGGTTCCCATCCTGCCCTGCCATTTCCTAGCTGTGTGACCTGGGGCAAGTCGTTTAACTTAAAAAAATTCCTGGAGTCAGAGAGTTAGAGGCCTGGGCCCCAGACCTGCTTCCAACACAAATCATCATGTGATCTTGGCTAAGTCACCTTTGCCCTGCGCCTTGGTTTACCTAGTTGACCTTGTCACAAAGGGCCCGTCCAGCTCTCCGAGTCCTGGCTCTCATAGTCCTGGCCTCTTTCCACCAGACTAAAGCACTTGGTCTTGGCTGGAAATGGAATGTGATATTAACTTGAGAAAAGCCAGTGTATGTTCATACATGTCATTTGTTTATTATACAGTTCGGGCTGTGGGTAGAGCAACCGTGTCATTGAAAAATGGCAGTGCTTTAAATTTTTCCTGCTAAGGGAGAATTAAACTTTCTTGGGGGGGAAAAAATGACCCATTTCTGAGCCCCAATCGCCTCCATCCCTGAACCTTCCTTCCTTTAGTTTCAACTGGTCCATAATCCACCCATCCATCCATCACCCACAGTTCCCTGAGCTCTTGCTCTGGCCAGCCCAGGGCCGGGCATTCTGGTCCTCAAGGAGCAGCAACTCTGGTGTGGGGATTGTCACTTGGGGCTGAGCAAGATCACCAAAGCTGCTTTGAAAATTCAGATGGCAGACTGGGCTTACTGAACCAGAACTGCCAAGGGGACCAAGCAGGGGTTTGTTATAAAATAAACACCAGAATTGTTCTAATGGTAAAAAAAAAAAAAAAAAAAAAATTACCTGATGTCTTGGGATCAGGCCTTCTGGCTGGAGCTAAAGGGCCTGGCTGCTGTTCCTCTGTCCCCAGGGGCTCCAAGATATAACCCCAGGAGACAGGGGTTTTCTGCAGTGTAATCATTCCAAGGCAGTAGGAGGACACACATTAAGGCACATTTCTTCTAGTTCCAACAACCTGCAAGTCTGGGCCCCAAAGCCTGGCATTCATGACTCTAAATTCTCTAACTTCTTTTTCAGAAGAACCCGCCACCCCATCTCTATGCCAGATCCCTAAAAGCAGGCTGGTCGTCTCATTAGTTCCTAAGCATGCCATAAACTTCTCTACCTCCACGCCTTTGCTCATGCCGTTCCCCCTTCCACAAATGCCCTCTTCTCCTCTTAGTTAAGTCCCACTCTATGTTCAAGACCTAGCTCAAGTTTCTGTCTGTGAAATGCTCCCAGCTCTTCATTTATTAATAACTATTGGTGAAGCCCTGTCCCCACGACTGATGCTGCTTGTAACCCTGGATGTACTCAGTATGGTTCGTTAAATGAATTTTGCAGTCACAGCTGGCGTACCACATTATGGCGTACTGACACCTTTCTTTGTACAGCAGTGACATAGAAATAAATTAGCATTTTTATTTGGACTAGCCATTCATGTCACTGAACAAGAAGTGCCCTGCCAAGGGGTAGGACCAGTCATCATAACGCCTCCAGGGAGAAGGGTCATGTACATCGCTGTATTTTTATGTAAGATGCTAGGAGGGGCTCAGGTTCATTTTCCCCTTGTCACTCACACTAACCTCTACCTGGCAGTCAGCGTAACAGATTTTTGAGGAAATGGAAATCTAACAGACAAGCAAAGAGAGATGAAAAGATGTAATGAAGTCTGGGTGGTAATGGTGGAGGTTGATACAAGGGGTGAAAAGACCCTGTGCCTGCCTGGGAGGGTCTCACCATCTGGCAGGGAGACAGTCACAGAGACAGTTTGTTCCACAGACAGGAGGCCCAGTGGGAGGAAGATGGGGCCAGCTGGCCTGGATTGGAGCCCAGTTCAATCACTCTTCCCATAATCTGGCACTTTCCAGCTCTTGGCTCGCTTTTCTCTAGAATCCATGCCAAACCGGCACCAAACCTGAGCCCCCCGACCTCCACCACAGACAGGCCTGCCACAGTGCAGCTGAATGCAACCTACCCTTGGCCAGTTGGGACTCTTTAAGTCACAATAAGGGAATCTGCAAGAGGCTCCTGGGTAAGAACAGGTGTTTTGGAGTCACTCACCAGATAGATGTATGAACTTAACGAAGTGTCTTAGCATGGGAGCCTCAGTGACCTTATCTGTAAAATGGGAAGGACACCTCCCTCCCTCGCAGGGTTATTCTGAGAATGAAATAAGATAATGTACTTGAAGCACCCAGCATGGCTCCTGACATACTACGGACGTCAGATTGACCAGGCTTCTCCAAGGCCCAAATGAGAAGTTTCATGAACCCCTCCTCCTGTGCTTCTGCTGTCAGCAGGCAGCCCCTTGGGGCGACCTCCTCCTCCTTCATACTATTACTTAGCACTGCAGCGTACGGGTCATTTCTCTAGAAAGTGTCCACTGACTCGGCACACTTGGGTGCTAATATAGATCCGCACGAGCACTCCTCCCTCCGAGTCCCACACATCTGTGTTCACGACAGCCTTTGCAGGGGCACGCACCAGGTCCTACTCATATCCCATCACACACCAATGCCCAGAGCCATTCCCCATACCATGACTGGTGAAACCTCCTATTTTTCCATGAATTCCCAGTGCTTACTGTCTCTTGCTTTTCTCTGTCCTCACATTCCTACAACAAGTCATGAGGTACAGCCGTCACCGGTACACACATATCCCTTGCTTCAAGTGGTTGTTAAGTCCTGTAACTTCATTGACAGTTGGGAGCAAGATCACACTGAGGAATTATCCCTTCAGCTGTCGCTTGGTTCCCTCTCTCTCTCTCTCTCTCTCTCTTTCTCTCTCTCTCTCTCTCTCTCTCTCTCATTAGTTATCTATTGCTGGGTAATAAATTACCACAAACTTAGTGACCTAACACAACATCCATTTATTATCTACCAGTTTCAATGGGTTAGAAGCCCAGGTAGGGCTTAGTTGGATTCTCCACTTGGTATCTCACGAGGCTGCAATCAAAGTCAGCTGGGCTGTGTTCTCATTTGAAGGCTTGGCCAGGGAAGAATTCCTTTCCTTGTGGCTATTTGTCTGAGGGCCTGGCTTCTTAAAGGCCATCAGCTGGAGGCCACCCTCAGGTCCTAGAGGCCACCTGCAGGTCCCTGCCTCCAGCCCTCTCCAGAGCCAGTTCCCAACATAGATCTTTGCTCGGTCAAGGCCAGGAGGATGATCCGTCACTCTCCAGTTATCTATGACAGAGTCTCATACAATATAGTCATAGGCGTGACCTCCTATTGCCTTTGCCATGTTTTATTAGTCAGAAGTAAGTCACAGATTGTACCCGCACTCAAGGATGGGGATTATACAAGGGTGTGGATCACGGAGGGTCACGTTAGGGTTTGTCCACCTCTTTCTCTCTCTCTCCCTGCACCTTTCTTCTCTGTACTTTTATTCCAAGACCAGCCATAAATCCTGTCCTTGTCTTTCAAAAGGAACCTCCACTTATACCCTGTTTCTGGCATGGGGTAGGGTGGAGGTGCTGCTCAGCTTCTGGTCCAAGTGGCTCATCAAGGAATTTCTTATGAACCAGGACAACTCCCTTACCATAAACAGAATTCTGAAGAATATGAATTTCTCTCTTTCACAGGAACATCACAGGGTCTGGTATATAGTAGGTGCCTAATAAATGCATATTAAATGACTAAACAACAGTGGAAGAGCAGTTGAAGCAGAATTCAGGGAAGTTTCATGACCAGCATTTGAACTGACCCTGGAGGATGGTTAGGAGTTATCTTTTACAGATGTTTTGTACTTTAAAAAAATTAGGTAAGCAAATTATAAACATTTTGGGTAACAGAAAAGAAAAAAATCTTCCTATCATCACACAACCCTAATTCTGATCTTGTTGTCTTTTTTCCTATGAATGTTTATTCTTGTCATTTTTAGTGAATTCACCTGGCCCAGAGTGTGGTCCTTGGCTGATTGGTTTGGAAGCTCTACCTCGTCTGAGCCCCTGAACTGGTCAGGCCTATCCTCTGATGGTGGCAAGAGGAGACCAAATAAACCAAATGCCAATTTATTCATTCACAGAAATCAATTGCCAAGAGGACAAATGCCCACAGCCTCTGGCCAGAGCATTTCTCCCTGCAGGCTCACCACTTGGGGAACCCACTGGTTAAATCTGTTTCCCGGCAGGACCATTTAATTAATTGTATAACCAGTGTGACTCCAGGTTTGACATTTTCAGTTTATTTCTGGGGCCCCACCTGTAGAGTTCCAACATATGTGCATTTAAGTAAATCCAATTACATATGCTGTGGAAAGAGAGAAAAATAATTTAAAGGAGGCAGGAGCTCCCCCCTTCAGAGCTATGGCCCCGAGTGAGCGTACCTGTCATGGAGGGCATCAGGCGTGGTCTCTGCTCCCGCTCCCCACATAAGAATGCAGGACATGGTGAGGCCAAACAGGAACACCCACAGAGCCATAGGCAGGGGAATCATATCACTATAGTCTCACCGGCGGCATCCGCCTCTCTGCAATCCACTCTTGCTAGCCCCCATCTTTTCTGCTAGCATAGCCACGGCAGTTATATTAGTGGCCAATGGCTTACGGGTTACAGCTGACGGCCAACTAGCCACAGCTGCTGGCCATCTGATCACAGTTGATGGCCATTTACTACCCGAGCCAGCACCTTTCTATGTGAGGCCGAGAGCCTGGAAACTGTTTTTTGGGGCTTTGTCCCCACAGTACCATAGGAGAGGTGGGTCTGCTTTGCACTAGCCTGTCCTAGTTTCCATGTACCTCTCAAAGTGTGAGTATTTCCCTGCAGCCATTGTGATTCCAGGCAGTGAAAGAGGGTTGTTTGGGTTTTATTCTACATCATGGCCTCTAAGTGTATGCGGACTGCTTCAGCTGGTATTCACCTAAAGAAACATCAATCCAAAACTAGGAGGAAACTGACTTGAATGAATTTATATGAAACTGTACCTCCTGAACATTACAGGCAACTTAAGGGATCTTCAAGGGTAAATTTAATTATACTTAGTTTTTGCCTCATTTACTGACTTGAGAACTGAATATGCTGAATATAATCCTACCTCTCTGTACAAGCAGGAGGCCTGCACCCCTCAGGCCAAGATCAGCTTATTTCATTCAGTGGAACAAGCTGGAACATTTGATATTGCCACTAGCCCTGTTGCCCTGGCTCCTTCCACATGGTGTCGCTGTTGAACACAGGCCCTGCATGCTCTGTTTCCAGCCTGCACACAGCCCCTTGCAGGGGCAAATTCCTGCTCCAGGCCCTGGGATGCCTGGCTCTGGCTCCTAGATCCCACCGAAGAGCTCAGTCATTGTTCCTCAAAGCAGCCTCAGGCATGCCCTGGGCTTAGCTCCCTGGGGTTGAGCCCTGAGTCTCTTTGCCCTCCTGGTGAGTTAGCCCTGGGGTGGGGTGGGGAGGGCTTTAGTACCAACAGGCTTTGATTACGGGCACCCTAGTATACCCTGACCTTAACTTCAAATCATAGGGAGCAGGGGATGGGGTCTTCATCTCTTTTCCCTCAGAAGGTCCCTGGGCCTCTGGTGCAAATTGGTGCACCTTTCCATAACTGTAGATCTTAAGGTCTCAAGGAGGGACGCTTCCATCAAACTACAAAAGTCTCTCCCTTTCCCTGGACAACGTGTGCCTTCTTACCTTACATTTGCCACTTGAAAAATTCTTCTAAAAACAAAATCAGCTGCAAGACTTGCTACTCTCTACCTATGAACATAGAAGCCTCAAACAAAATTTAGAAAATTCTGCCTCTCATTACGTTAACATAGAAACTAGTAGCCTGATGGTTAGGACCCACTATAGCATTGTCATGTCCTTGAACAAGGGTCCCTTTTCCATGGGTGGTTCTTGGATGGGTGCTGAGTGACTTGCCATTCTCAGCTCCAATGCTGACTGATCCCATGCTAATTACACCTTTTTTTCTTTAGAAAAGTCAAGCGTTTGGGCCTGGAAGCCTTCCTTTCCCATTTTCTTCCAACAATATTATTTGTCACTACTCCGATCCCTTTTGCTTTTCATTTATAGATTAACCCGAAGAGTATTGGCAACTTTCTGTTCCTTTAAGTTCTTGGAGGATACTTACTGTTACTTCTGCAAAAATAAGTCTATCTGCTTCTTCTTCCTTTTTTAAAAAATTTAACATGATGTCAGAAGAATTGTCATGCCACACCCTCATCTTCATAATTCTGTTTCACTCTTCCACTCAGGGGCTAGAGCAGGGTCTGCAAAGCCCCTTTCCCTTCACTAGACACAGGCTGCTGCTGGATATGCTGTCGGAGAATCACTGTGCCCCAGGACTCGAGATTTACCTCAAGTTCCGTTATTTGTCACACCTTTAGGCTCAGCCCTAAAATAGACAGAAGGCCATCTGCAAATTTACAAACCAGTTCCCAGCAGGTGCTTTCTTTTCTCTTTCTTTCTTTCTCTTTTTTTCTCTTTCTTTCCTTCCTTCCTTCCTTCCTTCCTTCCTTCCTTCCTTCCTTCCTTCCTTCCTTCCTTCCTTCCTTTCTTCCTTCCCATGATGGTTCCACTAAGCCTGGAGTTTGCTTCTAAACTTGGGGAGTCAACTGAGCCTTGTTTTCACTCATCCCCAGACCAGAGTGACACAGGGAACCAGGGGTGGGTCAAACCAGCATCTGGATTTAGCTAGAGCCTCCAATTCTCCACTTGCTTTTTGCCAAACTCTCCTCTCTCCTCATTCTTCAGTTTCTTAAACCAGGCATCATTCAAGGAAAACTGAATCCATGTGTTTGTGATTCACTGAGGCTGAACATGGCAGAATGTTTTGTAAGCTCCATATCTTAACAAAGAAATCCAAGTGCGTGTGTGGGTTTGTGTGTGAATGTGTGGTGTGTGTCTTTGCATGTGTGTTTTTGGTGTGCGTGTATGTGTGTGTATGTATGTTCCTGTGAGTGTATTGTTTTCCTTTTTATTTCTTGTAAGAATTTTGAACTAATTTTTCTTAGAATCAGGAAGTCATGTTTGGCCAAAGAAACCCAACACTCCCTTCTCCCCCTTCCTGAGGAACTCTAGTTTGGCAGAAAACTCCCAAACACCCACGTTCTAACTTATTGGATATGGTCCTGGGCCAAGCAGCCGTCAAAGTCTGGTTTGGGAGCCAGTGTGCGGGGGGCTGCTGCCCCGTTCTGCCCAGGACGTACAGTGAGTGGGGGAGGCGGAGGGGGGGCAGCCTGTGCTTCTGGACTCTGCCCCTCAAGCCACGGGGCAACTATTCTTAGCAGAACTCTGCTGACCTCTCTGATGGGAGCCCTGGGATCCGTCTTTGGCCCTCTTGCCCAGTCAGCTGACTGCCTTACTCATCAAGAAGGGAAACATGGCCCAGCTGTGGACTGTGAGTGGGGTCAGACCATTAGCCTGGTGACTCCAAAATATTCCCAGGTTTTATCACCCATCACAGACTCCCATTCTTCCCCCCTTCCAGTTAGAGACTTCCTATTCATCCTTCAAGGATCCATTAAATAGTCACCTCCTCTGGGAAGCCTAGCGTGATTCCAAGCTGGACTAGACCCTGCCTCTGGCCTCTCTTATCCCAGCCCTGACCCAGGGTTTTGTGTTGTCCCACTGCAGGTTTATCCGCCCATTGGACTAAGCTCCTTGAGGACGACAAACCCATTTCATTCAGTTTTGGGACCCCACAGCTCCCCAAACAAGTGTTCAACATGGAGTAGGCTGGGAACATATCTGAGTCCAGGGAGGTGGGTGAGGTTTTGAAAAAGCTCCTGTACTCTTCTCCATGGAGAACTGGAAGACTCTGCACTGGAGGGGGTCTCATTCGACCTAAGAGGGCCTCACTCCAGCTGGCCCAGCTGGAGCCTTGGGGGAGTAGACACCAGGAAGCCCCCAGATGGAGGAGGAGATAAGAGATCGTATTCCCATAGGCTCTGGGTTGTGTCTTTTCTTCCTGTTGGAGCGGAGCTCCTAACCATGGAGCTGTAGAGCAGAGTAATGGACGCTCTGACTCCCTCACACCTGACATTCATTGCCTCGTGGGAAAGAAAGGGGTAGGGGTTCAGCTCACGTGGAGTTGGGAACTGAACTTGACCCTAATTACCCTTGGGAATGCAGCCTTCCTGGTGGAAAGTGGTTGAGAATGGTCGATGGTCAGACCATGGGCTCTCTGAGGGCTGCAGCTATGGCTCCTCCAGCTTTTGCTTTTGATTCAGTTCAAGCTTATTATTTGCAAGCCCCCATCAAGCACCATCCCAGTGCGTAGGGGCCAGGGAAGGAGGGAGCTTCAGAGGGCAGTTGGGGATGCCAGGGCCAGTGCGCCCAAGCCCAAGCCTGTCTCTGTGCCGTCCCCTACTCCTCCTTCTCCCTCTCCACCTTCCCCCCTTGGAATCTAAAGTGGAACCAACAAGATTTTGTCTGTGTGGCTCCAGAGGGCAGGGCTGGGCCCAATGTGGGGAATTCTCTTCCCTAGAGACAGGTTTCATTCTGGCACCAGGAAGGACTTTCTAACAAGCATAACTAGCCCACAGTGAAGTTAGTGAGTTCTCTATCCTCTGAGGTGTGCAAACATAGGCAGCAGAGGAATTTCTGCCCTTGGAAGGGAGAAGATAAGCCAGACTTTAGCCAAGTGGGAATCTGGACGTCCTGCCTTATGTCTTAGAAGGAGCTGGCTTGAGGGTGGGGGTGTGGCAGAGCCATCTGGGAAGCATAATTCTGCACTAACGTGGCACTTGCTGTCAGCTGCTGGGCCTGTCATCTGCTCAGGGGAAAGAAGTAAGCCATAATGCTTGGAAGAGCTGAGGGGACTCCCATGGACCCCAGATGTCTCCTTCCGGTTGCCTGTCGGGAGGACTCCTTGCAGCTGCACCCCAGAGGCTAGCTTGGGAGAGCTTCCCTGACTGGGTCAGCCGAGGCCAGAGCCCAAGGACTTGGCCACAGGGCTTAGAGAGCCTTCTTGCCGCTAACATCCCGATACCAGGATGTTGTCATGCTAGTAGACCAGAGTTCAAATCTACTTACTCACTGTGTGACTTGAGCAAGTTGCTTGCACACCTCAGTGACTGGGAGCTCACTACTTCTCAAGGTGGTCCCTTCCAGGGCAGGACAGCTGTTTGCTGGAAAGTTATTCCTGGTGCTGAGCTGAGAACTGCTTCCCCATGGCTTTCCTCATCAATCCCAGAGTTTCCCAAGTCTGCTCTGCCCCAGGCTCCACAGCCCTGCTTCCTCAGCTGCTTCCCCCAGGCCTGCTTCGCTGTCACCTGCCACCTACCCCAGCTGTCCTCTGTGGGACGCACACTTCCCTTCCCTGTCCCTTTCCTAGGGGGTCTCAATATCAGGGCAGGTTTATGTCCTCCTCACAAATTCCCCAGGCTTCTGGCCTCATAGGCTGAGGCCTACCAGCTCCTTGGCAGCCCCCCCGCCAGGTGACTACCAAGGTGGGAGCAAACAAATCCTCAAAGGCCCCCTTCCCATGTGCTGCTGCAGCTCAGCCTCCTCCTCCCTCTTCCATCCCAGAGTTTGTGCTCTCTGAGCTGCTGGAGCCGAGTATGGCCCAACATGTGTCCGTGTTCAGTTTCATCATGTCAGAATTGGCCCGTGGTCCCAGCCTGCTGGGGTCTGCTTAGTCCCAACTCCCTCATCCAACACATTAGCTATTCCTCCCAGCTTCCTGTCCTCCACAAATCTGATCCACATGCTGTCAATGGCCTAGGCCAAGCCATTGATAAAAACGACCAGGAAGGAGAGGGCAGAAAGCAGAGGCCAGAAGTACACCTCCGGAGACCCTATCAAGTTCTTTTCACTCAGAAGAGGGCACTGCCTAAGGTAGTCATTCCCCAAAGTTCCCATCTGTTCCCCAAAGTTCTGGTGTCAACCGCCTCAATGTCACACAGACACACAATGCCAGGGGTATTCCCCCCTTCCCCCAAATCAGGTAAGGGGACCAAAGCTGGTCCAAGTGACTTGTTCTCAGGGAACTCACGATGGGTGCCCGTGGGCATCAGAGCTTCCAAGTCATCCTTTTAAAAATCTAGTCTACAATTCCACTATGGCTTAACATCATACGGATCAGCAAACATGCACCCAGGCTAGGCCAAGCCCTGGGCTCTGAGGACCTAGAACTGAGCCAGATTCAGCCCTTCCCTGGAGGAGCTCACAGCCTGCTGGAGCAGCTGGGCAGACGATGACATCACGGAGCCAATGCTAAGAACTGGAATGTTTTGAATACTTATTACGTCCCAGGCACTATTCTAAACCTAGACTCATTCGCACAAGAAACCATCGTGTGCCAGAGCTGGGTTTGGCCTTGGGGATTCAGGGGTGGGATTACCGGCAGAATGCCTTGTAACAAACTGGAAAGCACAGGATGCCCTTGGGAGGAGGGCGAAATGGCTGTTAGGGAAGGCTTCCTGGAGGACGTGATACCTAAACTGACCTTGGAAAGGGCAAGTGAAAATGTGAGGAGGTGTGTATGGGGTGGGGGATAGAGAGTTCCAGGCTGAAGGAACAGCTAGTACACAAGTGGTTCAAGGAACAGCGGGGAAACTGGGTGGCAAGAGCAGCACCAGTGAGGAGGAGGGTAGTGACCTGAGGCCATAAAGGAGGGTGCCCAGTCCCTGAGGGCAATGGGGAGCCACGAAGGACTTCAAACAGGGAGGGATACCCAGCAGTCTGAGTAGCCTGTCTGCCCTCCAAAGTGAAGTGTGCAGGCAGCAATGGGTACCTCTGAGTATTAGATGGGGTCACAATACCCACCTCAGGGCTGGTGTAGAAACAAGGTGAGAGTCAGCAAGCAGCCTTTTCTCCCTCCATGAGGAGCTTGGCACCTGCTGCCTCCCTTTCCCCTACCCCTGCAAGTGGGGCAGTTACCAGATTAAAACAGCCTGGGCCCTGGAGCCCAGCCTCCTCTACAATCACCACAATCTCTGAACCCCAGTATCTGGGCTCTGGGTTGTGGCCAGATGGCTTGGGAGAGAGCCCAGACTTCTGGGCTTCCTGAGGCTCTTTCCCAGGGTCCTCAAGGATGGGGTGGGGGCTCCCAGAAGCTCCCAGCCATGCTGGGAGTTGGGGAGGAAAGGTACCTATTCTCCCCTCACCATAAATCACAGAGCCAGAAGGGACATTGAGATCATCCTCATGGAACCTCCCACTCATCGGGAAGCTTTGACCTAGCATCCCAACAAGTGGTCATTCAGGCTCCACTTGGAGACCTGCAAAGATGGGGAGTTTACCACCACAAATCTGAGGGCTGTCACCATGGGGCAGGGCATGCACTCTGAGAGTTGAACCAAAGAGGCATTACATGGACGGAGGCACATTAAAATCATGGTCGGCCCAAACCAGAAGACCTTTTTTCTTACCTAAGAGTTAAACCAGGTCTGTACCACAGAAATGCACTCTGCGTATGAGAAGGAACCCCCTGTTCCAGTCTTGAGTCTACAGCTAACCAGCTGGGTAGCTTGGCCAATTATCTCCATCCCCTGAGCTGTATTTTCCTTGTCTGTAACTCAAACTGCACAGTCCGGTGAGGTACTTACTAGTCATAAGTGTCTACTGAACCCTTGAAATGTGGCCAGTACAACAGAGGAACTGAACTTTCTAAAAAATTGAATTAACATTGAAAAGCCAAGCAGTTTTTATAAAAATTTTTCTATTGATTTCACATTGAAATGACAATATTTTGAATACACTGGGTTAAATAAAGTATTATTAAAATTAATCTCACCAAAAACGAATTTCACCTGTTTTGTTTTCCTTTTTTTAATTTGACTACTAGAAAATTCAGAATTACAAACGTGGCTCACATTATAATTGTATAGGGCAGCACTGACTTAGAATGTTAAGGATCAAATTAGGTGGAGTTTGGGGACAGTTAAGCTCCAGACAAATTGTGGTTTCCGTGGCTGCAGGGTACTCAAGGGGATGTGTTTTCCATCATACAAGCAAGACATGCTCATTCTACAAACGACAGAGAATGCGAAAAACGTTAAAAACAAACCAGAAATTACCCATAATCCCACCACCCTAAGAGAGCTACTGTTAAACTTTCTAAAATTTTTTTCTATGCGTGTCTATGTGACATAATACTCCCTGCAAACTACCCTACCTGGCTTTAGGTTTTCAGAAAGGTCACTTTAACAGTTTGGCCTGAAAGTCGGGGGCCTCAAGGAGCCCCTCTCAGCCAAACGGCAGGACATTGAATCTCCTTTCTTATTACTGTAAGTTCCAGAGTGGCTGTTGTCTCACACGGAATCCAGGCCCTCCCCATACTTAGCTCCCATTCTTCTTGGCCTCTGCCATCTCCTGTGGTCACCCTGGCACTGCCAGCACAAGACTGGAGAGGGGATGGTCTGTTCTGTCATCTATTGCCAGAAATTCCCTTCCTACCTGCTCCCATCTCTGCTAATCACCTCTCTCTTCAGTCAGTAGGGAAACCCTTTCCCTTTTGTGGGGAGGGAGGGAGGTTCCAGAGTGGAACTGCTTGGGTCCCAAGTGATGGAATACTTTCCCTTTTATCCATCAGCCTTCTCCTTTCCAGAGCCCCTAGGTCAAGGGCCCTCTCTTGCTATATCTAGAACCTGCACTCCCTCCCTTCCCAATCCAGTTCTGTCCCTGAATTGCCGCCACCCGCTTGTTAGACCTCTTCTTCCTCGGGGTGACCTTCTGAGAGGCTCTGGGCCCCTTTCTGAAATCTGATTTTCATCTGCACCCCTCTCCTGCACAATCCCTCAAGCACATCTGTGTGTGTGGACTGCAAACCTGGAGAGGAATTTCTGGCAGAGGAGTTCCAGGGCTCCCTTCAGAGCTGCAAATTATCTTGTACCTTGTTTTCTCCACTTAACATCAAATAGCAACATCTTGCTGATGAGATCATCACTTCTAACGGCTGCTCAGAACTCCATTGTGTGGATATGCCAGACCCCTTAATACTCGGCATTCATGATTTCTTAAGTTGGTCCCAGGTTTTTGCTCTTGTAAGTCCCACTTCAGAGACCCTCCCAGTATACTTGGTTTACTTTGATATTCTCAGATCTTCGGAATTCTTAGCTCTCCCTTCTCAGACATCTAGCAAATTCTGCTAGATGAATTGTGCTGGACCCCACTTTATCCTGTGCCCCCTTTGGCCTGGCACTCAAGGCCACTACACTCCTGAGTTCAGCCTCATTTCTGCCTTACATATCACAATGCCTCAAACATGACCTGAGCTCTGACCACATTAAACAGCAGTGTCCCCACACTTAACCACTGCCTGGCACATCTGCCCATCTCCAAATCCTCCAAGAACCAATTCAAATGTCCCCTCCTCCAGGAAGCCCTTCCTGATTCTCGTAGCTAGAAGTGATCCCTCTCTCCTCTGAATACAGATAGCACGTCCTTATCCCCTCCCTTATGGTACTGATGTGCCCACCTTGTTTACTGGTTACTTGAATCCACTTGTGTCCCCAGTATCTGTGTCTGTCTCTGTTCCCACGCCCCTGCAGACCAAGAGCTACTTGAGATCAGGGACTAATTCTGGTTTCTTTGTGTGGGCACACGGCATGGCACAGAGTGGACATGAATGAAGGAGGAGTTGGGGTCTGAGTTCTGGTCCAGCTGGCCACTGATGTGAACTGGGCAGGCCCTCCTCTTAGGGCATGGCTGCCTGTGGCCTAAAGTAGTTGAACATGGCTGTGGGGGGTTCTGTTGTGGTCACAGGACAGTTTGGCCCTGGGCTGATGTGCTAGCCTTGGTGTGGGGACAATCTCTCTCACGGGTAAAGATCACCAGGCACTCCCCCATTTCCCCTGGCCACACAGTCTCATTATAAGCACTTCAGGATTTATGACTGAGACCCACCCTAATCCTATCTAACATATGGTGTCCTGGCAGACAGGGAAGAACGGAGATTGTAAACATTGACTCAATCATTCATTCATTCATTCATTCACTCTTTCATTCAGCAAACTGCTACCAAGCTGCACTCTGGCAGGGTCCTGTGCCTGGCTCCGTGGACCCAGCATTGAATCAGACCCCAGGCTCAGTCCTAGAGGTACTTTCAATAAACAGTCAGCAATTTAGTGAGGTGGAGCTGGGACAGAGGGGAGTACAGGGGCTGACTACCAGAGAAGGGGCCTTAACCTTTCCTGATAGTCAGGGAAGGTTTCCTGGAGGAGGAGACTTAAACTGTATCTAAACGGAAGAGTGAGCCTTTGCTACAGTGAACAGAGAAGAGCAGGGCACTCCCAGGCAGCAGCTGCAGCCTGGGGAAGGGGAGAGACAGTTGTGCTCAGCCTCATTCTGGACGCTGCCTGCGTAGTCTAAAGATTAGGTGAACTGTGGAAAGGGAGGGATTACCCGTTCTTGTTTACATGA
Organism: Rhinolophus hipposideros; assembly: GCF_964194185.1. NCBI lineage: Eukaryota > Metazoa > Chordata > Mammalia > Chiroptera > Rhinolophidae > Rhinolophus > Rhinolophus hipposideros. The sequence continues at coordinate 57,903,012 of NC_138054.1, forward strand.
TTAAAACCAGACAAATACTTCCTTTATCTGAAAGAATGAAAGGGCTTTAGGGAAAATTCCTTTTGGCAGCAAAGCAAAGCACTGAGCATCTCCTTAATTAATCTCTCACTCCCACTCCTCCCTCCTCTCTTCCCACCGTTATGAGAAGAGTAGCTCCAGGCTGACCTGCACTGATGGGCAGAGTCCAGGTCCAGGTGGGCAGGGGTGGGGAGGACCCAGAGGAGAGAGACCCTTAAGCCCCCTCCGCACAGCCTCCCTGAGAGGGAGTCAAGGCCTGGGCACTAACCCAGGATGGCCGCAGGGTAGCCCCTCTCAGGGAAAACTCTAACCATGGCCCCATTTTATAGATGGAGATCCTGAGGCCCAAAGATGGGGGAGTGACTCTTGCCTGTAGCCACGTAGGCAATAGGCAGAGCTAGGAATAGGACCCAGGTCACCAACTCCCAGCCCAGGTTTCTGATTCACTCACTCACTCACTCCCATTCATTAGTTCATTCAGCAAGTGTGCAGTAACCACCTGCTTGGTGGTGGCAACGAGAGCTCATGCTGGGCACTGGGGACCCACAGAGAAGTCAGACCTCTCCCTCTTCTCACATGTCCTCAGTCTGACGAGACAGACAGGTAAACAGATAGTGACAACCAAGGCCATGACAGAGATGAGGCTGGATGCTGCCCATGGGTAGTCTAATGATAAGAGGAGTGTGAAAGAGGGCCGTAGGAGCTCCAGATGGCCTCCTCACTCTGCGGAAGAGGGAGGTAGCCCAAAAGATTTCACCAAAGAGGTTTTAACCTAGTGGGTAGAAATTAGGCAAATGACAGAAGCTGATAAGAGATATCGAACAATGGAAACAGCACAGGGGAAAGTCTTAGAGATGTGAACGGGCTTGGCTGGTGACCTTTGGCATGGGAGAGCGAGCAGAGCACAAAGAGAGGCTAGAAGGGGCCATGAGCACTGGATGACCGGGAGGGATGCCTGTGCCTGTGCCTTCCCTGGAGCACTGTGGAGGTGCTGGGGAGAGCCAGGAGGGTGGTGAGAGTGGGGACGTTCAGGGTACCTGCCCCACCCACGGACCCTGCCCCACATCGCCCTCCCAGTCTGATGTCCGGCCTCGCCTCCCTGGATGCCAAGACCTCCAGCCGCCTGGGCGTACTCACTGTGGCATACTACCTGTGGACCACCTTCGTGGCAGTCATCGTGGGGATCATCATGGTCTCCATCATTCACCCGGGGGGCGCAGCCCAGAAGGAGACAACGGAGCAGAGTGGGAAGCCCATCATGAGCTCAGCTGACGCCCTGCTGGACCTCATACGGTAACCCTCACTACTGACACTCTGTTTGGGAACGCCATGGGCTGCCCCACATGTCTACCAGCGGGCAGGATTGGGTGTGGGGAGGAGGTGCTCAGAGTCTGCTCTTGATTACTCGTGGTAACAAAGGGGCAGCCACAGACGCCATTCTTACTCCCTTAGCCCCTGTGTTCCCATGGATGGGCTCACCATGCACTGTCGCCCCATCAATCTGGGAGCCCCTCAAGGGTCGAACCAGGACCTGCTCCTATGGGAGCCCAGCCCCAGCACACCACCTGGCAGAGTAGGTGACAGTGAGTGTTTACTGACTGACTGAGCCTGCTTGTGTGCACCCAGCCTCTCAGATGGAAGACCAGCAGTCACTGGTTCCCTCCACCTCCTTTGCCTTCTTGGTCCCCTTTTTACAGATGAGGGTATAAGGCTCAAAGAGATGATGCGACTTTTCCAGGGTCATCCAGCAGGTAGGTAGGTCATGGAGCCAGGATTCAACCCAGCCTGTCTGACTCCAAGGGCAGTGCTTTTTGCCCTGCAGAGTCCCTACCTGAGCCACGTGGGCTCTGCTATCCATGTTTCACAGACCTGAGTCCTCCTCCCAGGAAAGTGCTGTAGACCCTGCAATATGTCCACCTCTGAGTCCCCCTTCCCCAGACTCTCTACAGGCCACCCCCTCTCCTGTCTGGCTCCCTCACCAATGCTGGCCCTGCACCAGGACACTCAGACCTGGCCCTAATTCTAGAGGACAGAAAGGCCCATGAATACACAGAGACAACATGGGGTGGGGCGGTGAGGGGGGAACAAGGCGTTGGGGCTGGGGCAAGGAGCAGGGTCAGAGGAGGCCAAGCTGCTGCTGTAAAGGATGGGATGAGTGGGAGGGCAGGGAAGGCAGCGAGGGCAACAGCTGTGCTAAGGTCCTGAGTTGAGAGGGAATGTTGTGGGGAGAAATCCTAATCCATTCGACACGACTGGGGCACGAGGTGTGAGTGGGGAGTGGACAATCGCGAGAGAAGTTGGTGGGGCCAGACCATGAAGAGCATTGTGAACCAGGCCAAAAATTGCGTTTTATCCTAAAGGCCACACAGGAAATGGGTTTTAAACATGAGAGTGGCATGATCCAATTCAGAAGGCTCACTTTGGCTGCCAGAGTAGGAAAGGGGGACATGGTAGGAGGGGAAGACAGAGGCAGGGACTCGGCCAGGGTGGTGGCCATGGGCACGAGGGAAGCCAGCAGACTGAAGGGCTGCTCAAGAGGTGAAATCAGCAGCAGGCAGGCAACATGGAGGGGAGGGTGGAGAAGGTGGTGGTGGTGATGGCTTAAAGGTTTCTGGTCGGAGCCCCCTTGTGGATGGCAGTGTGGGGCCAGAACTGGTGCAGACATCCTGGGGGAGATGTCAGCTGATGGTTGGCTAGGGGATCTGAATCTTGCAGGAGAATCTGACCTCGAGAAGGATGGTGGGAAATCAGCAGGGTAGAGGTGTTGGGTAGGACTTGATGGCAGAGGGGTCTCCCAGCACCTTGTGGGTGCGGAGAGCAGGGCAGGGACAGAGCCTGGGGAAGCACCACATTGGAAACGGTTTATTGGGCTCAATAGGACCCCTCCCATCAAACTTGCTCTGTGGACTCCTTCTAGTCCCTCCCATTTTTTTTTTTTTGCCAATTCCGATATAAGAAATCTATTGTAGTCTAATATTAAAACTTCAGACTCATCCAGTTTAAATTGAATCTTGTCCTAGACTTTTGCATCTGTTCAAACTTGGAAACCTGGAGTAGAAAGAAGATCATAGCAGGTTTTTCTCTTTTTCTTACTCCACCTACTCCCCTGTTGCTAGCACCGAGGTTGGAGCAGTGGAGAGGAGAGGGAGTGAGCTAAAAGGTCCTCTTCCACTGGTGGTGGAGTGAGCTGGGGGAGGTACTCCCTGGTTGTATTTCTTCAGGGGTTCTTTTGTGGGTTCTTTGGAGCCCCTCCTGTTACTGGTGTTATTCCCCTGACTCGGGCTATCCATGCTCGATCTGGCTGCTTACAACGCCCTTCTCAGGCCTGACCTCTGGTCAGTTCCTCTGCTGGGATCAGCTCACACCCCTGGGTGATCCTCTTAGGCTTGGTCCCTTCTACAAGGTCCACATTGGCCCATGGGAAACACATATATTATTGCTGGAAGTGCAGGCCTTTCCCAGGGCCTTCGGACATGAGTCAGGCACCAGGCGCTACACTCCTCAAATCCTAAGGGACACAGCTAAGGCCTCTGAATAGTTCTCTTGGCTTAAAGTTGGGGAGCACTCCTATCCTCCCCTATCAGGATCAATGCCCACCACAGTACCCCACCACTCCCCGTCTCTCTCTCTCTCTCAAGAAACTCTTACCCTCTATATCAGTTACTTATTGCTGTGTAACAAGCCAAGATTTAGTGGTTTAAAATAACAACCACAAGTCTATAGGTCAGCTGGAAGGTTCTGTTGATTCAGACTGGGCTCAACTGAGCTCACTCATGTATTTGCAGGCAGCTTGTCACTCAACTGGGGGGCAGCTGATCTAAGCTGAGTTCATTCAGCTGTGCTCCTTGTGCTCTCATCCCCCAGCAGGCCAACCCGGATTTATTAAATGGTGGTGACAGGGCTAGCCTGGGCATATTCTTATGATGAAGGTAGAGGAACAAGAGAGAAAATAGAAACATGCAAATGTTTTTCCAAGTCTCTGCTTTTGTCAAGTGAGCTAACATCCTGTTGGCCAAAGCAACAGACCAAGCCCAGACTCAGGGTGGGAGGGGACCACAATGTTATAAGGCAAAGGGCTTTCATTAATGGGGCCATCAATGTAATTAATCTACCATTCCCTCCATTTTCTCTATTCTTTAGGTTCTCTTTTATCCTTGAGGTGTGTGATGAATTAAGGATCACAAAAATACTTGCAATTTTGTTCCCACTGTATGGTTCTCACGCACATAGAGACACAGAAAGAGAGACCCAGGCAGGGTTTGTTATATTTACACTTACTTGCCTGGTGGTTTTATTCAGTACCATGATGTTGAGAACTTTCTGTACTCTGACACTGTCAAATGTTATTTCCAGCCTGGAAACCTCTAACCTGCACTTCCGATTCTCATATACAGTTGTGTAAAGGCATCTCAAAATTAACACATCCAAAGCTAAACTGGTTTTTCCTCATAAATCTTTGCTCAGTCCTGCCCATCTTGGTCTGATGTCTCTCATGTCTTACATCTAATTCGTCGGCAAATTCTGGCAGATTTACCTTCAAAATAATATATCAAACCTTAACCCTTCTGTCACCTTCTGCCATTCCCATCATCGCCCAGACCACCATCACTTCCAACAAGGTCACCATTCTTTCTCTCTGCTTCCCCACAGTTTGTTCTCAACACAGAAGCCAGAAGGATCCTTTAAAAAAAGCCTGCCCACAACCCATTACAAGTTGTCAAAATCCAGTGTTCACTATGGCCTACTGGCCCTTCATGATCCCCCCCACCACACAGAGGTCAGCCTCCGCCCCCTCTCCACCTCTCTGTCCCCTCGCTCCAGCCACGCTGGGCTCCATGCCATTCCTCCAGATGTCGTTAAGGTCCTGAGCACCTTGTCCTCATCGCTGCCTCTGCCTACATGGTGCACATTGCTTTTTCGCTCACTTCACTTACACTTCTGCTCTGTGTCACCTCTTCAAAGGGGCCTCCCAGCCTCTGTCACTCTCTCCTCATCGCCTTTATTATGACGTGACATTATCATGTCTATGTATTTCTTTATTTCTCTGTTTCCCCTACTGGAACAAAATATGCTCCAGGAGGGCTAGTTCTTTAAAAACATGTTCCCTGCTGTATCCTGGAGCCTAGAACAGCACTGGGCAGAGAGGAAGAGCTAAGTGTTTGCTGAATGCATACATGGTGTCATGCAGGCATTCAGCTCCCGCTCCCCGCACGAGAACGCAGCATATGGTGAGGCCAAAAAGGAACACCCACAGAGCCATAGGTAGGGGAGTCATACCACTATGTTCTTGCTGGAGGCTGGGTTGGAGACACAGGAAGCAGGAGCTACATGATCCCCAAACTGCTGTCCGCTTCTCTGCCAATCAACCAACCCACCCCCTAGTGTAGCCACAGCAGTTATATTAGTGGCTAATGGCTAACAGCTGATGGCCACTAAGCCACAGCGGATGGCCATCTGATTACAGCTGATGGCCATCTACCACTGAGCCAGCACCTTTCACGTGAGGCCGAGAGCCTGGAAACTGCTCTCTGGGACTCTGTCCCTACACATGGGATGTAAGGGTCATCGGTGAAGTTAGGGTTTGAAGGCATGGGAGGAGCGGGACTGGTCCAGAGGGGCTGTGCTGAGCATGCGGCGCAGAAGCCGGGTGAGCCGTGGCCCACAGCCACCATGGGGGGCTGCAGAGCTGGTGAAGCAGGAGCGCGCTGAGGGCTCGGAGGCGAACCAGGAGGCCAGATGTCGTGGAAGCCAAGGGAAGAGGAATTTTGAAAAGCCTTACTTCTAAGATCCATTATTTCTAAGATTTGGTGACTATGATTCATCATTTCTTGGATTCTATGATTTGAAACAGCCTTTCCTCGTGGTGGAAGGAGTTGTTGGTTCTCGGGGAGCCCCGCCCTCCCACCACTGCTCAGGGGCTGAGGCTCTGGATCGAGCACACGTGTCAGAGTCAAATGTTCCAGGAGCAGCTCCTGCTCTCGGTTCCTTTTCGCGTGGTGAAAATTGATCCTTCTGGTTTGAGCCTTTTCCCCTAGTCACTCTCAACCCCGAAGCAAGTTGTTTTGCAAGGCTGGGTGGTTGGACAGCCTGTCATTGTTTCTTAGTCAGAGAACAGGGCTGCAGGGGGAGATACACGCTTCCTGGGACATGGCACCAGAATCTTGGAGACGTGAGATCTTGTCTCAGCTCTGCCAGTAAGTCAGTGTGTGGCTCTGGGCAGGCCAGTCCCACTCTGCAGGCCTCAGTTTCCCCAGTGGTTTTCAAGCTTCCTTCTAGCTTTGTGGTTCTGAAACACGAAGGATTCCAAATTAGCAAGGAGGCTACGGAGCATGAGCAAGAGCTTCTAGGAGATGAGGTTGGGAAGACAGTACAGAGCTCAACCTTGAAGTCCTTGATTCCAGGCTGAGGGGCTGGATGTTACGCTTTAGAAATAAGAAGCGGTGAGTTTGGGAAGGTAGGATTGGAGCTGGATGGAGTGGACAGGTTGTGGCTGGAGGCATGGGGATGCTCTACAAGGGGATGCAGTCACTTCCGTTCCATTCAGCCCACCTCTAATCAAAGCCATTGTGCTGGGAGCTGGAGGGTGGAGTGGAACAAATACAAGTCTCTCCATCTTGGACAGATAGACGAGAAGAGTGCAGTGGACAGCCCTTCTCTGAGGCCCTTTCTAGCTCTGACATTCAGACAGGCTGTGCAGACAAGGAGGGTACCAGAGACCCCCTCACTCTTTCTCTGGCCCAGAGCAGATGCTCATCAACTGTTGAAAACAAAACAAGAACATGATGACCAAGACAGAGAACTGGCAACTGACAAATGAAAAGGCAGAAAGATGTGGGGGCCCATTGAACAAGGAAATAAGGCCCACAGCACACCTCAAGAGGGGGAAAGGTATGCGTCCATCTTTCAAAGATGATTCCAGAGGATAGAACAGGCTGTGTCCCTGGATGACTCTCCAAGACATGAATTCATTTCCCAGGGCTCCAAGTGGGGGCTGCAGAAAACTTGACATCTGCTCTGAGAGCAGCTTCACAGAGAAAACCCAAATGGAACACTAATCTGAGCTTCTTTTTTTCCCCAATCTTATTAAAACACCAGAGAGATTAAGTAATGATTTGGCTCTATTTAAAGCTCCCAGTTACCCTCTCAGGGATTGGATGAAGCTCTTGGGATTTATGCTAGCAAAGGAACAATTCCCACCTTTGGGGCCTGGGTTGGGGACATGGAATTAGGGTGAGTTTGGAACGGTCACAGTGGGAACTTATAAATAGCAAATGAGGAGGTGGGGAGGGGGGTAGCAAATAGAAGTCTCTCCATCTTAGGACAGACAGATGAGAAGAGTGCACTGGACTGTGGCCGTACCCTGAGAGATGTGCAGAGGCCCAGGTCAGAGTATGTGTGTACTCGGTGGTCATGGCTATTAATGTCTCCCAGGCCCATCACGTCTTCATTTTATGTAACTGCCACCAGGAGCACAGGCTTCATGGAGCAGACAAAAAGCCTTCCCATGGGTGTTTAAAAGAAAAAGAGAATGTTGTATATCTTCTCATTTAATAATCCAAGGTATAATTCTTTATTAAAATCTGTAGGATAAGTTCATTGATAATTAGTATGTACATGTGTATTAGTCAGGAATTGCTTTTAGCTGCTAATTAAGAGAAACCTGAAGCAGCAGAGGCTTAAGGAAGGTAAAGGCTTGCGTTTTCTACCAAATAAGCAGAGGTGGACAGTTCGTGGTCATCAGGATTGTAGGCTCCCTCCACCTCTGTGCTTTACCGATCTTAGGGCTTGGCTTTTGTCATCAGTGTGCTTCACAGTTCAAAAGGTTGCTGACGCTCTAGCTATTATGTCCATGTTCCAGGCAAAGAGAAAAAAGGTGGAGGAAAGGACCAAGGGCTCCTAGCTGAGTAGGTGCCTTTTCAAGAGTTTTCTAGGAAACACTACCCAGTGACTCCCAGTTACAAATCATTGGCCACCCTTTTGGCAAGAAAGGAAACAGGATTTGGTGGCAGGGACCTGCTGGTCCTTGCATCTCAGGGCTTCTATTATTAATAGGAAGGAAGGAGGGAGAATGGAGACTGGGTAGGCAACTGGCATTCCCTGCCACAGCACACATTTTAAAGGAAGCTGCAAAGAAATGTACATACTAGGTATGATCCATTTGGTGTCTTATGACCTTACGAATGTCCTTAGATTCTGCTCAGGCTGATGTAGCCTTCCAAGCTTCATTAGAAAAACACCTTGTAAGTCACTCGCACCTCCTGGAGATATACCCAGGAGAGATTTTCAAACTATTACCAGTCGGTACAGGGTGGGTATCCTCCATTCTGGTCATGAGCACCCAAGGCGGGTGGAACGCGGCACTCTGGAAGACTGTGTGCCCAACCTGTGCTTCAGGTCTGCTTGATGTCAAAAGCCCTTGCAGACAGTTGCTATTCTGGTGGCAGAACGTTGCTTATCACTCATTGGGGGAAGAGCCTCCTTTGGGCTTCTGAGAGCTCGGCTCCTGACCCGACTTCTCTCCCTGATAATGAAGCTAAAATTAGTGGGAAAAGCCATGCCCATTCTCGCCCAGTTTTCTGCCCCAGTAGCTCATTCTAAGCCCTCTTCCTCTGGCCATGGGCTTACACTAAACCTATATTTTAGCAGCAGTGAAAAAAAGTGATAGTTTCTGCTTTCCAACAGTGGCTGCTAGAGAGTCAAGTTAAGAAATAATGCCCACTGGCATTCACATATATCACTCCATGTATGTGTGAGCTGAGTCTTGAAAGAAGAAAAGAGATTTGCCAAGAACGAGAATGAGGGGGAGGGGCGACCCAGGTAGGGGACACAGCGTGAGCATGAGGCCAGTTCAAGGAAGGGCAAGTACAGAAACAAGAATCTTTGTTAGCATCTCTGATTTAGAATAGGTTCCTGGACGCAGATTGTAAAGAAAAGATAAACCGCTTTTAAAATCCTCAGTATGAATTGCAAATTGTTTTGCAGAAAGCTTGCTGCCAGAACATGGGAGGGCGCCCATGTCACCTCAGTCCCTCGGCATTGTGTGTTGCCATTTTAAAAAGTGTTTACCAGCTTGATGGGTGACGTGTTTTTAATTTATTGATGAAGCAAACATTTTAAAACAGCTTTTGGGGTTGCTTACGTTTCTTCTCTTGCGAAATCAATTGCCTACTCATGATTTTCAATCATTTTTCTATTGGGCTATTAGTGTTTTGGGGGTTCATTTATTTATACAGCGAATTTCCTGAGTGCCTGTTAAGTGCCAGGCACTCTAGTAGGAGCTGGGGACACCGCAGTGAACAGCGTGGAGGTCTCCACCCTTAAGGAGCCCATGTTCCAGTGAGAGGAGACATACTGGAAACAGCGAGATAAGTACAAAACGCAAAAAAACGCTTTCTGGATTTAGGACCCTAACATCTTGTCATACAGTTTTCCCAGTTTATCATTTGCTTTATAATTTTATTTGTATTGTAATCTGTCTTTGCTTCTTCATTTTATTAGCGATTTTGGCACAATTTTAAGTTTACAGAAAAGTTGCAAAGATAGTACAGAATTCCCATAGCCCCTTGACCCAGCTTCCCCTGATGTTACCAACTTACATAACTAAGGTACATTTGTCAAACTAAGAAATTAAATTAGGACCACACTAGTGGACTGAATGACAGACCTTATTTGGATTTCACCAGTTTTTCCACTAATGTCTTTTTTTTCTGTCCTGGAATCCAATGCAGGATACCATGTTGCACTTAGGAACTTCTTAATTTAAATGTAGTATCATCTATTAATTTTTTAGTGCTCATTTTGTTCTTAGAGAGTCCTTCCATATCCTGAGAGCTGACAAAATGTTAATCTATATTTTCTTCTACCTTTTTATGGTTTCATTTTTAAAATTACTTATTTCTTTAAACCATCTGGAATTTATTTTGATGCAAAGTGCAAATAAGGCTCTAACTCATTTTTCTGAATAGTTGGTCAGCAGTCCAGTTTTCCATAAAGAATTCTTCCTTTCTTCACTGATTTGTGAAGCAAACTTTTGTCTAATATGAAATATCTAGATGGCCTAGGTTCTGTTTCCAGGCTACAAGTTCCATACTATTGGTTTTTGTATGGACCGCTGTGTCCATATCTCCCGTTTTTTTACAGTTACATCTTTATAGTATGTTTTTGTATCTGGTAGGACAAGACACCCTCCTCCTTTATTTAGCTTCATGAAAATAATATTAGTAAAAATAATGATTCCACTTATGTACCAGGTCCATTGCTGGGTACCACAGATAAGATATGAATGACCAAGTCCCACCTTCCAAGAGGTCAGTCTGTGGGGGAGACAGACCCGTGAGCCAGTGTCACAATGCAGCAGGCTGGAGCGTAGGTGACCCCCAGGGAAGGGCCATGGAGTTGGAATAGGAGCCTCTGATTGGAATAGGAGTTAGAGAAGCAGGAAGGGCATTCCAGGCAGAAGGAAGAGCGTGGACAGAGGCCTAGAGCTGGAGAGTATGCAGCATATTTAGGGGACTGCATGCAGTTGGTGTTGGAGCTTTAAGTACTGGGGGTAGGAGTGGCTGGTGGTGGGAGGAGGTGAGACTGCAGAGGGAGCTTGGGTTGGGTCATAGAGGGCCTTGATTGCCAAGTGAGGTGTTCAGATGATCCCAAGGACACTCCTGTCTTGGGCTCTAGAATTGTTCAATTCCTCTCTTCCAGGAACATGTTCCCGGCCAACCTGGTGGAAGCCACATTCAAACAGGTGAGTGGGTCACTGGACAATAGAGAGGTGGCAGACAGGGCCAGCCTGAGCCCAGCTGGGAAGTGACAGGTTTACTCAGCAAGTCCCCCTGTCCTGGGGGGCAGGATGCCAGAGGGGAGAGAAGGAGGGGCAACCTAGATCCTTAGAGCTTCGCTCTCTTGGCCACCATCCTGCCCTGGGTTCTAGCTTTGCACAAAGAAAAACTGTGAGGGTAGAACACCATTTTCCCGAGTGCTGTTCTGCTCTAGGTTTACACAGGGCTTACACACTCACAGTCTCAGTCTTCACAAAAACCTGCCCTCAAGTAGGGTTAGACCCTCTCCTGGATGAGGAAACTGAGGCTCAGAGGATTAAAGGATTTGCTCAAAGTTACACCACAAGTAAACCATCTCCTAGTAGGTAAACCCAGACTTGTCTGCTTGTAGGCCTGTTTTCTCTTTAAAATAATAATAATAATCTTTTACCCCCTAATAAGAATAGTAGTAATGTTCACTATAAAATATTAGGAAAATACTAACACATATAAAACAGAAAATAAAAATCATCTCTAGTTCTAGCACCTAGCAATAGTCAGTATGCTTCTAGTCTTTTTTTCTCTGCATGTTTTAAAAACTAAAAGTAGGATCATAGTGCATGTGTAGTGTACATCTTGCTTTTCTTTCCAACTGCCATGATAGCATGAGCGTTTTCTCCCGTTATTAAGTGTTTTCTTTAAAATATAATATCTGTGATGATAAGCCAAATATTTGGGCTGTAATTTATTTACCCATCCCCTTTAGGTGGTGCTTTTTGTGGTTTTCAAAGTTTTGTCCTTTTAGAAATTATGGTAAACATCCTCATACACCAATCTCTGTCTGCACTTCTAATAATTTCTAATTATTTTCTCCATCTAAAATGTCGGCTGTTTAGTTTACTCAATCCGACAAGCATTTTCTGACCCCCTTCTCTGTGCTGGGTCCTGCATTGTGCCTGGGGATTCAAAAGAGGTGGCTGAGGGTTGGAGAGGAAGCTCCAAAATAAGGCGCTATGAAACCTTGAGCGAATCACTCTATCTTTCCGAACCTTCTGGGCCTTTAACTATGAAACGAGCCAGAGAGTGTCAGTCTCTGAATGCTGGCCTAGGAAGTTTGGATTTTCTTCCAGCAGTGATGGGAAATTACTAAAGGTGTGAGAAAGAAAGAGAAAACTTCATAACTAGGAAGACCTGGAATGGTCTTTTGGCAAACTCCTACCCATCCTTCAAGACCCAAATCAAATGTCCCCTTCCTTGTTGAAGCTGTCTTACTCTCAGGAAGAGTAAATCACCAAGGCTCTCAGAGCAGAATTCATGTCTGGTTCATTTTTGTATCTCCAACCCAGTACAGAGAGTTCAATATTGGAATGATGATGGTGGTGGTGGTGGTGGTGGTGGTGCTTATAATAGCAATAATGGTTACATAAGGCTTACCCTGTGTCAGGCACTGTTGTAGGCACTTTGCATATACAGGCATATTGCGGAGATAGTACAGTTATGGTTCCAGACCACCATAATAAAACTAGTGTCGCAATAAAGTGAGTTGGAATCTTTTTGCTGGTAGAGGGACTTGCCTTCCATGTGTGGAAAATCCCAACACCTGTGACATGCAATAAAGCGAGGTATGCCTGTATTGTCTCATTTAATCTGATGAGGTAGATACTATTGTGACCCGCATTTTACAGATGAGAAAAGAGAAGCACAGAGGAACTTTAGGTCTCATATATTTCCTAGTGGTTCCTCCCTGCTCCCCAGAAGGCTTACCTTATTGGTGTTGGGAGGATAGGAGATACCTTTGTTTGGGTTCCTCGTACTTGAGGAATGAGAGGGAAACACCCAAGGATGACCTAGGCAGAGGAGGAAAGACAGGTGGCTCAGTGGTTCAATTCTTCCCTGCTAGGACCTCATCTCACCAAGAAAGATTGGGGCAAGCTGAGTTTTTCAAATAGAAGTTCCAAGTTTCTATAGTGGAAGACAGGGCTGGCTGGCTGTTAGGAGGATGGATAATAAATGGTTGGAAGGGATAGATGGGTGAATGGAGAGTTATCCGGATAGATAATTCGGATAAAAGATGGACTGATGGTTAGAGAGGGACCCAGATGGGTGTAATGATGCTTTAGGAGGAAGAAGAGGGAAGAAGGAATAGAGAGAGGCATGGCTGGGTAGTGTGTAGATGGGTGAAGGAATCAGTTTTCTTTTTGGTAAAATATTGATAATAATCCCTGTCCTGCCTACCTCACAGGGTTATTGTCAATCAAATAGTTTATGAGTGGATACAAATGCACATCCACGGTGTTATTGTTTTTTGTGTTGTTGATATTATAACAACATTGGCCCTGACTCCTTCCTGGTTGGGGTGTCGCCCACCAGTACCGCACCAAGACGACGCCCATTGTCAAGTCCCCCAAGGTGGCCTCAGAGGAGGCCCCTTCTCGGCGGATCCTCATCTACGAGGTCCAAGAAGAGAATGGCTCTCGTGTTCAGAACTTCGCCTTGGACTTGACCCCATCACCCGAGGTCATTTACAAGTCAGAGCCAGGCACCAGCGATGGAATGAACGTGCTGGGCATCGTCATGTTCTCTGCCACCATGGGTATGTGCTGTCCACCCCACCCCACAGTGCCAGAGAGCCAGTCCCTGCTTGTGCCTACCCGACCCTGTACCTGTCTCCCTGCACCCAGCAACCTGAATAACCTGGAGTCCCTATTTGTCCAGGTGGGTCCTTCCTTTCCCATCTAGTGGAGTGGCACCAGTCCCCATCGCATTACTGAGAGATGTCTCCAGACCTCCCCCCAGTTGGAGCCAGGGTTCCTCACTGAGGATTCCTCATCCCTGGATGCTAGTTTGTCATCAGGACTGTGGACTTTCCCTCAAAGAAGACCATGCCTCTGGCCCCTCCCAGCAGCCTGTTCCTGAACTTTTTACTGAGGTCTGAGAATACTAGGGAACAGGAGGTAGGAGTGTTTATAATAAAGAACAGGAAAAATCTAAAAATTATCAGTCATCACTGTTTATTTAAAGTTCTTCCCCCCACCATCCCCAACCACAAGGGCTTCTCACTGGCTACCTCTCTCCTCAGACCTGTCTGTGCTTTTCTTGGGGCCCATAGTTGTTCTCCTTGACCACACCCTCCCCTTTGTTACTCTTCTCTGGGTCCCCAAGGCTCCCAGTCACACACTACTTATCATGAAGCTGATGAAACTTAACTTGCACAGACCCCTCCTGAGGCCCGTGTTTTTTTTTTTTAATTTGGTATTAATTTTCTTAAAGACAGCCCCTTTTTCTTAAGCTTCAGATCCTATAAAAGCTATGGATATGTCTCTGCCCCACCCCCTACCCCACTCCCCAGACACACACACACACACACACACACACACACACACACAAAACACTTCCTCCTTGTGGATACCTCCTAACCCATCCAGAACAATCTAGCTTGTCCTTCTAGGTCATGCTAGGGGTCATTATGAGTCTTATGATAAAGTTGGCATCAACCTTCTTCATCACCCCAAGGCAAGGTCCTGAGAGGTTCTCTCCTGCTTCCCTGACTTCTCCACAGGGTTTTCTTCTCAAGTAAAAAGGCCCACCATCCTCTGGTTGCTCGTGCAAGAAATCTGGGGGTCATTTTCTACCTCGGCCTCTGCCTCAGCCCACATCCAAATCCTGTCAGGTCGCCTCTGAAATCGCTCTCCAATCCCCGCACTTCCCTCTGCCCAGTGCCACCACCCTGCTTCAAAGCCATATCATCTCACCTGTTATTGCGGGGTCTCTGGTCCCGCTCCCCACACCAGAACACAGGATATGGAGAGGCCAAAAAGGAACACCCACGGAGCCATAGATAGGGGAGTCATACTACTATATTCTTGCTGGCGGCTGGTCGAGACACAAAAGTAAACATCCACCATGTGTACCCTCACGAGGGGTCTTATCTGCACCTTAGTCTCGCTGGCAGCCGGGCAAGACACAGGAAGCAGGATCCACACGATCCGCAATCCGCCATCCCTGTTTGCTAACCCCATTTGCTAGCGCAATCCGCCATCTGCTCTGCTTGCCAACCTGCCAACCAACCAACCAACCAACCAACCAACCAACCAACCAACCAACCAACTCACCCCACTTACTAGCTGCAATCTACAATCCGCTTCTCTGCCAACCAACCAACCAATCCCTTGCTAACTGCAATCTGCTCTTGCTAGCAGTTATATTAGTGGCCAATGGCTAACTGGGTACAGCTGACGGCCATCTACTACCCGAGCCAGCACTTTTCCACGTGAGGTTGAAAGCCTGGAAACTGCTCTCTGGGACTCTGTCCCCACACCTGGTTTCAGCAAGAGCTGCCTAAAGAGTACCCTGTCCTGGTGTGTCCTCCTCATGGGTCACAAAGTCGCTGCTTAAAGCCTTCAGTGGCTCCACCGCACTTGGAAAGGGGCCCAAACACTGTACACCTCTTGCAGAGCTCTGTGTGATTTGGCCCAGCCTGCCTCCCGGCTTCTCTCGGTCCTGCTCACTTACCCCAGCCACACTGCCTTTGGGCTCCTGGAAGACGCCTCCCTGAGGACTTTCCCACTTCCTGCCCTTTTCTCTCCCCTGAACCTTTCTCATCCTTGAGAGTGGGACTTGGGGGGTCTCTGTATAAACATCCCATTCTCAGGTAAGTCTTCCCAATCCCCAGACTGGTCAGTGTCCTGTGTTACTCCTTAAACTTTTGAGCCTACTGCAGTTATGTAACTGTTCATGTGTAAGTGTTTAATGTCTGCCCAGCAATTGGTGTAAGCGCCATGCAGGCAGAGCCAGTCCTGGCTTGTTCTCCATTTAGCCCCACATCCCACCACAGTGACTAGCGGGAGTGGCACTCCCGCTAGTAAAATCTGTTGGAGTGGTCAATCAGTAACATCTGTTGGAGAGACGAGTAAATGGGTGGATGGATGAATGGGCAATGATGGATAATGGGGCTTTTATCATCTTGACCAAAATGCAAGGCATGCAGAGGGGCCAGGACCTCAGTACCCAAGTGTATGACAAGATGGTGTTCATTCATTCATCCAATGGTTATTGTTGAGCACCTACCAGCTGAGATATAGTTCTTGCCCTCATGGAAGCAACCTTCTGTTGGAGGAGATAGAAAAAAAAAGAAAAATATAACTGGAAAATAAGTTACAAGTTGTAATAGGTGATATGAAGGGAACAGAAAGGGATGAAACAGACATGAAAAAAATTGAGAATTTGCCAAGGGGAGAGGGGATGGGTGCTCAAGCCATGTGCCGAGCTGGGTGGCCATGTTTCAGGCATGGAGAAGCACATGGGCAAAGGTCCTGGGGCAGTGAAGAGCCTGACGCAGTCTAGAAATGTGAAGAAGGCCAGTGATGCTGAGGAATAGTGAGGAAGGGAAGAACAGGGCCAGACGGAGGTGGGAGGTATAGATAGGGTCTGATCAAGTGGCGCCTGGGGCAGTGGGGAGCTTGGTTACGGTCTAAATGCTTGGGAAAGCTGGAAGGGATGTTTGGCCGGGAGCATTTTTATCTTAAGAAGATGACACTTGCTGCTGTGTGGAGAATGGATTAGAGAGGAGGAAGAGATGAGAGCCATATTGTGAGGTCACTGCCCTGGCCCAGGGTGGGAGGCTGATGAGAAAGTGAGGAGAGAGTGGAGGGGAAGCATGGGTGCCTCAGAGGCTGCTGGGAAGTCAGCCAACGGCAAGATCCCTGACCAGAGGGTGTCAGCATGTACAGGCATCACTCATGCCTTCCCCTCTGTGCAATCTGTTATTTGCTCATGTGTCCCTGCCTCCACAGGCATCATGCTGGGCCGCATGGGTGACAGTGGAGCCCCCCTGGTCAGCTTCTGCCAGTGCCTCAATGAGTCTGTCATGAAGATCGTGGCAGTAGCTGTGTGGTAAGACTCATCGGAGTTGGGATGTCCTCTTCTACTCCGCTCCACCCTCTTCTAGCCCTGCCCTGGGTGAATGGAGGGGCTCCATGCTCCCATCCTCTGCTCTCCTAGGAGTGAGCAAAAAGTTGCACAGGAGGCTGAGCCCTGGTCTGGGGCCTCCAGAGCTACATGTGCTCCCCTGGATAGCCCAGCCGTGACCAAGCCTAGTTCCAGCCCTGGGCCTGCCACTTCTGGCCCAGTCAGGCCCACTGGAAGGGAGCTAAGAGCTAAGCCTGGCCCTGCTCTCCTGGCCCAGTTTCCCCATCACATGAAGCTCATCAGCTCAGCTTTTGGAGAAAGGAAACTGGAACTGAGAACCAGCTGCCCCTCCTTGGTTCAGAGCTCAGACCTTAGGAATCTTCTAGTCCAACCTTGCACAGTTCAGATGGGGAAATGTAGAGGCCTGCCCACGGTCATGCAAGGAGGTTGTGGCATTGCCGGGCCGAGTGTGGGCTTGCTGAGGGCAGGGGTTCTCCTCAGAGGACTCGATGGGAAGGCAGAGGCCAAGAAGTTGTGAGGGCTGGGCTGGCTGATGGCGATGGCCTTAATGATGCCATGTGCTGGGTGCCTTGGTGCACAGTCTCATTTGTCCTCACAGGAGCCGCAGCAGTCTGAGGGGGGTCAGGCCAGGCAGCGATGCAGTGCAGGGCTGCCTGGGCCCCTCGCCTGGCTAGTGCTGGAGCCAGCTGCCCTGCTCCCCCCCCAGGTACTTCCCCTTTGGCATTGTTTTCCTCATCGCTGGCAAGATCCTGGAGATGGATGACCCCACGGCTGTTGGAAAGAAGCTGGGCTACTACGCGGTCACGGTGGTGTGCGGGCTCGTGATTCATGGCCTCATCATCCTGCCCTCGCTCTACTTCTTCATCACCAAAAAGAACCCCATCGTCTTCATCCGAGGCACCCTCCAGGCCCTGCTCATCGCACTGGCCACCTCCTCCAGGTAGCCCTGGGCAGCAGAAAGGACGGGGGGTGTGGTGGTGGCTGAACTCCGTCCATCTGTCTAGCTGTCATGTGTCCATAGCCATAGAACCACGGAAGTGTCAGTACAGCCCGCTTCACCCACTTGGAAGTAGCGATAGCAATGAGACCAATTTTAGAAATGTAGTGCTGGAGCCTCCACCTGCCCAAATGGCAGAAAGCCTTTACCAGGCCTTGCCCTCCCCTGACTGCCCACATCCCTCAGGTTTACTCAGTCCACATGGTGGTTACTTTCCACACGTCAGGGGCAGGGAGAGCTAAGGAGTGATGAATCTGTAATTGCTGTGGCCTTTGGCTGCCACATGGTACTTCTGTTGATGTCAGGCCCTGCGCTTTTTAGGACTCTGCCTGTCTATTGTTGCTGGAACATCTTGGCTGAATGCCCCATCATCTTGGGAGTGTCGCTAGTCCATGGGGATTTGAATCATGGGTCCGTTGCCCACTAGCTGTGTGGCTGTCACTTGACAAGTCACTTCACCTCCCTGGGCATCAAGTTCCTCATGTACAGACTGGAGATCACTGTAGCCTCTGCCTCGAAGTGTTGCTGTGGGATTAATGGAGATAACCCACCAAGGGCAAGAAGGCTGGTCTGGGCTGCATGAAGTAGCACCTGCCTGCAAGGATCCCAGACTGTAGCTGAGAGCAGAAGAGCCCAGGGAGTTAGATTCATGTGAACCTGGCTGTCAATCAAGGAGGAGGAAGTTAGAACACCTAAACCTGTGAAGAAAAGATGGTTGTCCCCCCAAAGAGTGGTCAAGCTCCACATGGAGGAAGTTGCCTGAGCTGAAGCCCACATTTCCCTGCTGCCAAAGCCTGGCTCCTCCCTCCAGCCTTTACTGCCTTCTCTTCTCTGGACCTCAGATTCCCAACCTGTAAAATGGGAATGAGGGCCACCACAGACATTCCCTGACAGCCACATGACCCCACCCTTGACAGCAGAAACACCTCAAGCAGCAATCAGGAAGAGCAGAGCCCCAGGGAGGAAAACCCCAGAAGCCTTGTCCAGGAACATCCACTCATGGTGGAACCAGAAGATGAAGAGGGAAAATGAAGGCCCAGCCGCTGCCGGCAACCATGCCATCGGCCAAGCCCTGCCAGAGCCAGCAGTGCTCAGCTTGGCAGGAACCACAGCCTCAGGCTCAGCACACCTGGGCTCATAGGAGGCTCTGGCAAGTGGAAGTGGGGTTCCCCAGTAGAGACCTATGGGAGAGGAAGGGCTCTGGGACCACACCAACCTGAGTTTCGGTCCCAGCATTGCCACTGGAAACTCTAGTAACAAACACAGTAATACCGTGTTTCCCCGAAAATAAGACCTAGCGGGACCATCAGCTCTCATGCGTCTTTTGGAGCAAAAATTAGTATAAGACCCGGTCTTATTTTACTATAAGACTGGGCCTATAATATAATATAATATAATATAATATAATATAATATAATACAATACAATACAATACAACATAATATAAATACCGGGTCTTATATTACTTTTGCTCCAAAAAGACACATTAGAGCTGATGGTCCAGCTAGGTCTTATTTTCAGGGAAACATGGAGCAGCAGCTACCACCGCTTGAGTACTTGTGATGAGTCAGACACTGTTCTAAGAGCTTAGCCATTGAATCCTCCTATGTAATAGCTCTGTAATCTGGATATCGTTTGGGACAAGGAAAGTGAGGCATACACAGGTTAAGGAAGCCTGCCAGGACCACTTGGCTAGTACATAGGAGGCTAGACTCTGAGCCCCAGGAGTCTGGCCCCAGAGCCCTGCTGTTAATCATTCACCTACGCTTGGCACAGCTGTGTGACTTTGAGTCAGTCCCTCTTCCCCTCTGAGCTTCAGCGTCTTCATCTGTAAAATGGACTCAAAACCCCTCCCCCTCAGGAAGCTGTGTGGATGAAACAAGAGTGTGTGGAAAGCACTGTACATTGACAGGTACTCTGCCAGTGTAACTCCCTTCCCAACCTGTGTGTATGGTGTGTGTTGTGGGGGTGGGGATGGTTAGCTCTGAGGCCCTGGGCTCAGACAGGTCTGGCTTGGCCGCTATCGCACACTCCCAAATGGTGCCCTTCGCAACCATTTCAAAGCCCCTTCCTTCAGCCTGTTCTATCCCCGGCAATGGGCTGGCTGCCCAGGGTAGAGTGAGCTTCCCATTACTGGCAGGAGGGCAACACAGAGGCCCTGACCATCCTGGAGGAGGGTGGTGGACAGATACCTCTCTGCCCACAGCTCAGCCACACTGCCCATCACCTTCAAGTGCCTGCTGGAGAACAACCACATCGACCGGCGCATCGCCCGCTTTGTGCTGCCTGTGGGGGCCACCATCAACATGGACGGCACTGCACTCTACGAGGCTGTGGCCGCCATCTTCATCGCCCAGGTCAACAACTATGAGCTGGACTTCGGCCAGATCATCACTATAAGGTGCACTCCTGACCCCCCACATCCAGTGTGGATCGGGGTGGGGAGTGGGCCCTGGAAGGGCCTTCACGATTCTAGAGCTCCCAGACCTAAGAGAGTCTCTGAAGCCCAGGGAGGGTGAGGGTCTCATTCCAGGCCACACAGCAAGTCTGGGAGGTGACCTGGCCTCTGTGACTCGCAGTACAGGGCTCCTTCCATAGCGCTGCCCTACAGAAGGGTAAGCTCCAAGCAGGCTGGGAAATTGAAGCCCAGAGGAAGGCCTGCAGTCTGGACATGCAGGACAGGGAGGGCACTGCAGATAGGCACAGAGCGAACAAAGGCCAAGGGCAGGACTTGGGGACAATGGAGGGGCCACTGGTATGGCTGGATCTGAAGGGTGTTGAGGTGAGCACAGAGGCTGAAAGGAAGGTCTCTGCCAGCCCGAGGGCACCAGTCTGACCCTGGGGACCGGGCCCCAGAGGGAGGCTGCGGGGAGCTGTGCAGGTGGACCATCAGAATCTCGGGTCAGCTTCCTGGAAACCTACAGAAGCAGCGGCTCCAGACACTGGGTTTTCCACAAACTGCTCGGGAGGTTCTGCTGAGGCCAGGGATGGGGGCCCATGGGGCTACAGGAGCTGGAGCAGAAACTCCCTCCCCTATCCTGGAGAACTCCCTGATGTGCCTTCCCTAACAACCCCTGCCCCATATGGCTGTCTCCAGGGGCCCTGGCATTCTGGCCTCCTCCCTGGAGCCAGGGTCCCAACAACTCACCCTGCCCCTTCTGCTTCTCCTCTTCGTCTCCCCACCCCCTCCTGCAGCATCACAGCCACGGCAGCCAGCATCGGGGCAGCTGGCATCCCCCAGGCCGGGCTCGTCACCATGGTCATCGTGCTCACCTCTGTGGGATTGCCCACAGATGACATCACCATCATCATCGCTGTCGACTGGGCTCTGTGAGTGGGGTTCGCCCCGACCCCTGGGCCACGGGCGTACGTGGTTGGCCAGGGAATTGCCATGATTTGGCACAGGAGGGGTGCCTTATGCATCGACACTGCCCTGGCTGCATAATTTGTGGCGCCAATTTTCAAAAATGAAAATGTGGGGTCCCTTGTTTTAAAGTTATAAATAATTTCAAGGTGAGCGCAGAGCATTAAACCAAGCCTGGGGCCCTTCTAATACACGCCCTGTGTGACGGCACGGTCACAGAGCCATGAAGCTGGCCCTGCATCAACCTGCTTCAACATCGCCAAGGGGGTGGTGGGCTTGACAGGACCAGGAACGCGCCTCGCTGTGGTCTCGTTTTGGCAGCCAGTCGCCACTGCTCAGCCCTCTCCCAGCTCCCCTTGCAAAAGCCCGCCACTCACCGCCCACCTTGGCTCACCAGGGACCGCTTCCGCACCATGATTAACGTGCTGGGTGACGCACTGGCCGCGGGGATCATGGCCCACGTCTGCCGGAAGGACTTTGCTCAGGACACGGGCACCGAGGTAAGAGCGGTTCCTCCTTCCCAACCTGGCTGCCCAAAGACCCCTGGCAGATGTGGCCAGGATGGGGTGGGCACCAAATTTTCCACCCACCAGCCGGGCAGCTTTCAGCCATTCCCTCCATGCCTCCGGGCCTCAGTCTCCCAAGCTGGCATCAGGGTGACTAACTCCTCTAACAGCTAGTTGTTGAGCACTCATCACGGCTGGCACTGCTCTAGACACAGGAGGAGCACTGGTGAACAAAGGAAGGTAAACTGCCCTTGGGAAGCTGTGCTCTAGTGCAGGGGTGGTGCTGGTCCTGCCAACAGCAATGTGAAAGTTTACCATCTGCACCGGGCTTCGTGGTCTTCAAGGCTCCTTCAATAACCGCAAAAAGCAGGCTACTCCACCCAGGCAGGGGAGCTACCAGTTCCCCCACTGAACCCTGTGGTTGGGTCCCCTCCTCTATTAAGATAGCCCCAGAAGGAGGAAGGACAGCTTGGAACGGGAGCCCAGAGAATCCCTGTGACCTACCAAGCTCCCACAGCACATGGAGGAAAACTGATCTCGTGGTTCCCAGCCCTTTGCTTGTTCAGTCGTCCCCCGTGTCTCCCCTCCATCCCTCCTGCTGCTACCAAGACCTGTTTCCCTCCCCAGAAACTGCCGCCCTGCGAAACCAAGCCAGTGAGCCTCCAGGAGATTGTGGCGACTCAGCAGAATGGCTGCGTGAAGAGCGTGGCTGAGGCCTCGGAGCTGACCCTGGGCCCCGCCTGTCCCCACCATGTCCCCGTCCAGGTGGAGCAGGATGAGGAGCCAGCTGCTGCCAGCCTGGACCACTGCACTATTGAGATCAGTGAGCTGGAGACCAATGTCTGAGCCTGCAAAGCTGCAGAGGCCAGGGGAGGTCTTCAGGGTTGGGGCCAAGGGTAACCTCAACTTACTATTTTCCTGAGCAACTGACAGGGGCCAGCGTCACAATCATCCCATCCTTGAGAACCAGAATTAGCTCCACTTGACAGAAAATGAGTCTCCAAAAGGGAACTTCAGTCTGAAGTGATCGGAAGCATAGGCCAGCCCCAGCTGAGACATTTCCACTGTGTTGGCCGGTGAGGACATCAGGCAGGGGTCCTCACTTCCTGGAAGACAGAGCTGAGACTGACAACACTTGTCCCATGTCTCAGAGCAAGTAATGTCAGGGCCAGGGCTCTAACTCAAGCTTTCAAGCCCCGGCCACTCCCTCCCAATGGACAGGGGCACCTGCTGGGCCAGACGCCAAAAGAGGCTCTGCTCCTCTCCAGGTGGTCTTGGCCTTCCAAGGTCACTCAGAGCTCCCACTGCTTTCAATGTATGAAGACATAACAACAGTGTCCTGGTTCTGCCCCTGCTCCACTGTGTCCCAGCCCAGGCCAGCCCTCCACCCCACCCCATAACACGTGGCCTCAAAGAGCTCTCCCCAAGGACAGGCCCAGCCCAAGGCCAAGGCCTGCTGCCTCGCACGTGCCACAGACTCTTGTCCCACTAGTCTCTTGCTCAGCTGATGTGGAGATGGGGATATCTTCGATTTTATATTCCTTTCTGTGTTTGCAAATTCAGTGATAGCTAAATAAAGGTATTTTGTTTTTTCAAGTCTTGGGGGCTTAGTGAGCATATTCTGGCCAGCACTTCTTTATTGGGCTAGTACAGGCTGTCACAGTGCAGACCGGTCTGTCTGGGCAGCCAGAGTATGGACGGGCCTGTCTAGGCAGCCGGGATGTAAACAGGCTTGTCCATGTAGCGAGAGTGTCGAGAGGTCTGTCTGGACTGTCAGAGTGCAGATGAGCCTGTCCTGGTGGCTGGCGTGAAGAAAGGCCTGTCTGAGCTGTCACATGGAGGGCACAGAGTACAAACTGGCCTGCCCAGGGACTCGTCTTGACAGCCATAGTGTGGAAAAACCACTTTGCCCCTAGCCTGGGCTGTGTTCTGCAGGCAGGTTCCTGAGATTAGTCCCCACAAAAGGAACACATTTCCTCGGTCACCTGGCTCTCTTTGGTGAATGCTTTGCTTTAAGAGGGGACATGCACAAGGACATTTCCAGACTGTCTCCCTCATTCTCCTCGGCCCCAGGGTGCCTCCAGGAGGCCCACAGGGGAAAGAGGCGAACCCTGGCCACATAGCTTATTCTGGATGCACTTTGGGGTAAAGATACAGGTCCAGGGTCTTGCACTATGAAGCCGTGAAGACACTGAAGCTGGGGCAGGGAAGACACGGAAGCCCTCCCGATTCTCTGAGTGACCTTTGGAGGCCTGTTTGCTCCCCCACTCAGAGAATCAGGAGGGCATCTGTCTCTCAGCCCCCAACTCCTAACTACTTCCCATCCTCCTTCCAGGGCCATAGTGTGAGGAGTCCAGGAAGGGGCCTGATTCCAGGATCCCCCTCCCACTGCAGGGCTGGAGGCTGTAGGGTCCGAGGGAGTATCCTTCCTTTATTAAGGCGTGAGCAACCAGGAGAGGTCAGATGTGAAGCTACGATCACCCGTCCCCTGTGTCACATCTGAGCAGTGGTCTGCCCCACTACACGGCAGGAATGTGCTCCTGATAGGTTCAGCAGGAGCACGCTTACACACCCTGATCACGTCACTACTTCCTGGGTGTCTCATCCAGGGCGGACCTTCCTGTCAGAGGCTCTTTGCTCTGAGCCAGGTGCTGTCCCCCCAACCCCTGTCTCAGCTCTGGCCCTGTTGAGGATGGTGGCACACTGGGCATATCTGTCACCTCCTCCCTAGGCAGGCCTGCAGAGACCTGGGCCCCCAGTCAGCTCTGCTCTGGTTCCCTTCACAGCCCAGCTGTCCTCTAGGGGACCGACCCTATCAGTAATGCCCACTCAGTGCACAGGCCACCCTCCAGGGGAGCCCTGAGCAGCCCAAAGCTGGCAGGTCCTTTGCTGGGAGTGCACAGTGAGCTCACAGGCCCAGAGTGGTGGTCCAGCTCGACCTGCGGAGCCCCCGCACTGAAGGGCTGCATATCCCTCAGGCCTCCTTACCTGTGACTACACCCTGTGGCTCTGGACCTCTGCCTGTGGGACTACTTTGTGGGCCCAACAAACAGCTTTGTACTGTCTCCTGCTGGTCCGGACAGGTGCTGAAGTGCTTGTATCCTGCCCACCCCGGCAGGCGCCCACTCAGCACCAGGCAGGAAGCACACACAGACACGGCCACGGGCGGCCAGACAAGGCGAATGCTTTTATATTAGTTTTTCTGTAACAAGAAAAATCAGCTTTGAGTTCTTTATCATTCTTTTTCTTAAAAAATAAAACAAAAACAAAAAGACACTCAGAACTCCCCACAGGCCCAAAGAATAAAAATGGTGTCTCATCAGTGGAGTCGGGCCCTTTCTCCTCACTCCTGCCCAAAGCTCCTGGCAATCTCAGGCTTTTCCTCTGGCATCAGTGGGGCTTGCCCATCCAAGATGTGCCTGTGGCCAGCCAGGGCATGGCAGGGAGTGTGACTCCCCCAGCAGGTGGAGGGCAGGGTTGGCAGGGGCCAGGGCAGCAGTCCTGAAGGTTCCTGTCCCCAAAGGTAGAGAAAGGAACAAAAGCCAGCTTTTGTGAGTTCCATAGGGCAGCAGGCACCTGGCCGCAGAGAGCTCGGAGATAACTGTGTCTTCTCCGGAGAACAGACGGACAGACGGACAGGCAGGCGGAGAGCTGTTCTGGCCACTTCTGGCTGGGGTGGCATAGGCTGAGGAAGGCTGTTTGCACATGACGTACGTGTGTGTGTGTGTGTGTGTGTGTGTGTGTGTGTGTGTGTGTGTGACCATGGAGGAGGAAGTAGGAGCCTCTGCATGCCAGAGTGGGGTCAGACCCTTCCCCGAATCTGCGTGACTCAGAGGCAGTGATAGTGGGGGTGGGGGTGGGGCGGAGAGTGGGACCCTTTGGTGGCGACGTGCAGCTGGCTGTGTATGGGTGTGTCATGGAATCCGCATGTCTGGCTGTGGCACAAACTGTAGGAAGGGGTGGGATGGGAGACTATTCGGCCTGTGTTGGCAGAGGGGCATGGGTACAGAGCGGGGTGTATTTGTGAGTGTGACAGAGTGGGGGCTCACAGGGCACAGGCATGTGCTACACAAAGGGGTCCAGCGGTCCATCATCCTGCAGAACACGTGGGAGAGTCAGGAAGGCCACAGTAGACGCAGCAGCCACGACCTGCCTGGAAGAGGTGGATCAGAACTGGGGGACCCCCTTGATGGTGCTCTGGGGGGACAGGTGACTGTGGGGAGGAGGAGGACTTGCCCTGGGAGCCCAGAGCCAGCGAGAGCCCACTGGGAGGTGCTCGTGCTGATGTGGGCAGGCCTGGTGTGGACGACCGAGCCTCTGGGTGCCACGGGCCACTCCACGGGCCTCTGGCAGGACTCCGCTCAAACTGACCTGACCTGGCAATGTCTTCCACAGGGGGCAGATAATCTCCTATCCCAGGGTTCTGCCATCCCCCCTTGTGAGGTCCATCAAGCCCTCACTGAATGGCCTGTCACCCCTGTTGCTGACCCTGGGCTCTGCCTGAGGACAATGCCTGGAGAGAAGGGGCTTCATCTTCATTGCCCTGGACCCCGGGAGTAGAGGAAGGTGACTCACAAGCACTGCCCTCCAGGCTAGGACAACTGCCTCCAGGCACACTCTTCTTCCTACCTCCCTCTGTCGGTCACGAATGGGGTCCTCACACCCCTAGGCTCCTCTCTATCCCAGGCCCTACCTCAATTCAACATCCTAACAGTGGCCCAGTGGGCCACACCCTGACCCTGGGACCCCCAGCTTGGCTCACCCTGATATCCCTCCAACCAAACCTCTCCCGCCTGTAGGGCTCACCCCCAACCATTCCCCCCTCTAACATCCATCTCCAGGGGCCCTGCCTACCCATCCCTCCTATCTGCACCTCCTTTCCTTCCCAGCCTAAGTCCTGGGATCCACCACCGCACAAATGCTTGCCCATACACTCACTTTCCTTGTTCCTCGCCCTCCTGTCCCACACATCTGGCCCAAAACCCAGCCATAGTTGGATCCAACCGTTCATCTTTCCCACACCTACCCCCATCTGCTGCACAGAGAAAACAGGGGCTGAAGGCATCTGGCTGACATGACCTTATGTCCAGCCATCAAGCCACTAACCTGTGTGTGACTGCAGCTACTCAGTCCTCTGTCCCTCCTGCCACAGTGGCAAAAGCACTCACCCTCCTGGCAAAGCCAGTTCCTCCAGCTGTTTCAACAGGATCACTATGCCCCGCTCTCCTCTCTTATATCTTTAACTCCTCCCTCCACACGGGCCCTTCCCCATCAGCATTCAAACACCAGCTCTATTCCTTAAAAAAAGCCTAACATGAACTGAGCCCTGCCTGAACTTCTCACCGCTTCCCACTACCAATCTCTTTCATCTCTTCACTGCCAAATTTCATGAGAGAGTACTCCTTTCCAGCCATTCTCCACTGCCATCGCCCCTGAGGCTGCTCCCCACCGCTCATGGGTGACTGCCTTGTGGATAAACGCAGAGGGCCCTTGGCAGTGCTCAGCTCCATCAGTCTCTCAGCAGCACTGACAAAGCTGATTCTCCTCACTTCCGGAGAAGCTTGTGCATGTATGCACAACATGTACGTGTGCATAACATACGTGCACGTGTGTGTGCACATGTGTGTGCATAAGGGCCCGTGTGCAAGGGGATGCATGTGTACATGTACTCACGTGCATGCAAGTGTGCACATGTTCTGCATCTGTGAATGTGTGCATGTGTGTAGTGTGTGTTCTGTAAGTGTGTGCTTTCGGGTGTGTATGCATGTTTAGACACATATATGTGAGCAAGGGTATATGTGTGTTGGTGCACTGTGTATACAGCAGGTGCTTGTGTTACATGTATATGTAAACACCCTCTGTCTTGCACTGTCTGTGGTTTTCCTACCTCCCTCTCCAGATTCGCCATCTTACCCCCTCTACAGGTTCCCCTCCCACTGCCTTCTCATTCTCGCTGGGTGAGCACCTCCGGCCTCCTATGGCCTCAGTGGCTGTTTCAAGGCTGACAATGCCCAGGTCCCCATCTCCAGCCCAGACCTCACTTCTGAACCCCAGATCTATGTATTCAACCCATCCTTGGGCAGCTCCCCCAGTGTCTTCCAGGCCGCTCAAACTCAACATTCCCCTAAACAAACTTGTTCTTTCTCTCATCCACCCAGAATTCCAAGTTTGGACCAGGGCCTTGTCTCTCCCTCACCCTATGTCCAGTAGGACTCTCTGTCCCTTAAGTATGCCCCCCAACCCTTTTTATGCCCATCTGCTTGTCTGCATCCTCACCTCCCACCCCCATCATCTCTGGCTTGGACTGCAGCAGTAGCCTCTGCCTGAGCCCCACAGCATGCCCTGCTTCCACCATCCCAACCCCCTGCGTGTCCCATCAGGGCACTCATCACCCTGGAGAGAATCCTGGCATATCCTGGCATAGGCTGGCCTGCCATGGGCTTGCTGCTATACCCAACCTCCTACCCAGGGCCTGGCACATACCAAGCGCTCTGATAGGTTTGCAAAAGGAAGGATGAAGGAAGAACATGGGGGAAGAATGGACAGAAAGACCCTAGACTGGGTCAGGAAGCTGGTAAGGAGAGGTGAACGTGCCTCCATGCAGACCACCCACCTCTGTCCGTCAGATCCGCTTCACCTGGGCACTATCGCCTTTCCTCGTCCTCATCTTCCTCCTCCTCGTCGTCCTCTTCCTCCTCCAACTGGCCCCGGTCTTTGGAAACGTCACCAAACTCAAAGTTGCCTTCTATGTCCAAGACCTGCAGGTGCTTCAGTTTCCGGAAGGCACTTTCCACCACAGAACCCACGGCCAGCTTGTTAAACCTGTACAGCGACCCACGTGGGGTCAGTGCCGGGAGGCCAACCCTCAGAGTCCCTACACTTACACACCCCAGAAGGAAAAGGGGAGGGAACAGGCTCTCCAGGAAGATGGTGCAGCAAGCACAAACAGCAGGGGGTGGGGGGCACCGTGCATCACGGGGGTCCAAGCTATCCGGTGTGGCTACACTTTGCGGGGTAGGGGCTGACCTTGGGCCACTGATCCATCCATAAAGCCAGGAGAAGGCTTCCTCTGCATATGCTCTCACTACTATTTGGGAGTTGCGGTCATGGGTAACTTCTATTGCTGCCCTCTGGATTTAACCCTGAGGCCTGAGACCCCTGAGCTGTCAGTTTGGGGTCACCCCAGTGCCTGGTATGAAGAGGCACACAGGCAAGGCCAGAGGCATGCTGGGTCAGGGACATATAGGCAGTGGGAAGGCGGAGGCTGGGCTCTGATCTCAGGCCCCTTCAACTCTCTGTGCCTCAGTACCCTGTAGAAGCCAAAGCTCAGGTCATAATCTACCCCAATGTCACCCAGCCTAGGGCCTTCTGGGCCCTGGGAGTGTGCATTCTGCCTTTCTCTGATCTGTCTCCTTCTCTCTGATTTGAGGGGGTGGCAGGTGGGGATACTAGGAAGACCCACCATGGCTCTGCTGTATGGAAGCTCCTCATCTCCTTGGGGAGCTGGGTCCCCTGAATCATTCTAAACTGCCAGAGCCCAGTCAGGACGTGAACATCTGCTGTCCTCTATCTGAGGAGTTCCAGGCACAGCCTGGCTGCCTGTGGACACATCATCACCTACGCTCTCTGAGACTCAGAGAGTTTTCTGAGTCTCCCAGGGGGTCATCTTCAGGGCCACAGGGGACCTCCTACCTGAGAAAGATGCCCTTGAGATTGGGTGTGGAGTCAAAGGCATTGGCAGGCACAGTGCTAATCTTGTTGTTCTGCAGGTACAGGTACTCAAGTGACTCGGGGAGCCCCTCGGGGATCTCCGTGAGCTGATTCCCGGCAATGTCCAGCAGCTGCAGGGGTGACCAGGAAGTCAAAGCACTTAACAAAGACCCCTGCAACTCCCCAATGTATCTAAATCTTACCATAACCCTGTGAGGTGGGGTCTATAACTATCCCCATTTTCCATAAGGGGAAACAGAGGCTCAAAGAGATTAAAACATCTGGCCAAGACCACACAGCCTGTACGAGGCTGGAACCTGCTGTGCCTGACTCCAAACCCTTGTTCTAATTGTTGTTGTCCTACTCAGCTCCTTCTGCCTTCCCACTTGGATTCACAGCCAGGATGTCTGGATATCACAGTCCTTCTTCCTTAACACAGCTGTCACTTCCCATCAGAAGGGCAGGGGCCAGGGTTCCTCGAGCCTTGGAATCTCACCCCACTGGCCCCAGAGGAGGGTGGGTTTGAAGGACCATATGGGTGGGGCTGCTCATTTGGAGACCTTGGGGGTCATATGGGCAGGGGCCAGAAGCAAGCGTGCAAGGCAGATATTGACTCTGGCATGGCAGCCAGGCCCGGGGCTGATCAGTCTCAGATTCACCACATGTCTATAAGAAGCAGGAGACCAGGAAAATGGGGTGGTTTTCCCAGGGAGCTGAACAAACCTGCAGCAGGCAGTAGACCTGGACATTCACGGACCCAGCTCACTGCCCCTCAGGCTGTCAGCACACCCTCACCCAACACACAGCTGTGCAGCTATGCGTGGGATTCCATCATCTCCATTCCTCACCCCGATAGCTGGGGCTCAGGGTCAGGAAGTACGTCGAGCATTAATTACGAACACAAAAAGGACTCTAATAATTCGGATAGTTCTGTCAATCACAGAGGGACAGTCATACCAGAGCATCACGGGAAAGGCATACCCAGTGAACGCCCTAAGCAGATAACTCCAGACTCAGGGTGGAGTGGGACCATCTGAAAGACTTTATCAGACTGCAGATGGGTGCGCCGCACCCAGTCTTGAGCATAAAGTCAGAGCTCTATGACAGCTCCTCGCTCAGGCCTCGGCTGAGGAGCTGAGAGCCGCTTCTGCACTCGTCCAGACGGAGCCCTTGAAGCCTCGCCTCCTGACCGGCTCAGCAGCCTGGCCTGACGCCCGACACTACACACCCCAGTGCCGTAGGGACTCTCGCTGAACACTGGACTCTCTCTCTCTCCTTCTTTCGTAAGACTGTTTCCCTGGCCTAACCCTATTGCTTACAAACCTGTGTGATCCTCTTGTGTGAAACTGTTCCACTAAGACTATTGGAGACTCTCTTCTGGCCGGAGCCTTGGTTAATGCCCTTGGTAAACCGAGTCAGTAGGACTAGATCCATGGCTTTCTTCTAACCGAGTCTAAATTGTGGAAAGACACAAACGTGTGTGTGAGCCTGCTACTTTGATAGTCATGTCCAGCTCACAATAGGAAGCTGGGGGCCATGAATCCAGATGGAACATTCAAGGGAAGCACGTTTCACACCCCATAGGGAGCCTACCTACCCACAGGGCTCCCTGTTCCCCACTGTGTTCCCTCCACACAGCTCCAGCACCTCCTCATCCATTCCATACATCCTCTGAGCTGCAGACATAGAATCCACTAAGACACTGACTCTACCCTCAGGAAGCCAGGCTGGCAGGGGAGATAGACACAGAATCTGACAATGACAGCCGACGAATGGGGCCCTGATATGGGAGCCTGACAGTCTCAGGTCAGGGGCATTGACGGCAGCCAGCACAGGTGGGGGTTCTCATGCAGCGGAGCAGCTGCTGCTTGTAGAAAGACCCAACAATGAGAGGAAGAATCCCCCACAGTGGACACTTTATCCCCGAATGAACTCACCCAGGCCCAGGAAGGCGTTTAACCTGCCCATCGTTGGTGGCTTCTGGAGGAGGTAACTCCTAAGCCAAGTCCTAGGTATAATCCAGGAGGGTAGTGACCGTCCAACTGGCTTATTCCCTGCTAGGTCCTCAGTTCTAGAACTGCGTCTGCATATGGTGGGGACTTGATAAAGGCTTGTGGAATGAATGAGTGAGCAGGTGTCACCTTGTGGAAAAGGTGCTTCCAGCAGAGGGTCCAGTATGAGCAAAGCTCAGTGTACCTGTGAAAATAAGATGCTCCTCTGGGAGCAGGAGCGGAGCAGGCCTTGAAGGCCATGGCAAGGATTCTAGTTTGGGTTCTAGGGGCCATGGGGAGCCATGGAAGGGTTCTGGGCAGGAGCATAAGCTGAGCATGTGTTATTTTTCAAAATACCCTCTGATTGCATATGGAGTACAAGGGTGGAGACGTCCTAGGAAGGTAGGGTGCCGGCAAGAAATGGGGGTGGCTTGTCTGGGGATATGGGTAACAGAGATGGAGAGAAGTAGACTGAGATGTGATGGTAGAACTGGCAGGGTGTGGTAACAATGGGCGTTGTAGGGCAGACAGTGTGAAAAGGAGATGTCAAGGACAGCTTCCAGGTTTTCCGTGGGCACCTGGGTGGATGTCGCCCCCTTCAGTGAGTTAGAAAGTGCAGGAGGAGGAGCAGGGGTAGAGGAGAGGACAGTGGGGTTTGGGATCCTTGAGAACAGGTTCCTGAGGTATACCCAAGAGGGACTAGCACAGGTGGTTGGATCCTGGTGTCTGGCTTTCAGCAGGGCAGTCTGGGTGAGGAGAGACCACAGCTAACACTGCTCCTGCAGAGCCAGCTGCCTCCCCCAACTCTACCCGGCTCCACCCTCAGGGCTCTGCCTCACCTCCTGCCTCCCCCCAAACACACACACACACACACACACACACACACACACACACACACACTTAGACATACCCCCTCCTGACAGCTCCCCCCAGGAGCTCCCCCTACCAGGCCAGGGCCTTGAGTCCAGGAGTGAACACAACAGACTAAAATGCCTGCCTTTATTCTAGTGGGAAGAGCAGGCAACAAACAAGCAAACAGATGATCTAATGTCCGGAAGGGATGAGGGTTATAAACAAAGCAGAGGAAGGTGGTAGGCGGTGAGGGAAGACCTCCCAAGGAGGTGACACTTGAGCAGATCCCCGAGAAAGACGGAGGAGCAAGCCCTGAGGACATCCAGGGCAGAGAGGACAGGAAGGCAGAGGCCCTGAGGATCCCTGGTGGTCCTGGTAGGGCAGCAGAGTGGCCTGGCAGCACCTGGGCCCTGCCTCCCAGGTTTCTCTAATAAAGTCCCTTTCAATCCCTCACTGAATACCCCTTTCATTGTAAGAAACTCGATTCATGTGGCCAGACATCCTGCCTGACTCTGACCATGTCCACAGCAGCTGCACACACTGGCCAGCCCCAGAATGCCTCCAGAGGACACCTCCAGTCCTACACGGACCACACCATGGGCCTTGCTGCCCTCCCCTCCCCCAAGCCCAGGCTTCTTTAGGCACATCTTCCTGTGCCTTAGAGTGGGTGAGCTTGACTCTCCTGCCACCTGAACTGGCCCTACTCTAGCCTAGTCCTCCTGAACCATGGAACCCCTACCTGTACCCATGACCGTCCCTTACACGCACAGCCCTCCTCAAGCGTGTACCTGCAGATGGCGAGCTCAGCCTGGCCATACCAGCTGTATTCTGCCCTCACGCCTCTGCCAGCCACCGTCCACATGGCCCAGCCCCCTACCCCAAGGCGCAGCCTCCCCTGCAGGTACCTCCCTCATGGCCCAGCCCTCCTGCCCCCCCTTCACCAGGGCCCAGCAGACGGGTGGGCTCCCGGCAGCCATAGCACAGCACTCCACAGGGGCATGGCCCCGCCCCGCCCCTTACCTGCAGGCGGGCGAGGTCGGCCCAGGCGCGGGGGCCTAGCGCGCGGCTGCGCAGCCGGTTGCCGGTGAGGTAGAGCTCACGCAGCTGGGCCATGCCGGCCAGAGCCCCGCGGGCCAGGGCGGCCAGCTCATTGCGCTTGACCTTCAGCACGTGCACGTTGCGGGGCAGCCCCGGCGGCAGCGTGTGCAGTCGGTTGCCCGATAGATCGAGCGAGCGCAGCAGGCGCAGCTTGCGGAAGGCGTCGCGGTGCACCTGCGGGCTGGTGATGCGATTGTAGCTGAGGTTGAGCTCCTCCAGGAAGTAGGTGGTGGCGAAGTCGTCGCGGCCAATGCCAGTGATCTGGTTGTGCAGGATCATGAGGGTGCGCACGCGGCGGGGCAGGCTGCCGGGCACGCGCTCCAGCGCGTTGTTGTACAGGTGCACGGTGTGCAGCCGCTTGAGGCCCTGGAAGGCCCGGGGGTGGATGCCGTGCGCTCGCAGCTGGTTGCTGTGCAGCAGCAGGTACTCGAGGCTGCGGATGGGGGTCAACACGTCTGCATCCACGCTCCGGATGGCGTTCTTCTCCAGGTGCAGCAACACCAGGCTGCGTGGCAGCCCCGCTGGGACCCGAGACAGATTGTTGCTGGACAGATCCAGGTACTCCAGGCTGGAGAGCTTCCTGCGGGGTAGGGGAGGGAAATTAGGACGTTTGGCAGGAGTCCACATGGCGTTTGTTTCCACTATTATTCCCAAGGGAGGTGGCAGGCGACCTGCCTCTGAATCATCCCAGCTCTTCCAGTGCTCACTGGGGGACCTCTTTCCTCTCCAAAGCTCTCATTGGGTTATTCAACGATATTGGTGTGGGAAGGCTCTAGCATGGTTCCGGCACTAGGGCTTTATTTGAAGACCAACTGTTTAAGGCCTTTTGTGGCTGCTCTGGGCCCTATAAACAATGAAAATATATTTGCCTTCACCAGGAAAGCCTGAATTTCTATTTTGTACCAAGAAGCCAGCCTCTGCAAATGCTTCCTTGCCTCACTGGAATTTTGGCAGGCCTTATCCATATGCATCATTTGTTCTCGGGCATGGAAGTGTCAGCAGAGGCACGAGACTCAAAGTTCCTTCTCCAGGGAACTGGCCAGGGCAGGTGGGAGAGGGATGTGTGTGAGATGGCCTACTGGGGGGACCCTGGGAGGAGCGTCCCTGGCACCTGGTCCCCCCAAGGCTCAGGCAGGGGCTCACCAGAAGGTCTCATTGTCCAGGCCCTCATCCGTCAAGTAGTTGTTCTGCAGGTACAGCTCCCGAAGGTTGCTCAGCTCACTGAAGGCACCTGGTGGGATCTTCTCCAGCTTGTTGTTCTGGGGGATGGGGCAGTGGGAAAGGGAATGTGAGGGAGAGCCAAGAGGCAAGGGCAGAGTCTTGGAAGGAGGTATGGAGAGGGGTCTGTGGAAGCCACAGGGAGTGGGCCCCGGCTTAGAGGATTCCAGGTGTGCGGCTGATGGCCAAGTGCCCAGGTATCTGCCTGCTTCTCTGCAGCAGACGCTGTGCCCTCTGACACATGCCCAAGGCCCCACAGCCTCACCACTGTGCCCATGTGGGCCTGGGCTCGTACCCCACTGTGGGTCCCTGCTCTGGGGGTACCCCTCTCTGCCCTCTCCCTCTAACCTTGAGGTGCAGTTTGTAGAGAGCCGGCGGCAGGTGCTTGGGTACATGGCGCAGGAAGTTGCTGGACAGGATGAGGATCTCGACATTGCTAGAACCATTGAACATGTTGTCCGGCAGCCCGGCGTCCGCCAGCTTGTTGTTGTGCAGGTACACAGACCTGGGGGACAAGGCACAGGTCCTCACCCACCCAGGCTCCCCCGCCCCCAGCCCCAGCTCTAGCCCACCTGGTGGGCCTCCAAACTTTGTTCAGGTTGGTCCTGGGGCCCAGGACACCCTCTTCGCTTCTGAAGAACCTCAGACCCCACCTGATACCCCATGCAGTTCCCCCATACAGCGAAGGGGACCAAGGACCCACCTACACAGCTGAGGGGACCAAGTTACTGGCAGAATTAGGATTTCTTGACCCCCCTGTCTGTGCTCCTCCATACCCTTCAAGGTTCTCAGTCACTCCCTGACTGTCACAGCCCTGGAGTCCCTGCCTGTCAACCCCACACAGCTGGCTTTGTGGGACTTTCTGAAGATGGGGAGTACCCCTGATGCCCAGCACAGGGTCTGGCTCAGAGGAGGTGACGCCTCATTCATTCAGCAAATATATAGTGAGTGCCCTTACATGTTAGGACTGTTCTAGACTCTGGAGATGTAGCAGTGGAAACAACCAACAAGACCCTGCCCTCATGGAGCTAACATAGTAGAAGGAGAGAAGACAAGGAACAAAAGAAATGCATAAAAGATACAGCTCCTTCTTGCTGTATGCCTCTCTTGGGCCTCAGCCTTCTCATCTGTGGGATGGAACCACACACAGCAACCCTGACTTCAAGGGAAGATGGAAAGAATTGAGTGAGGTGACAGATTCAAGGACAGAAATGGCACCAGGGTTAGACAGCCCCACCCCAGCACCACTCTGCCCAGCTCACACACTTGGGCCTCACTCTTCCCAAAGCTGCTCTCAGTAAGGGACAGCACTGCCTGTTGGAAGATGCTTTTTCCCCAGGGGCTGGGGAAGGCAGAAAGCACCGTTACCCAGCTTCCACAACCCTTCAGACATCACACTCTGTCCTCGCCTCCTGGACCTATTTCTCTTCATCCTTTAGGCGTCAGCTTTCATAGCCTGTGCCCCTGCAGCCCCTGGGCGTCCTTCAGCACAGCCCTGAGCATGGACATCATGCCCACACTGCATGGCATGGCCCTCCTCCAGAGCTTGTCTGGGCCCTCTCTGCCTCACTCAGGGTGGCAGCCTCTGCCTCAGCTCCTCCCACTTCCCCAGCCAGAACCCAGGATCCCCCTCTGACCTCTGACCTCAAGTTTGGCTTCTGGCCAAAGGTGAGCCCGTAGATCTTGGTGAGATAGTTGGCAGCAAAGTCCACACTGATCAGGGTGTTTGGCAGGAATCGGGGTGCCAAGGTCAGCTAGAAAGGGGAGAGTTGGGGTAGGAAGACGAATGGAGGGGCAGAGGCCAGCTGAGTGCCATTGCTTCTGACTCATTTGGGCCCCTTTGATTTGTATCCTCCCTGTAACCACAGTCATCTTTCTAAAATGGAAATTAGTCCTACTTCCCTGATAACACAAAAACAGAATTTTCTGTAGCTCCCACAGCCCTGAGCTTTGCATTCAAAGCCCACTGGGCCTGTCCCCTGCCCTGCCTGTCCTCCTGGTCTCTCCCCTCACCGGTCCCAGCACTGGCTGTCTATCCAGCCATAGTGAGCATGCTCGCTTCCCCAGATACAGCCCACAGTGTCCCCCCTTCATTCATGCAACAGTAAAGCCTGAGTCTACAACATTCCAGGCACAGTTCCAGAAGCTCGCTGGGCAAGTCCTGGGGAACAAAACAGAGAAGTACCCCCTGCCCCGCCCAAGCTTACATCCTCGTGGAGAAAGTAATAAACAAGGAATAACAGTATCTGATGTGATCACTGTTATGCAGGGAATTCAAACAGGCTGAAGACAGAGAATGACTGGGTTAGGGGCTCAGGGAACCGGTGACACTTAAGGCATGATGGCACCACAAACGCCATCTAAAGGGAGAGCACCCACAGCAGCAGGAGTAGTGAGTGTGTGCCAGGCATGGGGGTTTGTGAGATGTGGGGGCTGGAGTGGAGCGAGAGGGAGCAAGCGGGGGGAACGTGTTAAGAGAGGCCTGCACGACACGGGGAGAAGTTTGGCTTTCATTCTGGACCGAAGGCAAAGCCATAGGATGGTTTTAAACACGGAGGGGGGATGTAGGGGAGACGTGGGGCATGATTTTTAAAGGTCACTCTGTATGTTCTGAGAAGAAGGGGCAGCAAATGAGGAAGCAGGGGCACCCAGGTGTGGGATGGTGGACCTCCGTCCGGGGCTTGAGGGTTTGCAGTAGGACTGGATGTGGCGAGCGAAACACTCCTGGGTTTGCCCTCAGACCAGCGATGCTCTAAGCGATTGGAGATGCCCTTTACATAGATGGAGAGACAGCAGGAGGATTGAGCGCTGTGGGTGGGAAGCAGTAGTTCTACGTCCATTGGACATCTAGGGGAGACATCCAGGAGTAAGGCAGATCTTTGAGACTCAAGTGGGAGGAGTGGAAGAGACTGGAGAATGCCACTGGACGTGGCCACGATGTAGATGCACTCTTCCAGGGAGGGACTGGGTCATCTCCAAAGAGTGCAGAATGAAGGGCCCAGGACAGAGCCCTGGGGCATGCCCAATAAATATTTTGAGGTTGAGTGTGTTTGTGCCTTTTCGCTTGCTGTTCCTTCTATGTAGTGCCCTCTGCCTTGGGACCCCTGCCTGAAATCCTGTTACCTTTCAAGACCCTTCAAATGCCATCTCCTCCAGGAAGCCCTGAAAGCACCCCCTCCCCTCCACTCCTCTAAGCCTTGACCTCTGTCTTCACTGACCACTCTGATGCCCTGGGTTAAGGTGTGGGATCTGGACCATGTCTGAGCAGCAATGGGCCAGCCCAGAACAGGCCCTGTGAAAGTCCCCTGAGCTCATCCCCCGATACCAGGGGGCTAGGGCAGCACACCTCCACCCTGCTGCAGGCCCCTCACCTTGTTATTGGCCAGGTACAGGTAATTGAGGTTGGTCAGATGCTCAAATGCCTCCTCCGGGAGCCCTTCAAAGGACAGGCATCGGTCAGAGCCCTGGATGAAGGAGACGCTACAGGGGAGCACACTAGTACCAATCCCCCCAAGCCCACCCCACTTGCCAGGATTGGGGAGGCCACTGCCTGAGGCAGGTGTGGCTCTGCTCCCTTCCCAGCCAGCCCCAACATGCCAGCCCAGCCCCTTGTTCATGGGGCCCACACTCAGAGGAGCAGATGGGAAGTGTCCACTGAGGGATGACTGTTCCTTCACCTGGGCCACCTGGTGAATGGATCCCCATAAGGTCAGGCCATGGGACAGAGGACTCAGCCTCACTTTTCTCTGCCAGGAAGGTGTGTTCTCCTGGAGGCAGCCCCAAAGGGTCATACCTGACCCCATGGCAAGGCCAGGCTGCAGCCTTTAGGCCTCCCACCATCTGGCCCGCCCCTGCCATATATAGTGTCAGGACTTGGCTGTCACTGGGAGCCCTGCCAGGCGGGCCCTTCTCCAGTCCTGATGATGGCCTATGACACTCGGTTCCAGGCTCCCAGACCCTCAGATGCTGGGACTCACCCAACTATCTAATGAGAGGGAACAGTTACATAAACTGTGCAGCATCCCTCCATGGAATACCCCGCTATTGCTGTTATGTAACATGGCGGCCACGGGGAGTTTTAGCAACCTGAGAAATGCTGCTGAGCTAACTGCTGAGAAAAACAAAGCACTTACAGTCATATAGTAGAATACCTATACTATAAATTCAGCTGGGAATTAAAAAACACAAAAAAGACTGGATTGGATTGTAATGACGGTTGTACAACTATATAAATTACTACAACTCATCAAATTGTACCTTTAAATTGGATAAATCTTACGGTATACAAATTATACCTCAGCAAAGCTGCTTTTTAAAAAAATAGAAATATACCAAAATGTCAACAGTAATGAACTCCCAGGTGGCAGAATTATGACGGTTTTTATTTTCTATTTTCCTTTCTGTATTTCCAATTTTTCTATAATCAAAATTACTTTCATCATCAGAAAAAAAATCACTTTTTAAAACTCGAGGACTCTCCAACCCTTTGATTCTAAAGAGCTTCTGTGAACTGAGGAATCTACAACAGAGGTCTCTGCAGCTCCTCCCCTGAGCCAACCCTCAGGTCTCAGAGACGCCCCCGGGTGGCTTTTAGGCAATCACGGGGAGCAGGGACCATTGCCAGCCCAGTCCAGACCTGCTCTTTTCTACATCCTGGGGTCCACGGCGGCGGGGGGGAAGGGGGGGAGGGGGAGGGCTCTCCCCAGGGACACTGAATTCCCCGCCTGGTGGTCCCACCCCCGGCTCTGGGTGATCCCTCACCTCGGGAAGTCAGGCGGTTGTTCTGAAGGTTCAGAGTCTCCAGCTGATGCAGCCTGGAGAGCTCCTGGGGGTGGATCTTCTCCAGCTGGTTGTTCTGGGGATGGAGGGAGAGGGCGGTGAGGGGGCAGCACGGGGGGTAGGCCCGCCCCCATCCTCAGCCCGAGTCCCAGGAACCATTCCCTCTGTTGGACACCCCCTTTGGACTTCTCCCCTGTAGTACACAGACCCTGGGTGCTGGCTCTAGGCAAGGCCCATCTGGGTGGGCCCAGTCATGACCACAGCAGACTTGGGGGTTCCACCTTCTAAGAGCCCACACACACAGTCCACAGGCAGTGCAAACGGAGTACCGTTTCCCCTCCAGTCCTGCTCCCTGCATGTCCAACTTGGGGTCAAGTGTCCCCAGCCCATTCTCTCCACCCTAAGCCAGAAACCACCTTTGATTCCGTTTCTCAGCTGTGTGTTCCCCATAACCCTTGGAACACTTTAAAACCTGGGTTAGGTACCATCTCCTCCAGAAGCCTCCCTGGCTTGGACTGGGAGCTGGATTAGCAGCTGCTCCAGGCCTCACAACTAGTCCTTCTATCTCCATCTGTTATCTCTACCTGTTTAGGTGTCTGCCTCCCCCCACAGACTGTGAGCACCGCAAGGCCAGGGCATGTCCGTGTCCTCCCTACGTGCCCAGCTCTGCACACAGGACCAAAGGTGGAGAGCAGGTACTCAGGAGATATTCTCTGAATGGATGAGTGAGTGAATGAACCAACAATAAGTGCTATTGTCAACTTGTCCCTTTCCCGCATAGTCTACCCTGGCCTTGGGCTCCCACCACCTGCCTGCCCAGACTGGGGGGCGGGGAGGGTGAGCCACTTTCCTTCACTGGACCTTCTCTCCTTTGGAAATAGATGTAACAGCACCTTCCTCTCCCTCAGGGCTAACAGGCCACACAAGAGTGATCACGAGTGAGCCAGTGTTCCCAGAGTCCCAGTCTGGAACAGTGTGTCCCACTTCCCGTACCTGAGCTGGGGAGAGCACTCTGTTCTCTGAGCCCCCAGAGCACTCGATTGGGCCCATTTTGCTCTTGTTTTCCTGGCCTGTCATGGTGTCTGAGGTGCCCTGACTATCTATTCAGAGGGTTAGCTGCTAGGCGGGTCTGTGTCCATTTTCAGACAGGGACTGAGTTAGCTTATGGGCCTCAACCCAGACTGTTGCCAGTGAAACAAAGCAGATTATATCATGGTGCTCAGTGACCAGGACACTGATCAGAGTGGGAACGCCTCACGGTGGAGTCAGATCCTCCTGTCTGACCTGACCTGTACCCTATGTCTGGGGGTTCTGGGTAAGCAGGAAGCTGTGACTGTGGGGGTTCTGGGACAGGAGCTGCGAGTGTGGGGCAGCCCCTGTGACCGTTGGTGCAAAGCTGGCCTCACCTGCAGGGACAGGTGGTTGGTGTGCTCAGGCAGGTCCCCTGGGAACTCGCGCAGGTCAATGCCACCACAGTCCACGACACCCTCCTGGGAGCAGGCGCAGTCTCGGGGGCAGTTGATGGTGGCCAGGCCAGGCCCCGGCTGCTCAGGGCTCAGGACCAGCACAGGCCCCTCCTCCACAAATTCATTCTCTTCAGGGCTCAGGCTGTGGGCGCCATTTCGGCCAAACACAGGCGCCCTAACCGCGAGCGCTGGTCCCAGCTGCAGCTGCGATGGCAACAGCAGCAGGAGCAGCAGCGCTTTACTCCGGGCCATGGTGCCTGCAGGAGGGATGGAGTCAGACCCACCTTGGCACCTGGGCTGACTTAGCCTGACTTAACGGTTAGGCACCAGGCTAGGGCCCGCAAAAGTCACAATGGGGCCCTCCTGGGCGCCACGCATAGCCCAGTCTGCACCCCGTCCTCAGCATGCATTGACCTGCTGACTGCCGCCCTCCTCTCACCAGCCGCGCCATCAGGGCTGCCCTTTGGAGACGTGGGGGTAAAGTGAAGCTCTGTCTTTAGGCAGGGCTGCGAAACCTCCCACAACCCTCATCAGGACTGGCCCCAAGGAATCTGTACCCCCACTTCACAGAAGGGGAAGCTGAGGCCCAGGAAGAACTGTGACGTGCAGGGCTTGGCCTGGACTTTGCTGAGCTCTCGCTGCCCTGGAACAGGCAGTGTTGGGAGGCCTTGTCCCTCCTCCAGCCTCCGTAGCCATGGTGAGCCAGCGCCAGCAGAGTGCATCCCAGCTCTTTAGCGTGCCGTTCTAGGATCTTCAGGACTTGGCCCTGCCTCTCTTCCAGCTCCCCCACCCACCTGCCCCAGTTACACAGGTCTATTTACTAGTGCCTCCCTGCAGGCCTTTGCCTATGCTGTTCCCTCTGCCTGGAATACCGTCCCCCTCTCCTGTGTAATTAACAACTTCTCCAAGAACCAGTTCCAGCATTGTGTCCTCTGGAAAGACTCTGAGATGCCCCAGTGCTCTCCGTTACTGTGGAAAACTTCCAGTGCCACCTCCCAGTGCCAATGGTGACCCCAGTGCCACCTCCCCATCCTCCTTCCCCCAGGGCTTGGCATGAGTTGGCATGAACACGTGGAGTGTCTCTCTCCCACACAGGGCTATGAGCCACTCACTCTTTGTGTCTAGGTGGAGGCCCAGCCCAGAGCCGGGAACCGAGTAGGCATCAGTGAATGGAGCTACTGCTGCCCCAGGACCGCCCAAGTTTTGTTCCCGGGGTTTATACTCTCTGCTGCCCGCAGCAGGGCCTGCTGTGCTCACATGACCGCTGGCACCTGCAGGAGACCACTCCCCAGCATGGTCCCCCGTGGCAGCAGGGAGTGGGGTACAGGGGATGGCTTCAGGCCATTGAGGAAGACATTGGGGTTCCATAGACCCAGCAGCCCATGGGCCAGGCTTGGCTCTGGACTGGTCCCTGGAGTTCTCTTTTCAGGAACTCACTCAGAAAACATCTCTGGGGTATAATAAGTTATGACAGGTGGTAGCTCAGGTCCACTGACTCTGG
Source organism: Rhinolophus hipposideros (assembly GCF_964194185.1). NCBI lineage: Eukaryota > Metazoa > Chordata > Mammalia > Chiroptera > Rhinolophidae > Rhinolophus > Rhinolophus hipposideros. The sequence goes on from NC_138054.1 coordinate 57,945,194, forward strand.
AGTCCCCCAGACCCCCAGTCAAGTTACCCTCCGCCACTTAGCAGCTCTGTTCCTCTCTGAGGCTCGGTTTCCTCATCTTCCAGATAATACATCTGCACTCACTTCTGTGAGGAGTTCTCAAGGTAGCAGACCAAAGCATTTGGCACCTATTAGGTGACAGGCGCAGCTATCATTTGAACGCAACTACTGGCAAGTATCCAGGCCTGGTGACATTAGATTGGGAAGCACAACCCACAGAGCCATTCGAAGGATCTGACGAGGTGCTGCGCCTGGGAGGGCTGGGTAAGCTGAGAGCTTGACGAGGACGATGGTGTTGCTACCTGATTGAGAAGGCAGCAGGCTCTGGAGCTAGACAGCCGGGGCTGCAAGCTCAGCCCTGGCTCTTATCGGCTGTGAGACTTTAGGCAAATGTTGTCCCCCTCTACACCGCAGCTTCCTCACCCATCCATGGGGTGGTAACAGGGCTGTCCTAATGGGGAAACTGCGAGAGCCATGAACTGCACACAGGAAATGCTCAGGAAATGTTAGCTCTTCCCACCACTAGTGTCTGACCTGCGGGCCTCGTTCACATCCCCGCCACGCCACGGCCCACTCCAAAAGCCCCTGCTTCTTCCCTTTCCCTTGTCTAGATTCTGCTTGTGGGTTTTGGTCCAGCCCCAGACCCCTCTCCTGCCAGAAGATTTGCAGACTCTCGCCTCCTGGGAATTCCTGCTACCCTGAGGCTGCTGCAGCATTTCAGATACCACTTTGCCTCACTCCTTGGCTCCGCCAGCTCTCTGAGGTAAGGCCCCATCTGTCCCTAGCCTCATGGGGGATACAGGTGCGATGCATAAGTTCCCTGCTATCAGTCTGGAGGGGGCAGCAGACCCCAGCATAATAACCACTGTCCCCAGACTGGATGAGCCCTACAGAAGGGGCACAAGGCCCCAGAGGGAAAGGTGTGAGGAGAGAGAAGAGGGGCAATAGCCAGGCTTGCTTGACCCTCCAGGTCCTCTAGGCCTAAGCAGACTCGGGCCTCAGCCCTGGCCTGGTAGGGAACCAGGGAGCCCGCCACATATAGTCCCGGGTTCTGGGATCAGTTGGCAGCACCCTGGCCCTATGCCCACCCTACCAGACCCCGGCTGCCCCCATCCCCTGAGCAAATGGGCAATAAATCCTCAGCCAGTCTACAGACCATCATTCCAATGGCACATTATAACCCCGAGCAAGCGCAACAGACTTCAGCCACCGGAGCCCCCAGCATGATTAGTCTGACCCCACTGCACGTCAGCACTCTGGGAGGGGGCATGTGGGCCCAGACCCCAAATTCAATCAAGGCAGAAGGATCCTTTCTACATACCCTGTGCACTCACTGGACCAGCTATTTTTCCTCCTTCACCTTCAGTTTTATATCTGTAAACTGTATCTGTAAAAATATTTATTTTAACATTATGATCTATACTGAAAATGTTATCACTACTTTACAGATGAGGGAGCTGAGGCCCAGCGGGATTGGCCAATATAACACCGCTATTAAATGGCAGAGCCGAGCTCCCGGCCCAGGTCTTAACCGCAGTGCTATGGTTAACGCAAAGCACAGGTGGGCACTGAGGACATAGGCCACTCAGGTCGGGCTCTTGCCATTAAGAAGCTCACACCTGGTCTGTCCAATGTGGTGGCCACGTGTGGCTGGCTACTGAGCACTTGAAATGTGGCTAGTCTAAATTGAGAGGTACTGTAAGTGTAAGATGTAGTGTTTGGGTTTCAAAGACAGTACAAAAAAGAAATGTAAAGTATCTCATTATTATACTAATGATATCTCATAAAATAGCTCATTTAATTTTATATTGATTACATGATAGTATTTTGGATCTTTTGAGTTAAATGAATTATTTAAATTAATTTTATCTGTTTCTTTTTACTTTTTTTTAATGTGGCTTCTAGAACATTTTACATTATATATGTGGCTTGCATTTGTGGCTCACACCGTATTTCTATTGGACATGATGTGTGAATTGCATTCTGTTGAACATTACGTATAAATTGCATTCATGGCTTACATTATATTTTTATTGGACATTATATGCGAATTGAGTATTATAATCCCAGTGTCATCAGAGTATGATAAAGGAAAGCTACAGTCCAAAGGAAACCAGAGGAGGACTAACTGTGCCTGAAGGCTTCCCAGAAGAAGTGATGCCTTAATCTAACCATGAAGGATGACTACGGTATCAGGCAAAAGAGAAAGGGTGATACAAGCAAGGGGTCAGCATGTGCAAAGGCTTGGGACCTCTACAAAGCTCACTACAGTGTCTGGTGAAGGTTGGGGACTGGGCTTGATGCAAGTAGGCAGTGGCCACAGTCCAGGTGAAGAAGGGACTTGAAAGCCAGGTTAGGGAGCATGACCCTTATCTTTGGGGAGATGAAGAGCTATTGAAGAGCAGGAGTCTGGCTTAAGCAGGTTTATGGACCAGTGGGTGCAGGCAATAATAAGCCTGGTCTGGGCAGGGAGGGCGGTGCTGGGCTGCAGGGATGGGGAGGAGGAGCTGGATTCAAGGGAGAAGGAGGAATAACACAAAGGGCTCAGAAAGGTGACCCCGGTGCCACCTTCTTCTCCTCCCAGCTTGAGCAGCCACCCTTAGGACCTTGGGATCCTGGGCAGCTCCACCGCCTGCTTTGCTGTGTGACCTTGGCCACCTCACTGACCTATCTGAGTCTCCTTTTTCTGTTGTTGTTCTAAGAATGTGGAACCACATAATCCCCCAAGGCCCATTCTATGTGCCTAGCCATGTAGGAGCTGTATGTGTGGAAGAACAGAGGACACAGCAGCCCCCTGGTCCCTGGAAATCCCGAGTGAGGAGTCCCCCTAGAGAAGAACAACTCACACCTTTGGGAAAGCAAATGCCCGGCAAGAGGGGCAGCTGGAGACCTTTAGCCTGGAAATATCTGGGTTCCAATCCTGACTGCTGTGTGAGCCTCAGCGAGTCACTTCAGTGCTCTGAGCCTCTGTTGACTCGTTTGGGCAATGGAGATGAGGGCTCCTCGTGAGGATTAAACGAAACGACATGCCCAGCTGATGCTAGCACCCAGCAAGTGGGATGTGCACACGTGAGGTTACTGTTACTGAGGAAGTACCTGGGACCGCTGCCCACGTCAGGGAACCAAATCTCAACACCCTGAAGGGTTGAAGTGTGGGATTAAGACAGGACTAGAAGAAGGGGAAGGAAGGCCCAAATCAGGAGGCAGATCCTCCATTCCCAGCACCATCTTTCTCCTCCATTCAAATTCAGTAAATACTCGCTGATCACCTCCTCTGTGCTGAACCCAGAACAACCGCATCTGATAGACTCTAACAGCAATCTCAAGACTAAGACTTCGACTTCCTACTTTTCAGATGAGGAAACTCAAGCACACGGAGCTCCCATCACTACCCATGCCCCCAGCAAACTCCTACTCAAATGCCCCTGCTCAGTGAAGCCACTCCTGCCCCTTTGGCTGGGGTAGGGAGTTCCTCGGAGCTCCCTTTGCACCCCTGCCCACTGCATCCCTTCAAGTCTCAGCTGAGCCTCGCTGACTCCCCAGGCGTGGAGTGGGTGCTCAGAACATGTTTGTTGAATGAAGGAATGAATTTGTGAAAGGCAGAGTTGGAACAGGTCTGCAACATTATCTGGTCTGACTCCCTCCATTTACAGATTAGTATGTTAAAGGCAAGGCCAGGACTAGAATTTGTGTCTTCTGACTTCTGCGCAGAGCCTTAAATTGGTTTCAGAGGCTGAGGAGACATTCTCCAGGTGGACAAAAGGGAGGAAAGGCACTCGAGGCAGGGGGAAGGGCATGGGCAAAGTGGGGTGGGAGGAGGGAGGTGGGTTGAAGGAAGGGTAAAGGGGATGAAGGTCCGCGTCTCCAAGGGCATCAGCCACCATGCTAAGGTGTTGGTGACAGGGAGATAGCAAGGGTTCCAGGCACGTCATAGTCAGAGCTCTCATGTACCAGGCCTGGAGGTGCCACTATTAGTCACCCCCTAGCCAAGATTCATATAAAAGGGACAAAGTATGCTCCCACAGATCTCATGAGAACTCATGTGAATCTGACATTTCTGAACTTGCACTCCAGGCTAGAGTAGCCTGGGCTCTGGGCCCTAAAAGGGGACAAGACCACCCAGGTTCTCCCTGTTCACACCAGTGGTGCCTGTTGGAGCCGGCGGACCACAGCTTCACTTTCCCTGGCCTGTCAAAGTCCAAGGGCTGATGCTCGGAGTGCGTGGGCCCCTAAAGTTCCCTAGTGAACTCCCAGCGCCGGACGCGCATCCCTGTGCCTCCGGGACTGGGACGGTCAGCGCCGCCCGCACGCCTGTGCCGTCTCCCGTCTGGCCCCCCACCCCCAGCCTCAGGGGCTGCCAGGAGCCCGGCGCCGCCACTCCTCCACCTGACTGCGCATCAGGTATTCTAAGGCCGCAATCTGGTCTCCGCCCCAGGCCGGGCTGACAGTTCAAGGACCTACAAGCCCGGGCTCCCGCCGCTTTAGCGGGAGGGCGCCCACCCCTCTGCCCACTCTCCTCGTCGCCCCACCCCGACCCCTCCTCAGTCCAGCTGTCCCAACCGGGGGGCAGTCGCGAAGGCTGACAGATGGCCGGCAGGCCGGCAGCTGAGGGCTCTGGCTCCGCGAGTGCGCGGCGCTGGGCTGGGTCAGCTCCGTGGACGCGCGGGCTCTGCCTCACCTGTCCGCGCGTCCTAGGGACAGGGCTCTGCCCCTCTCTAGGCCTCAGTCTCTCTGTCTGTAAAGAGGTCGAAGTGTGGACTAGCGGGGACGAGTGACGTGGACATAATCTGCGCCCGGGCTCTGGGTACAGGGGTCCACGCCCCTCCCCAGTTCCACCTGACCCCCACATTCCGCGTCGCCCGCCGGCGTCCTTCCACTTCCCCCCTCCCATTCGCCTTCAAATTCTTTCCAGATGTGCGCAGTGGGAGGGGCCCGGGGGCTGCGGCCAGCCCCTGGCCAGAGAGGAGGAAAGGCCCCTGCCAGGTCCGGGTCGCTGAGGGGGTCGCACCCCTGAGGGTGAGCTCCCCGGCGTGCCACCGGCGCAGGGCTCCAGCCGAGGGGCAAGATGCGGCGGCCCCTCCCGGGGCAGCTGCTCGGCCGTCCGCACTAGGCGGGAAGTCCGAGTCCGCTGCCCTGGCGCAGCCCCGACCCCTCGGCCCAACCGGCCGCCCGCGCCCAGTACCTGCTGCGCCCCCGCGCCGCGCCGCGCCCCCCCGGCGAAACGCGCCCTCCCGAGTCTCCGCTGCGCTCCGCGGGCGCGGGCTCCTTCCATTCAAGTCGAGCAGTGCGCTCGGCTACGCAAGTTTTGTTGTGGCTTTTCTCCTCCCCGCCTCTCCCCCGCCCCCGCACCCCCCACCCCCACCCGCGTGCATCTGCTGGACGCTGGCCTCCGGACACGCGAGGAGGGTCCTCACAGGCGCGGAGGGGAGGGCGTGCCCCCTCCCCACGTTGGACTTGGCCAGGTCCCACTTCCCGGGGAGGCTGAGCCTCTGCACCGACCCCTCTCCCCGTCTTGGCCCCGGCGGGGCTGCCGTACCACGCCCCCACCCCTAGGAGACTGGAAAGGCGGGGTGTCTAGCCTGCAACGCTTCCTAGTTCCTAGCCTTCCGCAGTGGAACTGGACCCCCTTTAGGCCCCAGCACCTGAATGGAGGGCCGGGGAGAGAGCCCCTTCTATCAAGTGCGTCTGTGCTGTTTTTTCCTCATGACAGAGGATTTTACAGCTCCAAGCACGAGTACCTTTCCGTTCACTCTCCCACCCTGGGGTCCTGGACCGTGGCTTACAGGGCCGCCAGCCAAGACCCTGCTGGGCCCCTTCCCGGAAAAGTCCCCCGCCCTCCCCAACCCCTACCCCAACGTTGGCCCTGAGCCCACAGCCCGGTGAGCCTTGAAGGATGGTCAATTGGCCTAGGAGTAGGGTGCATGTGGATCCCAGTCGCAGGAAGACAAGGGAGGTGAGGAGTGAGCCCTCGTGGCACCGTGTTGCTCTCAGGAGCTGAAAACGTTCCCAAGTCAAGGAGCATTAACTATTAGCAGCTGAAGCAACACTGTTTGGCGCCAGGGGCTTTGGCGGTTGAATGCGGTGGGGCTGGGTTTAGATGGTGCTTGGCACCTCTGCTGCCTAACAAGGCTCTCCCCTCATACCTGCTCTGGCCTGTGGGCAGGGTACCCACAGCTACCTTACCTGGCTGCCCTCCTGCTAGAGAGGGAGAAGAAATAACTCAAATTTGGAACCACTTGCTCAATAAATTGCCAAGGCCCTGAATGAATGAATAAATGAAAGGCTTATGTAAAGACTCTAGACCTTTCACTGCCTTCTGCTGCTGCATCCTGATTGTACCACATGCATTACTCTTTAATCTTCACAATCCTGCAAAAATAGCATTTACCCCCATTCACTGGTAAGGAGACAGGCTTAGAAAGGATAAGTGATTGAGTAACTAAGTAAAATGGTCAGGCTTACCATTCCCCACAGCCTAAGTTCATTCCATGATGGAAACAGGCAGGTGACTTGATCAGCCAAGTGCAGAGCCTGCATTTGAACCTAGGACTGTCCGTTTCTATTCTATCAGTATACTCAAGAACTTAGCAAGACTGGAAAGGGGAAATATTTTGCCTTCTTTGGCTTCATATTCTAGTTCTCTCGAAGCTCAAACTTATGAGTTGGTATGATTCACAGATTGGACAGGGGCCAACACAGACATGCATCTGGTGTCTCCTCAGCATTGAGCTTGGAGTCAAGTGGAGCTAGAACAAGAGTCTACTAAAGAAAATATTCTAGAGGACAATGAGAAACAGCACAAACTGTGTGCCTACTAAGTGCCAGGCACCGTGTTAAATCCTTAAATATCTTAATCATCCCAGCCCTGTGGGGAAGGTATTCTGTTTCCTGTAACTGCTGGGACCAGCCACAGGCACACCACATATCTACACGCGCGCGCGCACACACACACACTCACACACACACACACACATAGGCTCTTCTGAGGAATGCCAAGCCAGGGCATGCCCACACCTGCTCTGTGGCTGTCCAGTGCTGTAGACAGAAGCTAAAAGCACTTGTCTGAAGTGTAATATGAAGGAATCACTTTGAGTGTCTCGGGTGCAAAACGGAGGCAATCAACGGGGCTCCAGAAGCAAATCTAACTTTCAGAAGGGCTATAAAGGCAGAGTGGAGTTTGAAATTTAGGTTTCCTGAATCTATTTGTGCTGCTGTGGTTCCCCTCAGTATCAGCTCCTGTTTAAGTGCATGGTGTCAAGTACCAGCTTTGGACCTACACTTGGATTCAAATCCCAGCTGGGTCCAAAGAAAGATAAAAACAGTATCTACACCACGCAGAATGTCTAAATTAACTGGGAAAAATGGAAGTACAGGACGCTGCACAACACCTGGCACATGGTAAGTATTCAATAAAAGGCAGCTGCTATTATTATAATCTATCACAGAGACCTGACTATATATCCAGGAAACATTATTAAAATAGAAATGACAAGTGGCAATAATTAAACAGAAACCTCTGCATTGCCCAGGGTATGTACCTTCTAATTCAATAACAAAGAAACTCAAAGAAACTAATAACAAAGAAACTCAAAAGAGGGAAGGAGTAAAGATATGCCTATGGCCAGAGAGAACTAGGAGTGAAGAACAAGAAGGCTTTCAAGGGAGTTGATGAGGAAAAAGGAAGATAAGGGACAAGACAAGGAGAGATATGGTGTTGTTATCCTTCATTCATCATCAGAGAAGAAAACAATTCCTCTGATTGGAGGTGAGGGCTTAACACCTTTCCTTAGTAAGTGGCACAGTCCCAAATACTGAGCTATGACAGCAGCTTGATTTTCTGGACATTTAGAAATCAAATCTCATGGTGTCATTTTGTGTATGTGAATTCTATCAGAAGGATTTTGATAAAAACACAAGGATCTTGATAACAAGTTCAAGAATAAGCAGGGAATGATGGAAAAAAACCAGAGGTCAAGTCAGGTACAGATAAAATCTTCTGGGCTCTTATAATATCCCAAACGATTACTGGCTTTTCCTTGCTGTGTATTATGTTTTTCATTTCATTCCCCACTGGATTGTAAACCCTCCAGGGTGAGAACCTCATTTTATGTTCTGTAAGGTCCGTTTCTCGCCCTAAAATACCATCAGTGAAGTAGGCAGAATGAACCCTCAAAGATGTCCATACCCTAGTACCTAGAGCCTGTGATATGTTACACTATATGGGAAAAAGGACTTTGCAGATGTAATTAAGGTTATGGACCTTCAAACAATGAGATGATCCTGGATTATCCCGGTGGGCCTAACCTAATCACCTAAACTCTTAAACACAGAACTTTATCTGACAGGGAGGAGGAGAGATGAGGCAGAAGGGAAGATTGGAGAGATTTAAAATGTGAGGACTCGACTAGCTTTGAAGATGAAGTGAACACAGGCAGTCTCCAGAAGCTGAGAACAGTCCCAGGCTGCCAGCAAGGGGACCAGGGACTTCAGTCCCGCAGCAGCACGGAACTGGATTCTGCAAACATCCTGAAGGAGCCTGGGGCAGATTCTCTCCCAGAGCCTTCAGATCAGAGTTCAGTGTAGCCAGTTTGACTTTGGCCTTGTGAGACCTGGAGCCAAGAAATCAGCCAGCCCCACCCGGACTTCTGAGCTACAGAACTATGAGATAATAAATCTGTGTCGAGTTAAGCCACTAAGTTTGTGGTAATTTGTTACAGCAATAAAAAACTAATACAAACATTAATAACTACAACTGGCACATGGTACCATTTCCCCACACATCATTTCACCTAATCTTCACAATAAGCAGGATAGTATTATTCCCCCCTTATTTTAGGAAACTGATGCTCAGGGAGGATACGTCATTTGCTCAGGTGACCAGAATTCAAACTCGGATCTTTAGGCTCCAACTCCAATGAGAGTCGGCTCCTACAATGCAGCTACCATCCCGTGGCTTGAAAATTCTACCTTAAGCTAAATAAAAAGTGGACTAAAACAAGGCAAAAAAAAAAAAAAAAGAAAAAGAAAACGAGGCTACTTTCACACACTGAAAACTTCAAAGCTTTTGAATACTCCTTTCTGATTCATCCAAAGATATCTAGTAAGTCATGGTACAAGTCAGGGTATAAAAAATATTAAAAAGAAGGTATATTCCAGAAAGTCTTCCATCTGGCCCATAGAGGAAAAAAGTTTTTGATAAATGACAAAAAGAGAAATCCTCAAAAGAGTGGCTGTCAATGAAGCATTTTCTCCCATTCAGACGCTTTCTCAGCCTCTGTTGAAGTACATCTTCCACAACGAAATGCCATTTTGCCAGCTGGGTTTAGGAACATTTCTGTGGTTGGAGCTTTCAGTCCACTCATGACAAATGTTTATTGTCAGGCAGTTCACCTGATTTTCAGTCTGAAAGTTCCCTTTCTATATTTCTTCCCATTATTTCTATTAACGAAGCAAAATATTTTCTTCCCCTCTTTGGTCTTCCCATCTTTCAAATATTTGTGAACTGTTATCACACACTACCCTTGCATATCATTTTGGCAAACTGAAGGCTCCTTTCAGCCCGCCTAAGTTAACCTTTCTCTTATACTGCTATCTTCATGTCTGAACTTCTTTTCCACACATTTCAGTTCTAATGAGGTATTTAACCTGAACCAAGCTCTCTGTACACTACAGAAGGTGACATATTCTAAAAGGTGAATTACACAATAATCAACTTGGTAGCTGGTTTGAAAACTGCATGCACTTTAAATGAACAGCAGACTACAATGAATTTCCCCCAATTTTAGATAAAAGTTTATGGCCACAAATTCAGGAACTAAAAGCATTTACTACACACTGCTGTAAACAGTACTATTAATATTTACAAAGTATTTAAATGACTACTAATAGAATAGACTAAATAGACATCACTTTTTGCAGTAAGTTTTGGATATGATACATTAAAAAATATATTTCTCCAAGAAGTCTGGCTAAAATTCCATACCAGATTAAACTTCCTGCCAAATGGAATCAGACGCCACATTTCTTAAGGGCCAGAAATCTGGCCCAATATTCTCTGTTCTTACCAAGAACTAAGGAGCTGTTTGTTTGCAGCAGTCTCCAGATAGATATTAATACTGGACCTTTCCAGTAGATTTTGTAACTCTCTATTGAGAAAAACTCTAAAATTTGGCCAGACGTGGCTGTGGTTCCTGATAGCGCATAAATCTTTCAGGGCCCTCATTAGCTGTTTAGTACTATACCCCAAATTCCTAATTCATATCAGTGTGGTCTCTAAACAAACTCAATCCCAGAGTAATTTACCCAGAAGTACAATCTGGCTGATTACCTTTTTTTTCTAGTCAATAACATCAAGCAACTTCTTTGTGTTCAAAAAGCAACCATGCCATGGGCAGCTAGAACTGTAATCTTTGGCTGAAATGCAAACCTTCTGAACGTCAAACTAAATAATTCTATATTCATTCATTTAGTTACAGAGGCTATTAAAGTTTAACGATTCTTAAGGAAAATGTAAGAATGTAGACAGTCAATAAAAAGTGCAACTTGTCCCCAATTCTGAAGCCAGCTGATTATCTGAACTCAAAGGATTGTCACAAAATGTTCCAATTAATAAATTCCTTCATGTTAAAAAACTTTTTCTCAAATACCATTAGGCACCATCTATTGACTACCTATTATGTGTTTGACATTTTAACAGCTACATTTGCTAATCCTCACAACCAACAAGGTGGGCATTATTATTCCCTTTTCACAGAGGGAGAAATAGGCTCAGAGTCATTATTATCTCAAGGTCCCAGAGCTGTGTAAGTGCCAGAGCTAGGACCAAAACCTTCATCTGATGGGCCCCAAGTTTTCCCACTATACCAGGCTGCTGCTCTAAATGTATTATTTTCTGAAACTGCTAAAGTTTCAGAAGATAAAGCTGTTAATTATAGGATTTAATTTCATATTTCTATTTTCTAAGATGACATATATGAGGAAAACAGAAGTTTATATTTATATGTGATTGAACCTTTGACAAGGTGTTTTACAATTTTAAAAGAACTTTAGTGATCACTGTCTAATCCTCCTCTGTTCAAGAAATTTTTATCGATACTTATTCTGGCAGACATTGTGTTAATACTAGAGACACAGAGAATGAATAACTGAGTTTCTACCCTTAAGGTGTTCAGTCTAATGAGACTATTAAAAATAAATAAAGAGCAGTGTCCCCCTTGCACAGAGGAAGAAACTAAAGGCTGGCAAGGCTTAAATGCCATGTCCTAACTTAGCTTCCAGAAGACAGGACTCGATTCTAGATTCTTCTGAATCTAAGTGACTCCTCTGCCCCTCTTACCTCTACCCTCAGCTTCCTAATCATGCTCTCCATTATTGTTTTTCTACACATGCAACAAGGATTGTAGAGAGTCTGAATTCATCTAAACAAGTACAGCAACAAGACTACTGATTTTAATGCACACAGAACCAACTTACTAGGCCACTTTGTTTTTAAAAACATGTAATAAAACCACAAATAACTGACTTCTCATATTTATTACTTCAGGCTTCTTCAATCTCACGTTGAAATACTGTTCTGAGAAGCTGCAAATATTTTCAAAGAAAGTCCAGGATAAGTCAGGCTAATGGAGAATTTTTAATGTTCTTTCATCATCAGGGCAAAAAAAGGTCATTGTGATAGAGAATGCATTTCTGTGACTAGGTATCTATCCTCAGAAATGTCCCCTGTGGATATAAAACTGTTATTCAGCTTATCTCATTTATTCACTTAATGACAGTAAGCCAAGACTCTGTGCTGGGGGAATCAGAATGGATTCACGAGAGTCCTCCCTGCCCTTAAGGAGCTCCCCCTTTGGTGGGAGACAGAAATAAATTACTACAAAGGAATGATTAGCTCTATTTGTGGCAAACAGGGACAGCTTCCTGAAAGCTAAGGCATGAAAAGGATGAAAAGGAATTTGCCAAGCGGACAAGGTGGTGGGCAGGGCATAGGCGGCAGGAAGAGACTGGTGAGGGTGGGTACAGAGGCCAGCACATGCAAGATGACCTAATTTAGAATTAAAAGTATTAGCTAATGCGCTTGCTCTGTATTAATCACGTGGAAACTGAATGTGTCACTACCAAATGGAACTTTTCTGTTATTATTCATAGCTCTTTATGAAACCAATTCCAATCTCGTTTTTGTCCCTACTACTCCATTGACACTGATTTTTGTAGTGATCACCAGACTTCCATGTTGCCCAATTTAATCCAGTAGAAGCTAATCAGATATCATCCTACTTGACCTCACAGTAGCAAAGGATACAGTTGATCATTCCCACTTTTTGGTTACACTGTACTCTCTTCTCAGGACATTTCCCTCCACTTCTCTCATCCCCTTTCCCAGATTCCTCCTCCTCTACCTGATCTCTAAAAGCTGAAGTTCCTCAAGGCTTACTCCAACCCCCTTGCTCTCTCCCCAGGTGGTGTCATCCATTCCTGTAGCGTTAAGTACCACCCATCTGCTCGCGACTTCCGGATATATATCTCCAAACTGACCTCACTTCTGAGCTCCAGTCTTGTAAATCCAACTGCCTCCTTGGTGTCTCCACTAGGAAATCTCTCGGGCATCTCAAAGTTAACAAGTTCAAAAGTGGAGCTTATTATTTCAACCACTCTCCCTAAAACCTGCTTGTCCCCTCATCATTCCGGTCACGACCCACCATTCACCTGGCCAGTCACTGAAAGTCATTCTTGCCCCTACATCCGGTCACCAAGTCTGTCAGCTCTACTCTGCTTACTTTTCCACGTCTATCTCTAACACACTAGGCCAGGACACCACCTTCTTGCATCTGGACACCCACTCTCCAGCCCCCTATCCTCAGTACATTCTCCACAGAGCAGCTTCAGTGACAATTTCATTCCGCCCCTTCTGTGTTCATCAGTTCTTTCAAAAAATATTCTTACTCCATTCTCTGTTACTGGTATATAGTAAGATTGTGAAGTTGAGTGGGGGGCATGTGACTTTCTTTGGATAATAAAATGAGAGTAAAAGTGATATGGATCACTTCCGAATGGGAACTTTAAAAGCCAACGTATACTTTAGCTTTTTCTCTTCCTCTGCCATGATGATCACGATGCTCCAGAGTAACTTCTCCATTAGCCTGGGTTCTTGACTTAGGTTCTTGATGGCAAAGTGGAGATGCGGCATGAGTGAGAAATAAACATACGTAAAGCTACACCTTCAATAGCTCCCAACTTCACTAAGAATGACACACTAATGCTTTACCACAATGAACAAATTCCAAGGGCTCCTATGTACCTATCCAACCTCACATTGGGTCGGTCCTTCCCATTGCTTATATTCTACTCACAGTGGCCCCTTTGCAATTTTTAAAACAAGCCAAGCCCCTTTCTACCCGTTCATGCAATGTTCTTTGTATGGCGCACTCCTCGACGTTTAGCTCCCAGCTTAACTATCACCTCCTCGGAGATGTCTCCCTTAACCACCTTATCAAAGGAAACCCCTCCCTGTGATTCTCCATCCCAGCATCCTATTTCCTGCATGGTAATAATCTGTAATAATTATTCATCTCTCTGGTTGACTTTCTCTCCCGCTAGGCTGTAAGTACCTTAAGGGAAGGAGATCATCACTACCTCCACTGCCTAGCAGTGCGCCCTCAATACAGTACCCTATACATGGTCAGCATTCAATAAATATTCGTTCAATGAATGAACAAATAAGAAGATTCAAAAGTGAGACATTAAGAAAACACTATAGACATCATATCATGTATCAGACGCAAGAGGTAGAGGTAGTGGTAAGGACAGGAAGGGAACTCACATTTACAGTAAGGGAACTGAGAATCAGTAGGATGTACGTAACACTGATTTAGGTACGTTACACACGCTCTCTCTCTAGGTTTTCAATAATCCCAGGAGGTCAATATGAATATCTCCACTCTATAAATCAGGCAACTGAGACTCAACCTGCTCAAGTAGCAAAACCAGTAACAGCAGCAGTTTTAACCCAGACCTATTAACCTTTTCCCTCCAAACCATGATGCTTCCCTAGGAATTAAACTGCTACTATATTTCATCACTAAGAAATATTCTATTATACATATAAGTTGCACTTACATATGAATATATTTCTACTCCAGGAACCAATTTTCGTTTTTCTGTTTGTTTTTGTTTTTCAGGCTCACCCTAAAGCCTATTTCAGGTACCTCATGTTTGCTGGGACAAGTGAAGGCAGAATGAGGCAGCAAATCCAAACTACAGATAAATCAGACATTTTGTTGGAACTTTTCTCTTGAAGTCTTTTTCATCTCAGAGTAAGAAGCTATTATGATTAGGAAGGGAGTCTGTGCTCTGAATTCATTTTATGGGACTTGAGATAAACTTATATTGGGCTAATTTACCATCTTGCCCCATTACCAAATGCTGTTCTTCTGGTCACAGAACATGCAAAGTTAAATGGTCTATGGGGCTCTGACCCACAGTCCTGATTTGAGTCACACAGGCTCCAAACATCTAAACAAACAAATGAAACCACCTGGCTTTTTGCCTCTGACCATTTTGGGATGAAGTAATGTGTCAACGACAGAAAGGTAAGGCCTGGATAACTCCCAAACAGTGTTGCTGGGCTCTGAGTAGACTCACAGGATGATCAGAACTTAGGAAATCTTAGAGACCATCTACTTAAATCCCTTCTTTTAACAGTTTAGCAAACAGGCGCAGGCAGGCAGTTATTTATTTGCCTAAGAGAAGCAAGACTCCTGGCTCCCAGTCAAGTGCTCCTTCCACTACAACATACGGCCTGCCAAAGCAAGGACTAGTGATTATGTCAAGGTAACCAGTAGATAACGTCTAGATGACACAGACTGTAAATCCCCCAATGTTTCTCTTTACTCTCCATCATTTAGACAACGCTGAACAAAAAGAAAAAACACAATAAAAACAAAGGCGATCAGGAGGAGCTATTTTAATTTTCTATTAGATTTTCTTCCAAAAGCATTATTTTACCCCATATGTTACTGAGTTATAAGAAATAACATTAGCATTAGAAAAACTAGGATGAAAGATATATGTGGATAATTAAACATATGAAAAAGGAAAATTATAACAAGAGATTGAGAGCTTTATAAAGTTTAAATTAATGAGATTATAATTTTAAAACTGTGCATCTCAAAGGGAATTTTATTAAATTATTTCTAACAGTGTTTTGACTCTAACACTGATTTTTCAAGAAGGAGACCCATTTAAAAATATTTTTATTTAAAAAATAGGCATGTGTACTGCTATAAATTCCTGCCCACCCAAAAGCTCTGATCATATCTCTTTTATTTAGTTTTGGGAAGAAAATACCATATTGATGGCACAAAATGCAAAATCAAAAAAAAATTTTTAATCCCAGTACAGAATTGTAAAAGCTATGTAAAACAGATTAAGGTCATTAAGTGCACAACACGAATTACTGGCCAGCTACTGGTATTTGTTTCTTCCCTAGTTCTCCCAAGGAAAACTTAAATTGAATCTTCAGCAGAATAATCCTTAAATATACTTTATAAGCAAAATGAGAGCTTTTGTTTACATCGTTTTGGGATTTTGCTGTTCCTAATTTTATTCTGAAATTCAATTTTACCCCAAACCATAATTACCATGTTAACTTTGTAATGCACAGTTGTATGCAGTTCAGCAAAGCAGTAGTAATACCACCAGGCTCTGTTCATCCAGAGCTCAGGAAAAACAGGACTGATCACACCCATTTAAAAACATAGCTCGTGCTATTTGCCAATGCGTGGTTTCAGTTTAGGTTCTGACAATGAAATATATGGTTATATATCTGTATGTCTCATCTTGATTTTTCCAAGGTAGGCAAAGGAAGTTCTTCACAGCTTAGCTTTTTCTGGCTGAAGCTGAAGATTTTGTAACTTCATAGCCAGGCCCATGTTGCCCGCGATTTTCAATTTGCCTTGAAAGAAGGCCTGTGAGTGAGAAGAGAGAAAATTTATTACGTGGTGTTTTTTGTTTTGAGATTGCTGATATTTCTAGACTATCCAGCCCTGAGATCATTTATTTATCGGGTCTCTTATACTTTCTTCAAAAGACGAAATTTGCTTTCTGGAGTAGATTTAGACCCAGATTCTTTCAAAGGAAGGAACTGTAAAAGCCATGCTTTTTTTACACAGAGCAGTCAAAAGGCACTTTTTCCCAAATGTTTACTCTTAGAAACTGAGTCTTCCTTCACCTGCTTTCCTCAATGCAGTACGTTTTCCAAATATTAGACTTAAGTGGGTTCATACTAGATTGATTTTGTTTAAAAACATTACATGTGGATCAGGAATATGACCTGAAATTTTCAGAAGTCTGCCGAGAGAAAAAGCATGAATACACTTAGAAACTCTTAGACTACAAGATGGGTGAAATGTCACCAATTTTTTCCCTTTTGGGTCTCCACGATAAAGGATTTATACATAAGGAGGAAGGCCAGACAGCCTGCTGAGACGGAGGTGCTTGCGTTAATCTTTGGCTCAAGAAGAATCCAACCTCTGAAGAACAGAACCGCAATTTGTTCCATGTAACAAATGCCTGGGATTAGATCACATGATGCTTGCTAAATTTATCATGCAACAAAATCCCAGGAAAACTTTAGAGAAATATCAAAATTGGGAACATAGCATGACTTCCTGCTATGATCTCAGCCCTTTAACTCAATTCTGAAAATAAGGAAGGGCTAGGTGAAAAAAGTTCCTCATCATCTTAGTTTTTTAACAAGTACATTAGGAAGTTAGGAGCTCTTCTGCCGCATCCATGGGAACGCAGAGCTCTGCTTTTTCTACACCTCTGGTAAGGGTGACTAATTCCTTTTTTTTTTTTTTCGCATCCACTGTCTGGACAAACTAAATATTTCCTTTCTATATGGCACACAGCCTTCTGTCTGATGACTTAAAGGTCAGGTGTCTCAGAACACAATATATTTAACACATGTCCTCTAAAAATATGGACTAGCTGTACCTAGAAGAGAAACGCACCATCTTTTCCTTTCTGTTTAATTAAAAGAGAAAATGACTTTTTATTAACTAATTATTATAAAGAAAACATGAATCTTCACCCTTTAGAGAACCCAAACATAAGAGTCATTTTAGTCTGGCCCTAGGTGTGCTTTATGTGTGCTTGCTGCCGGAGAGTACGCTGCCTTGTTTCAACTGTAGCCAAACACTGAAATTATAATTTCCACTGCATTTAACGGTTTCCAGTCAAATCCTCAAGTGAGCATAAGGGAAGGCCATTAGCGCATTAATAGAAAGGTCTGCCATTTTTGTCTTCAATTCCTTTGAGTGCTAACAGGTGTTCAAGAAAAATAAGGTGACACTTTGCTCCCCACACTGAGAGGAGGAGAGCAGCTGATCTGTAAAGTGTGATCACCCTGCCAAGGAAGTGCATGGAGTGAGTGCATGGCAGAATGAGAAGCAGTGGGTGGGAGGGAAGAAGCCAGCCAGCTCCGATATGGTGGCCTCTGTTCTGTTCAGATTTTTGGACCGGGCTCAGTGGGTGCAAATGTCAGTGCCAATGGTGTGTATTCAGTTGAAACGTCACAGATGCACGTCTCTCATTTGTCAACATATAAACTGAAATATGCTTAGTTGCTTAGAAAAAGCATTTCCAAAAGTCCTAACAATTGGGAGTCAGATTTAGCTGTTTTATCCAATCTTTCAAATTACCATGGGACCACTGGGAAAAGACCTAAAACAAATCAGGCTGAGGCAACAACAACAACAAAAAAGTTACAATGGAAAGAAGCAACTTAGTCTCCTTTTTGTTATCTATGGCTAATGGAAAGCTATATCAAGTCTGTTTACCGCTATGCAACTAAAGAGTACAAACCCTTGACAATTTGGGGACCAGGAAAATCTATACACGGTATAAATACATTTTAAACAAATACAATTTAATCCAGCAATTGTGAACAACTAAAAACGTCAGGCATCACACTAAGTTCTGGAGACATGAAGTTAAGATGTGGTTTGTTCCTTTGAGATACCCACAATCTAATAGGGAAGATAGGCACATTCTGACTAATAAAATGTGACAAGTGCTAAGCTAGCAGCCCAGGAAGTGGACCAGGGGAGGGGCTGGCTACAGCTCCCCAACTTGGAAGAAGGTCTTTGGAGATGCCATCTGAGCTTATTTTGAGAGACAAGGAGTTTGTCAGGGAAGGATAGCTCAGACAAAGAGTATGAGCAGACACACGAAATGTAAGGTCAAACTTTTGTTCACACCACTCCCTCCTGCCACCTGGATTGCTCCTACTCTCCATCTGTGCAATGCTCACTTCTGATCACCCTTAGGACTCAGCTCAAGTGTCACTTCCTCTCTGAGCTTTTCTCTGATGGCCCAGGAAGACATGGTTGCTCCCTTCCAACCCCCCTTCCCAAACCCCCTTCCCAAACACAAACCAGGCGTGGTACGTTGGATATCTGGCTGCACTTATCTCCTTGTAGATCTGTCTCGTACCAAACTATGGGGCCCTAAGAATTTCCAGCACATGGGACAGTCTCTGGCACATAGTTTGCTCCACAAATGTTTGCTTTTTGTTGGGTTTGACCACTTTTCACTTTATAGTATGAGACTGAGGCAGGAGATGAAGTGGAATGGGTTAAAAGACCCACCTACTAGAAGGATAGAAGTGCCATCATACTTACCGACTGAGGATTCATTTTCCCAGTCATTAAAGCCAGTAAGTCCGAGTCAGCCATTGTGATTGTGCAGTCGGCCTTCTTATCTAAACCAGAGATAGGTAGGAGAACGAAGGAGAAAAGGGACCCGTTCAGTTTTACTTACACATTTTCATCAACAGCCACTGACTGCACCAGAATCACACCTAGTGCCAGAGCAGTGTGGGGGAATGGGCACTCACACACATTTCTGTGGCAGCCTGGTAAAATGGGGCATAAATCGCAAGCAACTTCGACATCTAACAAGCAGGAATTGATTAAATAAATGATGGTATACTCATTAATGGGATACAATGCAGCCATTAAATGATATGGATTTACATTTTTTGGCCTGAAAAGATGCTCATGTTATATTGTTCGTGATACTGCTATAAAACCAATTACGAAACAAACTGTAAGCATGATTCCATTTTTGCTTAAAAACTGATATTCAATTGTATAAGGAAAACATACGTAAACTTAGACACCAATATATTAATAACAGTTACTGTGGTGCACAGACTCTAAAATGACCCCGCGAGCCCTGCCTCCTGGTCTTCATGGCTTTGTATAATCCCTTACCCTCGAGTACAGGCAGGACCTGTCACTTGCTTTTAGGCAACAGAATGCGGCAAAGGTGGTGAGATGTCATTCCTGTGGTTCTGTTATGTTACATAAGACTCTATCTTGCTTGCCAGCAGACTCACTCGTATTCCCCCGACGGCACTGAATAACCTAGCTGCTATGCTGTGAACTGCATATGCAGAGAGCCACGCGGCAAGTAACCGGCCTTTAGGAGCTGAGGGCAGACTCCGGCCTATAACCAGTAAAAAAACGATTATAAAGCTATCATTCATACAGCTGCAAGGAAATGAATTCTGCCAGCAACCTGAGTAAGCATGGACATGGACCCTCCCTCCATCAAGTCTCCAGATGAGAACCCAGCCTGTGAAGGCTACTCAGCGGCCCAGCTAAGCTGTCCTCTGCCCCCTTACCCACGGGAAATGTAATGTACTTCATGTTTGTGTTGTCTTAAGCCACTAAGTTTGGGGTAATGTTATAAAGTCATATAAAATGAATACATTTACCTAGATCAGGGGTTAACAAACTTCTGTAAAGGATCAGACACTAAATAGTTTATGTTTTATGGGCCACTAGCTATCTATCGCAACTACTCAACTCTGCCCCCATATCTCAAAAGCACTCACAGATAAAACAAGTGAGTGTAGCAATGTTGCAAAAAACTATTTTCAAAACAGGTAGCATACCCTGAGGGACAAGATATTTGCAATTAATTTATCTGCCAAAGAACTTGTATCCAAAAATATATTAAAAAAAACTCCTATCATTCAATTAGAAAAGGTTAGATAATCCAATACAAAAATGAGCAAATAACATAAATAGGTACTGTACAAAAGAGGAATCTCCAAATGGCAAAGAAAGCACATGAATCAGTGTCCGACTTCATTCGTCATCGGGAAAAGGCAAATTTAAAGCATGGATGAGATACTACCATATAATACTAGAATGAATGTCTAAGAAAAAAAAAAGGCAATATCCAGTGCTGGTAAGGATGAGGAGCAAGTGGCAGATCAATGCCTCGCTGGCAGGACTGTAAAATGGTATAGCCGCTTGAGAAAACAGTCTGGAAGTTTCTTATAAAGCTGTCATACACATGCCCTATTGACCTAGTAATCCTACTTTTAGGTGTTTACTCAAGAGAAATGAAAACATGTCCACACAAAAACCTGTATGTGAATGTTTAGAGTGGCTTTATTCAAACTGCCAAAAGCTATAGAAAACCTAAATGTGTATCACCTGGGGAATGGAAAAACTACTCAGCAAGGACAAAAGGGAACAAACTTCTGATGATACATACAACAACAAAAATGAACCTCAGTGAAAAAAAGCATGCTCAGAAAGCTGCATACTATAACCATTTATAAGACATTCTGGAAAAAGTAAAACTGCAGGGGCAGAAATAAGATTTGTGGTTGCCAGGGCCTGAGGGTGGGAGAAGGAGATTGACTACAAAGGGACATGATACTTTTTGGGGTAATGGAAATATTTTCTATCTTGATTTTTGCTGGTGGCTATAAAACTATGCATTTGTCTAGATTCATAGACTTGTACATCGAAAAAGGGTAGATTTTATTGTATGTAAATTATACTTCAATGAACCTGACTGAAAAAAAAAAAACTTCTAGTACCATGTACTGTCAAAAATGTGGAACAAATGCAACTCTCATATAATGTAGAAGGGAATGTAAAATAGTACATCCACATCAAAAACTCTTTGGCTGTATTGTAGCTTATGGTTTAGTATTTCTATTCCTGGTTATATGCCAAGTGGAATGAATACATATGTCCGCTAAAAGACACATATAAAAATAAAAGACACATATGAAAATGTTTTAATGGCTTTATACGGAAGGTCCCAAAATGGAAACACTACAAAGATACATCAACCATGGAATGAATAAATTCTGGTGCATTCATCTAGTAAAAAACGAACTACTGCTACACACAACAGTATTAATAAATCTTACAATGCTGAGCAAAAGAAGCGAGACTAAAAGAGTAAATATTTTATGGTTCCATTTATATGAATTCCCAAAATAATCAATCTATGGTAACAGGATTTGGAATACTGGCTCTTTTGGGGAGTGGACAGTCATGGGAGGGGTTGTGAGGGAGGTTTCTGGGGTGCTGGCAACACTCTGCACCTTGATCTGGGAGATGCATTCGTTTGTTAACACTTGTCAAGCTGGACATACACTTGGTATTTATGCCCTTTATTACAGACTAGTTTTCAATAACAATTTTGTACAAAACAAAGAAAAAACCAGGCAGTGGGTTGGATTTGGCCCACCGGCCATAGTGTGTCAGCCCCTGAAGTCGATGGTAGAATTACAGAAGAGTAATTTTTTCATTTTGTCTATATTTTCTAATTTTGTCTATAATGTATATTACTTATATAATACAAAGTTTTTGAAACATTAATTTTAGTATCAAGGCATAATGAAAATAAAAAGAATATACAACAAAGACTCTATTAATAATCTCATTGCTAAATCAGCCATGTCTACCTTGGACATATGACAGGTGAAAAAGAAAAAAATTCACGAAGAAAATGCATTTTTCAGCAGTGTTTTTAAGCAGTGAATGTCACAATAGCACTGTAACAGCTGACTCCTCCTCAAATTAAATCTGGGCCTCTCCCAGAAACCAAGTCACTTTCTATCTCACTAGTCTTGTTTTATTTTTCTTCATTGCACTTATCTGAAACGACCTTATTTATTTGTATGTTTGTTTTCTGTCTGTATTTATCCAATAGGATGAAAAGTTCATGGGGGCAAGGCCCTTGTCAGTTTTGTTCACTACTATATTCCCAGGTCCTTGAAGAGTGCTTGATACATAAAAGTCAATCAATAAATACTTGTTGAATAAATAAATAAATTATGTGGACTTCAAAAGATTAGCAAACTATGGCCCAATAACTAATCATAGTCTATGCCTTAATAAAAGAGAGAGGAGTAGCTATGGTTTGAATGTTTGCGTCCCCCCTTCCAAACTCGTATGTTAGAATCCTAACGTCCAATGTGATGTTATTAGTAGGTAGGGCCTTTGGGAGGTCACAAGGGTGGAGTCCTACTAGATGGGATTAGTACCTTATAAAAGAGCCTCCAAAGAGACTCCTAGCCCCTTTCACCATGTGAGCCCACAAAGAGAAGGCCCTTGCTGGCTATGGACCAGGAAGAGGGCCCTCACTAAATGTGACCATGCTGGCACTTTCATCTTGTACTTCCAGCCTCCAGGGCTGTGAGAAACAAATTTCTGTTATTTATAAGCCACCCAGTCTGTGGTCTGTTTGTTATAGCAGCCCAAATGGATGGAGACAGTGGTAAACTATTAAAGCATAGCATGCCCATATTATTAAATAACTAAAACAGGACTGAAAATAAAAAGGTTTTATTATATATGTTACAACTCAGAGATAGCCTCTAAATAGAATGAGATTCAATGGCCATTCCATTTTTGCCTCTAACAAAATTTTCTCTTATAACTGGGAAGAAAAGGTGTGAAGCCTTGAAAACGAAGGAATTTACAATAAAAAAAATCCAGTTCTCCTGTAGATATGTACCATTAAATAGCAGGGAGGGGAGAACAAAAGCTAGCAAATTGAGATAGTTGGACTTGATCCTAATTTCCAAGAAAGGACTCTGTCACTGAAAGGGTCCCTTAGGAAGTAAAGTCTGCTACTGCCGCCACCATTGCTGCTGATGGAACGTCAGCATTTACTGAGCTCTCATTATGCCAAGCACTTCACTTACATGAACTCATTGATAGTCAATAACTCTACAAGGGTCAGAGAGGTCAAATAACTTGCCCAAGATCACACAGCTAATAAGCAGCTGAGCTAGGTCTGAAAGCAGATTCCTGAAAGCAGTTAAAGCCCATCTCCCAACTCTTAAGCCCTATGGCTTCCTTTTGTTACAGGAAGGATACAAACATTCAACAACTCAGTTTTAATTGGGCCTTCACCAACTCATCAGCATTTGATGAATCCCAGATGGTTTCTCACTTCCCCACATCCTTTTGTGAAGTCTTAGATAAGTCTAATGTGTTCAAGCAGAATTAGTGTTTAATGTATGGGTCGGGAAGGAAGCAATAATTTACTGAGCACTTACTATGCTACAAGTGCTTTACATACCTTATCTCATTTAATTCCCACAACAACTCCATAAACAGAAATAATTCTCGCCATTTTCTGAGACAATTGGACTCAGGGAAGAGATACACCTAATAAGTGACAGAGCCAGGGTCTGAACGCAGGTTTGGGATCTCTTTCCACTGCACCTAGTGGATGGTAGAGACTGAGGCTTTCTATATCGTGTTCCTCACAAAAGGGCAGGGCTGAGAACTCAAGTAAGTGCTGAAAAGGAAGAATAAAGGAATGAAAGAATAATGTCATGTCGGATTAATCAAAGTGGCTTCCTAGATATGCTATGTGAGTTGGTTTCAAAGGAGATGAGGGAGGGGCTGAATTCATGGGGAAGGTACTAAAAGGCACCTAGGCAGGAAAAAAAAGATGGAAAATGCACAAAATCTAAAGTATAATCATTACCAAACTCTTAGAATATAAGCAAATGAAATACATTTAAGTAAATCTTACTTCGTTAACAGTAAATCTCTCAACACTATGTACATGCCAAAAGAACTAGCAATTCTCTTTAAGATGCCAGTTCAAACTAGGACAGGTTATTAATGCTTTAACGTAGCTAATCTCTAACAAATGGTCATTTGTTGGCTGATGTAAAAGGAGCTGGCAATTTCCAGTGGTGGCTTTTACTGGGTAAGTCCATATTTCAGCGCCACTCCTGGCTGCCAACAAGTGTCAGTTTCAGCAGAAATTACCCTGCCCCAGGGTAAAAATCCCTTCAGGTCTGGGATGGGGCATCTAATGTGGGGAGAGCTCATTGCCAGAGTCCATATGCAGGGAACAAGGTTTTTCTAAAATTACGCAATAGCTTTCCATCAGCATATTCTCTTTCATGACAAACATACGCCAATAGCGAAACAGTAGAAAAAGATTTTAAATCACCTTAACATCTGCCTGGGCATATCAGAATATAACCCTGAAGTAACTATTAATCTTCAGTTATTTAAAAAACTGGCACTATTTCCCAAAAGTTCTTTTTATTTCTAAAAGCTAGAATCTAGAGGAAGCACTTAGTTTTTCTTCACATACCACATTCGAGTGGCAGCTCATAGAAGGCAAACATAGTTATTTTTCGGTTCACTCATTTTGAGGAAAAAAAAAAGTCTACATATAATTCCGGAACTTTTCCACAACAACTCTATCCTGTGCACACCAGACAGACACCCTTACTACTGCTCAGCTTTTCCTTCATGAATCTCTAGTTGACTCCTTATTCAACAGCGCATGTAACACTGCTCTTAACATTTTCTCCTGTCTCCAAGCTCTAAAGTTGATTTCAGAAGCATTGCCAACCTTCATTCTACTTCAAAATGCCCCTGAACATTTATGTACCCTCTCAGAGGAAGACGTGTCAATCCCTCCTTGCTACGGCTCACCTTCCTTCTACCTGGGCTCCTGATGCCAACCTCTCTTCCAGGAGGACCCTCAACGATGTATCAGTGACCAGCTCGACCATTCCTGACAGACCTCCTATATTACCAAACAGCTTCCTGGGTCCATCAACTTCAGCCCAAATTTCCTTGGCAGTGACCCTGTAACAACATCCTTTTTTCTCACTGCCAGCACTCAGGCTACCCTTTCTGCTCACTTAAACAGGGGCAACCTCCATCCTCCTAATTGCTCTCTCTGCCTCTGATTTCTCCCTTCCTAATTCATCAAGTCCAATGCGTCAGCTTCATCCTCTAAAACACAGCTCTGACTTTCACTTTTCTTCTTAAAAAGCTCTAACGGCTTGATTACATATTAAATCACTTTCAAAGTTCAAAGCGTGGTATTTTAAGCCCTCCAAAAAGCTGGTTCTCATCCGTCACGTTTCTTCGTCGCACTAGGCTCTCTCCAACAAGAGGAACATAATACACAATGTCACTAACCCTTACTGAATGCTTACTAAGCATCACTCATTCATTCTATTGTTCATTTTTATGCTCTTGATTTTACTGAAGGCCTACCCCATGTCAGGTACTATTCTAGGCATTGGGAATGCAGCAGTGAACCTAACAGGCAAAAAGCTCTGCCTTCATCGTGCAGCTTACAATTCAAGAGGGGGAGCTGAGCAATAAGTAAATAAGTAAGTAAAATATTATATGGTATATCAGATGGCGGTAAGTACCATAGAGAAAAACAGGGAATGGTAACGGGGGTGTGATTTTTAAAGTGTGGTTAGGGAAGGGCTTCCTGACAAGGTGACATTTGGACAAAGATCCAAAGGAAATGAGAGAACAAGTGATGAGGATATCTGAGGGAAGACAATTCCATGCAGAGGGAACAAAGTAGAAAGCCCCTGAAACACTCCATGTTCAAGCAATAGCAAGGAGGCCAGTTAGGAAGCAAAGTGAGGAAGAGAATACTGGGGCCAAATCATGGGGTGCCATTGTAAGAACTCTGGCTTTTATTCTGAGTGAGCTGACAGCCATTGGACGGTTTTTGGCAGAGAAGGGTGACAATCTGATTTAAGTTTTAAAATAACCACTCCAGTTGGTGTGTGAAGAATCTGTAGGGAGCAAGGTTAGAAACATGGAGATCAGACAAAAAAATGATGGGAACTCAGGCCAAAGATGTAGTAGAAGAGAAGGACAGAATTTGCTGATGGATTAGACTGTAGAGTGTGAGAAAAAGAGGCGCCAATGATGACTTCAAGGCTTTTGGACTGAGAACTGGTGAGATAGAAGACCAATTTACCGAGATGGGGAAGACAGTGAGAGTACATAATTACAGGGGAGCGGGAGGAAGACCAGGAATTCAGTTGTACACATTAGCTTTGGGATATCTATTAAGTATCCAAGTACACTTGTCAATGAAGCAGCTGGCTCGACCCCTTGGAGTTCAGTGACTGGGTCCACACTGATGATATCCGGGAGTCATGAGTGCAGAGGTAGTTTTGAAAAGCATGAGACTAGATGAGATCCCCAGTAGCCAGAACTGGCCTTGGAGCACTCCAATGTTCAGAAATTTGCGGATGAGGAAAAACAGGAAGAGAGGCCAAGAAAGAGTAGGTAAGAGGAAAGCCTGGAATAATAATATTATCATGAGGGCTGGGAATTAACCACTGACTTTAAGAACATCATCAGTGGTGACCATTGCAAGAACAGCGGAATAGTGATAAGGACAAAAGCTGACTAGAATGGGTTCGAGCAAGATTGGGATGAGAGGAAGCAGAGATAGTGAATATAGTAGACACGTCTTTCAAGCCACATGGCCACACACTTGAACCATGTGCTTTACAGATTAAAAGATAATTCTCTTACTCCTCCCATCAACCCTGTGAAATAGGTACCACTTATTATTCTCATGTACAGATGAGAGAACTGAGGCTCAGAGAAGTTAAATGATTTATTCAAGGACAGAATCTTTGAGTGGTAAGGCCAGGACCCTTAACCCAAGTTTGTCTAATTCCAAAGCCTAACATTGGTGACTCTGTGATAGAGCCTCCCAGCCTCTGGGAGGAGGTCGCTGTGACCTGTTCCTATTCCGAAGGGTTCACTAGTTCTTTAACAAGGTCCGAAAGCCAGCCTGTTCTGGGAACACCAGGGCAGGCTCCCATTTTCCTTTGTGAACCTCTCAGTTCCTATAAATAACGTCATTACTGCACTGACCTGAGTTAGGATGCACCGATCCTTTGCCGTTTTTCACATCCACCACCCATGTGGCTTCTTTACCCCCAGGGCCATCCTTCACCTTGAAGGCAAAAATACCACCGATTTTCTTCACAAACTGTTCCCCCTCCTGGAAAGGAAAAAATAACATTGGGAATTATATTACGTTCATTTCTCTGGCTTTTTTCTCCAATCAAATTAAATGTTTACATAAGATACATGACGTGAGCAGCTGGACCAGCAGGCAGTTCTCAAGCTCCCTTAGGATCTTTTACTCAGAAAAGTCTGAAGGGCAACCAGGCAAAAACTCCCTCATCGCCAAATCTTCTGTTTAAAAATGGCTTTTTGGACACAACTGGTGGAAGGAAAAGGGGCATGGGAGGTGGCGCAACAGCATTTTTCACTGAAATAGCCTTCATGTATCTCAATAATTTCTGAAAGATTCACTCTGGTGTCCCTAAATGTACAAACCCCCACTCTCCCCCCCCCCTTTTTTTTACAGGTAAATTCCTTTACATTATTTCTGGCTTCCCACAATCAGCACTTAAAGATAAGTGGTTCTGAGATCAAAATCTTTTTTGTTGTTGTTCAACCCATTTTCTGGATTATTATAAAGAATTATACAATAATATACCATCTACCACTTACTTTTGGATCTTGAAGAACACAGCTGGAAAAATAACCTCAGATACATATCTCTGTAGGGGGTTTCCATTCTCCCTCTGCTCCCCTCCATCCCCACTCTGCTTCACCTTTCCTTACCAAAATGCTGACTGAAACAATGACTGGCACCAGACATTGTTCTAAGCACCAAGACTATAGAGTAGGAGTTACAGGGGCAAGTGATAATACACTGTGATGACTGTGACAATATACTGAGGTAAAGAAAAGCACAGGGGACTAAAGGAGCACAGAGGAGAAGCTAAGCCAGCTGGCAGGATGAAGAAATGATAACCACCTCACACACCTTGTAAAAAAAAAATAAAGCAAAACCACATAATTTTATGCAATATTCTTTTTTACAAAGAAAACACATTGTAATGTGGAAAAATTCAAATATCGATAAGCAAAAAAAATACAAATAATTCATAATTTCATCACTCAGAGAAAATATTTTAGAATAAATGCCCTTTTTCCCTCTCTGCATATACATTTTTAAAATGGCATTATATTGTATATACTGGTTTGTAATCCACTTTCCTGTTTAATATTAATTATTCTCATTACTATGTCCCTAAATATTCTTCTACATAATTTTAAATGACCACATATAGTCTTTCGCAGTAGAAGTATTTAACCAATACCCTGTTACTTGATATTTAGATTAGTTCTAACTTCTGGCTCTTATAACTGCTGTGAGCAACATTTGTATATCTAAATATTTTTATATAGCCTCATTTATTTAAGATTAAATTCCTAGAATTAAAACTCTGCTAATTAAGAACACTGAATCTGGAATCAGCATAGGTTTGAATTCCTGCTCTGCCACATACTTATATAACCCTAGGCAAGTTACTAAACCTCTCTGAATCTCAGTTTTCTTATCTGTGAAATGGGGATAATAACAGTAGAGTTATATAGCTCAGAGTTGTATGAGATTTAAATTATGTAAATGCCCATAAAGCACAGAGTAATTGCTCAATAAATGTTAGCATTTTCCCCCCTCTATGATCTGTCTGCTACTCCTGTACCACTATTATGGCTTTATAATGTACTTTACTCTTTAGTATAGTAAATCCCCATCATAATTCCTCTCTTCCAAATATTCTTGGCTATTCTTGGATTTGTTTGAATGTTTTTCCCCCCTCCAGATATATACTATAATCATTTAATTAGTTCTCCCCAAAACACTGTTGCATTTGGATGGGGTTATCAAAAATATATGTATCTGTTTGGGAAAGCAGCAGTATTTTTATAATATTAAGTCTTCCCATCCATAAATATAGTGTATCTTCAAGTTTCCTTTGATGCCCCATAGCAATGTTTTGTCATTTTGTTTCTCACATTGGCTTTTATATATTTCTTAGTTTATTGTTAGGTATTTTTATATTACTCTTACTAATAATATATTCTTCAATGTTTTATGACTGGATTCCTGCAAATATATAGAAAATACATAAATCTTTATTTATTTTGGAACTGGCTATATTTTGAGTTCTCTTATCATTTCTAATAGTTTTTGTTTCCCACCTTCTTTATTTCAGCCTTACATCCCTATAATAATTTATATTCACGATTCTTCCATTTGGTATCATAATATTCATTCCTTCAATAAAGATTTAAGTGTTTACTATGTTCAGGCACTATGATAAGTGCCTGAGTACTCAAAAAATTATTATCCCTGAGGAATTTACATAAGCTGACATCAGATACTAACCTCTGTTTCTATGTATGCAGAGAGCCTAGTCAAAGTTACTTTTGTTGTGTTTTGTTTGTTTTATAAGTTTTATTAAGATATCATTTACATACTATAAAATTTACCCTTTTAAAGTATACAATTCAGTGGTATTTCAGTATATTCAGAGTTGTGCAACCAACACCACTCTCTAATTTTAGAATGGTCTCACCACCCAGAAAAGAAACATATGCTTATTAGGACCACCCCTCCACTCTTATTCTCCCCTCCTGCTAGACTCTGGCAACCACTAATCTACTTTCTGTCTCTGTGTATTAGCTTATTTTGGACACTCCATATAAATGGACTCATACAATTTATGGTCTGTTGTGACTGGCTTCTTTCACTTAGCGTAATGTTTCTAAGGTTCATTCAGGTTGAAGCATGTATCAGTAATTCATTCTTTGTTATGGCCAAGTAATATTCTATTGTATGGATATAGCACATTTTGTTTAGCCATTCATCAGTTGATGGTTGTTTCTTCTTTTTTACTACTATGAACAATACTGCTGTGAACATTTGTGTGCAAGTTTTTACATGGACATAGGCTCTAATTTCTCTTGGGTATGTATTTAGAAGTGAAACTGCAGTCCTAAGGAGGTGTTTAACTTTTGAGGAACACTGTTTTTTAAAGTGGATACACCATACTACAATCCTGCTAGCAATGAAGGAAGATTCCAATTTCTCCACATCCTCACTTTCATTTGTCTTTTTTATTTTAGTCATCATAGTGGTGTGTCAATATTTTTCTTATACATAGATAACATACCTGAACCTATTTAGAATCAACCATAGGTCTTAGGACTCCAAATAAGCTATTCTAAAAATATTTAGTCTAGGACTATTTATCTCGACCGTCATGGAGGCAATTCTTACACGTGGGTGTCCTGAAATCAACTACCAATATTTTATAGCTTTATCAAGAAACCAAAATGACTATCAGATTTAACTGAAAGGGAAATTCTCTTACTTTTGCTTTCCTTAAAAGATTTCACTCAAATTATTTTAAGTTAACTTAAGAAAAAATTACAAACAACAATAAAAATGGATGGAGGGAGATAAAGTTTTCAAGTGCTTTTATATACATTTTTTCTTTAATCTTCATAAAACTCTCTAAGTAGTTAGACAGGTATTGATATTAGCTCATTGAGCAGAAAAAACAATTGAGGCTCATAAAGATTAAGAATCCTTCAGACTACTCTCTATCCTGCTGCCAAGTAATCCATCTAACATAACCCATCTAACCCTTACATAATCCACTTAACACTTTCAGGTATGGATTTCTTAAATGGCTTCCCACAGTCTACAGGATTAAGTCTGTCTTTACATATCATTATTTCTCCCAAAATAAGACCTAACTGGAAAATAAGCTCTACCATTTTTCAGGATGCTCGTAATATAAGCCCTACACCAAAAATAAGCCCCAGTTAAGATTGTCAGCTAGATGGATGCATTTAGTACGTCCATTGCAACACACGACAGACGTATTGAATTTAAAATATTAATATATAATTAATATAAATCAATATTATTGACATTAATACTTAAAATAAATGATAATATAAATTATAATTCAGTATTTGTAAATACCCAAGCAGGTGCCTTTGCACAAGAGGTTAACGCCTATGTACATGGATGAACTCGAGACTTATTGCTGAATGACCAATCGGAGTACAGATACAACACACGAATAACATACGCACTTGATTACGAACAGACGTGGTTGTGTCTAATATGAATCTTCATAATTCAATACGTCGTGTTTTGTAACGGACGTACTAAATGCACTCGTGTGAAATAAACATATTCTGAATTTTAGTGCCTGCAATTTTTCGTTGCTTTTGTGTGGACCATCATTCTTAACTGTCATCATTTTTGTTGCCACTCCTGTCTCGTCAGTCTTCAATTAACACTTGATTTAATGGTAGATTTACAGGGAATAGTATTTTGATCCCCAGACAAGATGAGTGCAAAAAGAAAGCTATTTCATCGAGTACAAGAGAGGAATCATGGAGGAATCCTGGGGCAAGAATCTTACAGCTTTCTGCAAAAAGAAGCTGGATCCCCAAATGGTCCGAAAATGGCAAGCAGAGTACGATAACCTCAGTCAACAGGTGGATGAGGGAAATGCTAAGAACTGCAAGTGTGGATCAGGTCGGCAACCATTATTTCCTGAGCTGGAAAACATCATCTGTGAATGGATTGCTGACAGGAGAGCAAAGGCTTTGGCTGTGCGCAGGGCTGATATTCAAGCATTTGCCCTTGCAGTGGTACCACAGTTAGAAACATCCCCAGAATTCAAAGCATCACAACACTGGCTGGATAGCTTCCTTCAGCAATATGAGCTGTCTCTAAGATCGACAACACTGTGAAAGCTGGAAGATACTGAAGTTATTAAACGTGCACTTGCATTCAAGTCCTTTGTTGACGGCATCGACTTTTCTAAATACCAATTCTCCAACATGATTGCTATGGATGAAACTGCAGTGTTTATGGGCCAAGGATCTCAAACGACAATTGATCAGAGGGGTGCCTCGTCAATCTACATTCCCTCTACTGGTTATGAAACTGCACGTGTTACCTGTAGTTTGGTAATTCGTCTGGATGGAAAGAAAGCCCCACCTCTAATCATCACTAAGGGCAAGAAAGATAAGGATGAATGTGTTTCAGGCATTTATGTTCTTGAAACTGAAAAAGCCTGGTGCACACTAGCAGTTATAAGGAAGAGGGTCGATTTAACGCTGCTACTTGTTTTGCAAGGTGGCCAAAGAGGTCTGCCAGTCTGGGATTCAGCCAGCACTCACTGCGCTAAAGACACGAAGAACTTCCTTGCAGAGAGAAGAACAGATCAAATAACGATTCCCGCAGGAATGGCTGCCTATCTCCAGACTCTTGTTATTGCAATAAATAAGCCATTTAAGGACCATTTGCGCATGGAAATCAATGACTACATTGAAAACAGAATGGAGAGAAATCACCGTGGAAACTTTGTGAAGACTCGCCTGCAAGAGGCCGTGACTGGGGTGAAGAATTCATGGGATGAAATCACTGACAACTGTGTTGCCGATGCACTATGGGCAGGCTACATGGGCAAGACGTGCTCACTGAAGGAGAGCTCTACTGCTGGACGTGAGAGATTGGGGCCAATGCTTCTGCAGGAAATGGAGTCGCAAGAAATTCAAGACGGAATTCAGCATTTGGAGAGTTAGGACAATGTTCCAGAAGATGATGACATGACTATATTTGAATAAATGTAGATTTCTGTACATGAAGAATTGAATAAATGCAGATTGTTGTACATGAAAAAATAAGGCATCCCCTGAAATAAGCCTTAATGTGTCTTTTGGAGCAAAAATTAATGTAAGACCTGCTCTTATTTTCAGGGAAATACAGTACTATTCAAGATTCGTCATAATCTGAAGGATATTTATCTGTTATCTTCAGATACTGTTTAATCCTCCTCAGGCTTTATGTGCTAACAATACTGCTCATTTTGAATTCTAGGAACGTATGTGCCTCACGGCCATGCTCATGCCCTGCTCTGGTCACTCACCTCCTCCTATTCCCTATTCCCACGCCAACATCATCAATTCAAATCTCAGCTCCCACGCTAACTCTTCTTTCTGGGAAGAGTCTTTTTGGTTTCTACTGGATACTTTAATGGCCCTTTGCACATGCACCCAGGTTTCTTGTTAAAGCAGGTTTTCCCCCCACTGGGAAAATTTTTTCATGTCTCTCTTCACACTGAACTCTATGTCTCCTCACAGGCAGGGACATATGGCTCGTAAGTAGTACAACCAGCACTCAATTCCATGTTGGTTTACCTCCACATTCAATGCTCTTTCCATTTGACCTCACCATACTGCAAAGGAGGATACATCAATACTTCTGAACCTTAGTCTTTTAAAGCAACTTGTCACCATAAGTGAATTAAAAGAAAATTCAAAGTCTTCTCCACATTCCTTGAAATCTATTATCTATCCCTCAAGGTTCTATGGAGACAATCTAGAAGAGTGGATTGATACGCTGGTGTGTTGGGTCACTCAAGAGCCAGGATTCCTTTGGGGCCAGCAGCCCCTCAAGGACTACTTCCAGGTGCATTTATGCCATCTGCTTGCACAATGCCTCAGGAATAGAGCTATGACAGACACCAACAAGTTGGAGCAGGAAAACACCAGCAAACACTTAGAAATTCTAGTTGCATACTTGGAGACAAATTCCTCCCACTTCCTTAAAACAAATGTAGATTAATTTTGCACTTGGTATTACTTTGGAGAACCAACTTACCCTCATAAAATCACATCCTTTGGTCAATAAAACATTTTCAATTGAAGAGAGAGGGAGAGAGTTAAAAGGGGAAAGAAAATACACATTTGTTGCGAAACTGGAGATCATTAATACTAAGAAAGTTCTAAGTGCCTCCTTGCTTGAAGAAAAGGACTTCTTTTTGAGTAGGTAAAAGGTCAAGGAGTAGGTCCTGTCTTAAACATAATAGTAACAAAAAATTAAGAGAATTCAAAGAAGGGCAATGAGGTATTGCTAACAAAGACAAAAGTGGAAATAAAATCTCTTGCCAGGCTGAGGCAGAAAATTCATGAATTAACAAAAGATTCCAAGACTTTCACTTTCTAGTCCTACAAACATTTAGGAAACTGACAATCGTGGGAAGGAGAAAAGAAACAAGGGGACAAGGTCCATGCAGGTGAGGTTATGGAAGGAGAACAGAATTAAAATAGGAGCAAGAGGCATACATTTGCAAAGCTAAAAGACTGTGAAATAAAAACAGCACTGCTTTGTTAATCTCAATAATGAAGTACTCAATGATTGACATCTAGCCATAGCAGATACTCTAAACTAATTATTTTTATTTGATTTTTTTTTTTGACAGAATAAAATTGAAAACAATGGAGCAACCTGGCAGTAGTAACTATGCTATGGGGTTATTCTGTAGGCAAATATTGGTGACATGAAAAACAAAAATTTCAAGCTGAGCCCTTAAGAGTGCAATTTCATTTCAGTGGATGCATGTACTGAAAGAAATTTTTAAAAACAAGATTTTTTTTCCTATTACATTGGCAAAGATTTTTTTTTTTTTAAACCAACCAACATAGCACTGGAGAAAGTATGAAGAAAAAACAGTCACTCTCATAAATTATTATTAAGTTTGTAAATCAATACCCTTTTTGGGTGGATAATTTGGCAATATGTATCAAAATGCAAAACACACATATCCAACTACCCCACAATTTCCCCCTTTAATTAAGTATGCTAGGATAATGGCAGCATTAAGTACTTAAAAATGAGTGCAAAAGGAAATTTATTAAACTATTGTTTTACTTGTAAAATTTAAATACAACCTGTTGCTCATCACAGGAGACTAGTTAAATAGATTATGGTACATACATTCTAACGTGTGCTATGTGGTCATTAAAACTGATGGTAAGAACTTATCTTTATGGGCACAGAATGGACTGTCAAGAGGAAAAAGTAGGTTATAAAACAAAAGGTATTTTCACACAGGTGTATTTCTACAAGATGGTGGCAGGACAGGTCTGTAACAGCTGCACCAGTACCTGCCGGCCAAAAATTGTAAGTCCTGGCCTTTTCTAAATCAGCAAAGTTATTGATCAGTATAAAAATCCTAGAAATGCAGGGTCCTTTGTCAAGACACATTGGTGACATTAGCTGTTTTCCCACCCACAATGCTATCAACTTAGATATCAAGAAGTCTTTGTGCTACAATAAGGGAGTTACGAGATATGCACAATGTTTGCCGTTCACACTGGCTCTAACACAAGTGAAATACATACGATACAGCTCAATCGTTCTTAATCCTTTTCTTTATTTCAGCCAACTTTGATCAACTTAACAGATATGCAACTGGAATTGTGTGGCTGTGGCAGTAACTGTGCCTTGTTGGTCTCAAAATTAAAACCAATAATAAAATCCCAAGATGCCTTTAGGTTTGAAACAACGAAGTAAGTATCTCCTTTTGCCTGATGAGATTAGCTCTTTTTTGGGAGAATGAGTTACTGTTAGATTACCTTAGTATGATTATTATCTATCAATAACTAATTATTATAGATAAAAACAGATCTGTATATATAGTACAATTTTAAAAACTCAATATGTATTGTATGATCCTAGTAATGTAAAACTACATTCATATACACAAAGAGATATCTGAAAGAATGTCAACCATTGTTAACATTTTAGTGAACTCTAACGTTTCAGAATGTTTCCAATTTTTCTGTTTTATGTTTCTGTATAGTGTGAACTTTTAAAAAATTAGCATCATTTTTATAAGAAAAAAACAAATTAAGAACTACTTTAAAAAAAAATCAAGCACAAAAGATTTCTTTTTAAAAGGAGTTTTGATATTAGGTAGCTTTAAAAGTTCCCTTTAAATAGTCTTTTGAATGGTTCTAAGTAGAATCTTTTTAATTTAAAATAAAAATTACACCAAAATAAATTAGAATCCCTTTACATATGAACTCTATCCATAATTATTATCTCCCTGACAAAGAGAGGATGGAAAAAAGTGTGACAAGGGTTAGCCTTTCCTCTGAAGTTAAGACCTTAATATAAGTTTACTATAGTTCATGCAACTCAGATCTGGAGACTTAGACACCTCTAAAATACACTCTTATCAGAATTACAAGGGTACCATAATAAACTTGCAGAAATCTAAAATACACTAAGTATTTGACAATATGGTATAAATTTTCAACTCATACTACTTCATGGCAACATCTGAAATCTGTATGTACTTCCTCTAGCCTCATCCATGGTCCTCCTGGTAGTATTTTATATAAATCTTACTTACCTCTTCAAGTTTCTTCTCAATCTCCTTAAAGACCAGACTTGCCTTAAACCCATCAGCTGCAGAGCTGGTTGGAGCAGCCTCAATTTGGTAAGTTCTAAAAGAATTGGGAAATAAAATAATTGGGAAAAAGAGTCAATTTCAATCCATGGAGTCATACGGATACTAGGTTTTTCAACATTTACACAGTAGTAATTTTCAAAAACCCTAAAACCAGGTGTTGTGACTCTTACCCAAAGGAAATTGTTATTAAGCCTTTATTTTATGAAAGTCTGTTTTATAAAACAAGCTTTACCTCCCATTTTTTCAACAAATATGAGCTCTCACTAGGTGCTAAGCACTGTCCTTGAAAACACAGTAAGCCAAAGAACCTACCCTCATGAAGTTTATATGCCAGTGGGGGAGACAGACAATAGAACAAGCAACAAAATAAAGAATATACTTATTATGAAGAAAATAAGGCAGGTTAAGGGGATATAGAGAAATTGTATTTTTGTGTGTTGGGTGTTCTATTTTAGATAGCCTAGTCAGATAGGCCTCTCTGAAGAGGTGATACTTAAATTGTGTCAATGAGCCAGCCGCGTAAAGATCTACGAAGGGAAGCCAGTTCTACAAAGAACTTGAGGTAGAAAATAGCTTGGAAGTTAAAGGAACTAAAAGAATGCCAATGTGGCTGGAGCAGAGCAAACAGAAGGATGCAAGAGCACAGAAACATGCAGGCCCAGGTAACGGGGATTTATAAGTCATGGTTAAGTGTTGGGTTTTATTAGGTTGGTGCAAAAGTAATTGCAGTTCAAAAGGTTAAAAATAATTGCAAATACCGCAACTGCTTTTGCACCAACCTAATTACAATGAGAAGAACTGCAGGGTGTAAGTTGGAGAGTAGCATGACCCAATTTACTTGTAATAAATCTGGCTGTCAGCTGGAAAAGGGACTGTAAGGGTACAAGTGGGGAAGCAGAGAGACCAGTTAAGAGACTGCTGAAGTAGTCCAGGCAAAAGACGATAGTGATTAGAACAGAGTTATAAGGAAGTGGGGAATAAGCAGAGGTTGGATTTGAGATTTATTTTTTACCTGTGATACAAGATATGAATTTAACAACCATTTACCCATTGGTTGTTAATATGTAGGGAACCACTATAGATAAATGGCCTATGTGGCAGAAGCAACACAGTCTTTACAGCCACAAAGGCCTGGGCTGGAATCCTAGGAGCTTCCTCCACTTATTAGCTATGTGATTGTGAGCCAGCTACTTCCTCTCTGTGTACCTCCGGTAAAGAGGTAGGGAAGAAGGTGGAGTGCCAAAGACTTTGCAGAATTAAATGGAATTCTGTGTGTAAAGCACCTAGTAGCAGAGCCCCTAGCCCATGGTAAAAATGAGACATAAATGTTATGGGCTCCAGAATGTCCAGTGTTAGATACAGACAGAAACTCGAGGGGTCTGAGGAAGATGAGGGCATCTTAGGATGTTAGATCATTCCTCTGACACACTACAAGCATGCTGTTGGTGGCGGGATTTGAAGGAGTCAAGAAAGTAGTAGCTGCCCAGTAAGCACTTCTTTCTTTCTCTACCCCCTCTCCTTCTGTCTCTTTTTCCTCTTTCTCCACCCACCGCACCCATTCTCCTTTCCTTCATAAATATGGAACGAGTGCTTGCTACATGCCAAGCAATGTTTACGGTACTAGGAGTGTAACAGTCAACAAGTCAGACCAATCCCTGTCCTCACTGAGTCTACATTCTTCCAATGGAGGAGAAAAGAAAGTCAACAGACAAAACAATTACAAGTATTAGGAAGCAAACAAACAGAGGCACCTACTTTAGGTAGGGCAATCAAGGTGACATCTTTGAGCAGCTAAATTTAAGCTAAGACCCAATTAAAAGAAAAAGTTAGCTATTCAGAGAGGAAACTGCCAAGTCCCTGAGACAGAAAAGAGCTTGGTATGTTAAAAGACAGTAAAACATGACTAGTGTCATTAGAGCCCAGTAAGTGGGGGGAGAGTGACATGAAATGAAATCAGAGAACCAGGCTGGGACCAGATCATGCATTCCACAGTAGGAAATCTGGGAAGCTACAGAAATGATTAAATAGGGAAGTGAAATAGTTTGATTTGTGGTATTCTGACCACAGTATGCTGAATGAATTGAGGAGGGAAAGAGGTGCAAGAAGAGAGGTGGGGAGATAGTCAGGAGCTGCTGAAGTAGGCAGGTAAGACGTTAGGTGGCCTGACTACAGTGGAGGCAGTCGGCCAGTGGAGGTGGAGAGAAGGCAGCGGAATCAAAACCAATTTTGGAGATAGAACCCATAAGTCTTCCTGCTGGGAATGAGGGAGATCTAAGACAGAGGGGAAAGGGCAAGGATGATTCAGGTGTTTCGCCTGAATAACAGAGAACAGTAGTGTCATTTGCTAAGAATGTAGTAAGAGTAGAGGAGATCAAGTTCCATTTTAGGCACAGTAAGTATGAGATATTTGTGATGCAAGAAGGCAGTTGGATATGAGAGTCTGGAGCTCAGAGGAGAGGTCCAGGCTGGATGGAGATACAATGGAGGTCATCATCAACATAATGGAAGTATTTCAATCCGTGGGGACTGAGAAGCTCACCTTGGGAGAATTATAGAGAAAAACGAGAGCACAGGACAACACCCTATGGAACTCCATTATTTAGAGATCTGGGAGAGAAGGGGAAGCAGCTGCCAGTGATGCAAGAGGAAAACCAGTAGAGCCTGGTGTCACAGGAGCTGAGAGGGGAGAAAGAATCTGGAGGGAGGAGTAAACTATGTCAAATGCGGCCAAAGGTCAAGTACCTCCTGGCTTTGGCAACATGGAGAGTACAGGTGACTTTGACAAAAGCGACTTTAACGAAGTGGTGAAAGGTAGATTA
Organism: Rhinolophus hipposideros; assembly: GCF_964194185.1. Taxonomy (NCBI): domain Eukaryota; kingdom Metazoa; phylum Chordata; class Mammalia; order Chiroptera; family Rhinolophidae; genus Rhinolophus; species Rhinolophus hipposideros. Next base: position 57,984,323 of record NC_138054.1, read on the forward strand.
TAGTGAATTAAAAAGTGAATAAGAGAGGGAATGAGGCAGTGTGGCTCTTCTGAGACATTAGTTTTAGGGGAAGAGTGAAATAGAGTGGTCTCTGGAGGGGAGTGTAGTACCAAGAAAAGTGTGTTTTTATTTTAAGATTAACATAGTCAGCATGTTTGCCTGATGATGGCAGTGAACCAGGGAAAGGAGATACAAGAAGAGAAGTCCTGAGAATGTGACAGGGGATGAGATCTAGTGGCCTGTGACAGGAAGAGGAGGAGACTCAAGGAAAGAAAGAGGATCGAATGGGTACAACTAGATAGGCTTATAGGTCTTGGGATGGAAAATGAGGGAGCCTGGGTCTAATGGCTTCCAATGTTTCACCAACATATAAGGCAAAGTAATCCGCTGAGAATGAGAGCAAAAGGGTGTGTACGGGAAATCTAAGAAGTTGAAAAGTGAGCCTACCAGAGAAATCATATTAATATCATGAATATGGATATTCATGAATATGGATATTAGGTTGGAACCTAAGCTCTAACCATGCTGAAATACATGCCGTTCTGAGCATGGAAGCTACTTCATGCTTCTGTGCCTTTGCCAGTGCTGCCCCTGTGTCTGGAATACCTTTTAGCAAATTCCACTTTAATCTCCAAGACACAGGCCAGGAAGTTCCTTTATTGTGAAACCCTACTAAATGTCAGCTTCTCAAGAGCAGATGCCACATCTTGCTTAAAAAAATAATCTTTATATCCCCCATTCTTTGCACATAATAAGTATTTAGTAAATCGTAACTAAATGGAATGAAAATTACATTGAATTCTCCCTCACCTAAATTTTCATTTTGTCCTGTTCCATTTAGAGCAGAATTACCTATGATACACAGTCCTCTCTGTCAAAAGTCTGAAAGAGCAACCAAAAATCAAGTGGCCAGGACTAGCCCTCCACAAGCCAATTTCATTTCATTAATGATCCACCTCTTTAGCTTTTAATGATCTTTCCTTTCTCCAAGCTTGCCACTTCCTAATTGTACATGATAAAATAATAACTAATACTAGTAGCACTTTTCAGTGTACAAAATATCTTGATAATTTGTGGGGCAGAGTCAGACAACAAGTTCCCACAGGTCACAGATATCTCTTTATCTTGCTTGTTTTGAAAAGCACTTCAAGCTAATGATGAACCAACTTTTTATCCATATTAGAAAAAACAGTTAATATATATAACATTTATCAATATTTTCTGAAAATCCCACATACCTTACAATTTATTTGATATGTGCCCTGCTCTAGGGCAACTGAATATAAATCAGGCAAACTCAGAAAAGGATGTTCCTCATGATTTCATTATACAAAGTTCTTTTAGTAGAAACTAAATTCTGATTTTTTTTTTTAACTTGGTTTATATATAAGTTTCCTGAAGTAAACCTAGGACATAAAATATTGAGAGGGACTTTGAAGATTAATTATTTGGTGTATGAATTCCCTCTATGCTTCCCGAAAACTTCCTTTTTAAGGCCTAGAATACAGGCACTGCTTCAACAAGGTCAAAGATCTCAAGTACAGAGTGGCCAACACAACAGGAACTTTGAACTCAGATAGATGAAGGTCGGAATCTTGATTTCTGCCATTTAAAACTCTCTTTAGGTAAGTTGTTGTAACTCTGATCATGAATGTCCTGTAAACAAGGTGTAAGACCTACCATTTGGGGCTTTATGAGGATTAAACAAAGTACATATGAAGCACCAAGCAAGGTCCTGATACACACTAGGCCCTCAAAAGGTGGCTGTTAAAAGAACCATTACAACTCAATGATAAAAAGACAAACAACCCAATTCTAAAATGGCCAAAAGATCTGAATAGATTATTTCTCCAAAGATATACAAATGGCCAGTAAGCAAATAAAAAGATGCTCAATATCACTAGCCATTACGGGAATGCAAATCAAAACCACAGTGAGATACGACTTCACACCCACCAGGAGCTAAAATAAAAAAGGCAGACAATAAAAAGTGTTAGTGAAAATGTGGACAAATTAGAATCCTCATAACAGAGGATTCTGTTATATCCTCAGCTATAAAAAGAAATAAAGTACAGGCATACTACGTTTCACGGCATTTTGGTCTACTGTGCTTCAGAAATTGCATTTTTTACAAATTGAAGGGTTGCGGCAAACTTGTGTTGAGCAAATCGACTGGTGCCATTTTTCCAACAGCATTTGCTCACTTCGTGTCTCTATGTCACATTTTGGTAATTCTCATAATATTTCAAACTTTTTCATTATTATTATATTTATTATGGTGACCTGTGATCAGTGATCTTTGGTGTTACTATTGTAATTTTTGGGGGGCACCATGAACTGTGCCCGTGTAAGATGGTGAACTTCATTGATAAATGTTGTGTGTGTTCTGACTGTTCCACTAACCGGCCACTCCGCCATCTCTCTCACTTTCCTCTGGCCTCCCTATTCTGAGACACAATATTGAAATTTGGCCAATTAATAACCCTACAATGGACTCCAAGTGTTCAAGTGAAAGGAAGAGTTACATGTCTCTCACTTTAAATCAAAAGCTAGGAACGATTAAGCTTAATGAGGAAGGCATGTCAAAAGCCAAGGCAGGCGGAAAGAAAGGCCTCTTGTGCCAAACAGTCAAGTTGTGAAAGCAAAGGAAAAGTTCTAGAAGGAAATTAAAAGTGCTACTCCAGTGAACACACAAATGATAAGAAAGTGAAACAGCCTGACAGCTGATATGGAGAGATGTAATGGTCTTGATAGACGATCAAACCAGCCATAACATTTCCTTCAGTCAAAGCCTAATCCAGAGCAAGGCCCCAACTCTCTTCAATTCTATGAAGGCTGAGACAAGAGGAAGCTGCAGAAGAAAAGTTGGAAGTTAGCAGAGGTTCGTGAGGTTTAAGGAAAGAAGTTACCTCCACAACATGAAAGTACAAGGTGAAGCAGCAAGTGCTGATGGGGAACCTGAAGCAAGTTACCCAGATCTAGCTAAGATAATGAATTAAACAACAGATTCTCAATGGAGATGAAACAGCCTTATATTTATAAGAAGAAGAGGCCATCTAGGACTTGCACAGCTAGAGTCAATGTCTGGCTTGAAAGCTTCAAAGGACAGGCCGACTCTCTCGTTAGAACAGGGCTAACGCAGCTGGTGATTTTTAAGTTAAAGCCAATGCTCATTTACCATTCCAAAGATCCTAGGGCCCTTAAGAATGACACTAAATCTTCTCTGCCTGTGCTTTATAAATGGAACGACAAAGGCCTGGATGACAGCACATCTATTTATAACATGGTTTACTGAGTATTTTAAGCCCTCTGTTGAGACCTACTGCTCAGAAAAACAATTCCTTTCAAAACACTACTGCTCACTGACAATGCACCCGGTCACCCAAGAGCTCTGATGGAAGTGTCCAGTAAGATTCATGTTTTCATGACTTCTAACACAACATCCACTGGGCAGCCCATGGATCAAGGAGCACTTTCAACTTTCAAGTCTTAATTAAGAAATACATTCTGTACGGCCACAGCTGCACAGAGATTCCTCTGATGGATGTGGGCAAAGGAAACTGAAAACGCTCTGGAAAGAAGTCACCGTTCTAGATGCCATTAAGAACCTTCGTGATTAATGGGAAGAGGTGAAAACATCAACATTCACAGGAGTTTGGAGGAAGTTGCTTCCAACCCTCGTGGATCACTTAGAGGAGGAAGTAACTGCAGACGTGGAAATAGCAAGAGACCTAGAATTAGAAGTGGAACCTGAAGGTGTGATTGAATCAATGCAATCTTACGGTAACATTTTAAAAGATAAGGAGTTGCTTCTTATGCACGAGCAAAAGAAGTGGTTTCTTGAGATGGAATCTACTCCTGGTGAAGATGCTGTAAAGATTGTTGAAATGACAACAAAGGATTTAGAATATTACGTAAAATTATTTGATAAAGCAGTGACAGGGTTTGAGAGAACTGACTCCAATTTTGAAAGATGTTCTGTGTGTAAAATGCTATCAAACAGCATCACACGCCACAAAGAAATCATTTGTGAAAGGAAGAGTAAAGAGATGCAACAAACTTCATTATTGTCTTATTTAAAGAAATTGCCACCGTCCCCCAGTCTTCAGCAAACCACCACCCTGATCAGTCAGAGCCATCAACACTGAGGCAAAACCTTCCCCTCGCAAAAAGATTATGACTTGCTGAAGGCTCGAATTACCTTTTTTTTTCCTGCATAAAAGTATTTTTAAATTGAGGTATGTACATTGTTTTTTTTTAGACAGAATGCTAATGCACACTTAACAGACTACAGCATAGAGTATTTTAAATCAAGGTATATACATTTTTTTAGATATAATACTATTGCACACTTAATATACTACAGTAAGTGTAAACGTGACTTTTATATGCACTAGGGAACCAAACATTCACTTGACTTGCTTTATTGTGATACTTTTATTGGGGTGGTCTAGAACGGAACCTGCAGTATCTCTGAGGTAAGCTTGTATTACATTCATTCCTATAACAAAAATGAAACTTGAAAACATTATGTTATATGAAAGCAGCAGTCACAAAAGGCCACATATACGATTTATATGAAATGTCCAGAATAGGCAAATCCATAGAGACAAAGTAGATTAGTGGTTGCCAGAGCCTGCAAGGAAGGGGGCTAGGGAGTGATTGCTAATGGATAGGTGGTTTCTTTTTGAGGGATGAAAATGTTCTAAAATTGATTGGGGTGATGATTGTATTACTGTTATAAAAACAACTGTATTAGAAACAACTGAATGTACACTTAAAATGGGTGAATTGTGTGGCATGTGAATCATGTCTCCATAAACCTGTTAAAATTTTAAAAAAATTTGTTGTTCTTAGTGTTTAGGAAGAATATAGAATTCTACATTTTAATCACATCCCATCCCAAAATCTCATGTTTCACCAGTAATCAGTTTGTTCTGGTAGGAGATGATTGTACAATGCATGTAAGGACCAGGGAGTAAAGTTCATTTGCAATCAGCAACTCCCCTTGACCTCAGAGCAGGTACATAGTCCCATCAGAAACAGAAATCCAGCCCGAAGAGCTGAACTGTGGGCCTCAATGAGTTAGATATGTTCTCCATTCTGAACTAAAAATTAAAGTTCATTTTTTCCAAAACCCTACGTGATATTTATAATAAATAAAACCATTTTGAACCATTTAACCAGTGACAAAAACTAGAAAAACAGGAAAGAAGAAAGGAAAATGCACAGGGAAATCAGAAATCAACTGTTTATTGAGCAACTGTGTATGGCAGGTATTTTTTATTTGTTAATTTCCTAATCCCTGAAGTAAATATTTTCACTGTTTTCTAACTGAGGAGAAAGGTTAAGTTAACATGCCCAAAGCAGGTAATGTGATGGAAAAGTTGATGGGGTGTTCTTTCCACTGATCAACAAATACTTCTTTCCTGATAATTCCAGTCTACAAAAAATTTAAAAAGACATTGCAGACAGGCGACATTTAAGTAGTTTTGTAATTTCTTCATTCTAACTGCTAACTGGTGGCTACCTAAGTATTGAGGCAGATATAAATCATGTGAGATTTTTGCATGTGGTCCTTAAGTATCTCTTCTAAATTAAAATTATGTGTGTGTGTCCACAGTGTCTCCTGAGAAGGCCTAGAAGTAATAAAAATGAACACTAAGATAGCAGCCACATTATAGTTTCAAAATGCCATTCTTCACTAAAAGGAACCAGAGTTCCTTGGAGAAGTGGCTGATCCTAGGGTTGGGCATGGAAAGTATAGGATGAGCCTGGAATATCTTCTTAAGCTAGAAAGTAAGTAACCACTAAAAAGAATCATGAGACAATATAGGAGTCAGCTAGAAGGGGGCCACTGGCCAAAGCAGGGACACTGAGTATCAAACGAAATGGTACTAATGAATTATAACCCACTGAATAAGAATTCACAAGTTCATATTGATATATTTATCAATATATATCAATATTGATATAAATATCAATATATTTATCAATAGATAAATATAGATATAAATAAATTTTAAAATGGTGCAGAAGAAACTCTCCCTTCCAGCAGAATGCCACTTAATAAATATAAGGAATGATGACTTTAGAAAAAACTCATCAGTGGTTGCTAAAATGAATGGGTAATGGGTAAAAGTTTGATGAGGAACAGGATATTTATATAATCTCAAAGCATCTCATCACAAATTATTTACTAACTACAAAGGAAAAAACAGTACGTTTTCAGAGGAAAACACGGTATTAATAGACACCACCTTAACCACGTGATCAAAGCTAATCACCACTATGGAACAACCAACACCACCAAGTGCTTGCAGATATGATGCGCTAAGGACACAACTGGTATTCAGAGGTATTCCTGCAAAACATGCATAATCTGAGTTTAATTATGAGGAAATATCAGACAAATTCAAATTGAGGGACATGCTAGTCTTACAGAATGTACTTGTAGTCTTCAAAAAAGTCAAGGTCAAGAAATACAAAGAAAGGCTGAGGGATTGTTTCAGATTAAAGGAAACCAAAGAGACATAGATAAATGCATTCAGGATCTTGGAATGGATCTGGACAAGGAGGAAAAAAAGAAAGCTTACAGTATCTTTTATAAAGATATTGGGACAACTGTCGAACTATGAATATGTTCTTTGGATTAGGTAATAGTATTGTATAAATGTTAAATTTCCTGATTTTGTTAACTATACTGTGGTTAAGTAAGAGAATGTCCTTGTTTTTAGAAATGCACAGTGAAATATTTAGGGAAAAAGGGGCATAATGTCTTCAATTTTCTCTCAAATATTTCACAAAAAATATGCATATATCTATAAATATATGTAAAGAAAAAAAATAAAGCAAATGGGGCAAAATATAACCAATTAGTGAACACGAATACCAGGTATATGGGAGTTCTTTGTATTATTCTTAATTTTTTTCCTGTACGTCTGAAGTTATGTCAAAAAAAAAAGGGTTCTAATTAAAATGAAATTTAGAAAATGAAAAAACTAATCACCTACAATCCCACCATTCCAACATATATTCATTTTTTCCATATTGCTTCTTCTTGTCCTTGTTTGTGAGCACACACACAGTTGTAATCATTATGTGGATAAAATTTTTACTTCTAACTTTTAACTTCTTATATCACTTAGGCTTTTTACCTGCTAAGTTAAACTTTCAAGCTAATTTAAATAATTTTCCATTAAATAAAAAAACAGACCAATCTAAATATGCCTCAACCAAGGAATGGACAAACTGTGGTATATCTATACAATGGAATACCAACTCAGCAATGAAAAGGGAACAAATTACTGATCCACACAATAACATAGATGAATCTCAAGTGCGATATACTAAGTGAAAGAAAGGTTTTGATGCTATTCCTATGATATACTGGAAAGGGAAAACTATATGGGCAAAAACGAGATCAGTTGTTGCGAGGGGCTGCAGTGCAGTGAGGAAGGCTGGCTACAAAGATGAACAAGGAATTTTGGGGTGATGGAACTGTTCTGTATCTTGATTATGGTGGTAGTTACATGTCTGTGTATGTTTGTCAAAATGTGCAGAACTGTGCACTAAAACGGGTGACTTCTACTGTATGTAAAATATACCTTAATTTAAAAATTGAGAAAACAAAGCAAAACAAAGTTGGGTTATAAAAATAAGTTTCATTTAACAGAGTACAGAATGCAAATCTATCCTCAGTCTGTATCATAAAAGCTCCCCACTTACATAAAACAAATAGGATGTTATAATACAAAGTCAATACTCATATTCAAAACTGATCTAAATGAAAGAAAATTTGATAGTAAAATAAATGCAACTGATCATAGTTCTTAAATATGACCTCTCCTCTTCATTTTTCACAAGTCACTATTGCAGCACTAAACATTTTTAATCTACACAACTGCAACTGCCTCCTAAGGATTCCTGGCCTCTGGTCTCTCTACCATTCAATCACAATAATGCCAGAATGATCTATCTAAAGGACAATACAATCACACAATCTTTTGTTAACACCCATGTTTGGTAGGATAAGTTCCAAACTCCTGAGCACAGCATTTTAAGCATTTCAAAACCATGATCCAATCTACTGTTACAGCTGCATCTCCTGTCATCTGCACACTACTGACTGCTCCCCTATCCAGGCACATATCAAAATAACCTACTCTCCACCCACGCGGCACAACTACTCACCAAACCTTGTATTTTCAAATATCTGTACAGGCCTGGAATGTCCTTCCTGTACCCTTCTGGCTGGGCAATCCTAGTCATTCCAGTTCAAATTTACCTTCTTCATAATAATTTCCTCTGGGCTTCTACAGCATTTTGAAAACAGTAAGCTTGCCTTCCCCACATACTCAGAGGATCATACTTGGGGACTTAAGCATGTAGCTGCTCCATCAAAGTTAAAGTTAGTTAAATGAGAAATTAAGCAAATCAGGTCACGTGCAATGGGTACCTTAAAATTACTTGGTTTACAACCAAACCATAACCTCATTTTAAAACTATATTTGCACCATCAGAGTTAGAATTGTCTTCCCAACTCTGGCCTCTGGAATGAGTTATGTTATATTACTAAAATTATCACTAAAATATCTTTAATATTTCTAACCAATTTCTTATCATTAATGTATCATCTGGATTTTTCATACTTATACCTTCCCAGAAATATCAATCATGGCTATTGTGAATAATTCTGTATCTCGATTATTTAGTCTCCTGAAAAGAAAAGAACTATGAGAATTCCAGGTTTAAAATATAATTTATCACCTAAAATTCGTGAACTTCTATTCTGAGAAAATTAGATAGCTACATTAATATTCTGACTCTGGTAGCTCTTGATAGTTTGGCTTTTACCGAGGGTTTTCAACTCCAAATAGGAACTGGATGGAATTCCAGACGTCAGTGCAGAACCAATGAATCGTATTTATGAAGAAACTTAAAATTCCTAGCTTAACATCTTTTTATTTAATTCAATAAACATTTACCCACTATGAAAGAGATCCTCAGAGGGACGGGGAGAAGCCAGTTACAGTCTTAGGCCTCAAGGATTTCATATAAAAAAGGGAATAAAAACAAGCTAGATACACTACAACTAAACCAAAATTAAATAGGGACCCAAGAGGTACAAAGTGCTGTGGATATTTAAAGGAAGATGGTACCTGAGATGAGCCTTAAAAGAAAGATAGCATTTACACAACAGAAATTATATTTCAGGCAGAGAAAGAAGAATGAAAGGACAGAGAATAGACTCCAGAGCTTGCAAAACATAAAGATGCAAAGGATTCTGTTAATGAAGTGTGTTGCATATCCTTTGTGGAACAAAAGTGTGAATAAATACCAAGAATTTCAGAAGAAAAAGGGAAGCCAATTAGTGTTGAAAGCTACAGCAGGGTTAAAGAGAGTAAGGGTGGAAAATAAAGACAAGGACATTTCACAATTTCATAATCTGACTGCTGGTGGCCTTACCTGACCTCAGTGGTGAAGTCAGAAACTAGACTGTAAGATATTTCAGCATGAAAAAACAAAGATGGCTCAATAGAAAAAGCTCATCGTGAAAGAGAAGAATTAAGTAAGACAAGGGGACAGATTTTTTTAAAACTACAGAAGACCTGCCCATGCTTGAGGACAGAGACAAAGGAGCCAATGGAAAGGCAAAGATGGAAACATTCAAAAGCAAGAGGGTATACTTAGTTTTTTGCAACAAAGTAATAGAAAGCTGTTGGAAAGCAAAGCCTGTAAACAGGAAAGCTGGGCCTTGGAAAGGAAGAGGGACTTTTTTGCTCTAGGAAAGGAGCACTTCCCTGAGAGAAGAGCAAGTTAGTTGAGGGATCATTAAAGGCTTGGAAAAGAAAGTGCTTTAGAGATTTGAGGAGAACAGGCCCTTGACAAGGACAGGAAGAAAATCAGCAAAAGAAATAAAACGGATTCTAGCAGCGGTGAGGGCTTAGCTGGATTCAGAATAAATTTGCTGAGAGCCAATCAGTTGTTTGACTTCCTCCAAACAACCTCAGCCTCGGAGACTATGGGGAGAAAGCAAACTGCAGGAAAGGAAATAAAAAAGTGACTTCCTAAATTAAAACTTCTCAAGTTGGCAGGGCTGAGACGGGCGCCCAGACAGCTGCGGCTTCTAGTTCAGCTCTTTTTGTGACTGTGCCGCCTCCTCTTTGAACAAAATTTTCCTAAAGCTGATGAAGTTTAAAAGTTAATGGTCAGTTTTAAAGTTTTAAAGCCATGCTACTAAAGCACAGTAATGAGATACTTATTCTTGGAGGACTAAGACAATAAAATTAGGACTTGTGACGTGTAAAACGTCATCAGCTGTGAAAAGTCAGAAGGATTCCTTGCCGGACAAAACACAGAATGCCACTTACCTGGCAGCTTCGGGGAAACCCATCTTGTAGAGCGTGACAACTGCAGCTCCTCCAAGGCCTAAATTATGCTGCAGAGCAACCTTTGCACCAGGAACCTGTCTTTTCCCGGCTTCCCCCCTCAGCTGCCAGCAGAGCTCGGCGCACTGGGCCAGGCCTAACAAGTCGAACACAGAGCAGTCAGATTCTGTCGGTTTGCAGAGTTGCTCAACAGCTTTCTCAAGCCAGACAAGTGCTAACATTGAATCGTGACTTTTAATGAAAGCATTTAATTAAGCCGAGACAATGTTCGCTTAAATATAACTTTTCTTAAAATCACTGATGGCTTTGCACCTAGTTTTCTTCCCCTAAGTCATCTCTGTATTTAGACAACATCTAGGCTGAAGAAATTCTGTGCTCTTTAAATTTATCCCACCTGTCTGTCGTTTTCTGGCTATTGGAAAGAGAAAACACTGACTATAGACAGTTCTCTAGCCCAGGCAAACAGCATAAAAATAATTAAATTTTACCATTTTTATGCATCAAAAGAAAATCTAGGATTTCATTTTCCCTCAAAAAATTTAGTTGGTATGGGGAATTTTCCCATGATTTTCCCTAAATAGTTCCCAATAAGAATGAACTGTTCTCCAAACCTGTACATAGCTATTCATACGAATAACTGGATTCACAAGAATAGCTTTTATCCCCTGGATTATAAAATCAAAGATTCTTAGAGCTGAACAAAACGTAATCATGTAAGCACTGAGAAACTGTAATAGTAAATAATTTGTGAACGGTCACAAAGCAGGCTAATTCCAGAGTTGAGATTAGAACATGTGTCTTCTCTGATTTCCATTTGTTTATCTTTCTACCAGACCAGCTATTCAAGGATAGCTGAGATAAGAATGTTCTATCAGGATAGACTGGTTTCCTCCTCCCGGAGGCAGAGCTTCACTGCTGTACTTACAATGTCTGTTCTTCCACCCACACACCCAATCACACCTTCTGATTCCTGAGTACCTGTGACACTGTCCTACATAAACCCCACCCTCCTCAAGAAATTTAAATGCCACTTCTCATTTCCAAGCAGTTTCTATGTACTTACAGAATATATAAAACACTTTTAAAACAGGGAACTTGACACCCTGTAATAATTTTATGAATTATGAACATTTTGAATATTAATTAGGAAGGTCATAGTGAATGATTTTACTAATATATGCAAACTTTGGGGCAATCAATTTTACTAGAAATCTGCCATATAAAAAGCTTAAACATTTAATAAATACGTAACACAAAAAGGATTCAAACTGGTCTTATATACACATGGGTAGAGAAACACTGCTAGTTTTCTTTACAAAAAAATATAGTTTACAAATATTTGAGAAAATATTCAACCTCACTTTGATCAAATCAAACAGCAAGATACCATTTTTAACCAACCAAATTGTAAGGATGTTTACAAATGGGACTAATCTAATCAGAGCTGGGGAGACTATAGTAAAATAGCCCCTTCCATAAAGTACTGGTGAAAGGTCTAACCAATACAACGTTTTTGAAAAGTAAGGTATAAAAATTATTAAGCGCCTTTAAAATGCCTTGAAAACCATTCTATGGTTTTCTATGGAAATAATCAATTATTTCCTATGGAAACAATCAAGTGCAGCGGTTTAGAACACGCTTCCCAAAATGTGCCACTTTAGCATGTGAACTATTCTGAACTGAAGACAATCAAGACCCTGCAGGCTCATGAGAAACATTTACTTCTCCCTTAAAGATTTAAATTAGGGGCCTTCCCCATAATAAAAGTTATCACCAAAAATAACTGTTTTTTGACCTATCTACATGTCATGGCAAACTACTAATTACTGAACATCTGCTATTCTTATTGTCTTGCAATGACCTCTCTCCCCTCTGAAGGTCCAAGACACCTTACTCATCCTTAGCTCAGAATGTCATACATACCTCATTTTCCCTTTCTGTCTTTGAACCTCTCATGTATGTGAGGTCCCTGACTCTCTCATGTATGTGAAGCTCCCATGCATACATATGTAATTCAATTTGGTCATTTTCGCTTGTTAATCTGTTTCATATAGATTTAATTATTAAATCTATATATGGTACACTGAGATAAATCTCTACTCATGATCTGCCTAACTCACATATGGCAAAAAAAAAAAAAAGGTGGACGAAGGAAACAAACATCCACATTATCAACTTATTTTCTTGTAATTTATTTGCTTTTGACAAAAAATGAGTGTCTGTGGGAAAACACAGTGATCGTTTGAGCTTTCTGGGTGTTTACCTTCAGAATAAACTGGTGTTTCTTATATTTCTAAAATCTAGATCTGTAAAGGGCCTCAGAAATCCCTTGCAAAGAAGACACGTCAGACAGTCATAAAAGCATAAACTATTTGATCATATTTTTTAAAAAATGTTCCTTCCTTGGATAACTCCTGGCACTACAATGAAAACCATGTTTTTCCTCTGCCTGGAAAAAAGAAACTATCAAACATGAATGCTATAAATTGTGGATGGGCATAGGAATGGGCATCCTGTCAAAGCAAAATATTCAAATAGCAATGCCTTTCTTATAGTCTCTTAAGAAGGGGAAAAAAATGTTTTTAACTTCGTTATATCATTTTACTACCACCTTGCTGCAAAAATTTCCTAACAAGAGGGTCAATCTTTTTATATAAAAACAATTAGCCTAGGACTCAGTTACGTAGATAAATAGTCTGGTTGCTACTGAAAATAAACCATTCAAACATGTATCAAGCACTCCACTAAGTACTGAACATTCAAATTCACAGTGTAATATATAGTGCTAATAAAGGTAAGTACTAAATGCTGTGGAAAACCACAGAATGGAAACACTAACAAGGGGTAACATCTTGAGATGTTACCTTAAGTCTTCCTTCTGCTAACTCAAACCTATAACTCTTCCTATAACATTAAGACAGCCAAGTACAAAGAAGTCATAATTCAGCCTTAGTTTCAAATTAGACATCTAAAAGCCTTAGCATAAAATAACATAAAAAGGTATTCTATTATTGGAACCCAACTGTTTTAAAACGAAAAGGTTTGTTGAGTTTCAGGGGGCAAAAAGCTTTAATGGACTTAACATATAAAGAAGGATGAGTATTTATGTAACAGCACTTTTTCCCTCCAAAAGTTATAAAATTATCAACCTAGAATGCTACCAAATGTAAAATACCATTCAAAAACCAAAATATAAAGACATTTTCAGACATATGAAGTTGAATTTGTCACATACTGCAACATCCACATTGTAAGAAATGTTAAAGGAAGTCCTTTAGGCATAAGAAAAATGATAGCAGATGGAAATACGGATTTACACAAAGGAATGAAGAGCACTGAAAGTGGTAATTACATGAGTAAATACATAAGTCTATTTCTTATTGTTTAAATCTCTTTAAAAGATACTGATTGTTTAAACAAAAATAGTAATTTATTGTGGGGTTTTATAACATATGTAAAAAAGTCACAATAGTATTATAAGACTCAACAGGAAAAATGAAGTATACTACTGTAAGGTTCTTTTACTATTAGTGAAGTGGTATAATATCATTTGAAGATAGACTATAATAAAAAATAAAGATAAAATGGAGTCATAAAATAAACCCAAAATGTGGTTTAAAAAAAAGGAAAAGGGGAATGAAGAGCAGCTGGGACAAAAAGAACACAAATAGCCACACAGATTCAAATATAACCATATTAATAATCACATCAAATGTCAATGGTCTAAATACCCCAATTAAAGGCAGAGATTGTCAGAGTGGAGAGAGAAAAAAGCAAGACTCAACTAAATGCTGCCAATGTACTTTAAGTACAAAGTCACAAACAGTGAAAAGCAAAAAGATGGGAAAAAGTGTGGCAATATGGCAGAACAGAAAAAAAAAGATAGAAAAAGATATACCATGTTAAGACTAGTTAAAATCTGAGTGGCAATATTAAATCAGCCAAAGTAGATTTCAGAGCAAAGACTAGCCAGGGAAAGAAGGCTATTTCATAATGATAAAGGGGAGAATATAAAACTGTCTTTATTTCAGTTTGATTGTCTATATAGAAAACTTGAAGGAGTTTTTAAAAAGCTGCTAGAATTAAGTGAGTTTTAGCAATGATGTGAGATGAATATTGAAAATTTTATTGTATTTTTACATACTAGCAAGGACAAATGGAAATTGAAACAATACCACTTACAGTAGCATCAAAACTGTAAGATACTTAGGGATAAATCTGACGAAAGATGTGCAAGACCTGTACAGTGAGAACTATTAATATATTCCTGAGAAAAGTTAAAGACCATATATATATATATATATATATATACATATATACATACACATACTGTCGTGCAGGGTCTCAGCTCCCACTCCCCGCCCAAGAACGCAGGACACGGTAAGGCCAAAAAGGAACACCCATGGAGCCATAAGTAGGGGAGTCAAACCAATATATTCTCGCTGGAGGCTTGGCTGGAGACACAGGAAGCAGGATCTACATAATCTGCCTAACAGCAGTCCGCGCTTGCCAGCCACCATCTTCTCGCTAGCCCCCATTCCTCTTCTGCTAGCGTAGCCACAGCCGTTATATTAGTGGCCAATGGCCTACGGGTTACAGCTGACGGCCAACTAGCCACAGCTGCTGGCATCTGATCACAGTTGATGGCCATTTACTACCCGAGCCAGCACCTTTCTATGTGAGGCCGAGAGCCTGGAAACTGCTTTTTGGGGTTTTGTCCCCACACTCCACCCCTACAGGGTCTCGCCTCACAATCTACGCGACAAGCGTCTTCTGCGAGGGGCCCTGTGCAAGGAGCCTGGAGGTGAATGCACTATCCTGAACACAGCCAGGCTCTCTGGGCACAGCCAGGGTTTCTCAGGGCACCACCAGTACTTCTGGGCACAGCCAGACATCCTGGGCTTCTTAGGGTACCACCTGTTTTCCCTGGGCACAGCCAGGTTTTCTCGGCACCACCACAGTACTTCTGGGCACAGCCAGACTTCCTGGGCTTCTTAGGGTACCACCAGTCTCCCCGGGCACAGCCAGAGTTTCTCAGGGCACTGCCACTCTCTCTGGACACAGCCAGACTTCCTGGACACAGCCAGGGCCTCTCAGGGCACTGCCACTCTCTCTGGACACAGCCAGACTTCCTGGACACAGCCAGGGCCTCTCAGGGCACTGCCACTCTCTCTGGACACAGCCAGACTTCCTGGACACAGCCAGGGCCTCAGGGCACTGCCACTCTCTCTGGACACAGCCAGACTTCCTGGACACAGCCAGGGCCTCTCAGGGCACTGCCACTCTCTCTGGACACAGCCAGACTTCCTGGACTCAGCCAGGGCCTCAGGGCACTGCCACTCTCTCTCTGGGCCTCTCGGGGTACTGTGCTGGAACAACAGCGGCTCACATCAAGGTGCTTACATATTATCAATGGCGGCCAGTCAAGACACAAAAGCAAACATCAAACCAGTCCCACTACATGGTGGTATGTTCCCAAACAGTCAAGCGTCCATTAAATTAGGGATGGAAGGCAATTCCCCATAGTCCATAGTCATTCGCCAGGGCTGTCCTGGGGGTGAGGGATAACCTTGACCTCACCCTCATCTCCCACGGAGGACTCAGCAAGCATTTCCTCCTGGGACTAAAAGTCCTGCATCCGGGCTGCCTCAGCAAGCAGTTCCCAGCCCACAGGGCGGCAACAACCTTCGCTTTCTCCGCTTTCTCTGGCCTCTGCTGGTTGGGGAACCATCCACGTCTTTCCACCCCTCCACGGGAATCGAGCTCTCCGGCAGCTGCTCCTCCTGGTCTTCCTCAGACTGAGCTTTCATACGCACAAACTGCTCCACTGCCCTTCGGAAAGCTTTGGCCAGCACCGTATCCTGCCTACCACGCCAAGTGTCACGCAGGGGACCCTGCTCGCTGCGCCATTTGTCGTGCAGGGTCTCAGCTCCCACTCCCCGCCCAAGAACGCAGGACACGGTAAGGCCAAAAAGGAACACCCATGGAGCCATAAGTAGGGGAGTCAAACCAATATATTCTCGCTGGAGGCTTGGCTGGAGACACAGGAAGCAGGATCTACATAATCTGCCTAACAGCAGTCCGCGCTTGCCAGCCACCATCTTCTCGCTAGCCCCCATTCCTCTTCTGCTAGCGTAGCCACAGCCGTTATATTAGTGGCCAATGGCCTACGGGTTACAGCTGACGGCCAACTAGCCACAGCTGCTGGCATCTGATCACAGTTGATGGCCATTTACTACCCGAGCCAGCACCTTTCTATGTGAGGCCGAGAGCCTGGAAACTGCTTTTTGGGGTTTTGTCCCCACACATACATACACATATGTATATACATATATACATATGTGTATATATATGTAATATTTGTTCATGCATCAGAAGACTCACTATTATTCAGCTGTTAATTCTCCCCCAAATTATATTCTGCCTTGTATTATAATTGTGTTTTTACAATATCTGCCTCTTCTATGCTTCCTGAGGGCCATGATTCCTGAGGGCCTTGTGTATCATAGCCCTAGTTGTCAAACCTGGCTGTGCCTGAGAAGCTCTTGGAGGAACAGAATTCTTAAAAACAGATTATTAGGATCATCCAGACCTAGGAATCAGAATTTCCAAGAGTATTCCAAAGGCAGGAATGTATACGAGTATTTTAAAAGCTACAGGAGATTCTGTATCAGTAAACTTTTTTAAAAATATTAAAAAGTAAATATTTGAGAACCTGTTACCTACAGCACCTAATGATAAGGTGGACACGTGAGCATTTGTTGAACTTTCATGAACTGAAAAATGGAAGATCAGGACCTAAATTAGGTTGAAGCCTGTGGGGACAGAGCCCCAGAAAGCAGTTTCCAGCCCCAGAAAGCAGTTACCTCGGCCTCATGTGGAGAGGTGCTGGCTCAGATAGCGGATGGCCGTCAGCTGTGGCTGGTTGGCCATCAGCTGTAGCCATTAAGCCGTTGGTCACTGATATAACTGCTGCGGCTATGGAGGGGAGCCGAGGAGAGTGAAGGAGGAGACTGAAGGAGACTGAAGGAGAGTAAGGAGAGTCCAGGAGAGTTGGTCGGTTGGCAGCAAAGCGGACAGCAGGTTGCACGTCGTGTAAACCCAGCCTCCAGTGAGACCATAGTGGTATGACTTCCCTACCTATGGCTCCGTGGGTGTTCCTTTTTGGCCTCACCATGTCCTGCGTTCTTATGTGGGGAGTGGGAGCAGAGACCCCGCAGGCCGCCCCGCCGGACACCCCGCATGACAAATGGTGCAGCAGCAGGGTCCCCCGCACGACAAAGCCATACTGGAAAAGCACTAAATGTCAGGCTGAATTGGTACAAAAGGCCAAACTAAATAACCAACTTCTAGCTTCAAAGCAACAATCCCTTATGAGACGCTTTATCTCAAAGGCACTTAGCATGCATCACAGACATTAGCATGCATTTTCAGAGACAGTTAAGAATATGCTAAAGTCAAATTTTACTTATTCATTTTAATCACATGTTCAGTAAGTGTTGGACAATATATGTGAAAGCCCTTTAAAACTTGTAATAAAATATGATGATATTATTTGGGCACTAATTTGTTTTTTATCCTACGACCATTGCAAAGTAAAACAAAACCAAACTGGGATTTAATGTGATCTTTCTGACTGGAAAATCTAATATTTTTAAACTGACAGTGAACAAAAGAATATTCAATTCAAATGCTTAAATCTACCTTCTGTTATGGGTATTGCTATGGCAGCTAGTTTTTCATGCAGATCTGAACAAGTTAAAATCAGAAACCAATACCCTGGAACTTTAATTTTAAAGCAAATTCTCCAATACTGAGTTTCCACCACAGTAGCAATATCTTACAATTAAACTAATACCATTTATAGAAGAAAACTTTACATCTCACCACCCATCTTAACTCAGCATGTTTTGGAAGCACTTACTCGACTATTTTCTGATTCTCTTAGGATCCTATTGCAGTTTGTTTTACAAGTAACTAGGGCAAAAATATTTAAACTACTCAGAGCTGTCATTCTGAAATATTTTCCAGAAGTCTGAATTCTTTCTTGGACTACAACTAAATGGCCATGTGTCAGATTTACTTGAAATATATCCAAATCAAGTAAACATTTACTCTTTAATAATTCCTCATCCTTATTCAGACTACCAATGAAGTCATCAAGATTTATAAGTTTTTCCTCGAAAATACTACACTACCACTAAACACTATCCCTCAAAGACTAAAGATAAGAGGAAAATTTGACTAACAGTGTAGACTCAAACAAATATTGGAAAGAGTTTTCAAAAGATAACTGTAGAAGGTGTGAGTCTCTCTTTGAAGTATTTTTAAAAATGGACAAATTCTCTCTTCCTGAGGTGTTTTAGGTTAGCTTTTTAGTGCCCGGGGGGGGAAAAACAGTATAATCAGCCAAGACTGGCAAAATTGTTTATATATGATACAAATAAAATCCAGTGTTGACAAGATTTTAGAAAAAAGAGGCATTCTCATGTTCTGTTGTTAGGAATACACATTGATATAAAATTGTTTGAAGAAAATTTGGCCAAATATATGGTGATGGAAAAACTGACACTGGGTGGTGAACACACCATGGGATTTATAGATGATGTAATACAGAATTGTACACCTGAAATCTATGTAACTTTACTAACAATTGTCACCCCATTAAACTTTAATTAAAAAAAAAGAAAATTTGGCAATATCCACCAATTTTTAAATATATACCAGCCTTTCATATAGTGAGTCCGCTGTTTGGAATTCATCCTATGGATATTCTTGCAAAAGTACACAATGGCACAGGGATGCTTGCTGCAGCATTGTTTGTAACAACAAACTTCACAGAACCCATATGTCTACAGATAAGTGAATAACTAGGTAAATTTCTTATAGTGAGAATCTACGCAGGCAAGAAAAAGAATAAAGAATATCTATAAATGATAATATAAGATTTTTAAGATGTAAGTAAAAAAGAAGTCTACAATGTGATAAATATATACATATACACACATACATACAGAAAGACTGTATAAACACACATATACATATGTAATTGTAAAAGCATAACCATTTTTTTGGAAAAATACAAAAGAAATATTAAAAAGGGTTGACTCTAAGGAATAGAACTAAGGGTAAAGGGGAAGAGAAAGACTTGTTAAATGTTAAAATTTGTTACCCAACTATAATATTAAAAAGCATACGATAACACTTTAGAGAACTATCTGGCAGTTTTTTTATAAAGTTAAATATATATCTGCCCCATGACCCAGCAATTCCACTCTGAATGATTTACGCAAAAGAAATGCAAAAGATTATGTCCATAAATAGACTTGTACAAAGAGGTTCATAGCAGCCTTATTATAATAACCTCAAACAGGAAGAATTCAAATGTCCATTAATAGGAGAATGGATAACTAAACTCCATTATATTTAAATAATGGAATACTACTTAGCAATAAAAAAGAATGAACTACTGATACAAGAAAAATGTGGATGAATCTTACATTCTACAGAGTGAAAGAAGCCAGACACAAAAGAGTACATATACACACTACATGATTCCATTTATATGAACTTCTAGGATCAGCCAAACTAATCTACCATGATAGAAGTAAAAACATCTTAGCTTGGTTGTGGGGAAGGGGGTTGGAAGTGGGGAGAGGTGTTTGAGGGAAGCCAGGAATTTACTGGAAATAGACACAATGGAACTTTCTGGGGTGACAGAAATGTTCTACATCTTGTTTTGGCTGGTAGTTTCATGGATGTATATAATTGTCAAAATCAATCATCCATTCAAAGCTTACAATTCAATGGTTTTTAGTATATTCATAGATATGTGCAATCATAACCACAATCAATTTTAGGGCAAATTTAGGTATCTCATACTCTTTGGCTACCACTCAGCCACCTTCCCTAGTCCTAAGTAACTAATCCATTTTCTGTATAGATTTGCCTATTCTGGACATTTCACATAAACGGAATCATACAATATGTGGTCTTTGTGACTGCCTTCTTTCACTTAGCAAAATGTTTTCAAGGTTCATCTATATTGCAGCATATGTAGGTACTTCATTTCTTTTATGACCAAAAAACATTCCATTGTATGAATGAATATACCACATTTTGTTTAACCATTCATCAGCTGATGACAGACATCTGGGTTTTTTCCATCTTTGGGCTTGCTACTATAAACAATTGTATTTTTGTGAGAACTATACATTTCATTACATGAACATTATGCCTCAATTTTAACAAAGAATATGGATTTGAAAAATCATATTGTTACTACAAAGCATGATTTCTGAGTATTTTAGTGGGTGGCAGGAGAAAAATATCTCAGAATGGCAAACAAGACAATTATAATAAAAACACGTTATTTCAGAGGAGAAAAAAAGTATGTCAGTGAAAGCAACTAACTGAAATGTTGCATTCATCCCCTGAAGAAACAGAAGTTTCCCACCGTGTTTCCCCAAAAATAAGACCTAACCGGAAAATCAGCTCTAGCATGATTTTTCAGAATGACATCCCCTGAACATAAGCCCTAATGCATCTTTCAGAGCAAAAATTAATATAAGACCAGGTCTTATTTTCAGGGAAACATGGTATATGAAAGGGAGGAAGCTGTCTAAAAGGAGATTTTAAATCACTGTTCTCACTCAAACAGTGACTCTTTTAGGGCTTCAATTACCCTACCACAGAAATATTTATTATCATTCTGACTTCTCTATGTCCCATTAGCAACAAAATCAACATTGACGTATGACCTAATTCTTTTGCTGTATAAAGGAAACTATTTAGTCTATTTACCAAAGGCATAAAAATAGTTTTAAAATAATGTCTGTGTAGCATTGGGCACAATATTTACATAGAGATATTAATGCCTTGCAGCTGTCATACTAGTAGGAAAATTATTTACAAATTAAAGAATGTTGTTTTCCTGAAATGGTTATAAATTATTTTTCATACTGTGAAACAAACAAGGGCTTTATTACTAGCAATAAACGTTATGGCTTCCTTTTTGTAGAAACGGTAGGAGGAGAATACTAGTAATTATTCTGTTCCTACTCTGTTTTGGGGACGCTGCTATATATTTACATACACATATTTCCTCAATTAACCCACAAAACAACCCTAAAAGGTAGATTTTATTCCCATTTTACAAAAAAAGAAAAAACAAATAAACAAACAAAAAGCTAGGATCAACAAAGCTATATAATGAGAAAAGTGAAGAGGCTAAGACCAAATCCAAAACTTCATTTATACACAACACATACTGGCAAAATGAGGTACATACCCTACCCCGCCCTTTCCATTCACAGCCACTACTCCTAGAATTAACTATTGTTGCTACTTTCTCACTTCTAATTCTTTCCAAATTCCCATGTGTTTCCATGTATAACATTTTGCTAAAATTGCTCCAAGTTTGCCAATGACTTGATAATAGTCAAAAACAAAGGATACGTCTCACTCTTCATTGATCTAACTCTTCTGGCCTGACCTCTTACTTTGGAAACACTCTCCTCTCAGGATAACTGACCATTTCTTCTCATTATCTTACAGGTCTCTTCTTCTCCCCCTACACCTTTAACATTTATACCCCCTAGGGTTTTATCCTTGATCTTTGTGCTGGATTTGCCAACATGATATTCCCCATAGCATTTCTTTCCTCTGATTAAGCTGCTCATTTAATAGCCTCAACGGATGGAATGAAGGAATGAACTCCTGCTTATAGCATTCACTGGGGTTACCATGTATTCTGTCACCCTGACGCAGTTGGTCTGATAGAAAAACTATAATGGTGCCAGCAACACTTTGTAAGGCGAGGGTAATAACCTCTAAAATAGGAAAATGCTCTGAATCAATGATGCTGTTTCTCCACAGCCAGGATACACAACTCTCCTGGGATTCAAAGGATGAGAGGGTAGTGGCTCCTCTCACTATTATCCCTACAGAACTGCTAGCAAAATTTTTACCTGCCATTCCAAAAACTTTGGACTCAGAAGTCTTAAACACAACAATGGTTCCACTGATCTGGAAGCAGAAGCTACCACCCGGCCACTTTGGGCTCTGCATTATACAGAACAGACAAAGGAGGGGATTCACTGACTAGCGTGATGGATCCTGATTATCATGGGAATATTGGGTTGCTATCACATGAGGACAAAAAGGATTAGCCTGGAACCCGAAAGATAATATGGGGTGCCTCTTAGTATTCCACGTCTTATAGTAAAAGTTAGCAAAACTTTGACTACGATAAATCCAAAGAAGCAGGACTGCTCATGGCACAGACTCTTTAGGAATGAAGTTTTGGGTCATATTACCAGGTAAAAAACTATGAATAAGGTGCTGGCTTGCTAAGGGCAAAAGAAATATGGAATGGGTAATGGAAAAAGGAATTGTAAACACCAGCTATAACCACTTACAAAGTTGCAGAAAACAAGACTTTATTTTCATTTTCTCTTCCATTATCTATCATCTAATATCAATGTATATTAACAGAGATAAACTTTTTAAAAAAATACACTTAATTTTTTAGAGCAGTTTTAGGTTCACAGCGGAAAGTACAGATAGTTCTCAGAGTCCTTGCCTCCACATATGCATAGCTTCCCGCACTAGCAACATCCTACCTCAGGTTGGTACATTTATTACAACTGATGACCCTACGGTGACACATTAGTACCACCCAAAGTCCATAGTTTACATTAGGGTTTCTCTTGGTGTTGTATATTCTATGACTGTATAGTACCATGTAGCTAATATTATAGCATCCTACAGCAGTTTCATTGCCCTAAAACTCTTCTGCCTATACATCCCTCCCTCTCCCCTACCTCCCTCTCCCCTAATCTCCGATCTCTTTACTGTTTCCACAGTTTTGCTTATTCCAAAATGTTACATAATTGAAATTATACAGTATGTAGGCTTTTTAGATTGGCTACTTTCACCAAGAAATATGCATTTAAGGTTCCTCCATGTCTTTTGTTGTTTTTTAATTAAGGTATGATTGACATATAACAAAGTTTCAGGTGTACAACATAGTGATTTGGTATTTGTATATATTGCAAAATGATCACCACAATAAGTCTGGTTAACCCTCCATGTCTTTTCATTGCTTGATAGCTAATTATCTGTTAGTGCTGATTAATATTGCATTGTCTGGATTACCACAGCTTATCCATTCATCTACTGAAGGACATTTTGGTTGCCTCCAAGTTTTGGCAATTATGAATATAGCTGCTATAAATATCCATGTACAAGTTTTATGTGGACATAAATTTTCAACTTGTTTGGGTAAACGCCAAGGAACACAATTGCTGAATCATATGGTAGGAGGATGTTTAGTTTTGCAGGAAATTGTCAGCATTTGGTGTTGTCAGCAGTTGGTATTTGGGCATTATAATACGTGTATAGTGATATCTCATTGTTTTAACTTACAACTCCCTAATAACATACAATGTTGAGGATTTTTCCATATGCTCATGTGCCATCTGTATATCTTCTTTGGTGTCTGTTTGGGTCTTTTGCCCACTTTTAAATCAGGTTGTTCATTTTCTTATTGTTTACATTTAAGAGTTCTTTGTATAGTTTAGATAACAGTCCCTTAGCAGATGTGTTTTTCGCAAATATTTTCTCCCAGTCTGTGGCTTGTCTTCTCATTCTCTTGAACTGTCTTTTTCATCCCTCTATTTCTCCATTATTTCCTTCTTTTGAGTTAAATAGGCATTTTCTAGTGTATCATTTTAATACTTTGTCATTTCTTTTACTACATACTTTTTAGTTATTTTCTTAGTGGTTGCTCTAGGGATTACAATTAACATCTTAATTTATAGCAATCTAGTTCAAATTAATGCTGACTTAATTTCAACAGTATTAAAAATATATGCTCCTATATAGCTCTGTTCCTTCCTTTGTGTTGTTATTGTCATACAAATTATATCTTCATGCAATGTATGCTTATCAACTCAGATTATCGCTTTATGCAACTATTTTAAATCAGATAGGAAGGGGAAAAGTGACAAAAAAAATACATATATTGTCTTTTTTTTTTTTAAGATTTTATTGGGGAAGGGCAACAGGACTTTATTGGGGAACAGTGTGTACTTCCAGGCCTTTTTCCAAGTCAAGTTGTTGTCCTTTCAATCTTAGTTGTGGAGGGTGCCATTCAGTTTCAAGTTGTTGTCCTTTCAGTCTTAGTTGTGGAGGGCTCAGATCAGCTCCAGGTCCAGTTGCCGTTACTAGTTGCAGGGGGCACAGCCCACCATCCCTTGCAGGACTCGAGGAGTTGAACCGGCAACCTTGTGGTTGAGAGGACGCATGCCAACCAACTGAGCCATCCAGGAGCTCAGTGGCAGCTCAGCTCAAGGTGCAGTGTTCAATCTTAGTTGCAGGGAGCAGAGCCCACCATCCCTTGTGGGACTTGAGGAGTTGAACTGGCAACCTTGTGGTTGAGAGCCCACTGGCTCATGTGGGAATAGAACCGGCAGCTTTCGGAGTCAGGAGCTCTAACCACTGGAGCCACCGGGCCGGCCCTATATTGTCTTTTATATTTACCAATGTAGTTACATTTACCAGTGCTCTTTATTTCCTCATGTGCTGTTTATTTCACTGTCGAGTGCTCTTTCATTTCAGTCTGAATGACTCTCTTATGGGGGAGGTTGGCTAGTGATAAATTCTCTCAGTTTTTGTTTACCTGGGAATGTCTTAATTTCTCCATTTTTTAAAGGATAGTTTCACTGAATACAGAACTCTTGATTGGTAGTTTCTTTCATCACACTGCCTCAATGGTTTCTGAAGAGAAATCTGCTGTTAAGTCTTACTGAGGATCCCTTGTATGCGAGGAGTCACTTCTCTGGTGTTGCTTTCAATATTCTCTGTCTTTTGCTTCCAACAGTTTGATTATGATGTGTTTAGGTGTGGATCTCTTTGAGGTCTTCCTACTTGAAGTTTGTTGAACTTCTTGGATATGTATATTAATGTTTTTCCTCAGGTTTGGGAGTTAGCAGCCCTTATTTCTTCAAATATTCTTTCTGCCCCTTTCTTTCCCTCCTCTCCTGGGACTATTATTATGCTTATGTTGCTATGCTTGCTTGTGTCCCATAGATCTCTGAGGCTCTGTTCATTTTTCTTTTCTTTTTTTTTTTTTTTTTAAAAATAGATTTCATTGGGGAAGGGGAACAGGACTTTATTGGGGAACAGTGTAAACTTTCAGGATTTTTTTCCAAGTCAAGTTGTTGTCCTTTCAATCTTAGTTGTGGAGGACGCAGCTCAGCTCCAGGTCCAGTTGCCGTTGCTAGTTGCAGGGGGCACAGCCCACCATCCCTTGCGGGAGTTGAACCGGCAACCTTGTGGTTGAGAGGCCACGCTCCAACCTACTGAGCCATCCAGGAGTTCAGCAGCTGCTCAGCTCAGCTCAAGGTGCTGTGTTCAATCTTAGTTGCCGGGGGCGCTGCCCACCATCCCTTGCGGGACTCGAGGAATTGAACTGGCAACCTTGTGGTTGGGAGCCCACTGGCCCATGTGGGAATCGAACCAGCAGCCTTCGGAGTTAGGAGCACAGAGCTCTAACCGCCTGAGCCACCGGGCCGGCCCCTGTTCATTTTTCTTCATTCTTTTTTGGTTTCTTTTCTGTTTCTCAGACTGGATGATCTCAATTGAACTATGTATCTTAAAGTTTGCTGATTTTTTTCTTCAGTTTGCTCAAATCTGGTGGTGAAGCCTCTAGGGAATTTTTCATGTCAGTTGTTATACTTCTTAACTCTAAAATTTATTTGGTTCTTTTCTAGAATTTCTATCTAGTAATTGATATTCTCTATTTCATGAAATATTGTTATACTTTCCTTTAGTTCTTTATATACAGTTTCCTTTAGTTCTTTGAACATACTTAAATAGCTATTTGAATTCCTTCTCTAGTAAATCCAATGTTTGGGCTACCTTAGTTTCTACTGATTGCCTTTATTTCCTGGGTTTAAGCCATACTTTCTTGTTTCTTTGTGTGTCTCATAGTTTTTTGTTGGAAGTCATACATTATAAATAATACAATGTGCCAATTTTAGAATCAGATTCTCCCCATTTCCCAGAGTTTGTTGTTGTTGGATCTAGTGACTTTTCCAAACTAATTATGTAAAGTCTATATTCTTTGTCACAATTAACCACTGGATTTTCTTCTCAGTTAGCTTAATGGTCAGCTAATGGCTGGACAGAGACTTCCTTAAATGCCTGGAACTAATAAGTGTCCCAGTCTTTGCTGAGGCTCTGTATATTGTGTTGAGGCACTCAGCCAGGCAGTTCAGAACTCCACCTTAGCCTTTACCTCCTTCTGCAGAGCCCCAAGGTTAGCCAGAGGTAGGAGCTTAGCATCTTCTCAGGTCTTTCCTGAGCATGCAAACAGCCTTGGGCATACACAGATCCTTACACATCTACTTGGTGTCCTAGATTCCCAGGAATATGTCACACCTTTTCAAAGCATCTCATGTATGTCTCATTCTCCAACTTTTTGTTTTAAGTTTTTTGGTTGGTTTGTTGTTTACCTCAATTGTTATTGGTACCTCAGGCAGCTATATTGTTAAATAGTTGCTGATTGTTCTTAACAGATAACTCTAGGGAAAATACTGTTTGTACGTGGCAAGTTCCAAGTCACGTTACATAAAAATAGGACTTTTGAGTAGGGTTTACTAGGAAACTGCCGGACAGGTCACAGAATGACAATTCTCTGAGAACGGGTTTTTGAAAGAGTTCCAACTGCATTCTGACTCCTCTAGTGCCAACAAGGCTATTAATGTTCACTATAATTGAACACTCTTGGTTTTCAAGGTTACCATAGAGCTGGGAAAGAGGGCATGGTGTTAGAGCAAGTCAAAATGCCACAAACCTTGCTGTTCTTACAGATTCACTTATTTGTTTTTCATAAATCTTCTCCCAGATTGTTGTAAACCTTTGGTTAATTTTCAAAGTTCTGAAAAAATGTTGCTCTTGACAATTTTTGCCAGTGTTCTTGGTACTTTTTAAAGGAGAGTATTTTCAGATGTTGTTATTTTGCCACTTCTAATGACATCACTCTCATTCCATTCATTTTTAGATTTCTTTGAAAGATATTAGATTGCTTAAAAATAATAATAAAAATAGATTGTGGGATTTATAATATATTTAGAAGTACAGGTATGAAAACAACAGCACAAAGAATATGAGGGGTAAATGAAAATATCCTGCTGTAAAAATCCCTTACATTATATGTCAAGTGGTATAACATTGTTTGAAGGTAAACTGTGGTAAATTAAAGATGCATATTGTAAACCCAAAGCAACCTCTAAAGAATAAAAAAAAGAAATAATTCAATAGAAGAGAGAAATAAAATATTAAAAAATACCCAATAAAAAGATAACATGAAAGAGAAAAAAAACAGACAAGACAAAAAACAAATAGCAAAGTGGCACATTATAGTGCAACGATCTGTGTGTACATATCTTACTACCTATCTCTCTTATTCTCCATCTATGTATGTACATCTATTAGGTTGGTAAAATAGTAATTGTGGTTTTTACAATTATTTTCAACCTTTTAGAACCGCAATTACTTTTGCACCAACCTAATATTTTTCTCTGCTAAATTATAAACTTACTAAATTTGAGTGATAAACAGAAATAAACCAAAGTTAATTGCTATCATGAATATACTATTAATTCTAACATCTCTATTTTGGAATCTGTGAAAATTTATCGTTTTACTTATTTAGTTAATTCATATATAAGACAATATGGAAAAATACAAAACTCACCTATCTATATAAAAATAAGTCACAGAAT
Source organism: Rhinolophus hipposideros (assembly GCF_964194185.1). Taxonomy (NCBI): domain Eukaryota; kingdom Metazoa; phylum Chordata; class Mammalia; order Chiroptera; family Rhinolophidae; genus Rhinolophus; species Rhinolophus hipposideros. The sequence goes on from NC_138054.1 coordinate 58,012,506, forward strand.
TTTAGTGCTAAGTTATTTTAGAAATTGCTTTGTATAATTTCTTCATTTTACAATTAAAGAAACTTAAGTTAAAGTGATTAATTGACTAATTGGTAATTAATCAAAACAGTAGCATGGCCAGTCAGCAGTAACAGCCATATTAAAATTCATATTTCGTAACTTCTAGTTCAGTTCTCTCAAGAGAAAAAAAAGTTTCCATGCAACACCAACCATATATACAACTATATATAAATAAAGTACTCACTTCAAATGATTCATAAATAGCTGGTCTAGCAAGATCTCGATTTAGAAATATCTTGTTAGTTAAGCTACATACCAATTTGAATATAATCAAACTTTTGAAAATATATCTTGTTGAAGTTAGCGTGGCAACTAATTTAAATTCTCATCAATTAATCAAGATCATTGAAGCGTACTATATTTGAAGGAAAATCAAAACATACTGTGACTAAACAATCATTTTAAAGCACTGCCTATCAAGTTCAGAGAATACAATCCTTCATTCAAATCAATGACTAATCATTCACACTTATTTTAAAATGATAACAAAAAAATGTATGAAACCTATGTGCAGTATTACCTGTAGCTCCCAGTGGGTGTCCTTTTGAAATTAATCCACCACTAGGATTTATGACCCACTTTCCTCCGTAAGTATTATCTCCTCTATCAACCAGTTTTCCGCCTTCCCCTATAGAAGGAAAAAACATTCACAAATGTTAAAAATAAGATTGGAACAAATGATATGTTTAACTTCTATACAGCCAAGAATTTCGTGCAGCAAATATTTCTTAGCAGCTCAAACTAACATCAAATTGATATAAGCACATCTAAAAGTTAGGTAATAAATATTGAGTAATAAATTTTCAGAATATTTCCTAAATGAAACAAAGCATCTATTAATTCCTAAGAGCTCTCTGGCTTCCAAAACTGCTACAAATATAAAGAGATTCAGAGAACCAAAAGAAAAGAACTGAAATGGATACGATACTTTAAAATAATCATCAGCTTTAAAAATATATAATTTTGCCAAAATACATTCATTTCTCTACATTTTTAACTGTACTCATACCTGCTGTATAAATATTCTTAATAAACAGGAAAGAGGGAGGGAGGGAGACAGAAAAAAAAAGAGCACTTTGTGAAATAAAGGGAAGTGGCTGAAAATACTGTTGAGCCATAAATGTAAGTTTAAAAGAAAAAAAATTACAACACATGCTTGGCAGCTTCAACATTCCTATCAATTCCCTGGTCATTCTTCCAGGTGGTTAAGAAGTAAATAAAAATACATGAATTGTATAAAATATGTTGTGTCATTGGACTTAACCCCTGGTCGTTCTCAAAAGGTGAAAAGAATTCACAGACTTAGCATCAAATGAGGAGAGCAGAGCAAGGAAGTAAGTTTATTCAAGAAGAAAGAGGCCGCCTAGAGGTTGCTGGGGCAGAGGGCTGCACCTAACTTGAGGTTACCTTTTTCTTATATAGGAAAGTGTAGGTAAATTTCCTTATGGCAGGAGATGTGGCCTATAGACTTAGGTCATTTGATTGACATATGTTGGTTATATAACTAGTTTCTTTCTGCGCATGCTCTTACCCAGAATGCATACAGAAAAACCCACGGGGGGTGAGGGCAAGACTTAATGTTCATTCCATTCTAATTGCATTATAATTAGGCTAGAGTTCAATCAACAGGCAGGTTTTGGCAGTTTGTGCATGTGTGAAGAACCAGTTAAAACTAGTTGGGTCTTGTCTCTTTTTATGAGGGTTCAGACATCTTAGATTTATTTCTAGGGGATGAGCCTCCTGGGCTCATCCTGGGGAGGGGATGCAGGCCTGGGCAGCCCCCTTCAGGTTTGCTTTTATTAACTCTTTTCTGCCTTATCAAAATATTCTTCCAGATTATATTTCTGATAAAGTAACAAGAGGTGAGATCTCCAAATAAGGATGTTAATGGTGGCTGTGGTGCAATCAGAGGCAGTACCTCTAAGCACTCACTCTGTGCCAGACCTTGTTCTGATTATTTTACATATATTTACATAACTTAATCCTCAAACCTATGAGATAAAACTGACATATAACATTTTATTAGTTTCAAGTATACAACATAATGATTCTATGTATTTGTATACATTGTGAAATGATCACCACAATAAGTCTTGTTAACATTCAAGTTACAAGAGTTAACATTTGTAACATTTGTAACATTGTAACATTTGTAACATTTGTAGTTACAAAATTTATTTTTCTTATGATGGGAATTTTTCAGATCTACGCTCTTAGCAACTTTCAAATATATAATAGAGTATTATTAACTATAGTCACCAGGTTCTACATTACATCCCCATGACATTTATTTTACACGTGGAACTTCATACATTTTATTTCCCTTTACCCATTTTGTTCACCTCCCACCTCTGGGAACCACCAATCTGTTTGTGCATATATAAAGCTTGGATTTTGGGTTTTTGGGGTTTTTTTTTAGATTCCACATAAGTGAGATCTCATATATGTGAGATCATATGGTATTTGTCTTTCTCTATCTGACTTAATTCACTTAGCATAAACCCTCTAGGTCCATCCATGTTGTCACAAATGGCAAGATTTCATTCTTTTGTATGGTTGAATAATGTTTCACTGTGTGTATATATGTATCACATTTTCTTTATCCTTTCATCTGTTGATGAACATGGCTATTTCAATTATCTTAGTAAATAGTGCTGCAATGAACATGGGGGTGCATATATCTTTTTGAGTTAGTGTTTTTCTTTTCTTCAGTGAATAGAACACTACATCTAACAAAAAAGGAAAGCTAAATAAATATAATAGAAACATATACCATTTAATGGATTGGAAGATTCAACATTGTTGGAATGACCATTCTCTCTAAATGGATCTATAGATTCAATGAAAATTCCAGCAAGTTTTTTTTTTGTGTGTAGAAATTGATAAACTAATTCTAACATGTACACGGAGATGTAAAGGACCTAAAATAACCCAAATAATTATTAAAATGAAGAAAGATGGAGAATTTACCTTATTTGATTTCAAGACTATACAGTATAATATAGCATAATATACAGTATAATATAGGATAGTATAATGTAATATAGTATAGTATAAGTACAGTAGCCAATATAATTTGGTATTGGTAAAAAGATAAGACATGTAGATCAATGGAACAGAATAGAAATTCCAAAAATGGACCCTCATATATGTATGGCCAATTGATTTTTGACAAAGGTGCCAATGCAATTCAATGGGGGGAAAAAGGCTTTTCAGCAAATGGTGCTGGATATGTGTATAAAATAAAAAAAGATTAATATCGACCTTTATCTTACACCATACACAAAAATTTACTCAAAATGGATTTTATACTTAAATACAAAAACAATGAACCATAAGAAAATTAATAATTGGTATTTCATCAAATTTAAAAATTTCTGTTCTTCAAGACACACGATTAATAAAACAAAAAGGCAACAAATGACTTGTATGCAGAATATATATATGTATATGCATATACATATATATATATATATATAAATTCTTACCACATAATAAAAAAGACAACCCAATAATCAAAGGCAAAAGATCTGAACAGACACTTCTCAAAAGAAGATATATGATGACCAATATGCACATGAAAAGATGTTCAACATCATTAGTCATCAGGGATATGCAAATTAAAACTAAGACACCACTATATACTCTGTAGAATTGTTTAAATTTTTACAACTCACCCTATCAAGTGTTGGTAAGGATGTGAAGCCACTAAAACTTTCATACCCTGCGGGTAGTAATGGAAAATGGTACAACCACTCTATAAAATGGAAAAAAAAAAAATCTTCCAAATCACACCAACTAGTTTATCCATTTTCCTTTTTGTAAGTCTTTATTCAAACACAATCTGAAATAGTTGAAATTACAAATGTAATTTTATATCCTTTTTTCCCCACTTAACAGCATGTTGTAAGTACCCTTGATTTACATAATACAAATTATTTGTAAACTCTGCTATGTCAGTGTTAGTATTATCCAACACTACATGTTTTAAAAAGTCTAGTTTCTAGATAGCTTACATTCACTTTGCGCAGTGTGGCAGAGAAACGTGGAAGAAGAGGCAACAAATTAATTCCTTTATTTAATGGTGAAGATGAGATTTTCTCAGAGAAATTTACTAAGTTAATATGCATCTCATGAAAGACACTACCTTCTGGACAGAGTCCCAGTGCTTCATAAGTAAGGAGTTCATTGGGCGAGAAGCAATCGTGAAGCTCTATTACATCAACATCACCTGGTCCCAGGCCAGATTTTTCATAGCACTTTCTGGCAGCTTCTTTACTCATATCAAAGCCAACCTAAAACCAAAATCATATATAAATAAATTAAGTGCTTCAAAACTGGGACTTTTATATGAGGATTATAAGAGATTAATATGTATAACCTTAACAGTCAAGAACTGACCACACATATTGAAATAGCAGTTAATTCTACATTACACATGAAGTCCAAATAAAAGGATATCCAGGAGGGAGAATGTACATGTTAAATTTTGTACTATAAAGGACAGAATTTTAAATAAGATATATAAAAAGGACTCAAAATTCTTCAGGCTATATCTTATGCTAAGTTACAAAAACTCTATCAAACCACAATGTATAGTTGGATTAATTAATTGAAGAGATTTATCAACAGATCATTATAATTCAGATACATTGAAAAATAATGGGGGAATTTTTATATCAAAATAAACAATCTTCTTTTAGAAGATCATATGGGATTTAAAACTCTTTTCCAAAAACCATGCTCTTAACACCTCTTTGGTCTCAAATAACATGCAAACAACTTTTCTCCAAATAATAAAATTGTAGCATAATGAAAAATGTATTATAATAAAAAAAACCTAAGTATAAGTTCCACCTCTAGCACCCTAGCTTTGTGATCTTTGGCAAGTTATAGGGACATTTTCAAATTCAAAGCATTATTGTAAATTCATTTTTAAACTGTTTACCATATGTTTGTTTATATATGTGAGTATATATATATGTATGTATCTTATGTGTATGTATGTATGGATGGATGGATCTTCAAATATTCAACTAACTCTAGATCTGAATTCTCATCTTTTTCACTTCCTCCATTTTGTACTCAATCTTCAATCAGAATTTTTGACGCATCAAAAAAGTTCCCTGAAAACATATTTATTTTTTCTTTAACTCTTGTGTAAGACAGGAGTCCTGGGGATATTTAGCCAACTCAAAACAAAAATAAATAGCAAGTCTAGTTAGTTAATAAATTATCATATAATGATGATTGCTCTGATGATATAGGAAACATGTTCTCACCAGTTATTTTCCCCTAACACATTCTTAAGGATGGGTTACAATATTAAATTTTCTAGATCGATATTCAAGTAAATTACATCCAGAGCCAATAACATGATGTCACCTTGAAATTTTTAAACAGAAATCCCTTGAATAATTAATAAAACAGAATCTCAATAGCATAGGGAATAGAGTCAATGGAATTGTAATAGATATATACGATGTCAGAGGGGCAATAGATTGGGGGAGGGAGGTTATCACTTTCAGATGGGTGAAATGTCTAACTATTGCATAGCTTTGTACACCTGAAACTAATAAAAAAATTAAAATTAAATAAAATAAAACAGAATTTCAGACATACCATTTTAATGACGCTTTTTTCTTCAAATGAGCTTGGCAAATCAGTCATCATCTCTTGTGCCAAAATTTCTACAGCTTTGGAATGAAGGCCATACTTCTGTACAAATTCTTCACTAGCCAAAATTGCCGCTGCCGCACCATCTGAAGTGGGACTAAGAGGAGGTAAAAATAATTATTTATACCCAGTCCACCCTCAATCCTAAGATTTCATACTAGAAGTTCTTTCTGCGAAGAAAGGCTGAGTATGCTTGCTGTTCACTGAACGGCCTTCTTTGTGATATCTAGGGTTAAAACTTACACATGCTTCCCACGTGAGGGCTGAACCTCTATTAAGAATTTAAATGCTGTCAGTCACTGTTTTCTAAGAGTCTCTCCCCAAAATTTCTTATTGCAAAGAATCCTGGATTTCCTTCTGCCGATGCATAAGGCATCTTCTGGTGACTTCTGAGAAGTACACAAGGTTATTCTTATATTAGTACAATAAAGATTCTACTACTGTGTTTCCCCAAAAATAAGACCTAGCCCGACAATCATCTCTAATGTGTCTTTTGGAGCAAAAATCAATATAAGATGTGCTATTATGTTATAATATTATATTATATTATGCAATATTATATTATATTACATTACATTGCACTACATTACACCCGGTCTTATAGTAAAATAAGACCAGATCTTATATTAATTTTTGCTCCAAAAGATGCATTAGAGTTGATTGTCCGGCTAGGTCTTATTTTGGGGGAAACACGAAATAGGCCTAACCAGCTCCAACTCTGCCATCTCCCAAATAAGTCAGTCTCAAAATCCTTTTGGAAACTGGGAAAGGATGGAATAAGTCCATGATTTGGTTAAGACTTCTGAGATCTCAAAACAGATCTTTTCCTTAGAAGTTGTGAAGGAAAGGGGCAAACACACAAGAAGCCTTCTGTGAGTTCAGCTGGACTTTATAAATGGGCAGACCCTCATATTACAACAGATAAAAGCTGACCCCACTTGTTCACTTGATTCCGACCAGTACCTCCAGGGCACAGCCAGGTTAGCTAGGCATAGGAGCTACGGTCTACCACCTCAATATTCTGGGAGATATTGTCAAGCAATTTTCAAGATGCCACTATTATCATTATTACAGCTATGATTTTTTTCTTGTTTTACGTTTACTCTTAGCTACAATGACAGTAAAATTTCCTACGGTGGAAGTATACAACAAACAAAATGCTCAAGGGAAAAACCACTGGCCTCCTAAGTCACAGTTAAATGAATAAATACAATTAAAACAAAGTAGGAAGAAGTCATGAGAGAAGGAAGTAAAACACATGATTTTCCAAAAGATGAGACAGTCTGTCTCTAGGCAGAAGAAGGAAGTAAGGGCACGCACTCCAGAGTGAGGACTCCATTGGTAGAAGTTCTACAGAAGCTGATACAGATACAGTAAAGATATACCCAGATACGAAGCCTGAGGTTTACCCAATGGAGGGCGCAGGGGGCAAGCAGTTATTTCTATTAAATATTAAAATGTGTTTTTCTTACCAACATTGTAAGACAGTTAGAAAATCAAAAACTTCTCGCGATGTCATCACTTCATCTAAACTGTATTCCTTTTGGAACTGGGAATACCTAAATGCAAAATAAGTAGTTTCAGAATGGGAGATAGCAATTATAATTTTTGTTGAAGATATTCTGGTCCAGAAGTTAAAGAGAGAATAATATGTAAGTATTCTTTTCACAACCAAAAGACAGACTTTTATAAACAGTTTTAACCTTTAATAGTCATTTGAATTGAATTTTTTTAAAAATCCTAACTTCAAAACATTATATGCTGTATAAAAAAAAATTGCCTAATCTTTGCTCTGGGTTCCTATCATGAAGCTTCTAAAACCCTTGGAATTTCCTGAGTGACAAAAGTATCTTTGTTATGCTAAAAGGTGACTCTCCCTGGGTCTCTTAGCTGGGGGAGAGGAGGAGATAGGGGGTCACAAGAAAGAGAAAGACCAACCATGTGAATACAGGGTTGGGATTTTTGAGCCCAGGGAGAAAAGGGGGGCTGGAGATTGAGTTCAATCATGTGGCCAATGATTTAATAGAGGATGCCTGCATAATGAAGCCCCAATAAAAACTATGGACACTGAAGCTTGGTGGAGCTTACTGGTTGGTGAGCACCTTGATATGCTGGGAGGGTGATATGACCTGATTCCACAGGGGAGAGGGCATGGAAGCTCTACATTAGGAACCCTCCCAGACCTCACCCTATGTGCTCCTTTATTTGGCTGTTCCAGAGTTGCCCCCTTTATATAATACAGATGCTCCTCGACTTACAATGGAGTTACATCCCTATAAACCCATTGTAATTTGAAAATATCATACATCAAAAATGTATTTAAGGGGCCGGGCCTGCTGGCTCAGGAGGTTAGAGCTCTGTGCTCCTAACTCCGAAGGCTGCCGGTTCAATTTCCACATGGGCCAGTGGGCTCTCAACCACAAGGTTGCCAGTTCAATTCCTTGACTCCCGCAAGGGATGGTGGGCAGCACCCCTTGCAACTAAGATTGAACACGGCACCTTGAGCTGAGCTGCCGCTGAGCTCCCAGATGGCTCAGTTGGTTGGAGCGCATCCTCTCAACCACAAGGTTGCCAGTTCGATTCCTCGACTCCCGCAAGAAATGGTGGGCAGAGCTCCTGCAACTAAGATTGAACATGGCACCTTGGGCTGAGCTGCCACTGAGCTCCCGGATGGCTCAGTTGGTTGGAATGCATCCTCTCAACCACAAGGTTGCCAGTTCGACTCCCGCAAGGGATGGTGGGCTGTGCCCCCTGCAACTAGAAAATGGCAACTGGACCTGGAGCTAAGCTGCGCCCTCCACAACTAAGACTGAAAAGACAACAACTTGAAGCTGAATGGCCCCCTCCACAACTAAGATTGAAAGGACAACAACTTGACTTGGAAAAAAGGTCTGGAAGTACACACTGTTCCCCAATAAAGTCCTGTTCCCGTTCACCAATAAAATCTTTATAAAAAAATGTATTTAACATACCGAACATACTAGCTTAGCCTAGCTGGTTTCTACTGAATGTGTATCACTTTTATACCATAGTAAAGTCAAAAAAACCATAATTAAAACCATTGTAAATCAGGGACTGTCTGTACTGTAATCATGAATGCAGCACTTTCTTGAGTTCTGTGGGTCATTCTAGTGAATTACTGAACCTGATACGATCATGGGAACCCCTGAATTTATAGCCATTTGGTCAAAAGTACTTACTACCTGAGGACCTTATTTGCAGCTGGGATCTGTAGAAATATGTAACAGGGTATTTCTAATAACTGGTCAGCAAACAGAATTCACTTTCTTCACTACCCAAGCAAAACCTAATGCAAGAAGGTAGCAGCTAAAATTTCTGAGCCAAATCTAAAAGCCTATTCTTGGCAGTTCCAAAGAGTTTTAAATGCTGAAACTGACATTCAGAAATAGCAGTTGCCTATTTAATATAATTGAGGACTTATATAATAGAAAATCCATGCAAGCAAGGAACTTATCTGTCTTGTTCACTAGCAGCTAAAGCAATGTCTTGCACATATCAGGCTACTAAATACATATTAATACTTGTTGAGTGAATAAAATTCCTTTAGAAGAATACTGTAATGAGTGGATAAATAAGCACCTGGTAAGACACTCATTTAAATGAGAGAAAGACTTGGAAACGTTGATTCTCTGGGAAAAGTCAAAAGCTGGTCTTTGGAGCCTCAAAGCCAGGAAACTGCATTGCTGTGAATACCTCAGTATGTTGGCACAATTCTTTACTAGTTTCAGGAAATCCCAAGGATTTTTAATGGTTCTCCAGTTCTAAGGACAAAGAAATCAGCTCTAGACCAGCTTTATTGCCTCAAGACTGCTCATCTTAACTCTATTATTCAGTAACAGCAACGTTTTATTGAGCATATACTATGTTCCAATACCCTGCCAGATACTGAAGATACAAAGATGAGATATAATCTCTGCTCAAGGATGATCATCAGAGGAGAAAGACTCATAAATAACTAAGTATGATACAGTGTGATGTGCTATAATAGAAGCATAGAGACTCATAGAGACAATAAAGCTCATGAGAAAAAAGAATTATGCCTACGAAGCTGTAAGAAGCTGTTAAAAGAAGCAACGAAGTTGTGGTATATATACACAATGGAATACTATTCGGCGTTAAGGAAAGATGATATAGGAACATTTGTGACAATATGGATGGATCTTGAGAGTATAATGCTAAGCGAAATAAGTCAGACAGAAAAAGCAGAGAACCCTATGATTTCACTGATGTGTGGTATATAAACCAAAAACAAGACAAACAAATGAGAAACAAAAACTCATAGACACAGACAATAGTTTAGTGGTTACCAGAGGTTAAGGGGGGTGGGGGGTGGGAGATGAGGGTAAGGGGGATCAAATATATGGTGATGGAAGGAGAACTGACTCTGGGTGGTGAACACACAATGGGATTTATAGTTGATGTAATACAGAATTGTACACCTGAAATTATGTAATTTCATTAACAATTGTCACCCCAATAAATAAATTAAAAAAAAAAAAAAAGAAGCAACGATATTTGGCTTGGAACTTCATGGGTAAGTAGATGTAAACCAAACAAAAGAATGGCAAGAAGGATATTCCAGGGAGAGCTAACAGCCTAAGTGAAAACACAGAAGCAAGTTCTATATAGCACATTTAGGAAAAACCTAGTAATCTGGTAAGGCTAGAGATTAGGAATATATAGAGAAGTGGTGAAAAATAAGACTGACAGAGTAGAATGGGGCTTGCATTAGCTTTTCAAGTAGTAAAGTCAAATGAAGAAATTTGGATTTTATCAAAAAATAGGAATTCACTAAAGCTTTCACAATACCCTTAGATCTAGGACTCAGAATTAGATTATTTATTAATTAGACATGCTCTAAATTCAAGTATCAATTTAAAATTAGGAGGATGAGGAGAACTAGCATGAAATACTAGGAATATGTGGTAATGATCCACTTGTATAAAATGTTCCTTGTCACGGTTTTATGTTTATTAAATATGGCAAACATTGTTAATAATTCAGAAACAATTTACTGAGTACCTATTACGTTCCAACCTCTGAGCTAAGAATTAAAGATAACAAATGGCTCCTCCCCTCCAGGAGTTTATACTTAGGAGGAGGAAAAATACAAACATTATTTTTCCACTACACAGAATGATCCTGAGAAAGTTGCCTAATTTCTGTAAGCCTCGTTTTCCTTACCTGTAAAATGAGAAAAAAATCTCTACCTTATAGGATCCCTCAGAGGATAAAATGGAACATGTACATAAAAGTACCTAGCACAGTGACACAGAGTTGGCATTTAATAAAGCTAGCTATTATTCTTTTATTGTCTCGTATTGCTTTTGTACAGAATCTAGTTATATGGCACTAATTCAATTCCCAGTGAATCAATTTTATTTAGCAACCATTAAGTACAGTTATGAGCCAGGCATTGTGCTAGGCACTAGAGATTCAAAGATGAATGACCTGCAATACACACAATGTAATTTTACTTCAGGATATAAATAACCACATTAATCTACCAGAATAAGAGTTAATGACACCAACATAATCAAAATGCATTACTGAAGTAATACTGGTAATGTAATATAATGTATGTAAAATGGCTACTAATATGCATTTTACCAACGTTTTAGTTGAACAAAATAAACTAAAGAATGGCTTAAAATGGTGACTGCTTATCTCCAACTAAAATTGTTACAATAAATTTTATTCACTAGAGTTGCAATGTATGACCACTACATCTTTTAATACTAGCCATTCACACTATTTCTTAAAAGAATCATTAAGCTTAAATGGTTTTCTAAATACAAACAGACCAAAACCTAAAACTGAAAAGAAATCAAAAGTTTACTAGGGCACAAGCCTTTTATAAGAAAAAAGAATAAACCATTCTGGTTAATATCTTTGAGGTCTTGTATTAGCCTTTCAAGTATTAAAGTTGCATGTTATACAGCAGATAACCCAGATTTTCACTATTTCACATATCTGAAATACTTACGGATTATTAATTGAATGTTTATGATTTTTCCATCCAATTTTTGCAAAGTGTTCAACTTTTGTTCCTGTAGAGAAAGTAAATATCTGTTAGTTAATGTTTTTCTGTGGCTTGTGAACAAATGTTACAATGGTAGTGAGCATCCTGCTAAATATTTCCACATTTTCCCTTGCATAGGTATCAGTTTTGAAGGCGTCAACATTAGTCCCTCAACAAATATTTCTTTATAATTAAACTTGGGTATGTGTAATAAATTGAATCAACTAATAGGCATACAATATGAAAAACAGTTCAAACAGCCCTGTTCTACCTCATATAACTAGGGTCCAAATTAAAAAACCAGAAAATATAGCCTGCGACCACAGTGGTTTTAAGCAAAAAAGAGCACTGCCAGCAATTCTTCAAGAAGTCTGCCCAAACATCCCAATGCTCCTGGACTAAGTGAATTTCACAATTCACACTACCCTCCAGGGCCTGCTTTACCCTTCAGGGCCTGCTTTTCTTCTCTTTCCTTACAAGGCAGAAGGGTCTTTGGAAGAGTTACATCCCAACAAGAAATATGTATGCTTTTCAAATTCCTTAAAAGAAAGTTAAAGAATAGTGTCAGGAAAACAAAAGCAATCATATTAATGAAGTAAAATTTATCAAAATCTTTTTCACTGTTTTTAAAAAGACCAAACAGAATAAAACAGCTTTGCATTCTCCTTTGAAGCTAGAAAGACCAAAGAAGGGAAAAGTCTACTGATTAGAGCTAATGATGTTATGTTAAAAATGTCACAGTAAAGTGGAAAGTCCCCATTTCTGTTTTGTCTCTATCTTCTCTGCCAAGGAGAACGACCTTAAGAGCAGAAATGACATGAATATAATTGAGTCCATCTTATCTCAATTCTAATTTTAAAAAGGGAATAAGGTAAATTCTATCCACACTGGTGATCTCACACCAGTAAGAGTGGTGATCAAGAGGCAGCCAATATGGGTTCACTAAGAACAAGCCACATCACATTAATATCTTTTTAAATTTCCTAGCAGGTCATACAACTCATAGTTTGAAAAATTCTGGTCTAAGTTTAGAGTTATGGTAACAAAATGAAATGGAAGGAAGAAACAGTTTGGAGGTAGAATTGCTACTATAGTGAAGGACTGGAGTTGGAGAAAGGGAGGGAGAAATGTCAAAGATGACTCATGTTTCTGCTTTGAACATCTGAATGTATGTGCCTCTTCAGGAAAACTAGAGGAGGAACAAGTTTAAGATGATGGGAGAACAGAATTAAGAGTCTGCATTTGAACGTGTTACATTTGAGAAACCTGTTAAATACAAAAACAGAGATGCCAAGATACCAACCGGATACATAAGTATAGAGGACATCAACTATCTATCCTAAGTTTGTCCCCCACTCCCCACAAGTATATTACCTTGTTTTCTTTTCTTCATAGGACTAATGATTGCCTGAAATTATCTTAGTTTTTTATGTGTTATAGTCTCTCCCCTACTAGAAATTTAAGCAAAAACCTCACAGCTCATTTGCTTATTTATTGCTTGTGAATGAATGCAGTAATGTCTCTAATTCTTTCTCCCTCCTGAATGTCCTTTGCTCTCTGACTGTGCCGTTTCCAACCACAAAAGAAGTGGAGTGTATTCCCCTATCCCTTGATTCCAAGTTTGTCATGTGACTGGCTTTGGTCAACAACTTAAGTCTCAAAAGGCCTTGCATGTTGCAGATTACTCTCTTGTGTTTCTGCTTTCACCATGAAAGGGATATTCCAGGATTGGCCCTCTGGTCCTGGGAGGGGGAAGAGCCACATAAACTAGTCAAAATAAGACTAGAACAGAGTCTCCAACCAACCTACAGTCATATGATTAACCCAGACAAGAAGAGCTGAGCTCAGCTTAGATCAGCTGATTCCTAGTCAATCTAAAAACTTGTGAATTATAACAATAAGTAATTGTTTAAAATCACTGAGTTTTTGAGTGGTTTATTACACCGCAATAGCTGACTGATAGACTGCTATATTTCAGTGCCTAGAACAGTGAGCGGAATATAATGAGAGTTCAATAATGTTTTAAATGAATTATTTAATTGAAAAAGAAATGAATAAAGAATAGCCAAAGAAGTAAGAAAAATCAGGAGAATAAGATGTCACAGAGGCCAAGAAAAGAGAATGGTTCAAAAAGAAAGTGATCAAAACTGATTAATGCAGCTGAGGTCTCTTAGGACTGAAAAGTATTTACTGGATACGGCAACATGGTAGCCTTGAGAAAGCAGGGAAGCCAGACTGGAATGGACTGGGTTAAAAATGCATTAAAAATAACTACAAGGAAGAAAATTGCTAAGGCCAAAGACTGGCAGTGCTTCTATATAATCCCACCATTCTTCTTTGATGATTTTTTCCCTTTCTGATTACTTGACTTTGACTATCAAACTCAGGATACTTTTCCTACAGAGAATAGGAATGCTGAACTTTCAAGCATGAAAATTTTCTTTCTTATATCACAGTACACAATAAGGCACTGGTTGAGAGTCATACAATGAAAAATAAAAATCCTATCTGCACTATCCCATGCTTTAAATGGCTAAGGCAGGCTAATCACTGACCATCAGTCAAAAAACTAGCATGTTTACCTACAAAATAAAAATCAACTATGAAATTTAAATCTCATAAAACACTATGGAATGACAGATGATGATAAACTAAGTATTAAGAATAAAATTTGACTATAGAAACCTACTACCAAGAACAGCTTTAAGTCTCATTATCATATTCAGAATTAATGAACAATTTATTGTCCTTGATTAAAGAAGATAAGATTTATGTTATTTTTCCTATTTCAATTTCTGGTTTTGGAGCATTCTGGTACTTCCCATATTATATCCTATATATAAATACTTTCTCTACAACTAAATTCTGAAGAAACAGATTGCTTCTTCAACTTAATGCAAAAACCATTTTATATCTTATATATCCTGGCATTCTAAATAACATTTATTATTTAGTTCTTTAATAAATACCTGTTATTTTGCATTATCTGTTATTTCACATCACAAGTATACAACTACCAATGAGCCTTAAAGTTTTTTTTAGCATACCATATTTTTCCATGTGTTCTTTTCCGGCACACCCAAACATCTGAGCAGCAATTGGTTGGGGAGACAATTCATACTTATTGAGCAGAACCTCAAGATGTTTATCCATTGGATTGGTCCGATTTAAAGACTAAAAGAAAGGGGGAAAAAAACAAATTTAATAAGTACTTGACATGACAGTGTCTCTTTCAACTATTACTGTGTTACTGAGACATTTGCTTATCCTAAGTGCAATGTAAACCAACAATGGACAATGTGAATAAAATCATTCAGGAAATGTTTTGCACAAAAACATGGCAAGGAAAACAATCCAATGAACAAAGAGGCATAATTCTTTCAAGAAATACTTGTCAATGTATGTGCCAATAACTACTCAAAGTGGATAAAACATGAAATCTCTGCTCATCTGGCATTTACATTTGAGGGGGGGAGAGGATGGGAGGTGACAAGGACAAAAATAAATAAAAATGTAAATAATAATGCTATAAATAATAAATCCAAGACTCAGAGAGAAAGAGATATCAAATAAATAAAATCAGAAACGAAAAAGAAGTTACAACTGATACAAAGTAATAGAAAAGATCATGAGACTGCTATGAACAATTACACGCCAACAAACGTAGAAGTCAACGTAGAAGTCAACGTAGGGTCAACGTAGAAGAAATGGATAAATGCCTACAAACATACAATCTTCCAAGACTAAACTATGAAGAAATAGTAAATCTGAATGACCAATTACTAGCAAGGAGATTGAGTCAGTAATAATAATAATAATAATAATAATAATAATAATAATAATAATAAACTCTCAGCAAACAGAAGTCTAGAACCAGATGGCTTCACAGGTGAATTCTACCAAATATTCAAAGATTTAATACCTATCATTCTCAAACTCTTCCAAAAAAATTGAAGAGCAGAAAATGCCTCCAAACTCATTTTACAAGGCCAGCATTACTCTGATACCAAAATAAAATTACAGGCTGATATCTCTAATGAACACAGATGCAAAAATTCTCAACAAAATATTAGCAAACAGACTTCAACAATACATTAAAAGGATCATACACCATGTTCAAGTGGGATTTATCCTAGGGGTACGTGAATGGTTCAATATCTGCAAATCAATCAATGTGATACACCACACTAACAAAATGACGGATAAAATATGATCATCTCAATAGATGCAGAAAAAGCATTTAACAAAATCTAACACCCATTTATGATAAAAACTCAACAAAGTGGGTATAGAGGAAATATACCTCAAAATATTAATAATAAAAGCCATATATGACAAACCCACAACTAATATCATACTCAATGATGAAAAGCTGAAAGCTTTCCTCTAAGATCAGGAACAAGACAAGAAGGCCCACTCCACCATTATTGAACATAGTATTAGAAGTTCTAGCCACCACCGTCAGACAAAAAGAAATCAAAATTATCCTAATTGGAAAGAGGTAAAACTCACAATTTGCAAATGACATGATACTATACATATGAAACCCTAAAGACTCCACACCACACACATACACATACACACACACATACACACACACACAGAATAAATGAATTCAGTGAAGTTGCAGTATTCAAAATAAATATACAAAAAACTGTGGTGCTTCTATACACAAATATCAAACTATCAGAAAGAGAAATTAAGAAAACAATCCCCGACTGAGAAAGACAAATAACATATGATCTCACTTATATGTGGAATCTAAAGAACAGAATAAACGAACAAACAAAACAAAATAGATTCAGAAATACAAGGAAAAAACAAAACTGATGATTGCTACGTGGGATTGGGGGTAGGGATGGGAAGAAGGTGAAGGAATTAAAAAGTACAAATTGGTAGTCACAGTATAGTCATGGGGATATGAAATACAGTATGGGGAATACAATCAATAAAGTTGTAAAGATTATGTAGGGTACCAGACGGGCAATGGACTTATCAGGGAGATCACTTCACAGGCTGCGTAGATACCTGACCACTGTGCTATACACCTGAAGCTTAAGTAGAATAATATTGAATGTCAATTATAATTAAATACACACACACACACACACACACACACACACGATCTGACAAGTCTGCGAACTTGTTGCAAGAATATTGCTAACCTTTTTTTGATATCACAGGGATTATTCATTATGAATTTGTACCAACTGGACAAACAATTAACCAAGTTTACTATTTGGAAGTGCTGAAAAGGCTGAGTGAGAAAGTTAGACGAAAACAACCTGAACTTTTTGCCAACAATTCACGGCTCTTGTATCACAACAATGCACCAGCTCACATGGCACTATCTGTGAGGGAGTTTTTAGCCAATAAACAAATAACTGTACCCTACTCATCTGATCTGGCCACCAATGACTTCTTTCTTTACCCGAAGACAAAGGAAATATTGAAAGGAAGACATTTTGATGACATTCAGGACATCAAGGGTAATATGATGACAGCTCTGATGGCCATTCCAGTAAAAGAGTTCCAAAATTGCTTTGAAGGGTGGACTAGATGCAGGTGTCAGTGCATAGCTTCCCAAGGGGGGTACCTCGAAGGTGGCTGTAGTGATATTCAGCAATGAGATATGTAGCACTATTTCTAGGACGAGTTCACAAACTTAATTGTCCGACTTTGTGTATAGTCACAGGATGTACAGCATAGGGAATAGGGTCAATGGTATTGTAACGGCTATATACGATGTCGGAGGGGTAGTAGATTGGGGGTTATCACTTTGTGAGGGGTGTAAATGTCTAACTATTACATTGCTTTGTATACCTGAAAGTAATAAAATAAATAAATAAACTAAAACAATCCCCTTTACAATTGCATCAAAAAGAATAAAATACCTAGAATATATATTTAAGGAAATGGAAGACCTGTACACGAAAACTATGATACTGTTGAAAAAAAACTGAAGAAGACACAAATAAATGGAAAGACATTTCATGTTCATGGATTGGAAGAATTAATATGGTTAAAATGTCCATACTACCCAAAGCAATCTAGATTCAATGAAATCCCATTCAAACTTACAATGACATTTTTCACACAACTAGAGCAAATAATTCTAAAATTTGTAAAATAAAATGGCAAATACTGACAGTTGGAGAAAACATTTGTAAAACATATCTAACAGGAGGTTGTACCTATTTAGAATACATAAAGAACTGTTACAACACAAAAATAAGAAAATAACCAAATAAAATTGGGTAAAATTTTTGAATAGTTACTTCATCAAAGAAGTTATACCAATGGCAAATAAAAAACGAAAAGATGCTCAATACCATTAAATATTAGAAAATATTAGAAAAAAGCAAATATTTCAGCGGTAAGAAAAGATGAAATAGGACCATTTGTGACAACATGGATGCATCTTGAGATTATAATGCTAAGCGAAATAAGTCAGACAGTAAAAAGCAGAGAACCATGTGATTTCACTGATATGTGGTATATGAACCAAAAACAAGACAAACAAATGAGAAACAAAAAAAGTGTAAAACTTATAGTCAGAAAACTAAGGACATTGTTAAAAGACATATTAAAAGATCTAATTTAAATAAATGAAAGGACATTCCATGCTCATGAATAAAGACTTCAAATTGTTCAAATGGCAGTGCTCCTCAAATTGATATACAGATTAAATACAATACCTATCACAATCCCCACTGGATTCTATGCGAATACTGATAAGCTGATCCTAAAACTCATATGAAAACTCAAGGGACACAGAATAGCCAAAAGAATCTTGAAAAAGAACTTATAGGATTTTTACTTTCTGATTTCAAAACTTACTAAAAAACTACAGTAACCAAAACAGTGTGGTATTGGCATAACGACATATAGCCAATGGAATAAAATTGAGAGTACAGAAATAAACTCTCACAATTACATTAAATTTATCTTCAACAAGGGTGCCAAGAAAAGTCAATGGGGGGTGGAAGGATAGTCTTTTCAATAAATGTTGCTGGGGCAACTGAACATATACATGCAAAAGAATGAAGTTGAACTCCTTACACCTCACACCATATAAAAATATTAATTCAAAATGGAACAAAGACCTAAATGAAACAGCTAAAACTATAGAATTATTACAAGAAAACATAACAGTAATTTTTTAAGACCTTGGATTTGGCAATGGTTTCTTAGATATGACACCAAAAGCAGAAGCAACAATAACAAAAAAAAAACAGATAAATTGAAATTCATTAAAATTAAAAACTTTTGTGTCTCAAAGGACACAGTTAAGAAAATGAAAAGACAAGCCACTAAATGGGAGAAAATATTTGCAAATCATCTATCTGATACGGGACTTGTATCTAGAATATATAAAGAACTCTTACAACTTAATAATAAAAAGAACCTAATTTAAAAATGGGCAAAGGATCTTAATAGACATTTCTCCAAAGAAGATACACAAATGACTGTTAAATACATAAAGAATACTGAATATCATTAGTCATCATAGAAATGCAAATAAAACCACAAGGAGATACCACTTCACACCCACTAGGATATCTATAATAAAAAAGACTGGGGCCGGCCTGGTGGCTCAGGCAGTTGGAGCTCCATGCTCCTAACTCCGAAGGCTGCCAGTTCGATTCCCACATGGGCCAGTGGGCTCTCAACCACAAGGCTGTCAGTTCGATTCCTCGAGAACCATAAGGGATGGTGGGCTGCGCCCCCTGCAACTACTGATTGAACACGGCACCTTGAGCTGAGCTGCCACTGAGCTCCCAGATGGCCCAATTGGTTGGAGCGTGGGCTCTCAACCACAAGGTTGTCAGTTCGATTTCCCGCAAGGGATGGTGGGCTGCGCCCCCTACAACTAGCAACAGCAACTGGACCTGGAGCTGAGCTGCACCCTCCACAACTAAGACTGAAAGGACAACAATTTGAAGCTGAATGGCACCCTCCACAACTAAGACTGAAAGGACAACAACTTGGAAAAAATCCTGGAAAAATACACACTGTTCCCCAGTAAAGTCCTGTTCCCCTTCCCAAATAAAAACTTTTTTAAAAAAAAAGAGTGTTGACAAGATGTGGCAAAATTGGAACCTTCATTGCTATGGACTGAACTGTTTCTCCCCAAAATTCATATGTTGAATCTCTAACCTCAATGTTACTGTATTTGGAAATAAGGCTTTTAGGAGGTAATTAAAGTTAAATGAGGTTATAATGGTGTGGTCCTAATCCTTAGGATTGATGGCCTTATTAACATAGAAAGATCTCTCTCTCTCTCTCTCTCTCTCTCTCTCTCTCTCTCTCTCTCTCTCTCTTTCTGTCTCTCTCACTCTCTCTCCCCCTCCTTTCCCTTCTTCTCTCCCTCCCCACCCCCAAAATGTACTGACCAAGAAAAAGGCCATGTGAAGACACAAGGAAAAGGAGGGAGGCCATTTGCAGGCTAGGAAGGGAGCCCTCACCAGGAATCAAATTGGCTGGTATCTTAATCTTGGACTTTCCAGCCTTCAGAACTGTGAGAAGTAAATTTCTGGTGTTCAAGTCATCTAGTCTACGATATTTTGTTATGGTAGCCCAAGCAGACTAATACCCTCATACATCATTAGCAGGACTGTAAAATGGTGTGGCAATTAGGAAAAGCTTGGCAGTTCAAAATGTTAAACAAAGAGTTATCATTTGATCCAGCAATTCCACTCCTAGATATGAAAACATATCCCCACATAAAATCTTGGATACAAATATTCATAGTAGCAATAACAAAAGGCACATATGGAAGCAACTTAAATGTCCATCAATTGATGAATGGATAAACAAAACATGATATAATCATACAATGGGATATTATTTGGTAATAAAAAAGAATGTTGTAGTGATATATGCCACAACATAGAACTTTAACTAAGTGAAAGAAGCCAGACACAAAAGACCATGTAGAGTATGATTCCATTTATCTGAAAAATCCAAAATAGAAAAATCCATAAGACAGAAAGTAGATTAGTGTTTATATAAGGCTGGGTTGCGGGTAGACAGAAAAGGAGAAGGACTACTGGCATGTTTAGGGTTTCTTTTTAAGATGTTGAAAAGTCTAAAATTAGACTGCAGTCAGTTGCACAATTCTGTGAATATACTAAAAATCACTGAACTGTACACTTTAAATGGGTGAATTTTAAGGTGTGTGAAATCAACAAGAAGTGCTGACATCAAGAACCATATCAATATCAACTTATAAGAACAGAAGCCTTTAAGTCCCTTTCTTAGCTACACTCAGATCTGAACAGAAAAACTTTACATGCAAACTACATATGTAATTATAAGTTGTCAAAAAGCAATATTACAAAAGAACAAGGAACAGGTAGAATTAATTTGAATATAATTAACCCAGTATGTCCAAAATATTATGATTTCAACATAAAGAAATATAAAAATTATTGAGACATTTTACATTCTTTTTGCATACTAAATCTTTAAAATCCAGCGTATACTTTATGCTTACAACACATCTCAACTTGGATGCTAAATTTCAATCAGAAATATTTGGTCTATATGTAGACTTCATAAAATCTGCAGTTGTAAGAGTAGATTCACATCCTCAAATTATTTTAAATATACTTAAAAGATTTCCAGTAACTGAACTGAGTTATTACTTTAACTTTAATTAAAATAAATAAAATTTAAAACAGTTCCTTAATTTTATTAACGACATTTTAAGAGCTCAATAGTTAAATGTGGCTAATGGCTACTTGCCATTTACGACGTCTGGCAATTAAGTTCACAAACTCATTCTAGAAAAAGTGCTACATACCTCATTGCTGAATATCACTACAGTCACCTTCGAAGTACTCCCCTTGGGAAGCTATGCACCGACACCTGCACCTAGCCCACCCTTCAAAGCAATTTTGGAACTCTTTTTCTGGAATGGCCATTAGAGCTGTCATCGTATGACGCTTGATGTTCTGAATGTCATAAAAATGTCTTCCTTCCAATATTCCCTTTATCTTCGGGTAAAGAAAGAAGTCATTGGGGGCCAGATCAGGTGAGGAGGGAGGGTGTTCCAATACAGTTACTTGTTTACTGGCTGAAAACTCCATCACAGACAGTGCCCTGTGAGCTGATGCATTGTCGTGATGCAAGAGCTATGAATTGTTTGCGAAAAGTTCACATCGTCTAACTTTTTCATGCAGCCTTTTCAGCACTTCCAAATAGTAAACTTGGTTAACTGTTTGTCCAGTTGGTACAAATTCATAATGAATAATCCCTCTGATATCAACAAAGGTTAGCAACATTGTTTTGACTCTTGATTTGGACTGACGGAGTTTTTTTTGGTTGTGGAGAATTGGCTGACTTCCTTTGTGCATTTTGATGCTTTGTTTCAGGGTCCTATTGGTACACCCATGTTTCATCACCAGTGATAACACGGCCCAAAACATCACCTTGCCTCTCCAAAAGATCTTGGCAAACTTCGACTCTCCTTTGCTTTTGTTCATCAGTAAGCTCCTTCGGGACCATTTTTGCACACACCTTTCTCATGTCAAGATTTTCAGTTAACATTTCCTAATTGTTTCTCTATCAATGTTTACTTGGTCTGCTATGCTTCTCATAGTCAGCTGACGATTCTGATACACAATTCGACAAATTTTTGCACTGTTTTTCATCAGTTCTGCTTGTTACTGGCTTCCCTGAACTCTCTTCATCAATGACTTGTTCTCTCCCCTCAGAAAAACATTTAATCCACTTGTACACTGCCATTTTCTTCATGGCATTATCCCCATAAACTTGGACTAACATGTCCCTGATTTCACATCCACTCATGCCAAGTTTAACTAGAAATTTAATGTTTATTCATTGCTCTAATTCAAGCTCGAACATTGTCGCGACGGCACATAAACATATGCAACAACAATAATGAACAACACTCAGGAAGACACCGCCACACATTGACACAAACACAGCTGTGAGACACTGATATACGAAGGTTATGAAACCTTACCGAGCTGTTTGTACAGTGCTGCCAATGTAAGCAAGCGCACAGTGGCAAGTTCGCAAACTTAGTTGTCAGACTTCATAACGTTTGTTTGTTATGAAGAGCATTCCCAGTGGAACAAGTATTCTTCTTAGTTCAAAGTAATAATTCTCCCTTATATAAGAAGAAATTATTATTTTTGTTTCTAGCATACCCATAAAAAGGGAAAAAGTTAAGACACATGATCTGGAGGGAAATACATAGGATCAGAAACCAAAATTTAACAGCACAGCAGGAGTGGGAAATTAAGGCCTCTGCTATAGAGACCCATCTAGGGGCCATAAATAGAAACAGCAAGTTATTTTGTTATATTCAAATAGATTGTTCAATCACCTAACTTTTACATACATAATAGAAATACAAAATCGTATTCAATAAATTCAACTACAAATTGCTGTAAGTTAAAAAATGAATAAGGAAGGAAGAGAAGAAAAAGAAGAACAAGAAAAAAACAAAGGAGAAATGCAGATGCTGATGGGATTAGGGTGTTGGTTAAACGTCCAAAAAAAAGGAGGTGATGTCAGAGAGATAAAAAGGAGGATAAGACAAAGTATGAACGAGAAAGGGGGAAAGAAGAAACTCACAGTGGAAGAAAAGGAAGAAAATGATAGGTTCTCCACGTATAGCAAAAAGTTTATATTTGGATTAAAAGATCTAGTCTTACTTATATCACTACCATGTTTACCTGAAAATAAAAACTAGCCGGACAATCAGCTCTAATGAATCTTTTGGAGCAAAAATTAATATAAAACCCAGTATATTATATTATATATCATACCACATCATACTCAGCCTTATATTATAGTAAAATAAGACTGGGTCTTATATTAATTTTTGCTCCA
This sequence comes from Rhinolophus hipposideros, assembly GCF_964194185.1. NCBI lineage: Eukaryota > Metazoa > Chordata > Mammalia > Chiroptera > Rhinolophidae > Rhinolophus > Rhinolophus hipposideros. The sequence goes on from NC_138054.1 coordinate 58,036,153, forward strand.
AAAGATGCATTAGAGCTGATTGTCTGGCTAGGTCTTATTTTCGTGGAAACACGGTAACTACTAATAGGGTACTATATCACTGGGTAATTCACTCTGGGCTTCATGGATTCTCTTTACCTGCAAAATATCTCTAGGGCCACCTCTAGCAAAAACATTGTCTAAACTGCTCGTCTGCTCTAGAATCTATCCCACAGAAATAATAGCTTGAGTAAGTAAAGATATATACAAGAATGTTGGGTGCAGCACTGTTGACCAAAATGGACATTTTGGAGAAGACCAAATTTCAAGAACGTTTTGGCATGGACCAAATGTCTCTGTGGACATTTTCGACAGGACCAAAATATCTGCTAATATAGTCATTCCAACATCCTTAACTTGGTTCATGATGTTTTCTCCCATACCTAGAAAGATCTCATCTTCCCTACTGTTAATTATCCTTTGTATTATACAATAATTTTATATAATTATTATCCCTTAATTATCTCTAAGACTCAATCTAACTTCTACCACTTTCTTAAAATGGTCTCTAAGGGAGAAAAAGAAACAGCTCTTGTTGATTTGATGTCTATTATGTGGTAGACACTATTATGATTACTAAGAGATACTATAACACACTATTTAACTTAATTTGGGGTAGAGGTTCTTTAATGTTTGAATTGAGAAAATTGAATCAGATTGCGCTCAGGAGTTAGATAACAGTGTATCTCAGATAAACAGGCTAAAAGTTATTTTCAACTCATTTTCTTACAATGATTCTATTTTTATATTGTAGTGTCTTCTACAGGAAAATCTGAATTTACCAGAGAGATCAATTCCTAGGTATTCATGTTTTAAACAGTCATTAATTACATAATTTAAGAACCAATTCCCCTCAGGCAGGTGTATATATATCAGAAACTAACTACCTAACACTGGAAGAACAAAATTAAAAAGTAGGAACCATTATCAAATGATTATTACTAAAATGAAGATTACTTTAAAAATAAATAAAATAGTATTAAATTAAAACACAACTCTTTAAAATCATGTCGATAAACAAATTCAAAGGTCTTTAGTCTTTAAGTTGTCAAAAATTGCTTAAAAATTGCTTCAATTTGCTTTAAAATTTGTAACTGCTTTTTTACAAACAGAATGCAAAATTCTTTCTAAAGCTGATATGAACCCAAAACTCAAAATCCATAGATATACAAAACAAATATCTATAACCTTCTGTTCTAGTAACAGTCTTCATACAAAGAAGATACTAATACTCAATCCACTATTCTACTTTTGTTTTGTTTTGCAGTTTCACTGTGACATGCCTATGCATGCATTTCTTTTTATTTATCCTACTTTGGATTCACTATGATTTTTCAATCTGTATATTAGTGTCCTTTGCCAGTTCAAGAAAATTAGCAGCCATTATCTCTTCAAATAAAGCCTATGCCCTACAAAAGAGCCAGAAAACAATTAACAAAATAGTAATAAGTACATGTCTACCAATAATTACTTTAAATGTAAATGGGCTAAATTCTCCAATCAAAAGACACAAATGGATAAAAAAAAATAACACCCATCCAAATGCTACCTACAAGAGATTCACTTCAGACATAAGGACACACACTGACTGAAAGTGAAGAGATAGAAAAAGATATTCCGTGCAAATGGAAACCAAATGAAAGCGGGGTGACTATACTTATATCTGACAAAATAGACTTCAAAACAAAGACTGTATTAAAAGACAAAGAAGGTCATTATATAATGATAAAGGGGTCACTCCAACAAAAGGATATAACATTTGTAAATATTTTTATACACCCAAGAGCATCTAAATATATAAAGCAACATTAACAGACAAGGGAGAAATAGATACCAATACAATAATAGTAGAGGACTTTAATACCTCATTTGCATCAATGAATAGATTATTCAGACAGAAAATCAGTAAGAAAACATTGGCCTTGAATGACACATTAGACCAGACAGACTTAACAGACATATACAGAATATTCTATCCAAAAGCAACAAAATACACATTCTTCTCAAGTGCACAGGGACCATTCCCCTAGACAGATTATATGTTAGGCCACAAAACAAGTCTTAATAAATTTAAGAAGACTGAAATCATATCAAGCAACTTTTCCAACCACAATGGTATAAAACTACAAATCAATTTCAAGGAGAAAACTGGAAAATTCACAAATGTTGTATGTGGAGACTAACATGTTATCAAACAACCGATGGGTCAAAGAAGAAATCAAAAATCAAAACAATATCTTAAGACAAATGAAAATGAAAATACAAAATTACCAAAACTTGTGGGATGCAGCAAAAGCAGTTCTACGAGGGAAGTTCATAGCAATAAACACCTACATTAAGAAACAAGACTGATCTCAAATAAACAATCTAACCTTACACCTCAATGACTAGAAATGAAAAAAACAAATCAAGCTCAAAGTTAGTGGAAGGAAGGAATTAACAAAAATCAGACTGGAAAGAAATAAAATACACACTAAAAAATAAAATAGAAAAGACTGATGAAATTAAGAACTGGGTTTTTAAAAAATAAATAAATAAACAAAATGCCTATGCCTTATTTTCTCTCCCACCACTTCTCCATTAATTCCAATTAAACATTTATTATACCTTAGCACACTATCTTCCATAGACCTTAACTTCCTGCCAATTTTCCATCTTCTTTCTCTCTATAGCATATTCTAAGTAATTACTTTAATCTAGTCCAGCTTCACTAATTCTCTTTAGTCATGTATAATATCTGCTAGCTTTTGAATTTTCAATTATTTCATTTTTCTTTTCTAAAAATTCTTTTTTTTTTTTCAGGTCCATAATGTTTCTTTTTGCAGTTTCCTAGACCCTTAAGATATTTCCAAGCTTGTCTTTGATTTCTTTAAATATAGTAACCATATCTAAATCGGTGTCCAATAAATCCAGTTTTTGACATCTTCAAAGATAACTTTTTACTTTCCTTTTTCCTGGTTCTCAATTATGGTGCCTTGTCTTTTTAATGTTTGGTTTTCTTTGACTGCATCTCCTTGAAAACTTATTTTAAGAGTTCTCAAAGTCCAGAAGGAAAATGCTTTCCTCCAAAAGAAAATTTACATTTGCTTCTGTTAAGAGCCTAGGTTACTACCATTCTGGAACCAATTTAGACTCAATTCATGGTTTGAGGTTTCTTTGAATACCCAGGTAATTAGAATTATCCCTATAATTTCATGAAAGTGGGGGAAATAGCATGTAGGAGAGGGGGAAAGTTTTACTTTGACTTCACCCTTACTTAAAGAGTTTATGCCTACAAGGTCCCAGTTTAATGGAGTGAATATTAAGCTTCTGACTCTGGGAGGACCTGAGCTTTGACTACTTTCTTCTTCATTCTAGGGGGCCATCAAACTGAAGCTCACAGCTTCCTCATCAGCAAAGGCCTTCAAGGCAAAAGCACTTTCAAATACTGATCTCAATTTTCTGGTATTCACCTGCAATTCTTCTCTATTGTTATCTCTGATGCTTTTAGGATATTTTGTTTATATTCTATTCAAATGTTCTGGTTGTCATCAATAGGAAAACTGGTTCAAATAACTTGGCTTGCCATTACCAGAAACAGAAGTCCCACGTTATTAATTCTCTTCAATTTGTTGAATGAAATTAATTTCTGAATGAATGAATAAATGACTTTCAAATTAAACAGGTAAGTCAACCTCAAATTCAATAACCTGACCTCTCTGAACATCAGTTTTAGGAGGTTGCACTAAATTATCTCTATCACTCTCTACCTGTTCTAAAATACCAGGATCTATGTATGCCTGTACATATATAATCTCACCTTTCAGCTTTTGGCTTATATCAGCTCATTTAATAATTGTGCCAAATTACATTCTATGTTTCTAATTAATGGGCACGACTTATGGTAGTCTTATGGGCAAAGTTTTCTCATAGTGTTATGACAACTCCAAAATAACAGTAAATGAGACTCACTTGTACTCCAAGGGATCCCTTCTCCATCTTCTCAAACCCAAGAGCCAAGACACAATTTGCCATACCTTGAAATAAAATGTAATTATTCTGAAAAATTAAGTTTCCAGACACCCAACAAAATATCATTAAATACTTCAATTTAAATAAGTAGGTTAATTTATATAAAATGGAAAAATATAACATAATCCTATAAAATTTTTAACAACTAAAAAATTAAAGAAAATTCTCATATGCTTCTAGATAAATGGAAACCTCAAGAAGGTGTTTAATTCTTTCTTTGATCCTCAATGTTAGTAAAACTTTTGATTAATGTGGAAATATGTTTTGAATTCTCAAAAATTCAAAAATTTAAAATTTTAAAAAATTTTTAAAAATTTTGAATTTTAAAACTATAAATAAAATAAATTTATTTTAAAAAGGATCCTGATCAAAATCTCAACAGAATTATTTTTGGAGGGAAGGAGTACCTAAAAAAATGACATTAAAGTTCAACTGAATAGCAAAACAAGACAAAATTGCCAAAATTTTTCTTTAAAAAAAAAAGAAAGAAAAATAATAATATGGGGAGGGGGACACAGGACACTAGCATTATGAACCAGTAAGACATTATAAAGCTCCAACAATTAAAAAACTGAGTAGTAGAGCAACAATTAACAATCAATCAGTAGAAAAGAATAGAGAGCCTAATAAAAGACCCTACAATATTTGGAAATATAAAATATGATATATACTCAAGAGAACTGAAAACACATAGCCATTAAAAAAAAAAACTGTATACAAATGTTTATAGTAGCATTAATCATAATAGCCAAAAAACGAAAACAACCCAATGTCCATCAGCTAATCCATGGATAAACAAAATGTGGTACATCCATACAATGGAATCTTATTTGGCCACAAAAAGAAATGAAGTACTGAGAACATGCCACAACATGGATGACCTATGAAAATATAATGCTAAGTGAAAGACACAAAAGGCTATATACTATATGATTCCATTTATATAATGTTCAGAATAGGTAAATCCATGGGGACAGAAAGTAGATTAGTAGTTGCCAGGAGCTGAGTGACTGTTAATGGATATAGGGTTTCTTTATGGTGTGATGAAAATTTTCCAAAATTAGAGCGTGGTTGCATAAATCTGTGAATATACTAAAAAACACTGAATTGTAAACTTTAAAGGGGTGAATTTTATGGTATATAAATCACATCTCATAAAGTTTTTTTTAAATACATTATAAAACCATCCCTCTAATGATTGTGGAGAAATGATGAAGGGGGGCGGCAATAACTCCACATCTACTTAAGTACACTAGACTAATAAGCACTACTCACCACCCTGAATTATCTGCCGGGCCATAAACAAAGCAGTAGAACCAGTAGAACAGTTATTGTTAACATTGATTATAGGAATTCCAGTCAGTCCCAAACTGTGATAGATAGCCCTCTGCCCGCAGGTAGAGTCACCTGAATAGAAAAAGAAATAAATTTTTTAATATATGCAGCATGGGATTTATGGACCTGCAACACAACATAATACTGCATTATGGTTTTTTCAGTATTATGTTTTTGCTTAGCATACAACATGGACAGAATGATAAATACACCATTAACATCTTACTCAGAAGCAGTTTTAGCATTAAGCATCATTTACTCTGCAAATAAAAAATTCTCAAAACGCAGAATACACATATATGTGCACTTTCTTTACACAATACAGAGGTAGGAAAGTAGAAAAATGACCCAGTAATGGCAAACAATTCAATCTGGTTACAGCTACATGATAAAGGAAGCAATATTTCATTTATACTATTAGATATAAATCTTTTAAAATGTACCAGTTGTTGAAAAGGCCATGATTTTCTCTTCATATGAGGTGTGATCAAACGATACGATGAAGTTTAAATTTAAAAAAAACTTGTTACAGTAAAAGACACATTGCCATTAATCCCCCTCAAAACACTCCCTCTGGGTTTGAACACACTTATCCCATTATTCTTGCCACTTTCAGAAGCAGTTCTGGAAGTCCTCTTTCGTGTCTTTAGTTGCACTGTCATGGCTGCCTCGATGTCCTGAATCAATTCAAAACGTTTACCTTTCGTGGTCATTTTGACTTTGGGGAAGAGCCAGGAGTTGCACGGTGCCAGATCTGATGAACAAGGTGGATGAGGACTCACCATAATGTTTTTTGTTTGACAGAAATTGCCATACCAGAATTGATGTGTGACACGGAGCCTTGTCATGAGGGAGGATGAAACCATTGGCCCATTTCTCAGTCCGTTTTCTATGTACATAGTTTCTTAAATGCTCTAATAAGTCTTTATAATGTCCAGAACGCAATAGTGTTCCTGGGTACAAACTCAGTTCACACAATTCCATCAAGGTCAAAAAATACAATTAACATCACCTTGATGTTACAAGTGGATTTTGATTGACGCACTTTTTTCCCACTGGGTGATTTCCATTGAGAACTATGAACCCTGGTCTCAGAATCATAACCATGGACCCAGGTTTCATCTCCTGTGATGACATGTCTTAAAAAGCTGGAATCTGGAGCAGCACAATCTCACACAACTCCAACGAAATTCATGAATGCTGTTGCTTTTGTTTGGCAGTCAAAACGCACGGAATAAATTTTGCACTCATTCGCCTCATTCAAATCTGTTGTTAAAATGCTTTGAAACAGAAACATAAGATATGTTCAGATCCTCAGAAATTTCCCTAACAATCAATTGCCTGTTTGATCGAATCATTTCACTTACTCTTTCAACATTCTCTTGGGGTTTTGATGTTGAAGGATGTCCCGATCGCTCCTCATCTGCAATCAACTCACAACCATTACGAAATCGCTCGAACCACTTGTAAACTATCTTCATGGTCACTGCAGCATCACCATAAACTAATTTAACATTTCTTGTGTTTCTATAGCACTTTTTTGCAGTTTGAAACAAAATTTCATGTTAATGCATTGTTCGTGATCCCTCATTTATGGCACACTTCAAAACACACCTCTCAACGATAGGTCACACCCGACTGACTGCAACGAACAAGTTGAAACTTGTCACACACTGTTATTAAGGTTCATCGTGCCACTTCCTGTATTGAAGATCCCTGCCTTTCCACTGGACGGTACTTAGCAGCAGCATTCACCGTAGTTTTTGATCACTCATATTAAGTTTCCAGAACTTAAAAAAGTTTAAAAGATCCTGAGCGCCAGGGCATTCCAGAAAAATAGTGATCCAAGTTGAATACACATTTGACTCCCTTTGCCAAGTAATATGGCCACCAAAGCAGATATCCTGGAGCAGTATAATGGGAAAATCTGGAGGTACAGACTCTCCAGGAATCTTCAGGAAAAAACAGTGAGGTTCAGGACCTCCTTTTCAATAAATACACTGCATCTCTTTGACCAAGTAAATTTCCCTTTGAGAATTCTCTTGATATCTTGAAATCTCAAGGAAATAATCACAGATAAACACAAAGATTCATCTACAGTAATGCTAACTACAGTCTTTTATAATAACTAGAAATTAGAAATAATTAAAAATGTCCAAGAAAAGGATATCATTACTACTACTAAACTGCAGTAAATCCTCAAGACTAGAATATTATGCAATCATTAAAAATATTGGGAACATTCTAAATGACCATTAAAAGGGGGTAGATTAAATAAATTATGATATTATCGATTATATTCCCCAAGCTGTCTTTCATATCCCTGTGGCAATATTGTGGTTACCAATTTCTGCTTTCTAATCCCCTCACTTTCTCCCTCATCCCCACCCCCTCACATCTAGCAACCCTTAGTTTTTTCTCTATATCTCTGAGACTGTTTCTGATTAGTTTGCTCATTTATTCTATTCTTTAGATTCCACATATGAGATCATACGGTATTTGTCTTTCTCCATCTGACTTATTTTACTTAGCATAATGTTCTCTAGGTCCATCCATATCGTTGCAAATGGTAAGATTTCATTCTTCTTTATGGTCAAGTAGTACTCCATTGTATAAATGTGCCACAGTTTCTTAATCCAGTCACCTACCGATGGGCATTTCAGTTGTTTCCATGTCTTGGCTGTTGTGAATAGAACTGCAATAATCATCCGATGGACACTTGTCTTATTAGGGAGACCACTTCATGGACAGTGTTAGATGCCTGACCACTGCACTGTACACCTGAAGCTGAAGCTGAATAATAATGTCAACTATAATTTAATATATATACTCCACAGGATGTGGAGTACAGCATAGGGAATAGAGTCAATGAAATTGTAACAGATGTATACAATGTCAGAGGGGTAGTAGATTGGGTGAGCGGGGTTATCACTTTGTGAGGGATGTAAATGTCTAACTATTACATTGTTTTGTATATCTAAAACTAATTTTAAAAAAGTGAAAATAAATTAAGATATATCTATTCTATGGAATACTGTGCTATCATAAAATAAGACCAAGAAAGCTCCTGTTTTGACAATCATGGTAAAAAAATATGTGTTAAACTAGGCTGACACAAAAGGAAATCTAGGAACGATGGGTAAAACTCTGAATTCTGGGTTTTGAGAGTTAAAATTTTAAAAATGTTCCTGCATTGTTTATGCAGTTACTGCTAGATTTAGGTGAATAATTTTTAGAATATATAGTTTGCCACGTACCATAAACATAGCCAATACATGCCTGTTCCACTGCTGAATAAGGAATCCGTGCATCAGCTAAAGCCTTCTGACCTATAAAAACAAAAGGATTTTATCAAATAGTGCTTTACGTATTTGCTTTAGGTGAGTAAAAATTAAGTTTAGAGTTTTTCCAGAGTAAATCTACCTCTATAAAGTCTATGTTCAATTCAAATGACAAATCCTTCATCAACTCATCAAGGTATCTCCTTTCAGAAGTAATTATTTCTTCCTCTAAGCTACTGCATCACTTTTTCACACCTCCTTTTTGACACTTAATATTTTCTGTCCTAACTGTATACCTAACTATAAATATATTAAATCCCAAGCGTTTTAAATCCTCTTGATGGCAAGGTCCTTGTCTTACCCATCTCTGTGGCTCCACTACACAGCTAGTGGGCAAAATTGGACAGAATGTCAATATTGAGGGCGGGGGCGGGGGAGCACTGGTGTGGTCATCTTATGAAGCCAGAGTCAAGAGATGATCCTGTCTATGGAACAAGAAATGGAGCTTTAAGGATGTTATCCAAAGTTGCAGAAATGACCAATAGAGGAACTGAGAAAAATTATAAAAATAAACTGGGAAAGGAGAGTGGAGGTTGGTATGAGTGAAATCCTCATCTACCAGTGAGAAGCCAATATATATCTAAAATTGATAAACCAAAAACTAGAATAAATGTGGTGGAATAAACATTTATAAAGATATGGAGATCACCGCTGGAAGAACTAAAGCCAAACAGTTAAAAAAAATTGCCCAGGTCAGCCAGGTGGTTGGAGCGCCATGCTCCTAACACCAAGGTCGTGGGTTCTATTCCCACATGGGCCAGTGAGCTGCACCCTCTACAGCTAAGATTGTGAACAACAGCTCTCCCTGGAGCTGTGCTGCCGTGAGCAGCCAGCAAGCTACTGTGTGCTGCTGTGTGCTGGCTGGCAGCGAGCCGACTGACCACCTTAGCTGGGGGAGCGGAAGGCTCATAATACCAGCATGGGCCACGAAGCTGTGTCCTACACAACTAGAATGAGAAACACTGGCTTGAACTGGAGTGGGGAGGCGAGGCGGAAGAAGGGGAGGAAAATTGCCCACTGAGGAACAGACCTGGGAATTATAAGTCATTCTGTGTTTTTTTCTTTTAATCATATGAATGTATTACTTTGATTGTTTTTAACTGAGAAGACGTGTAATTGATTATGGGATTGGTTTAGTCACAGCAGTTATCTTCTCCTTTTTAGCACATGAGCAAAAAAATTTTTTGCTTATAATGCTGGTGAGATTATGTTAAGAAGAGCATTCTCATAGACTGCTAGAGAAACTAATAATGTAAACAGTCTGAAAAATAATTTGGTAAGCATCTTAAAAATGTGATATTCACTGTTCCACTGAATCGACTTCAATCTGTCCTCAAAAGTAACTAGAGGCAGCTGGATGGTGAGCTCTGAACAACAGATTTGCCGGTTCGATCCCACATGGGCTAGTGAACTGCACCCTCCACGACTACAGTGTTTCCCTGAAAATAAGACCTAGCCGCACAAACAGCTCTAATGCATCTTTTGAAGCAAAAATTAATGTAAGACCCAGTATTATATTTATATTATGTTATGTTATATTAATTATATTATATTATATTATATTAATTATATTATATTATAGACCCGGTCTTATATTATAGTAAAATAAGACAAGGTCTAATATTAATTTTGGCTCCAAAAGATACATTAGAGCTGATTGTCCAGATAGGTCTTATTTTGGGGGAAACATGGTAGATTGAAGACAACGAGCTGCTGCTGAGCTTCTGGAGGGGTGGCCATATCTCCAGGCGGCTCAGTTGGTTAGAGCACGCGCTCTCAACAATAAGGTTGCCAGTTCAATTCCTGCATGGTACAGTGGGCTGCGCCCCCTGCAACTAAGATTGAAAACGGCGACTGGACTTGGAGCTGAGCTGTGCCCTCCACAACTAGATTGAAGGACAATGACTTGGAGCTGATGGGCCCTGGAGAAACACACTGTTCTCCAATATTCACTAATAAAAAATTTTTTTAAAGTTTAAAAAAAGTAACTAGAGATGAGGACAAATATTTAGCAAGATGTTCACCATAATTCTTCTAAAATGTCAAAAAAGTTGTGAACCTAAATGTCCAACAAACGTTATAGCATAGGGGCTGGCCCTGTGGCTCAGGTGGTTGGAGTGCTCTAACGCCGAAGTCGCCCTGGAGCTGGAGAGGGCGTGAGCAGCCAGAGGTTGGCGTGAGCAGCCAGAGGTTGGCGTGAGCTGCCGTGGGCTGCCCTGAGCTGCCCGGGCTGCAGGAGGCGGAAGGTTAGGGGAGGGGAAGCTATAGCATAGATACGTCATGAAATATTTTAAAAAGTAATTTCACAATTTTAAGCTACAAGAGATAGCCAGTACGTCTTCTAATTGCCAACGGCATGTTGTACCTAACATGCTCTACTCAGTGTCTGTGTGAACTTGCCCTGCGTTCCCTACTAGGTGGTAAGAGCCTTGAGATCTGTATACCACTCTACTGTGAATCCTTCCCAGTGCCCAAGATGTGCATGCTAATATTTATTGAACATGTTCTCCTAACATCAGGTTTTCTGTACATATATACTTCCCAATTCAAATCATTGTTAAATAAAAATGTTTTAAAGGGATAAGAAAAAAAAGGAAGCACCGATGTTATTTGAAACAGTTTCAAAGAGGAACCTGGTGTTGCTCTACCACTTAAATGAGTGTCGTTTGTATTTAGGTACAAGGGGTCCCTCTGAGGGAAAGGAGGATGGAGGAATGTGTAAAGAGCAGAAGTCTCTAAATGATGAAAGTGACAGGACACAATTCTGCTGGTTGTGCTCCCCTCCATTCTATGCATTTAGGAAATTACAGGAAAGAAAGTGGTAGCAGAACCTCCTCCTAAAACCAGTTTGGACAATTAGAGGGTAAGGCTTCTGGACCTACTATGCCATGAAACCAATCTCCTTGCCTCATCACCACAGTCTACAAATAAGTCCAGACACAGCAGAATGTAAAATCATTTATAGAATTTTATGGTATTTTCCCCCAAGTTGTGCTTGAATATACATTCAATTAAATGAGACTGATGTAGTCTGAAGGTGCACATATCTCACCTAATACTACATCAGATATGTCAGTGGAGTCTCCTTTTGCATCTCTCATTTCCCTACATACAGCGAACCAAGGGTATTTTTCAGATGAAAGTTGAGTTTTAACAGTTTATTCTAAATAAAAGTTCCTTTATTTAAATGTTTATTTTCCTAATTATGCTTGCAAAAGAAGAGAATTTTAAGCAGTAAGCAGAGTCAATGAGGCTGAATTTCTTGTTACTAGTCAATGCCCACAGTTAGTTTCAGACTTCCTAACTTCACCTCAACATTACTATCATAATAATCAAAATATTACATTCACATATTATTAAAGTAACCTCATAACTAAATAAAAGGAACAAAAATATATAGAAAGAATTGTTTAAAGCATCTCCCACTTCAGACACAGGCAGACGCTGTTTGGAGACATCAGTCAAGAGAATATTTAACAACACAAAAGATAAACATTAAGTGAACAGTGTCCACCCAGAGAATCAATATCAATTAATTAAATCTCATGAACCTTCCTTTTGAGGAGCAGAGATGCTCTGATTCCATGTATAGTAATGTCCAAATATTGAGTTAAATAAACTCAGAAACAAAATCCAAATATACGGGCATTGGATACTAGGTACTACTGGTGGAGATAAGGAGTAATGTCTAATGAATTATTACAGTAATGGTTTTTGGGTTGCGTGGCAACAAGCTAGCAGGAATAGGATGGGGCGGGAAGGCTTCCCAGGAGGAGGACTATACCTAACAACTTCATGAGACCAAGTTGCTCCCAAGGTCTCCATGTGCTGGGAAGCTGGTATTTCCCAGCACTTCCTTAAACAACTGACACCTAAACTTAGACTGCTTGTCTCTAAGTCTAAAATATTTATTTCCACCATGTAAAGAAGCTTTCATGCCTGTCCTGGAACTCGGGTCTATAGCTGAGACAGCTGCAGCCTGGCCCAAGCATGTTTCTCTGAAGCATGCCTAGAGAACAAGGACCCACACACCGATGGACCCTTCTCTCTTTGAGTTCCAGCTCACTAGTATTCACCCAAATCCTTTGCTTAATACTCATTAGAATAAACAACAACAAACAGCATCACCTTATTTAGCCTAGTGACAGAAAAAGAATTCTCCCTGTTGGCTCAGGGCAGTATTACTGGTATGTAATACATTTTGAATGTGACTATCCCTTTCCTAGGAGAGGAAGACACTAATTTTGTCATAACTCCTAGAATCAAATTGGTCCTTTTAATGACCCTACCTTTCTCTCCCACGAGCCCTTTGCTATCCCAACACATGGTTGGATAACACATAAAATCACAGGCCACTGTCTGCTCTGGCTATCTAGCTAAGAATGCCCCAGCTCTTTTTACTTTCTCCTCTCCAGTGAGCCACTAGGCAATTGTCTGTATACGTTCTTCTCCCTTGACCAGGCTTCCTTTTATGGTTGCAAGACTGCAGCACAATTAAGACAGACCACACAATAAACTAAAACATTCAAAGATCTGAACGTTCTATATTACCTGCTTCTTTTGCCAAGTCAGGGTAGTCTCTTGAATTCTCAACTCCAGGCTTTGTGAACTAGAAATATAGAAAAGATAATAAATAGGAACAAATTTAGTTAGATTGCCTCACAAGAGATTCGCAGAAATTCATTCTTCTATTCATTTAAATAAAAACATATTGAGCATCTATCATATTCCTGGATTTAATATATAGTCCTTAACCTCAGGGAGCTTCCAGTCTAATGGAAAATAGGAAGTTAGACTACAGCATCATAAGTACAGGACGATTTGGAAGAGACCACTACCCAGACTCAGAGGGAGGACTAGAAAGGCTTCCCAGAGGAACTGACATTTAAATTAAGTCTTTAAGGATGAGTAGTAGTCAGCTAAGTGATAAAACGGGAAATTCTAGAGCAAGGCATAGAAGTAAGAGAATGTGATTCAATCCAGGTACTGCAAACAATTTTTATATTGCAAAGGTTGAAGCACAAGATGGGAAGTGACAAGTATTAGGGATGGAAAAGTAATATAGGACCAAATGATAACTACTAACACTTACTGGGAATTTACTGCATTAATGCATTGTGTGTAAGCACTTCACATGTATTAATACTTTTAATCCTCACAACACTAAGAAGTAGGTACTGTTATTATCACCACTTTATAATAAAGAACTAGAGCACAGAAAGATTAAGTAACTTGCCCAAGGACACACAGCTAATAGTAGAGCTGAAACTTCAGATAGTCTGGCTCCAGAGTCAACTCACAAGGGAACTTATAGGCCCTCCTATGATGTCTGGGCTTTATCCTGAAGACAACAGATTTTTTTTTAAAAAGAGACTGAAATAAAACAATGAGATATTATTACACACCTATTAGAAAGGCCAAAATCCAAACACAAAATGCTCACAAGAATGTGGAGTAACAGGAACTCTCATTCATAGCTGGTGAAAATGCAAACTGGCATAGTGACTTGGGAAGACAGTTTGGTAGTTTCTTACAAAACTAAATAGACTCTTACCATTATCAGCCAGCAATTATTCTCCTTGGTATTTACCCAAATGAGTTGAAAACTTATGTCCACACAAAAACCTGCATATGGATGCTTATAGTAGCTTTATAATTCCCAAAACTTGGAAACAACCAAGATGCCTTTAGTAGGTAAATGGATAATCTGTGGTATATTCAGACAATGGAATATTATTCAGCGCTAAAAAGATATGAACTATCAAGCCACGCAGAGATATGGAGGAACTTTATAAATGTATAATATAATACTAAGTGAAGAAGCCAATCTAAAAAGGCTACATACTGTATGATTCCAACTATTTGACATTCTGGAAAAGGCAATACTATGAAGACAGTAAACAGATCAGTGGTTGAGATGAGGGGTTGAGACCAGGCAGAGCAGAGGAGTTTTAGGGTGGTGAACCTATTCTGCATGATACTATGATGGATACATGTCATTATTCATTTGTCCAAATCCATAGAATATATAACACCAGGACTGAACCCTGATGAACTGTATGGACTTCTGAGTGATACTGATGTGTCACCGTTAACAAAGGTACCTCTCTGGTGCAGATCACTGATAGTGGGCGAAGCTGTGCCATGTGTGAGGGCAGGGAGCATATGGGAACTCTGTACTTTCTGCTCAATTTTGCACTGAACCTAAAACTGCTTTGAAAAAATTAAGCTCTGTTTTGAGAGAGAGAAAGACTGGGATGAGAAGACCTGAATTTTAGATCATTCTAGATGCAATGTGGAGAAATGAATGAAGGGAGCAAGGCGAGAGAGAGTGAGACCAAATGGCATGTTTCTGAAATAGTCCAAGTGAGAGCTGATTAACATAGTAGCAAAAAGGATGGGAAGAAGTAGACAGCCTTAAGAAACACAAAGGAAGTAAAATCTACTGAACTTGGTGACTGCTTTGCTGGTCAGTGCTTGTACTAAAGAGAAACGGCTTTCAAAAATTTCTGGCTGCAGGGGAGGCCAGATAGCTCAGTTGGTTAGAGCGCAAACTCTGAACAGGGTTGGTTGCCAGTTTGATTACCACAAGGGCCAGTGAGCTGCGCCCCCCGCAACTAAGATTGAAAACGGCGACTGGACTTGGAGCTGAGATGCGCCATGGAAAAACACACTGTTCCCCAATAAATAAATAAAAATTTTAATTTCTGACTGCAAACCACAGTAAAATACATATTACAACACAACCCAGCAGAAACATACAAGTAACTGGCCCCCTAACTGGTTCCAGGACCCCTCCCCAGATACCGAAATCCACAGGTACTCAAGTCCTTTATATAAAATGGTGTAGTATTTGCACATAATCTACACACATCCTCCAATATACTTTAAATCATCTCTAGATTATTTATAATACCCAATACAATATAAATGCTATGTAAATAGTGTTATGCTGTATTGATTAGGGAATAATGACAGGAAAAAAAGTCTGTATATATTCAGTACAGATATACCCATCACAATCATTGTAGGCCTAACTACATAGTATACGTCAGCAATAAAATAATATTTTTTGGGAATATTTTTGATCCATGGAACCCACAGATAGAGGGCCAACTGTATATTCATATATAATTAAAGCAAAGTCATTACTTACCTTTAATACATTGGTACAATATTTTCTATTTTTCAATTTTTTTTAATTCTAGAGGCAACCTTTAAATCGATTTCATGACCCCCCCCCCAAAGGGTCACAAAACCCAGTTTGAAACACGGTATAGATACTTCATGTAAATGCCACACTTTAATGCACAGTGCTAAATCCAGCAGTTGAACTAAATCAAAACAAAACATTTAACATTTATTCCTGTCTCTAACCCATCCCAACAATTCATAATTTCTGAATTACGGAATCCTTCATAATTCCCTAATTCAGAATCCAAAAATTGCCTATTCTTCCTACTTACTCTTCAGTTCACTAGTCACAATGAGAGCATGTACAGAGAGCTTACTATAAAGACTACTGTGCTAGGCTCCAGCAAGTAATACGCGTTAATGAATAAATTACCAGCCATGTAGTGAAATACCATCATGTCCCCATTTCTTACTGAAATCAAGGCAATTTTTAAAAGGTTAGTCAAGCAAATAACACATACAACATTCAAAATTAAAAGCATGTTTAGGTGAAAACTACTAAGTCAATTAACAGATTGGATAAATTGGTACATGAACTAGGTTACACAATAGACTATGTTACATCAATGAGAGTGAATAATCTGTAACTACACATAAAACCCTGGATGAATCTCACAAACATAATGTTGAAGAAAAAAGCCAGAACTAATCTACGGTATTAAATGTCAGAAATCAGGATAATGGTAACCCTTTGCAGGCGAGGAGTCAGTGACTAGATCAGAATAAGTGGGATTTCTGAGGGCTGCTGATGTTCTACTTATATATTTTATTTTTAGTTTTTATTTTTTTAATCAAAGAGATGCAAAAAAAAAATAAGTATCGCAACGCTTATAGTAAAAATGGCAATCCAGTTTCATTACTCCTTATCCACTAGTCTTGCTCCTAAATCATCCACTTTCAATTCTTTTAGATATTTCTTTCATAAACTGCCATGTTTCTAAATATCCTTATACTATTATTTCTTTCTTTATCAATTTAAGAAATTATGTAATGATATCCAATAAGGGCCAATAAGAATTAGTTCTCTTGGGCCACCTCATATTTACATTTATACTTCCCCCATCCTCCTGATATAGTTGAATCACAATTTTTTATTAAATTTTTTATTAAATCAGCGTTTACCTTATTAAGTAAATATATCTTATTATGGAGCCAAGTTAGGTGCTACAATTATATTTCCTTTATTGTAAATTGTGGTGTTTTTTCTGGAGTTATTAACTGCCTCATTTTTTAAAGTTTTAATCCTTTTATTGTAAATACCAGAGATACAGAAACACACACACATACACACCAAAAAATGTGTATGTTGTGTATATTCTAATGAACTATTTTTAAGCAACGACTCTTGCAACCACTGACAAATATTCCCTCCTTCACCAAGCTCTAGTCAGGCTCCTCTACTCTCTACTAGGCCCCATAATTGGCCTATAAAGACTTAAACACTAACCACATTTCCCCGAAAAATAAAACCAGGTCTTATATTAATTCTTGCTCCAAAAGATGCATTAGGGCATATTTTTAGGGGATATCTTATTTTTTCATGTACAACAATCTACATTTATTCAAATACAGTCATGTCATCTTCTTCTGGAACATCGTCATAACATACTGTGTCCGTCTGGCTGACGATCTTAACTGGGGCTTATTTGCCAGGTAGGTCTTATTTTCGGGGAAACACGGTAGTTTGTAAAAGCTCCAGGCCACATCCCTAGGATGGCTCTAGCCCACTTAAAGTATCTGGCTGGGAACATTCAGGGCTGCCAAAAGAATCTGTGCCAGCTGACACCTGAATAGGGCCCCGGACTCCCAGTCTCTGTGGGAGGGTAAGAACCTAAGACTGAGTAAGTACCAGTTAGCAAATACATCTGGGTTTCATGTGGACTACCCCCTCTCCTTCACAGTTTTTCTAAGTTTTCACTTCTCTGACACCACTCACCACCCTCGTTCGCCCTTTAAAACACCCAGTCACCTCTGTATAAATCAAAGTTGAGTTCAGTTTACATTGGACTCTTTTCCCTTTTGCAATAGCATATTACTCATTAAAATGTCCTAATGCTTTATCTAGTGTTCACCTTTAGCTTTAAAACAACCATGCAGACCAAAATATTGAACTTTGCCTGCCACTCCAGAAATTTCTGAAAGCACTCTGTCCCAATCTCAATCCCCACCCCACTCCCAAAATAATTTCTATCGATTCTTACTGTAATCACTTTCTTGTGATATTTTATAGCTTTCTCTCCCAAGTGTGTATCAGTAGACACTATAGTTTAGTCTTGCCAATTTTTAAAAAATTTTATGGGCCTTTTAATTCTTTTAATTTACTGGTTCCCCTCCACTACTCTTTTCTTCTCAGTCTCAATAAAGAATCCAGAGCACTTGACCTGTAGCTTTCCAGAGCACAGACTTTGCCAATTGCATACTCATGCAGTTCAACACGTTCCTCTGTTCTCCATATTTCTTGTAAATTGGAAGCTGGATCCAGAAGCTTGCATAATCACATTCTATCCCTTGACAACACTAGAAGTGACACTGTATTCTATCATCGGGAAGCATATGTCTGATTGTTTCTCTCTGTGTGGTGTTAGCAGCTGTTGGTGCTCAATAACTAATTCCAGCAATTCTTAAACTTCCTGGGCTCAGAACCCCTTTACTCGCTTCGAAGATGTCAAAGAGCTTTTGATGATGAGACTTGTATTTATCAATATTTACTATCTGACCACTTAAAACTGAGGACATTTAAAAATATTTTTCAATTATATTGAAAAAATAAACCCATTACATGTTAACATTATTTTTATTTAAAATAACTATATTGTCCCCCAAAAAAGCGATGAGTACCATTGTTTTGCACTTCTGCAATTCTCTTTAATATCTGGTTTAATAGGAGACAGTTGAATTCTCATATCTGATTCTTCAACCTTTGCATTACCGTGTTTTAGTTGAAGTCTGTGAAGTAAATATGACCTCCCAAATATGTAGTTGGAAAACGGAGGAGTATTTTAACAGCCTTTTAAGATAATTGTGGATATTCTTTTTTAACACTACACTAAAGCTTGATAGGTTAGTTGCAATGTGGAATTTAAAACCATATCAATGAACTTTTCATACTCTGGTATATTAAAATCCATTGAAATCTTGCACTTTGAATGGAATGGCAATCTGGCTTTCCTCTAGAGCTATTTGAAAGAATTTTCCAAACTTCTGCCAGGAAGCTCGTGTATATACTATACGTCTGGTTGCCAGTGTTCTGGAAACAGGGCTGGAAAGTACCAACATTTAGTATGCAGAATTTCAATTAATTCCCTTTTTTCAACTTGG
The DNA here is from genome assembly GCF_964194185.1 of Rhinolophus hipposideros. Taxonomy (NCBI): domain Eukaryota; kingdom Metazoa; phylum Chordata; class Mammalia; order Chiroptera; family Rhinolophidae; genus Rhinolophus; species Rhinolophus hipposideros. Next base: position 58,055,370 of record NC_138054.1, read on the forward strand.
GCCTCACTCCTGCCTTCCACTATGTCTAAAGGCCCAGATGATTCTAGAACCTCATTTGTTCAGTTTCTCCAGAGAACAAGCTTCCAATACTCTGATAAGGAAGGGCCTGGTGGTAAAAGGGATCTTGGGATCTAATTATTCCATAGGGGTCTTTTCCTTTCCTCCCCTCACCCCCACTTTACTTTGGCACCTACTACATCAAGTCCCGAGCCTTCTAGAATTCTGCAGGGAAACTCAACCAGTATAACTGTCCTTAGGGAACTTGCATTGTGGGTCCCTCTCTTCTGAGTCAATAACCATGGCTCCATCAGTATTTTTGTGACTTCTCTCTACTATTGTTTTCTCTCCTATTTGCTTCACCCTTGTGGGTTAATACCTTTTTTATTTCCTTACTGTCATTTTAGTGGGAGCTGGAAAGCACCAATAAACTCATATTATCAATCTGCCATGTTTTACCAAATGTCCCAATGCGTTGTATTTAAATTACTTGTTTACCCTTTTCTCCTCCATCGTATACATTCTTTAAAAACAGGAGCCTCACTTTTTGCATCTTCGTATTCCTAGCATCTAAAAATACTGTGTTTATTGAATAGTAACGTATGGTAGAGACAGCATTGAAGGAACATGAGAGTTTAAGTAGTCAGTTCCAAAATTTAGCAGCTATATCGAGACAGATAAATTACTCAGCCCGGCTGAGCCTGAGAGATGGACAAAGTGGAGAAAATAATCTATTACATGGTGAGGATTAAATGAGATAATGTAATATTTTTCAAAGTGTAGGTTTGCAGAGGGTGACAAAATTAATTTTAAGGGTTGTAGGTTGTGAGCAGCATTTTTAAAAATAAAATAGAATAGGAAATATCAAGAGTTTATCACACATAGTAAGGGTTTAGCAAACTTGTTACAGTTGTGTGTGTGCACAGGGTTGTGATGTAAGATATATTTCTTTCTGGGGGTCATAGAATTATCACACATAAAAGAATTAGAAAAATTAAGTGCTGAATTATATAGTCCTGACTTCAAGGGCACTAGAATTTCAAAAAAGGTGACCAGCGTAATTTAGAGCAGTCTGAGGAAGTTTTAAGAAAATACGGGACATGGACTCTGAATGTCTGTCCTCCCAAAATTCACATATTGAAATCTAACCCTCAATGTGATTGTATTTGGAGGTGGGACCTTTGGGAAGTCATGAGAACGGAGCCCTCACGAATGGGATTAGTGCCCTTATACTAAGAGACCCCAGAGAACTTCTTTGCCCTTTCTTCCATGTGAGGACATAGCAAGAAAACAGCCATCTATGAACCAGGAAGTAGAACCTTACCAGACACTAAGTCTGCCCTCACCTTGATCTTGAACCTCCCAGCCTCCAGACTGTGAAAAATAAATATGGGTTGTTACCCAGTCTATGATATTGTTGTTATGCCAGCACAGAGTAAGACCAGTTGTTGAAAACAGGCAGAATTTAAATCAACAAAAAGAGGGCATATCAGGAGGTAGGTGGCAAAAACAAAGGGACCTGGCCTGCTTTCATCCAGGTGGCAGTGGTGATTTAGCTGTTAAAACCTGTTGACATTCACAATAGGAATTCTAACTCATTTCCTACACAGATAATAAAATCTCATTAAGAGAGTTTCAAGTTGTCTGGATAATTCAGCTATCCAAATTAAAAACCGTAACACAGGAACCCAACCTGTTGAGATCTATGAATGGAGCTTAAACTGTTACCTAGGAAATTTCTCCTCTTCATCAAACCCTGCCCAGAGTTCCAAAAGATCAAACCCAGAGGGAAGTACATTGGCCTAATAAGCACATCAATAAAGTTGCTTTCCATACTCCCAATTTCTTCCCTCAAGACTGTAACTAACACCTCTGACACCTCCACCTCCCAATGTGAAGAAAAGAAAAACATCGCCTACTTGCTAAAGGGTTAGAAAGCTCTTTTTATGTGCTTTCTTATATAGCCAATATAACCATACATCCAACAGCCAATAAAGGATCTGACGGCATTGATACCATAATTTGAAAGGTTTTACAGTCCACCTATATTAGAAGTCCTCTCTCCCATGAAACAATAGGATGATGATGATCTCCAAGTATGTTTTATAATATATTAGTTAAATATATATATATATATACATATATATATATATATATAATTGTGTACTCATAGTCCATCGGTAAGATAATAAAAAATTTAAGGATGATTTCTCAGAAAAAGAACCTCCCCTAGGAGCTCTTTCACAAAGCACATCCATTTAGTATTGTTCAACTAACATTCATTGAGCGTCTTCAGGCACCAGATACTTTCAGGGTGCTAGAGATACAGCAATGGATTAGACATGGTACCACCTTGGAGAAGCTTACATGCTAGGCAAAATAGACAGAAACAGAATTTCAGTATAACACAGGAAGATAAAGGTTAAGCACAGGGGCTCCGTGGGACACTCAGGAAGATCTGAGGCTCCAGGAGAAGATCTGAACTGGCCTTTGAAAATTGCAATGAAATTAACCAAATGAAGACAAATGGTACAAGTAGTGAAAACAACAGAAGCAAAGCAATAGAAGCATAACAGGGTGGAGTGAAACTAAAAAAAGTTTGGCATTACTAGAGCATGGGGGTGGTGACTGTGTCAAAAAATGAGACTGTAGGAGCCTCTGGCCTTCTAAGTACCAAGCAGAGTACCACATGAGGAACAGAAACAAGGCTGGAGGATCCAGAAAACCTGCCACTTGTGCCAGGACTCTGAATAGCACTAGTATTTCTCCTCCTCATCATCCACATTTCCAATTGTCCCTGAGAGGGGAGCCAACAGAGTACAATAGTACCTAACTCCATATACTATGTTTCCCCAGAAATAATACCGGGTCTTATATTAATTTTTGCTCCGAAAGACGCATGAGGGCTTATGTTCAAGGGATGTCATCCTGAAAAATCTGCTAGGGCCTATTTTCCGGTTAGGTCTTATTTTCGGGGAAACACAGTATACTGTTTATATATATATATATATATATATATATATATATATATATATACACACATATATATATATGATAGTTGAATTTATAAATTAGGCATAGTAACAATAAGTAACAGTAAACTAGAACATTTATAGCAATATACTGTAATCAAAGTTATGTCAATGTGGTCTCCATCTCTCTCATAACTGGGACGGCTGCTAAGTGACTAACAGTGGGTCGTGCACACAGGGCATACAGCATGGATACAATGGATAAAGAAAGGATTCACATCCCAGGTTGGATGGAGTGGAATGGTGGGAGATTTCCTCATCCTACCCAGAACTGCAATTTAAAAATTATTATTTCTGCAATTTTCCATTTAATATTTTGGAACCCGATTGACCACAGGTAACCGAAACCACGGTAAGGGTGGACTCCAGTATTCCTACGAGGGCAGAGCTGGTGACATTCACAACCTGCTTCCCTTTGGGGTATGAGGCAGACCTTGCCTCATTTGAAGGTCCACTCAGAATCAAGGGAGGTGTGGGCTTTGGGTTATCTTGGGGTGTCCTTCACAAACTCTGACCCACGGAGGAAAGGGAAAGGGGAAGAGGAAAGAAATGGAAGCAGCAACAACCCTGAGACACTACGATCCCTCAGAGACAGCCTACGTCACAATCCTCCCGAGCCTCCACTCTGACGTCCCAGGGCCAAGAAGCAAGGTCTGGGCTGGGAGACGTCCTGGCCGCCCTCAAGGTTGGAATTCGGCCCTGCCCCGCCCCGTTTCGCGGTAACCTCGGCTTCTCACCCGCGCAGAGCGGAGCAGGGAGCCGGACGTCGGGGTTCCGCTGCTCAGTTTACCTTGGTCATCCCAACGCCCACCACAAAAACCCGGCGCAGGGGCGGAGACTGTAAGCTTGGAACCATGGCTCGAACCGTGGAGAAAGAAGGCGGGCACAGCGGACAACTGCGCAGCAGACGCGAGTGCGGACCGACTGCAGGAGCTGCAACAACCGAGCTCACTCCGGAGGGAACCAGGCGGGAGGCGGCGAGGGGGCGGGGCACGCTCCAGCGGAGGGAGGCGGGGCGACAGGGGCGCCTGAGCATGCGCGGAGGCGCCGGCCGCGCGCGCACCTTTGGGATGGGGCGGTGTTATGTAGCTCTTTGTAGAAAGATACGTACGCTCAATGTCCTCTCATTTTTTAAATTATCACTTCATTCATTCGGGCATTGTCTACATTCATGAATTTAACTGCCTCAGCTTCCATATGTATCTCAATTTATCCCAATCTTATGCTCAATAATTGAATTGCAAAAATATTTATGAAAATTAAAAATGGTCTAAATTTTCAAAAAATATATATATATATTTATGAATGTGAATCGCTAGTTTCTGCCCCCACTGTCCGCCCAAACTGCTTTTGTAGAGGTCATCAGTGGCCCTGTTTAGTTCATTCTGGGCAGATCAATAAAGAGTATTCAATGAACCCTCTCCCTTCCCCAACATGTTGAAGAACCCCACCCCCACCCAATGGCTGGACTGGTAGGTGATCTGGAAATAAAATTATCTCTTTTTAAAATCACTGGTGCTTGTTGGGGTTATCACTATGTCCATTAAATTTTAAACGAAAATGGCTCTAACCTCCTTCCTGGGTCGGATGGGAAACTAAGTTCTTCTCTGTGACTGTCGTGATTAACTGGGGTTTATATCAGTCTTGGTCATTTCTGACCCCCCCGCCCTTGCTTCCAGTGAATTAGTTCAGGTTATGGGTCATCTGGCCATCCCTCTATTTTCCTTTCCTATATATTGCTGGACACAACTTCACTTCCTTCAATTCTTAAAGAACCACAGACACAAGATTGCATCAGAAAGATTTTTACAGAAGGTTGGGGAGCAACTGTGGGACTTTGCCTCTCATCCTCAAAGGGATTAACGCTAACTGTTTTGGATTGAATTGTGTGTTTCGCCCCCCCCAACCCCCACAAAAAAAGAAAATTCATATGTTGAAGTCTTACCCCTCCAGTACCTCACAATGTGACGGTATTTGGAGGTAGGGTCGTTAAAGAGGTAATCAAGTTAAAATGAGGTCATGAGAGTGGGCCCCAAATCCAATATGACTGATGTCCTTGTAAGAGGAAATTTGGATGCATATGGGTGTAAAGGATAAACCATGTGAACACAAAAGGAAAAGATGGCCATCTAGAAGCCAAAGAGAGAGGCGTCGGACAAAACTAACCCTGCCAATACCTTAATCTAGCCTCCAGAACTGTTTTTTAAGCCAGCCAGTCTGCGGCATTTTGTTATGAGAGCACAATAAACTAAATAGGTTAAACAAAGGAAGTTCTTTTCCTAAGAGAAAATGTGGTGCCTGGTTTTTAAAATAACAAGGTGTTTCCCCACACGCACACCATTATTATTGTTTCTGGGACTCCAAGGAAGCTTAGCAAAGGAGCAAGGGAGGTAGGACAAGAGTCGTAATAACAATATGGCCATAGGTATTAACAACATATTTTCTACTTTTTAATCCTGCTGGTTTTAAACAGAAATAATCCCTTAGCAATCCCCTCTAAACTATAATACAAATTTTAAGAACTATTGTTTTAGTTATAAAACAATATAAAAGCAATACAAAGCACTCTCATATTGCTGATGGAAATATCTTTAACAGAGAGCAATTGGTCGTATATGTCAGAATTATAAATCACCTGCTCTGTGACCCAGAAATTCCAATTTTAGGAATTTAACCTACAAATATACCCACACAGGTGTGAAATGACATATGTACAAGGGTATTCATTTCAGCATTGCTTATAAAGCAAAACACTGGAAATAGTCTTAATATGCATCAATAGGAGGTTGGTTAAGTAAATTATGACACATCCATAAATTGAATACTATGCAGCTATGAAGAAAACATAGAAAACTCCTTATGCACTGATATGATCTTCACAATTAACCGTTATATGAAAAAAAATCAAGATGCAGAATAGTGTGTAAAGAAAGCTATATTTTGTATTATAAAGGAAGATAGTATTACTTAAGTATGCATGTATATATTTGGTTGAATTTGCACAAAATATTTTCAGAAAAATAGGAGAAGAAACTGGGAAGCTGGGAATAAGTGTGGCAGGGAGAATTTTTACAGTTTAAACTTTTGTACTTTTTGTGTTTTGATTCGTGTGTTGATTATCATCTACTCAAAAAAAGTAAGATGAAAACAAAACACTGACAAAAATTAAAACAAAGACATGATATAGTAACAAATAAAAGTAATACATACACAAGGTCAAAACATTCAAACAGTACAGATACATATAAAATTAAAAGAAAAAAAACTTCCCTCTTCCATACTGCATGCACTTATAGGAATATTTGTAATATTTTATCTAGCATTTCCAGGTGTTTTGTGGCAAAAGAGAATTTTTGGATTATCTAGTCCTCCACATTGAAAAGAGAAGTGTTATTCCCCAAACTTTTTGCATTAACAGCAATTTTTATTATCTTATTAGGTTCTCTCCATCTCTATGCACTCCTATTTTGAAACCAATACCCAGTGAACTGTCCACATTTGTTACATAATAAACCTGTGACTTCTTGTTCTATTGAGTTGGTAACCCTATCTTATCCACCAATGATATTGCTGTCTTTATCAGCCAATCAGAATTTCAAGAAACAACTGCACAATCAAATATGTGGTGATGGAAGGAGAACCGACTCTGGGTGGTCAACACATAATGTGAGATATAGATGATGTATTACAGAATTGTACACCTGAAATAATCTATGTAACTTTACTAACAATTGTCACCCCAATAAACTTTAATTAAAAAGGGGGGGACTGGCCCTGTGGCTCAGTCGGTTAGAGCTCTATGCTCCTAACTCTGAAGGCTCCGGTTCGATTCCCACATGGGCCAGTGTGCTTCTCAACCACAACGTTGCCAGTTCAATTCCTCGAGTCCCCCAAGGGATGGTGGGCAGCGCCCCCTGCAACTAAGGTTGAACACGGCACCCTGAGCTGAGCTGCCGCTGAGCTCCGGATGGCTCAGTTGGTTGGAGCGCATCCTCTCAACCACAAGGTTGCCAGTTTGATTCCTTGACTTCCACAAGGGATGGTGGGCTGCACCCCCTGCAACTAGTAATGGCAACTGAACCTGGAGCTGAGCTACGCCCTCCACAACTAAGATTGAAAGGACAACAAATTTGATTTGGAAAAAAGGCCTGGAAGTACACACTGTTCCCCAATAAAGTCCTGTTCCCCTTCCCCAATAAAATATTTTAAAGATTTTAAAAGTTTTAAATAAAAATAAATAAAAGCTAATAGACAAAAGCTCACATCAACCAATGAAGGCAAATTTTCTTCAACATCTTCCCTACAATTTCCCATATAAGTGAAATCATATGGTATTTGTCTTTGATTTATTTCACCTAGTATAATACCCTCTAGGTCCATCCATGTTGTCACAAATGGCAAGATTTTATTCTTTTTTATGGCTGAGAAATATTCCATTGTATATATATACCACATCTTCTTTATCCATTCATCTGTCGATTGCTTCTATATCTTGGCTATTATAAACAATGCTGCAATGAACATAATGGTGCTTATATCTTTCCGAATTATTGTTTTTAAATTTTTTGCATAAATACCCAGAATTGGAATTGCTGGGTCATATGGCAGCTCTATTTTGAATTTTTTGAGGAATCTCCATACTGTTTTCCATAGTGACTGCACCTATTTACTATACCACCAAAAATGCACAAGAGTTCCCTTTTCTCCACATCCTCACCAACACTTGTCATTTGTTGTCTTTTTGATTAGCCATTCTGACAGGTACGAGACTGTATCTCAGTTTAATTTGCATTTTCCTGATGATTAGTGATGTTAAGCATCTTTTCATGTGTCTGTTGGCCCTCTGTATGTTGTCTTTGGACAAATGTCTCTTCAGGTCCTCGTCCCATTTTTCAAATTAAATAGTTTGTTTTTTTGATGTTGAGCTGTATGAATTGTTCATATATTTTGTATATTAGCCCCTTTTCATATATATCCTTTGCAAATATCTTCTCTCATTCAGTAGGTTGCCCTTTCTTCTTGTTGATGGTTTTATATATATATATGTGGTCTGCCAATTAAGTTCGTGAACTCATCCTAGAAAAAGTGCTATTACATACCTCATTGCTGAATATCTCTATGATCACTTTCAAAGTACTCCCCTTAGGACACTGCACCGATGCCAGTGCCTAGTCCACCCTTCAAAGCAATTTTAGAATTCTTTTTCTGGGGACCAACCTGGTGGTTCAGGTGGTTGGAGTGCCATGCTCCTAACTCTGGGATCACGTGATTCAATTCCCACAAGGACCAGTGAGCTGCACCCTCTACAGCTAAGGTTGTGAACAATGGCTCTTCCTGGAGCTGGGCTGCCATGAGCAGCCAAAAGTCGGCACGGGCTGCTGTGTGCTGCAGTGAGATATCATGTGCCAGGAGCGGCTGGTGAGCAGCCGACCAGTAGCCAGTCGGTTGGAGCACAGTCTCATAATACCACCAGCATGGGCCAGGGAGCTGTGTCCTACACAACTAGACTGAGAAACATCGGCTTGAACCGGTGGGGGTCGGGGGAGAGAGGCGGAAGAAGGGAGGAAAAAATAATTCTTTTTCTGGAATGGCCATCAGAGCTGTCATCGTATTACCCTTGATGTCCTGAATGTCATCAAAATGTCTTCCTTTCAATATTTCCTTTATCTTCGGGTAAAGAAAGAAGTCATTGGGGGCCCCATCAGGTGAGTAGGGAGGGTGTTCCTACACAGTGAGTTGTTTACTGGCTAAAATCGCCCTCACAGACAGTGCCGTGTGAGCTGGTGCATTGTCGTGATGCAAGAGCCATGAATCGTTAGCAAAAAGTTAAGGTTGTCTAACTTTTTCACGCCGCCTTTTCAGCACTTCCAAATAGTAAACTTGGTTAATTGTTTGTCCAGTTGGTACAAATTCATAATGAATAATACCTGTGATATCAAAAAAGGTGAGCAACATCATTGCAACAATTCTGTCAGACCTTGTGTGTGTGTGTGTTGTGTGGATATATGAACATATATACATAAGCACGATGCAATGCTTCAGTGCATCGATTCACTAACATTGGACTCAACGCCAATAGCACTATAGCTCATGTCTTCACTAAGTTTATCTAACGCACATTATTTTCTTCGTAAGACACATTACCCTCCTTGCACTTAGGTATACTAGACAGCACCGCATGCTTGGGGAACCATTTTTAAACAACAAAATCATCAACAAAATGGACAAAAATACAAAAAAAATGTGGCACTACATAGATCATGAGAAGGACACTTGTTTAAAGCATGAGAGCTGAAACAAGAAGGTAGATTGTGGTCTTGCTCGACCTCTATCAGGCACCAGGCACAGGCACCACTCAAAATTTTTGCCACTTCAAGAACTCTTGAGTATCGATTTTGAGGTTACAAACAAATTTTTGTGAGCAGACAAATGCGCAATTCAGAATCAGCAAATAAAAATCATACACACACACACAGAGGGTGCCAAAAAAATTTATTATACATTTTAAGAAAGGAAAACCTGTATTAAAATTGTAATATTCAATATACACCGATAACAAAAGATGAATACAAGTCACGTGTATAGATTTTTTGGCACCCCCGGTCTATATATATATATATATATATATATATATATATATATATATATATATATATATATTAAAGCCTTTGTTTCTGTCACTTCATTTATTTCATCTTTAAAAACAACACATGAGAATGAGTTACGGAAGGGTTAAAAAAGTCACAGAGCTAGTGACTGAACTTTGGTTTTCCTTTGTTTTTAGACATACATAGAGTGAAATCCTCCCTCCACCCTTTGTTGGTGTATAGTCCCATGAGTTTCAACATACGCACCGACTCTTCTAAACTACCACTGTTAACAGGATACAAGACAAATTCCAACACTCCAAAAGTTTTCCCCAGGCTACTCTTTCGTGAGTCCGGTTTCTAGCCTACCCTGATCCGTCTCAGACCCTGCCTCAGGTCACACTCCTCATGGTAGAGAACCTAAACCCGAATGGCTGTTACCAGGTTAAAAGGGTTTGTTTTTCCCGATGCCTGAGGTGGACTGGGTCTCGCACCCCTTTGGGAACTCCGGCTACCGGCCCGGTTGAGTTCAGTTCACGCTGGACACTTTCCTCTTGCAATAGCCTATTACCGATTAAAATTTGTTCTCGCTACTTTAGCGTCTTGCTTTATCTTTGCCGGCAGGCACTGTTATTATCCCTACTTTACAGATTAAACACTGACACTTAAAGACAGGTTGACAGCCTTGCCGCAAATCACACAACAGAGCTGGGCTTTACCCTCCCCAGGCCCCCCGATCTCCAGGAGGCGCAGGGAGCGGCGAGGGCCTCTCCGCCCGTAGGTGGAGCAGTTTGCGGGCACCTCGCGGCCGAGCAGCCAGCCTTCAGTGGCAGAGGAGTGGTGGCGGCCGAGCGGCACCCCCCCGGCCTGCGCCCCGATGCAGCGCGCCCTGACCAGCGCCCTGCGCCTAACACGGCCCTGGAGGCCCCTTCAGGCCTGCGGCTGCGCCTCCCGCGGGACCGCCAGGGACCCGGAGATCCAAGTGCGCTCCCTGGCGGGTCCGGACCAAGGTGAGTGCGCTGTCCCGGGGAGCACCCAGGAGGCGGCGGGCGTGCGCCCCGGCAGGGCTGAAGAGGGGGAAAACGCGTGCCAGCAGGGACAAGGATAAAGCAGGTCTCTCAGTGTGTTTGAGAATTTGGTCCCTAATTCCCCGCGTCCCAGTCTAGGCTTCCCAAGCCTCCGAAGGCCCGCGAGTGGGTGACCACCTTACTGGCCGCCCCAACCCTAGTTGGAGTGGGACTGTAAGTCAATATCGGTCCTCTCAGTGCCCTATTCGGTGGGCTGGGCTGTGAGGAAGGGGAGAGGAATAGTCAGAGATCGGATCAGGCACCAGTACCATCACCAGCCCCCCACCCATGTCCCGAACTTTAAAAGGCCTGATATCCCTCCGGGGTCAAGGGTCCTGGCACGGATCCTTGGGGGCTGAGGCGGCGGAGCCAATCAGGTTCTTCTTGCAAGGTCGCGAAGAGGGGAGGAGGGAGCGGAGGGCAGGGGAGGGAGGGGAGGGCAGGGGAGGGAGGGGAGGGCAGGGGAGGGAGGGGAGGGGAGGGGAGGGCAGGGGAGGGAGGGGAGGGCAGGGGAGGGAGGGGAGGGCAGGGGAGGGAGGGGAGGGCAGGGGAGGGAGGGGAGGGGAGGGGAGGGCAGGGGAGGGAGGGGAGGGCAGGGGAGGGAGGGGAGGGCAGGGGACGGCGCGTCCCCTCGCAGCGTGTTGGCCCCTCCGCAGCTGGCGGACTTTTGAATCCCGCTGACTCTGAGGGCAAAGTTCCCGCTGATCACTGGCAGAAAACACGTTCGATTGCATGTTGTTTTTTGTTTGTTTTGTTGTTCACACTCCTCACGCCACTGCACGTTACCATCGCAGCAAGGCCGTTCTCTAGTCTTTACTTTCTCCCTAATCCAATCCCCTTTTCCCTGTATTTGATGTAGCATTGTTTGTGTCAGAGTTTTAATTTACACCGATGGCATTGTACTCTACATCTCTTATTTACTCCCCGCACCCCCATTTGATACTAAGTTTTGAAGAGCTGCTTTGCCATTTAAATCTAATTCCTTGCTCCCTGCTGTGTTATACTACTCCCTGCCGGGCACCCTCCACTTTTGATGGACACGTAGGGGCTGCCAGCGTCCTACTACCTCACTATGGAGGTGAGAATTTCTCTGGCTAGCTGGGATTGCTGGGTCTTAGAGAATAACCCTTACTCTCATGTTTAGTTCACTGCCAAACTGGGAACAGCGTTTGCCTTGAGATAGCTATAATCATTCTCCCCACTTTACAGATTAAGAAACTGGGGCACAGAGAAGTTAAGCAATTTGAACCAGGGCTGATTTCAAAACCTTTGTTCTCAACTCTTAGGTCATCACGGCTTCTTCTGTCCAAAAGTTTGTATATCAGTTAAAAAAAAATGAATTATCCAAGATCATAGACTTTAGAGCTCACTTGCAAAGAGCAGAATGTTATGTCCAGAAATTACAAGGATCAGCAGATTTACCCTCTGCCCCTGCCAGAGGGCATTTCGAAGGTGGGAGAAGGTCACTGTGGGAAGGAGATGAAGAAACCGAGGAGGAGCTGTGGAGGAGGCTGAGGAATTCCCACACAGGTGAAACAGCCCCTCCCCCCAAATGATTTGGGGTCATTTGATGTTCATGTTAGCCACAGACAGGTTGTTTTCTTCTTGGGCTGATGGCACCAGAGCATTGGCACATTTTACCTGTTGTCCTTGAACATGGGATTAGCTTGTTAACCACTCTTCACTCTTTACCGCTCTACTCCAATTTCTTCGCAGGGAGTTCGGGGTTCTCCACCACACCCTGACCTTTCCATCTTATCTCTTCTACCCATGGGTTCATTTTAAGCTCTCACTTCTGTATTTTGTTCTAGCTATGTCCTTGACTTGGGTCCTCTCTGCCTATATAAATCCTTCTGGAATTACTGTGACTCATTTTCCCTTTACTTTTCACATGTTTGGACCTGTCTCCCTCATAAATTGTTAGCTCTTTGAGAATGAGGATTGCTAGCTGTTAGGCACGCCCGGAGGAGTGACTCGTGGGAGATCAAAATTGGTCTATTAGAATTTATTTGGTGTATTTGAGCTGCAAGAAATCAGGCTAGAAAAGACCATAACCTCCCCGAGCAAAAAGAGGTGTGGAGTTTTATAGGAGGAGGTTGCTCCCCCTTCAATGCTTCAGGGGCTTTTCATTGCATTGTCTCTAGCATCAAAGGGTTTCAGGCTTCTGTCTGAACTGCCCAGGCCCGCCCAGGCCCACTGATCACAAGCCCCTAGGAGACAGACAAAGTACAAAGCAAGACTGGACAAGATAGTTTCTACATTCCAGGCGGCTTCTCCAGGCCTAAGGCAAATACAAGCTGGCAGGTACAAGGATACAAAGCAAGACAAGATGGCTTTTAGATAAGAAGGTTCCTGTTCCTGGCCTAAATATGTCCTAACACTAGCTGGGTCCAGCTGTTAACTTAGGCAAATTCTCTTTTCTGGCTCTCAGTTTCTCCTTCTATGTAGAAAGGAGTTGTTAAACCAGTTAGTCTCTAGACTATCTTCCAGTGGTTTTTGTTGACTCCCACCCACATCACCTAGCCTGTGGTCCAAGCCTTCCAGACAGAAGTGACCCGAGGTCAGCTGCTAAGGAAATCGTCAGCCAGTGGCATAGTGGCTTTTGTAAGAGTGGGGACGGTGTGGTACAGACCCATCCCCACTGCTGGGGCCCAGAAAGTGAGACAGGTTAGCATGTTGTTAGGCCTACAGGAAGGGCCCTGGTGGAATAAACAAAAGACAGCCATATCCTGAATCTCCAGGTTCTGAAGTAGACCTGAGGTTATCATCTCGTAAATTCCTTTTGGCAGGGCAAACGGGGCAGATCTGATAAATAAGAATACGAATGGGTGAATCCCTTCAGGATGGGCAAACAGAGCAAACCTGGTAGACAAATTCCATTAGAAGGCACCAGCCCCCTTCCCCAAACAGGCAAGGAAAGGTATAAAAGAGCTTTTGCCTCAGTCACTGGACACCCCATTAGGGACCCCCTTCCTCTCAGAAGCTGACCCTTTGCTTTTTAATAAACTATCCTCTTTTACAACTCTTCGTTTCTCCTTGGTCCATGCTTCCATTCTTTGATTTCACAAGACACGATCCAGGCACAAAGAAAATATACTACATCAAAAGGGCAATGTTCCCAGGATCAGGGCTCAACTAAGAAGACAGGAACATGGCTGAGTCCTCTTTATTTCTCCAGGGCCTGGCACGTAGTAGTGCAAATGAAATGTTGTCAGATGAATGCACGAAAGACACCCTGCCTGACTCCACAGGGCTCCCAGTTTGGAGTTCCTAACTTGTTTGGGGTCCTGGACTTTCCCTAGCATATGTCTTCCCTGCTCACTGTACCAACAAACTGGCTATGTACATTATTTCTTTTAATCCTCATAACAATCTTTTTATAACTTTTACTTACAGATCAGGAAATTGAAAGTCAGAAGGGTAAAGGAACTCGCCCAAGGCCATGGAGCTGGTGTGACTGAGCTGTGACTTAAGTGAAGCATTTTAAGATTTGGCAGCTAGTATTCTGAGAGGGAGATGGAAAGAGGAGATAAAGATGAAAGACTGGGGAGTGTCAGTCAGTGAGAAAAGCCAGAACCGGAAAGTAAAAAAAGGAGAAAGTTTCTGTCAGTCCCAGGACTTGGTGATTTTATTCGTTTTTTCTTGCCACAGAACAAATTGCCACAAACGCTGTTGCTTAAAATAACACACATTTATTATCTCATAGTTTCTGTAGGTCAGAAGCCCAGACACAACTTAGCTGGGTTCTCTGCCTCAGGATCTTACCAGGATACAATCCAGGCGTTGGCCATGGCTGTGGTCTCATCTAGATTTGACTGGGGAGAGATCTGCTTCCGAGCTCCTTACCTTGTTGACAGAATTCACTTCCTGTGTGTTGTAGAACTGAAGCCCGGTTTTCTTGTTGACTGTTGGCCAACGGGCCACTCTCAGCTCCTAGAGGCTGCCCACAGTTCCTTGCCACAAGACCCTCTCCATAGGCCCACGAGTTTCTCCAATGTGCCCTAGCAACAGGTTTATAATACACTGTAATCTAATCACAGAAGTAACACCTTATCACCTTTGCCATGTTATTCAATCTCCTCTTGGAAGTGACATTTTGTAACCTTAGCTGTATTCTGTTGGTTAGAAGCAATTCACAGGTCCTGTCCCACGGGAAGGAGATTCTTTAGGATGTGAACACGTGGGCCACTCTAGGTTCTGTCTGCTACAATGACCTTGGACCTAGACTTATTTTCTTCAACTCCTCTGATGGGTTTCTCTGTATCCACCGCAGTTTCTCTTCCTTAAAGTTGCAACATTTTCTCTTCTGAAGCACCAGAGCTGGAGAAGATCTTGGGGACATCTGAGTTCCTCTGTGGGACCTCCATCCAGAACTGTTGGGCTCAAGTTGCTCTTTGAAGGTTTCTGGGAGGCTAGAGAAGACCACCTAGCCTGAATATTACAGTCCTCTGTCCTGGACCACATTTCTCTAACTCTGGGCTAGAAACCTTACCTTTGAGAACCCTGAAACTTTCTTTGGCCCTTCTCTGTGTCTCCAATCAAGTCACACTGAGAATACCATCTTAACAAATACTGCTTGTTTCATAGACAAAGCTGAGAACCCGAGAGAAGAAAAATAAGGGGCTTTTGAATGCCAGAGGATTGGTAAACACTCCTCTAGTGCATCCCTGACATTTTAGAGGAGAGGTAATGGCCCTTGCCCAGAGCTGCTATTTCTTCCCCACACCTGGCCAGGATTTTGGGGATGAGTTGAGGCCAGAGTGGGATACAAAGGCCCGACTTTTGGGGGGCCCTGTGAGTGTTACTAAACATTGGACTTTATTTTGGTGAAAAGGGGAGGGACATGGTTGGATTTAGGTTAGAAAGATAACTCTGACCCAAATGAAGGAATGAATGCAGAGGGAGAAGGGGGAGCAAGACTGAGGACAAGAGGGCCACCTGGGTGATCCATGTAATTGAGAAAAGAGCCGGTACCAGATTAGTGACTGTAAGGAGGGATATGAGCTTAAAGATCTGAGATTTAAGAGGTTGAATTGTCAGGTGTCAGAGACTGAGTAAATTTCATGGGTAAGGGATAAGGAGGCAACACAACAGACTTCTGAGTCAACAGTGAGGTCATTTGCTCACCAAGAGAGGAGAAAGATTGATCATTTTTGGACATGCTGGTTGCGATATCAAGTGGACAGTTGGATATTCAGGCTCAGAGCTCAGAGGAGAGCTCTGGGCTGGCCAGGTGTGCTGGGCAGCCCTGGGGATACAGGAGGCAAGCACACTGGAGGTGACGAAGAAGGGGCAGATGAGCAAGCCGAGTCAAGAAAACTGAGGACTGTGTGTGTGTGTGACTTTCCCAAGCCATACAGCCTGCCCAGGCCCCCAGCCCAGGAGTGAGCAAACCAGGTGGCTCACCCTAGGCTGCCCGGTCCCTTGCAGGAATCACTGAGATTCTGATGAACAGACCACGCGCCCGCAATGCCCTGGGAAATGTCTTGGTCAGTGAGGTGAGAAAGGGCGGAATACCAGGGAGGGCTGGGGCTGGGGCCGGTGCTGGGCAGGGAGGTATCTGACAAGATCTTCTCTGCAGCTGCTGGAAGCTCTGGCTCAGCTGCGGGAAGATCGGCAAGTGCGTGTCCTGATCTTCAGAAGTGGAGTGAAGGGAGTGTTCTGTGCAGGTGGGTTTCCCTGCTCCCCTGTCCCCACCCTGGGGCTCAGCTGAGCTCCCACCAGCCTACAGGGGTTGGTGGGAGGGGTTAGGTCAGCTCTAGCATAGGACTCACTTCCATTTTACAGATGTGAACTCAAAGACTCAGGTAAAATTCCTTGCCTAGGGTTACATAATTAGTAAGAGATAGAACAGAATTTAGTTTGAACTTGACCCCTCTGACCCTCCTTACTCTTTTGGCCACATCATGCTGTATTCTGACCTTTCATTGAGGAAATGAGGAAACTGAGTCCAAAGATGTTCACAAGGTCAGTGGCCAATACCAGACTTGTGCCCCTTTGCCCAGTCCGTCATCAAAGCTCTCCACTATCCCTGCACCATCCTGTCCTCACAACTGGGCAAGCACAACGAACTTCTGTTTCAAAGGCTGGAAATACCACATCCCAGACCCACAACAAGCAAGTCAATGAAAGCAGCTAAGAACCTAAGCCGGAATGGCTGGGGAGAGGGTAATGGGGGTCACTGTAGAGGCGGGAAGTGGTTGTGAAGGGGGAGCATGATTTCCAGTCTTCAAGGGGACATGGCTCAGTCCCCAGGTCTGAGCTTCTGGGAATCGTGGTGCCCAGCTTGGAGTCCACACTTGTCTAGCCCTGGCAGGACCAGGATGCGGACCAGTCTGCCTGACCCAGCGGCCCTGGCTGAGGCCCTCACCCCACTTTGGCCTCTTCCTTATCTCCATATCTGTCTGGCCTCCACTGTCAAGGTCACTTCATGCCCCCTGTAGTAGTACCACTACTCACTATCCCAGGTAAGCACAGGGAAGTAGGCGGGCTGCCAGAAGTCTGGGTCTCCCCTTGACTTGCTCTGGAATCCTGAGCTAGTCTCTGCCCCTCTCTGGGCCTCAGTTTCCCCATCTGTCACTGAGGGGCTGGAACTAACCAAAGATTTCCAAGAGCTCTCCCATCTCTGACTTCGTGTGGTCTAGGACTTGAAGAGACTATACGCATCCCTATGCCCTCCTCAGCCCCCACCATTTGGCCTCTGATGGCCCTACCATGGTCACTGCTCTCACCCAGGTTCTTGCCCACCTTCGTGCCCCTGTATCTGGCACTCACTTTTCCGTTCTCGTCTTACTTGACCCCTCAGCCTCCTTGGCCCCACTGACCCCCTCCTTTCAAAAAGTAATCAATTATCCAGTGATGTATGTCAATTATTTCTCAGTAAAACTGGGAAAAAGCAATACATTTTTATTTTATATATTTTTTAAATTGTGGTAAATATATACATTACACAAAGTTTACATTTTTAACTATTTTTAAGTGTAAAATTCAGTGGCATCAAGTACATTCACAAGGTTGTGCAACTATCACCACTATGCATTTCCAGAAATTTCTCATCATCACAAACTTTGTGCTACTTAAGCAATCCCTTCCCATGCCCCCTCGTCCCCAGCCCACGTAACCTCTGGTCTACTTTCTATTTCTATGAATTTGCCTATTCTAGGTACCGCATACAAGTGGAACCACACATTTGTCCTTTTGTGGCCGGCTTATTTTACTTGGCATAACGTCCTCGAGGTTCATCCTTGTTGCAGCATGGATGAATCAGCATGTTGTTCCTTTTTATAGCTGAGTAATACGCCATTGTGCACATACACGTTTTGTTCATCCATCCATCCATTGATGGACACTGAGTTGGTCACACCCTTTGGTTATTGCGAATAATGCTGTTATGAACATTGGTGTGCAGATATGAGTCCTTGCCTTCAATTCTTTTGGACATATCCCTTAGGAGTGGAATTACTGGATCACAGTAATTCTACATTTAACTTTTTGAGGAACCACCAAAATGTTTTCCACAGCAACTGCATCATTTTACAAACCCACCAGCAATGCACCAGGGTTCTCCAAACCCACACCACTTGTTTTGTGCTGTGATTGTTTATAATAGCCATCCTCATAGGTGTGAAGTGCTTTCTCATTGTGGTTTTGATTTACGTCTCCCTAATGACTAATGATGTTGAGCATCTTTTCATGTGCTTAGTGGCCATTTGTATATCTTCTTCCGAGAAATGTCTCCTCAAGTCTTTGTTCTTTGTGGGGTTTTTTGTTGTTCAGTTGTAGGTGTTTATATATCCTAGATATTAATCCGGTATCAGGTATGGGATTTTCCAATATTTTCTTCCATTCTGTAGGCTATCTTTTCACTCTCTGATAGCGTCCTTTGATGGACAAGTTTTTAATTTTGAGGAAATCCAATTTTTCTTTGTTATTGTTGCACCTCTCCTTTTTTAACCTCCTCCCCCTTTTCCTTCCTGGCTTCCCTGATTATGCTTTCCTGGTGTTTCCCCTCCCTTTCTGGCTGCTTCTCAAGTCTCCTTTGCTGGATCCTTTAACAGCTTAGGACTCTATAATGGGTTATTTCTCAAGGGCTGTCACTTACCCTTCATCATCTGCAGGTGCAGACCTGAAGGAGCGGGAGCAGATGAGTGAGGCAGAAGTGGGGGTCTTTGTCCAGCGGCTCCGAGGCCTGATGAATGAGATTGGTGAGGGTGCTGGAATCGGGCAGAGGAAGGCATTCAGGGGCCCTGCTGATCCCAGCCCCACCCACCTTCCTCTACTCTAAAGAGAAGACAGTTTCTGTTGTGAGCTCTGTGGAAAGACAGGTGACAAGAGTTCAGAGGGCACTTCTCTCAGAGTGCTGGCTCCTCAGCCTTTGTGCCCTGCTAGTTCTGTCCCCTCACCCCCACCCCTCCACGCCACCGCTCTCCCTGCCTTCAAGCCATGGCTACCCCAGAGGAGTCAAGGTTCACCAAGCATGCTTCCAGGCTTTCCCAATTGCTGTTTCTTTTGCCTGGAATATCACTCTTTAGCCACGTGAACTTTTCATTCATCCTTGAAGGCTACTCGTGCCTCCTCTAGGCAGCCTCCTCTGACCCTTACTCCAAGCTTCCTTTATCAGAGCGCTCACCCTGGGTCATCATTGCCTATTTACAGGTCTTCCCATGTTTTGTTCAATTCTGTGTTCCCAGCATCCAGCACAGGGCTTGGCACACAGAATGAGGCAGAAGAGCAGAATGGCCAGTCCCAGGGTGGCCAGCAGGAGATGGGGGCCTGAGCAGGGATCATCCAGCCCACCTCCCCACTCTGGTTCCCCACCTGATCCCATACCTTACCCCAATGGGAAAGCCACCTTCTAAAATAACCTGGCTGAGATACCAGGTGAGGCCCCCAGACCTGGGACCAATGAGGCCCTCTGTCCCAACCAGCTAGCCCCTCCCCAACCTTGAGTCTCTGTCCTGATCCTGCCAGGGCTTTCACAGGCTGAGCCCTTCTTTGTCTCCACAGCAGCCTTCCCTGCACCCACCATTGCGGCTATGGATGGGTTTGCCTTGGGTGGTGGCCTGGAACTTGCCCTGGCCTGTGACCTCCGAGTAGCAGGTACTGGGCAGGGGGAGAGGTGGGACAGGGTGGGGAGGGAAGGGTTAGTGAAACAGGATATGTCTGTGGATTCTACAAAGTCAGCCACTGCTCTTGGTTTTCCAACCAACAGCAGAACTAAAGGCAAGGTGGGGGACACAGAGGGAGTTCAGGCAGAAGTCGGTTCCCCCCTGGTTCACACGGACTGCTATAGAACCCGTCACCTCTCAGCACCAGTTTCCCTCATCGCAGGAATGCTTCTACCAAGCCCAGAGCCATTACTGACAGGACAGCAAAGAGAGTGCAGAGGGGGAAAGCCAAGGGGGACAAAGTTTAGTTGTTTAACCTTCCAGTTCTGTCAAAACTAGCTTTATTTATCATGTTTTTGAAAAAAGGTCAGCCCACGGGAACAGTCCGTCAGCACACATAATCACCAACATACCTGGGCAGGGACATTGACCTCTGGTTCATTGGCACCAGCCAAGGTTTGGAGCTTTGAAGAACGGAGGGAAGGGATGAAGAAGGCCCCACCACATTTCAACCTTACTGACTTGGTGGTTAAGTGAGATCTTCTTGGAGGCAGTTAGGAAAAGTCTGAGTGCCGTCATGGTGAGACTTTTTCCCTCTGTTTTCTCCTGCCACCCCAGGAAAAACATTTAAAAATGTGTAACTCCGGGCATTTAAAAGTAGATTTTATCTACACAATGCATATCAAAGAGAAGTCATCAAAATATCAGTCAGGTCATAGCCCCAACTCTGTTTCTCACCGGCCCATGTTTAAGGCAACTAACTTGCAGTTCTGGCAACAGGAGAGAGTGAACGTAAAACCCCTCATAGGCAGGAGTGATGGCCGTTCCCTCCTGCGCACACTGCAGGGTTCAGATGGCCTGTGCTGAGGGAATTCGAGAGAAGCCTGTGGCATGGGACACTCAAGGGCTTCTCAGACGAAGTAGAACTTGGAAAGAGGATGTGGACTGGAATACAGAAATTTCAGGCTGATGAAAGCTGGGAGGAATGACTCGTGGGAGCAGGAGTCACTGATACTCTAGTCCAGACAAGAGCAAAAGTACATGAGGCAAGAATCCATGAATCCAGAAACAGGTACTGGGTACTTTCCAGGAACCCCTTCCTTGTTCCCAGCACCATTACCTCATTTGATCCCTAGCAGCTCTCTGAAGCAGGCACAAGAGGGGTAGTCAACTGTTATCCACCTATAAGGTAGGATAAGAGGGGTAAGAGGCTCAGAGGGTAAGAGATATGCCTGGTGACGCACTCCTCCACCAGTGGGGAGGTAGGATGAGGCCTGGGCTTCCTGGTCTGCAGGTGGGGGGTCTTCCAAAGAGCCAGACCATGAAGGAAGTGGTTGGCTGGAGTGGTGAGCAGAGCCCGGAAGCGGGCATCTCTTCTCCCCAAGGACTGACACTGGAGAGGGTGGGGACTTCACGTTGTTCTCTTCAAGCAGCTTCCTCGGCCGTCATGGGGCTGATCGAGACCACCCGAGGGCTCCTCCCAGGAGCAGGTAACAAACCTCCCCCACAGCACCAGTCCTGCTCTACCTGCTCAATTTCACTCCATCCCATCCTAACTCAATCTGCTGCCGAGAAGTCTTGGCTGACTCCCAGCCCAGGCCTTCTCTGGGCTCCCACTTCCCATACTGATTGACCACCCCCATTCCATCCTGGCAGGAGGGACTCAGAGGCTGCCTCGATGCCTAGGGGTGGCCCTGGCAAAGGAGCTCATCTTCACGGGCAGACGACTGAGTGGGGCGCAGGCGCAGGCCCTGGGGCTGGTGAACCACTCTGTGGCCCAGAATGAGGAGGGAAACGCCGCCTATCACCGGGCACGGGAACTGGCCCAGGAGATCCTGCCCCAGGTGTGGTGGCAGCCCAGCACAGGAGAGAGGGCCTGTGCCACGGGGACACACGTGTGGGGAGGCCAGGGTGACCCATGGGACCACACAAGATGCATTCACCTAGACTTATAAAATTAACCCTCTTTGGAGTTTCTGCACCCATTCAGCCATCCAGGAAACAAAATTAAATCACATTTTAAGGTAAAATGAAAAGTGAATTCTGAGAGACTGGAATCAAGTAGGCTTGAAAATCCTCAGACCAGCACCAGAACTTTCTGAGACAGTGGAAATGTTCTGTGCCTGTGCTGTCCACTAAAGCAGCCTCTGGCCACATGTAGTTATTTAAATTTAAATGTAAAATTTTAGTTTCTCAGTTACACTTCCCACATTTCAAATGCTAATAGCCACATGTGGCTAGTGGTTACTATATTGGACAGTACAACATTAAAATGTCCCCAAAACTGAAAAAGCAAGATTCTAAAGCAAATAAACTATGAGCCCTTCTTTCTGACCATACTGCATGGTGGAGAAAGTCTTGAAACACATCACATAGGATATGTTAAGACCTATTCATTTTTTTAAATTCTCACGTACCCCCTGAGCATAATCTCACAAAAGGTTGAGAGACCCAGGGAATAGAAAAGTCTGCAACAGGACCCAGGATCTAGCTGATGGGGTCTCTAAGGGCCTGAGCGGCTCTGCTGGCTTCTCATGACTCTAAAAGGACCCAGAAGGAGGTCCCGAGTTTCCATAATGATATGGAAGCAGCTGAAATGGAGCCATGTTTTACTGACTTATAATAAACACTACTTAGCCCCTACGGAGCATCTCCCATCCATCTGACACCATCCTAGGTACTTGTGCAGTGCCTCAATTATTAGAACAATCCAATTGCGTTGATTACTCTGATTGCTCATCAAAGTCACCAAAAGTGACTACAAGTGTCTGTTACCAGAAAGACAATACTGGTATTTTATTCTAAGAGTGCATAACATGTACAAAATTTCTAAAACTATGAAACTAATGCATTTCAAACAAAACATTACAAACATGTTACAAAGCAAAAAATGTCCATAAAAACGTTAACCATACATTAATATTGACAGATAAAAGCATTTGAATTAATCATGAAAATAATTCTCTGCCTATTTAAATTATCCTACCTCTTTTTATAACTTCAAGATCTGTGAGGACAGGGGCTATTAACTTTTAAAAACTGATGGTGAGTTTGGCTTAAACCATTTATTTTATCTTTTTCTCCCCCCAAGTTTCATCACATATAAACAGAAAGTCTGATGCTACCACCAGGACAATTTTAATGCTGTCATGTTCCTATCATACTTGGTCAGAAAGTCTGGAACCAATACGAAACTCTTGTGACTCAAGATAGATGCTAATTTCTGACTTCGCACTCCCATAGAGAGGGGTCCTATCTAGCAAGACTTGTAGACTGTAGGGTTTGTGTTTTTCTGCATGAACTGAATAGCTGGGTCTTTGAGCTTGACTCAAGATGATTCCGATTTCAGATTTTTGAATATACTGAAATTATGGTATTCCACTAACATTAAATTCTAGTATTTCAGTACTTAAAGTAGCTTTGCATACCAAAACACCAGCATACCAGAAACTAGTACTACAAAGTTCACTAATCCCAATGCTGGGACATTTGATGCAACCTGAAAAACAAACCTTCAACTTCCAGCTGAGTTACTGGGTGCCCAAGACAAGAGGATTCCCGGAGGGGTGAGTGCCAGGGATGGTGTGGTAGATGGCTGCCCTCTAGTGGACAAACCACCAAGACTAGGGAGTCCAGTGATTCCAGACATGAGGCCCCCAAAAGATTTTTAAATAAATGCAAGGCTTGCAACTTACCACTCAAATTTTCCCCCTAAATAGTAAATAGACATTATACTTTGAATATAGATTTGGCTGTTTTCTACTTGAATATACTGTGGCCACAGTGTGACCCACTGTTCTCATTTTCAAACAATGAAATTATCACATCTACTAATTCTCATATATATGTCTGTACATTTAGAAACATAAACATGTTAACACACATATACAGTATATTAAAACTATCTATATAGTTTTACATTTTCTTTGGTGAGAAATCAGTTTCTTTATTAGTTACCTAAATAAGAGTAATATATGACAAGCAAATCAAATAGAACAGATGAATAAGGGCATAGGTAAAAATGAAACGTAGAGTGTCCCAGGTGACCCTGTTTACCTGGGGCTGATCCAGTTAAAAGTAAAAGTCCTATGTCCTGGTAACCCTTCTGTCACCAGCAAACTGGACCAATTGGTCACCAAAACATCTCTCAATTCCCCAATCCCTTTCCCCAGAGATGAGCACTGTTAACAGTATGAATATTCTTTCTAGAAATTTTTATTGCATATATAAGTAATGCAAAAATACTCATATATTTAAATAACTCTAAATTCTCTTTAAGAATGGTTTAGGGGACAAGAAACATTAGAGGCTAATCCAGTTCTAAGGGGCAGTTAAAAAGCATGAAATTAAAATATGCATAGTAAAAAATTCAAACAGTATGAAGTATACAACAAAAAGCGAAGTTCTCTATTCTCCTGACTCTTCTCCTCAAAGGTATGTCATACCAGCACCTTTTACACAAGTGGAATAATGTACATACTGGTAAGAACTTTGTTTTTTTCCACCTAATATCTTGGAGTTTCCCATCTCAGCGTATACTTATTGACCTCATTCTTTTAAAAAAACCGTACACTTTTTCATTTATGGTCTGGATGTGTCATGTTTCCCTGAAAATAAGACCTAGCTGGACAATCAGCTCTAATGCGACTTTTGGAGCAAAAATTAATGTAAGACCCAGTCTCAGTTTACTATAAGACCCGGTCTTATCTAACATAAGACCGGATGTTATATTAATTTTTGCTCCAAAAGACGCATGAGAGCTGATTGTCCAGCTAGGTCTTATTTTCGGGGAAACACGGTATATTATTTATATATTATATTATAATTATAATTATATTACCGGGTCTTATAGTAAAATAAGACTGGGCTTATATTAATTTTTGCTCCAAAAGACGCATTAGAGCTGATTGTCCAGCTAGGTCTTATTTTCGGGGAAACATAGTATTAGTGGACTTCTGGAAGTACATCTGTAGGGTAGATTCCTACATGGAGTTGCAACATTGAAGAGCATGTGCATCTAACATTTGCCAGTTTTTGCCAAATTTCCCTCCTAAAGTTTCATACCAATTTATCAATAATGTATGCAAATACCTATTTCTTAATCTCAGCAATAGTGGGCATTACCAACATTTTACTATTGACCTAGTGTAAGGTGAAAGGGGCACCTGTTTTGGTTTGCATTTTTTAAGAGTAAAGCTGAGAACCCGTGTTTGTATTTCTTTTCCTGTGAATTAACGACCTTTTCATACCCTTATGAATGTTTGTTAAAAGAAATTATACTAGCTTTTTATAAATCAAGGAAATTCATCTGTGTATCACAAATATACTTTACCAGACTTTTTTTTATTTGTGGTATTTTTCCCAATCTGAAGTTCTTCGTTTTTTTTTTTTTAACTAGAACTTTTTCATTCATGGCTTCTATGCTAACAAACTTTAAAAATCATTCTTTTTCTGATCAAGTCTTACAAAAACTTCGAACATTACAATATGAATACTATAGGAAGTAAATGCATTCCTAGCCTGGAAGCGGGCTGGGGATGGAGTACCAGGCCTGCTGTGGCACAAGCAAATGGGAAGCAAGACCAGTGAAGCAAAGATGGCCACTTGAATGCTTTTATTTCCAAGTGGCTGTGCAAAATGCTGCCCCTCACCTTTGGGATTGCAACCCAGGTCTGTCTGATTCCAAAGCCCAAGTTCCCAATCTTGACCATTTTTGATTCTGCTGAGGTGAAACTTGTTTGCAGTGGAAGTTTGCATTTGCTGAGATGAGAGGGGTAGAGGAAGGGAGCAGCAGTGGGAAAGGTGACTAGAAATCAAATCCAAGCTTCATGACTGACTCACTGTATAGAAGTGGCCAAGTGCTTCACCTCCCTGAGCCTCAATTAAAGATGGCACCATCCTGGAAGGGTGGGTAGCACCATTAGACAAGTCTGAGAGGTGGAAAAGCACTTCGTAAATTGCAGTATGTTGTAGGAATGGATTAAAGGACAAGAACCCAAGATGATCAGGATTGGAAGGGTCAGGGATCAGTCAGGTTTCCTGCATTATAGAAAAGGAGCATCCACTGAGAACTAGTAGGTGCTAACACTACTGAAACAGAACAGCTGGAACTCTGCCTCCCTGTCCATGGAACTATGCCTTTCTTTATTGCAACCCCCCACCCCCTACTGCATCAGCATTGATTGCCCCCTCAACCAAGCCTTTTCTTTTCCTTAGGCCCCCATTGCTGTGCGGCTGGGCAAAGTAGCCATTGATCGAGGAATGGAGGTGAGAGGGTTCTGATCAGGGCTTGGGTCCCCTAAAGTTAGTGGGGCGGCTGAGAGGTGGCAAGTGCTTTCAATACCTCGCACAGACTGACAGCACAGCTGGAAAGAACTCAGGAACTGCACTCTTGTAACAGAGTCTGACACCTCTCTCTTTTTGTGTCTTAGTTTACCCATTTACAAAATGGAAAGTTGGCCAGGTGATATTCCAAATTACATTTTATCCTCATCTCTCTCTCTCTTAGAGAGAGGAGGAAAATGGCGTTCCAAAAGGGTAAATGACTTATCCAGGGCCACAGAACCGTAAGAACCCAGGTCTGTATGGCTCCCAGTCCATGTTATTGGGTTTTGCTGGTGGTCAGTGACGTGGCCTCAAGGACAGGGCTCAGGGTGGGGCTGGGGCAGCTAATCCATCCCTAGACATCAACTTACTCGATTCATTCACCACACAGATTCTAGAGCTGAGCTGGGAACTGCGACAGACGGAAATCAAATATGGTCACTGCCTCCAGGGAGGGGAGGGGGCAGATACAGATCCAAATCACTAATAAAAAGCTAGGGGTACCAAGCAGAAATCCTGGAGAGGTTCGAGCTGTGCTGTCCCACTGGGTAGTGCTGGGTTAGAGAATGTTTTCTAGGGTTCGGCTTTGGGAAGGAGAATTCCAGAGAAAGGGAAAAGTATGAGCAAAAGCACAGTTGCATAAATAAGCAACTGGACTGAATGGGAATAAGGGGTGAATGAGACGACAAGGGGCGCAGGCTCTGGCTGGACCGTCTCGGTTCAAAGGCCTGCTTTTCCACATATTGTTGTGATCTTAGACAAAGTACTTGACCTTTCTATGCTTCCGATTTCTCAGCTACAGAGCAGGGCTAATAACCCTTGCCATGAAGAGTGAGTTTACACATCCATCCATGGGCACTTCTCTTAGAACAGCGCTCAGAGGAGGCAGTAAGCATTGAGCAGCAGAGGCTGGGAAGCTCTACCCAGGTCTTCCTGAGTCAGGTCAAAAAGTCAGGTCATAAAAGCCCAGGAGCTTATTCCTGAGGACAATGGAAAGCCTGCAATGTTCACTAATGAGGATGAAAGGAGGTGTGGTGAGGCAGCCCAGGAGCTGTGCAAACACAGCTCATCCACACTCTCCTTTGCTCTACAGGCTGTGTGTAACCCGTTACTCTCACAGCCCCCATTTGTCCTAGCACTGTTTTATTAGTTACGGTGTTTCCTCTCCAGGTAAGGCATTCCTTGTCAGATTCATCTCTTTTCATGATTGATGTACAGTAAGCCACTAACTCGTTGCTGGAGGAACAGTGTAGGCAATAGGGTGGGCTTGCTCCCAGTACAGATGAAGGTGGACAAGATCAGGCTGATCCAAGTACCACTTTTTTCTCGCAGGTGGACATTGCATCAGGGATGGCCATTGAAGGGATGTGCTATGCCCAGGTATGTGGCGGCTGTGAATGCTTGTAAGCAGAGGCCAGGCCAGCCGGAGTGTGGGGCTTGGGCAATACACGACCAATGTAGTAGGTTCCTCCCAACCCAGAGTCACACTCTATGCCACTCACCGCTCACAATTAGCCTGGAGTGATCCCAGGGGAACCACACTGCTTCTCTCTGGGACTATTTCCTCAACCACCTCATGGTGGTATACCCTGCCCCATTAAGTGCCCAAAGAATCACAGAACACAGAGTTACCTGACACTGAAGAATGGCTTCCTCTGTACAGTGGCCTCTGTAGCGGCCAGACTACAGGTGGGATGTCAAGGCCTTGGTTATAGCCTGCAGGCTGTGTGTGTGTTCCAAGGTAGGGTGGTAAACCTATGGCTGACCTATTTAGCCCTGATTCATGGGTAAGTAAAACATACTAACCTCCAGGTTAATACCCCAAATACTCCTAAATAGGAAGTCTTGGGATTTGCAGGGCCTGGTGTGATGAGCTACACATCAGGAGTCAAAGCCAAATCTCTTAGTGCAAAGCCTTCTGTCAGACTGCTGCAGGAGACTGAGTCCGGAGGCATGTAAGCAGTGTGCAAGCAGAGGCTAATGTTGACAAGCCACAGATTCATGACAGGCGGCCTGCCTTTCCCAGGAGACCAAGGAGCCACTGAGGCCCATACCTTCCCATGGCCCAACACCAGAGTCCAGAAACACTGGAAAGACTTGGACTCTGGCCCTGTCATGGGCTGGACAAACTTGGCAATTTACTGGCCTCTGGCTCCGCTCCCCGGCAATCTAATATTCTGTTGTTGTTTCAGAACATCCCTACCCGAGACCGGCTAGAGGGCATGGCAGCCTTCAGGGAGAAGCGGCCCCCCAGATTTGTGGGAGAGTGACGCCCATTTAACCTTAAGCATATGGGAGATGCATGCCTTAAAAGGCAGGATCCAGAAGGAAAATTTGACGTGCGACTGCCCTCCTTATTTCAGCTCTGGGCTTCAGTTTCCTCACAAGGACAATGATGGATATAAAATGATTGGTATGGAGCCTGGTACTAAGGTGCTAGCCATGCCACCTACTGCTACCTTCACTATTCCTCACCCTGGCTAGATGATCACTGCGGTCAGGTTTGCTTTGGAGAATACCTGTCTCTCCCTACACAAATGATAAATTAAAACTGGACCTTTGCATTGTTGGCTGTCAGCCTGACCTTTGCCTCTCAGTTATCAGGTACTCACCAGAGATGGCAACAAGTTGTAAGACACCCCCCTACCCCATTTCTAACTCTGTTCAATAGAGATCATAAGGAAACCCTGGTAGTGGCTGAGTAGGTGCCAGGAACCAGACTGCAGATCCCAACTCTCTGCCAGTTACTCACTGTGCTTCAGCTTCATCTGCAAAATGAAAATGTCGTGAGGATTTAAAAACAAAAAGCCTCATGTTCAATAAATGTGAGTTATTATTAATGGACAACGCTCTTGTGAGAACCAAATGAAATCATCACCGTGGAAACCTCTTGTATCCTACAGGGTGGCAAGGCAAATCTTTGATGGCTGCATAAAACAGACTTCAGGAGCACTGAGAAGGGAGCAATGAACTCTGGTGGAGAGAATGGAGGGTGAGGAAACGGGCAGGTCACACAGTAGTTGAAGCCTGAAGGATTAATAGGCATTTGAGGTAAAGAAGAGGAAGGTTGAGTGGAACAGTATGAGCACAGGGGAACAAGAGGATGACACACTTAGGAACAAAGGAGGGCTGACATACACATATACACACTCATTTCAGTAGCCGTTCTGTACCAAGGCAGGGGAAGAGAAGGTTGCATCTTAAACTGTGGTCTTGTGGTCATTCTTTACCTGATTTAAGCTCTCCGCCTGAGCTTCCTTACCCTAGGACCAGCCTAGAGTCACTAAGCCCTGGCCATGGACACATACCAGTAACATTAATTTGCTAACAAATACAAATGTACCTTAAGGCTGTGCTCATTTCCTGGAATGGAGAGTAACACAAAAGAGCCTAGAACAACCGAGCATGAGCTGTTAACTACTCAGGAAAATAACAACCTTACTGAACTTCCTTTTTCTCATCTGTTAAATGGGGAGAATAAAACTTAGCTACTCCAGAGGATTGTTGTGAATGACACAAAACTTGGAGAGGTGCCTCGTGTACAATTGGACCTCAACAGGCACTAGTTCCCACTACACCCTCACATTAGCAAAAGCTAGTATCTGGTAAAAGAATGTTCCAAAGTACTAGAACCCAGGTCAGAAAAACCAAGACCCCTTTTGAAATCAGGCAGAAGAGTAAAGAGAAAATACAGTGAAGTTTCAGAAAGAAGGAGGTTACAAATTCCCCTTAACCAGTGGGACACTGGTGAGCAGTATTTTGGAATATGATTTAGAATAAGTCTCATTTGATTCCAAAAGATGGTATATAGCACTCCAGTTAAGAGTCTGAACAGCGAAGAAAACAAAATTCTAGTCTTAAAATATGCTACTAATAAAAAAGAAATTTATTTTTGTTCTTTGAAAAAACTTAAACAGATGAATAGCAAAACATGTTTTGTTATTTGTCAATAATACGGCAAGGAAGGAGTTCATACTCTATTCTGCAGAGGAGGTTTTTGCAGAGGTCACAAACAAAAGCTTCTCATGGTTTATACTGTGGTGAGGCTGGTTCTCAGAAAAGCACCTCGTTAAATCTTTGGCAAACTCTTTTTGTTGCTCTTCCTCTTAGTTTTGGGTCACAGTCCCACTCAAATTAAATATCTGAGGGATTGAGATTTACAGTTCCCATACAATCTTTCATCCAAACACTCTCTTCTCAGTCCTAAGTCCCACCCTGCCCCTCCAGCACACACATACATAGAATGTTATGCTACTCAGTCTAATGTGTAAAGTTGGAGGAACAAAGGCCAAGAGTAGAATATTGAAAATTGTAAAAAATATATTTCTCTTCCCTCTACCCAAGGGGAAGGTACTTTGGTCTTTTTTTGGTAAAAGGCATTTTTTTCTTTTTCCTTCCCTCCAACAGAGGTTCTGTCTTCCAAATAACACATTTATAAGCACATATTTCCCAGAACATTTTTCATGTACTTCTTTTCCAGTGGCTGTGCATAACCAGGAATAACAACTGAGGCAAGTTCTTTCAAACATGAAATTTAACATAAATATCAAGGTCTCCCTGCAGGCCTTTCTTTTCCCCTTCCTCTGACAAACTCCTCGAGTTAAGGAATTGGCCAGGGCTACAATCAAGTCACTGTTGTAGATGTTCCAACACAAGCTCACAGGTCTTCCCCGAGTCCAGAGCTTGGTATCTCAAATCTGCTGAAGAAGTGTTCTCAGAATGATTCCAACTTGATTGGGATCATGGCCATCATACAAATGCAAACTTTTCATAACTTACAGAAAATCAGCAATAAAATATGGCCAATTCACAAACTCCAACAACAAGGGGTTGCAACATTTAATTGCTGACAGGGCAGAAGTCTGGCTGTTGAGGAACAGAGAGTACCTCTGAAGCCCCTTAGGTTAGGAAGGGCATTCAACACAAAGGGAGTCTCTGATAATTCATGAAATGCATTCTGAAATCATCTAGAATGGAAGTTGCAATCTGCTGGGCTTGGGGGTCTACCTCACTGTGCTCCTGGATGTCGCACAAAAGCTGCAATCCTTCTTCGTCAACTAACATTTTGCAGTATTTGCTGGCTGAAAGAAAATCAAGCAAAAAACTTGATAGACAAACTGGTATTTTAAATATTCCCAAGTCATCACATTCACCTTTTTGAAAAAAGGGTACAAAGGTTTAAGAACTTTGACACAGGAAATAACCTAAAATGAGTCAATTCAAAAAAAATAGGTAAAAACTTAGATAACACTTGGCTTGCGTACTGACATAACAAATGCTCATTTTAGTATGCATACTTCCAGACAAGTCTATGCTTCAAACATCTCTAATACTAGGTAAAAGAATAAGAACATCTTTTATTACAAAAACCCTACACATTTCAGGTTCAGGCAATGTGGTGAGCTAGATAAGCTGAAAATACCAGGTGCTGGATAATATGTAATTGAAAAAAATTTAAGTGCATCATTGAATATGCAAAGTAAAGGAAATGTCCAGGAGCCAGACACAAAGAGAAGAAAGCACTTAAGGCATGTAACCTAACCTGCACCTATCCTGGGGCAGAAAGGGACTGTCAGTTTCAATAATCTAGGAATTTCTATTCTAAGTTAGAAGCAAAATCAGTGCATAAAGCTGGTCCCTCAAAGGGACAAGAGAAGGGATAAGATAATGAAACATTTTTTCTTGGCCTAGGCTCTAGGTGGGTATAAAAGAGTAGGGAGGAGAAGTCTTTCCTGAGAACTCATAACCTCAGTACCAAGTGGGTACAGGGTTTGAATTTATACTACCTAAATGTTCTGGAAACCCTTGAGCTGAGAAACTAATATAAAAATTAGTCTAATCTGAGAGAAACCTCTAGAGCACTTGACAGAAGCAAATAAAAAACTGTGTTGAAGACACATGACCACAATTCAGTCTAGAAAGGATTCTTTTAATCAGTCCAAGAGCCAGTTAGATAGAGAGAAATAATGATCTAAAAGCACAAATAAAGCAAGTACCAAAAATACTGCACACATATAAAAACAACATGGAAACTATTTTTTAAAAAAGATTACAACCTGCCCAATCGGCATGCCTGTAGCAGTCAACCAGACCTTGCGTCCAGCTGCTCTAGGGACCAGCCCCACACACCAGCACACCTGTAGCAATTGTGGCCCTGCTACAAAAGAAGGGCACATGTAGCTCACACAGGGATACCCCTGGGGCACCTGTCTCTGGTGGCCAGAGGGAATCGTACTGCTGAACTCCACGGTGTATCTCCAGCATAAGGCTCCTTCTTCAAGACCAGGAGACATAGGTGATCATAGAAACAAACACAGAGATTTAGGCAAAATGAGGAAATAGAGAAATATGTTCCAAATAAGAGAACAAAACAAAATATCAGAAAAAGAACTAAACAAAATGAAGATAAGTAATCTACCCAACAAAGAGTTCAAAGTAATGGTCATAAAGAGCTTTATCGAACTTGGGAGAAGAATAGATGAACACAATAAGAACTTCAATACAGAGACAGAAAATACAAGAGAGTACCAACGAGAGCTGAAAAATTCAGTAACTGCAATGAAAAAAAATACACTCAACAACAGATTAGATGATACAGAAGACGGGGTCAGTGTTCTGGAAGACAGAGCAGTAGAAATCAAGCAAGCTGAACAAGTCCAGGACCAGATGGCCTCACAGGTGAATTCTACCAAATATTTAAACAAAAGTTAATACCTATTCTTCTAAAATTATTCCAACAAACTGAAGAAGAAGGAATGCTGTCAAACTCATTTAAAGAGTTTGCCTGGTTTTGGTATCAATTTCTCTTTCCGTAATACATGTGTGAATGTGCATATATAATTTTACTTATATGTGGCCTCAATATATATGCTGTTTGTTCCTGTTTTGTTCACTCAACAATATCTCTACATCTTCAGTGTTAATAAAAATAAAATTGCATGAGTATCCAGTGGATGGATATGCTATCATTTATGTAATCCTTAAGTATCCATTAAGTGAACATTATTGTTTCTATTTTTTCTCCTCTTCATTCAACAAATATTTACTGAGTACCTATTATGTGCCAGGTACTATCCTAAGTACCAGGGACACAGGGATGAAAAAGACAGGCCAGGTCCCTGGCCAAATGAAGCCTACATTCTAGTGGGGGAGACCCACAGTCTGCAAGTAAATAAGCAGATAATTTGAAGGAAGGATGAGTGCTAAGAAGGAATAAAGACATACCTTCTTAGAGAAGGATTGGGTGTCAAGAGTAGATGACTTTAAATAAAGTGGTCTGGGAAGGCCTTCCTGCAGAGGTGTCATCTGAACAGAGACCTGAGACAGTCATGCAAAGGACGAGGTACAAGCATTTGAGGTAGAGGACACAGTGAGCACAAAGGCCCTGAGGCTGGAAGGGACCTGTCATACTCATGGAAGAGCAGGAATGCCAATGTGGCTTGAGGTCAGTGAGGCATAAATAGGCTAAAGTGAAAGCACTGAGATAAGCAGACAGAAACTGGAGTAGGAGCCAGCAAGTAGGGCCCTGCAGGTCACAGAGTTTGGATTTTACTTTAAGTGCATCATGAAGTCACTGGATAGACTACAGTGGGAAAGACATGATCTGATTTACATTTTTAAAAGACCACTCTGGCTACAGCGTGGAGAATGGTTGCCTGATACCAAAACCAGGCAAAGACACTACAGAAAAAGAAAATAACAAGCTGATATCCCTGATAAACATAGATGCAAAAATCCTCAACAAAATATTAGCAAGCTGTATTCAACAATACATTAAAAGGATCATACATCATAATCAAGTGCTATTTATTCCAAGGATGCAAGGACGGTTCAACATCCGCACGTCAATCAATGTGATACACCACATTAACAAAGTGAAAAACCACATGATCATCTCAACAGACGCAGAAAAAGCATTTGACAAAATTCAACATTCATTCATGATAAAAACTTTCAATAAAGTGAGCACAGAGGGACATACCTCAACATAATAAAAGCTATATATGACAAACCACAGCTAATATACTCAAGTGATGAAAAGCTGAAAACTTTCCTCTAAGATCAGAAACAGACAAGGAGGCCCACTCTCACCACTTTTATTCAACATAGCATTGGAATCCTAGCCACAGCAATCAGACAAGAAAAAGATAAAGTTATCCAAACTGGAAAGGAAGAAGTAGAACTGTCACTACTTGCAGATCGCCTGATACTATATATACAAAACCCTGAAGAAACTACTGGAACTAATAAATAAATTCGGTAAAGTTGCAGGATATAAAATTAGCATACATAAATCTGTTGTGCTCCTAAACACTTAGAATGAATTAAAAAAGAGAAATTTTTAAAAAATACAATTTACAGTTGCATCAAAATGAATAAAATACCTAGGAATACGTTTAATGAAGGAAGTGAAAGACTTGTATTTTGAAAACTATAAGACATTGAAGAAAGAAGTTGAAGAAGACACAAATAAATGTAAATATGTATTGAAAGAATACTGTTGTCCATACTACGCAAAGCAATCTACAGATTCAATGCAAGCTCTATCAAAATACCTATGGCATTTTTCATAGAACTAGAATAATCCTGAAATTTGTCTGAAACCAAAAAAGAACCCAAATAGCCAGAGCAATCTTGAGAAAGGAGAACAAAGGTGAAGGTATCTTGCTACCTGATTTCAAGTTACAGTACAAATCTATAGTAACCAAAACAGTATGGTACTAGCACAAAAACAGACACAATAGAACAGAATAGAGAACCCAAAAGTGAACCCATTCTTATAGGGTCAATTAATGTGTGACAAAGGAGGCAAGAACATATACTGGGGTGGGAGGGAGGCGCAAGGCTCATAATACCAGCACGGGCCAGGGAACTGTGTCCTACACAACTAGACTGGAAAAACAACGGCTTGAACCAGAGTGGGCGTTGAGGGAAGTGGAAGAAGGGGGGGGGGAAGAAAATAGAGGTAGTAAACTCACTGATTTTAGTCTTAGCAATATTTTTCTGGATCTGTCTCCTCAGGCAAAGAAAACAAAAGGAAAAACAAACAAATGGGATTACATCAAACTACAAAACTTTTGTACAGTGAAAAAAACATCAACATAACAAAAAGGCAATCTACAAAATGGGAGAAGATATATGCAAATGTATGCCCAATAAAGAGTTAATAACCAAAAAATATAATGAACTCATACCATTCAATAACAAAAAATCATACAATTTGATTTAAAAATGGATAGAGGACCTGAAGAGACATTTTTCCAAAGACAACACACAGCTGGCCAACAGACACATGAGAAGATGCTCAACATCACTACTGATCAGGGAAATGCAAATCAAAACCACAATGAAATATCATCTCACACCTGTCAGAATGGCTAATCAAAAAGACAACAAATGTCAAATGTTGGTGAGGATGGGGAGAAAGGAGAAAGCTTGTGTACTGCTGGTGAGATTGTAAATTGGTGCAGCCACCGTGGAAAACAGCATGGAGGTGCTCCAAAAAATTAAAAGCAGAACTACCATATATATGACCCAGCAATTCTTCTTCTGGTTATTTATCCAAAGAAATCAAAAACAGTAATTTGAAAAGATACATTCACCCCTATGTTCACTGTAGCATTATTGACAATAGCCAAGATATAAAAAGCAACCTAGGTGCCCATCGATAGATGAATGGATAAAGATGTGGTACATAGATACAATGGAATATCTGCCTTAGAAAAGAACGAACTCTTACCATGAGACAATATGGATGGACCTAGAGGACACTATGCTAAGTGACATAAGTCAGCCAGAGAAAGACAAATACCATGTGATTTCACCTATACTTGGAATCTAAAAAGCAAAACAAACAAACCAAAGACTCATAGATACAGAAAACAAACTGCTAGTTGCTAAAGGAGTGGGCGGTGGGGGGTTGGGAGAAATAGGTCAAGGGGATTAAATGAATCAAACTTCCAGTTACAAAATAAGTAAGTCATGAGAATGTAATATACTGCATACGGCATAAAGTCAACAATATTGTAATAACGTTGTATGGTGACAGACGGTTACTAGATTTAACGTTGAGATAATTTTGTAAGGTATTTAAATATCGAATTACTATGTTATATATCTGAAACTAATATAATATTGTATGTCAACTATACTGCAATAAAAAAATAATAAGGCAAGGTTACAAGATGTGTAACAGAATGAGAGAGGGTACAGGCTACTTCTAATAGATGTCCCTCAAGAAAAGAATGGCGAGAATAGGGGAAGGGTAACATATTAAAAGAAAATGGATGAGAATTTTCATCAATTTTAGAAAGTGTAACTATGACCTGAAATCCAGAGGCAATAACATAAAAGACTGACTTATAAACACAATGAACCAAATCAAGACAATAAGCTGGGAAAAAATATTTAAAAGAGTTCTCTGAAATTAAAAAGACCAAAAAACAGTAAACTAAAGGTGAACAAAGGATATCAACAGGCAATACAAGGAAAAAGAAATGACTGTTAAATATAAGAAAAGATGGTTTAACCTCACTTAAAATAAATTTCAACTGAGACTATCACTTTCACCTTAGATTGGCAAAGATCAAAAAGTTCAAATAAACATTGTTTTTGCAAAAATGTAAGGAAATTGGCAAGCTCTCATACATCGTTCACAGGAATGCAAACTGGTAATCAACTCTCAGGAGGACAATTAGCAATAGCTCAAAATCACACATGTTCATAACTTGTGGAATTCTAAGTACTGCACAGATTAATTCACACACCTGCAAAATTACGTATTTTATTTAACGAATGCTATGTGCTACGAACCAAGCTATCTTTTATAAATACTTAAAAAACATTAACCCACTTAATTCTCACAACAATCCTATGAAGTATTTTTATCCCCATTTTACAGATGAGGAAACTGGGGCACAGAGAGATTAAATAACTTGCTCAAGTTCCCAGTCAGAAAATGGCAAAGAAACTGTGAATATAACAGTCTGGTTCTGGCATCTATTCTCTTAATTACCGCACATGCATTTTCCCCTATTTTTACTATATATGTGTGTTGTGTATTATACATACTCGTACATGTCATTATTCACATATATACACACACACATCCATATATATACTCACATGTCATTATTCACTGAACCAGTGTTTACAATAGAAAAGATTGGAAACAATGTCCAATTGTTAAAAAAGATTGGTTAAATAAATTATATCCACATAGTGAATAAATACTGAGCAACCTAATTAACAGTGGTGATCTGGAGTCAAATTACTAGGTTAGAACTCTGACTCTGCCAGTTGCTAATTGTTTTAACTTTGGGCCAATTATTTAACTTCTCTGTGCCTTCTTTTCTCGTCTCTAATAGACAGATAATAATAATAATGCCAGCCTCTTCTAGTTATTGTGAAGATTAAATGAAATCTCATAATGAGTATAACACTGCCTGCACTTAGTAAGTACTCAACTAAGTTCTAGCTGATTTAGCTACTGCTGTTGTAATTGAACATAGTGGAATCTGTTTCAGGGTCATTCTGACCAAATGATCTGCCTGTATCTATTCATAGGCTAGCACCATTCATAGTAGTTTATAATTTGAAGAGAAGTGTTAGGGCAAGCTCTTAAAACCATTTTATGTTGGACAGACCTTTCCTTT
The DNA here is from genome assembly GCF_964194185.1 of Rhinolophus hipposideros. NCBI lineage: Eukaryota > Metazoa > Chordata > Mammalia > Chiroptera > Rhinolophidae > Rhinolophus > Rhinolophus hipposideros. The sequence continues at coordinate 58,093,138 of NC_138054.1, forward strand.
TTATCCTGCCAGATTAACTTCAGATTAATTTTTCAGATCCCTCATCTCTTACCCATTCACTTTAATTGTATTATATCCATAAGTTGAAAAGAAATGACATCTGTATGTTAAGTCTTTCCATCTAGGAATATAGTATGTTTCATAATTATTTCAGGCTTTTAAATTATTTCTCATAGTTTTCTGCACATAAGTCTCGTTATTTGTTAAAGGTATTTTTAGATATGTTATGCTTTTGTTGCTACTAGCTAAATCTTTAATTCTAAAAGTTTTTTAGTATAAAATTATAGCCTATATTTCTTTTATAATAAAGCCAAATATTTCACAATCATCCCTTAGCAAAAGATGTAAGCCAAAAATTCTCAAAACAGCACAACATGGAAAAACATTTAATCTGGCTGGGAAACTCCTGACTCCTGGCCCCTCAGCCTCCCACAAACCATTATAAAGAGGCAGATCTATATATCGCTATAAAAAGAGTATTCATGATGAACTGTTAAGTGAAAAGAGCAAGCTATACAAAAGAATAGACAGAATGAGCCCATTTTGTTCAAAAACATTACATTCACATATAGTACATACTAACTATAGTATGCATATAGAAATATCTGGAAGAATAGTTATAATTATCAAATTATTAACAGTGCTTGACTGTGGGAAATAGGAGTGGGAGAACAACTTTCACTTTCTATATTATCTGACATTCACCCCCAAAATATATTTTAATTCTGTAGCATTTTTTGAACTAATAAAAACATTTTTCAGTTTCTTTTTAAAAGGAGTTAAATTCAAGACATAGGTGAACAATTTTTTCAAATTCCATCTTGAACTTAATCATTATACAGAAAGATAACAGGAAGACTATTATGCTTTGAATACATACGGTTTTTACTGCAGACGTGATACATAGCCCATAGTGCCCAGAGCTGAATCTGTGGTTGAGAGAAGTTGCCAAGGAGCGGGAAAAATGCCCTGAAAGATCTACAAAGGTACAAAGATGTTCATTCAGAACTCAGACTAACATCAGGGATACAATAATAATTTTCAACATTTCCCCCATCAGTTCAATTCCTCACTGGGGCAAATGTATTATCAAGCATATAATGGGAGCCAGCATTTAAGAAATTGCATTCTAAACAACCAAAATGTCCTTTGATAGATGAATGGATAAAGAAGTTGTAGTATATATACACAATGGAATACTATTCAGCAGTAAGAAAAGATGAAATGGTATCATTTGTGACAACATGGATGGATCTTGAGATTATAATACTAAGCGAAATAAGTCAGACAGAAAAAGTAGAGAACCATATGATTTCACTGATGTGTGGTATATAAAACTGAAAACAACAAAAGAACAAGACAAACAAATGAAGGAACAAAAACTCATAGACATAGACAATAGTTTAGGAGTTACCAGAGGGTAAGGGGATAGGAGGCTCTAGAAAAGGATAAACGGGGTCTAATATATGGTGATGGAAATAGAAATGACTCTGGGTGGAGAACACACAATATGAGATAGAGATGATGTATTACAGAATTGTACACCTGAAATCTATGTAACTTTACTAACAATTGTCACCCCAATAAACTTTAATTTAAAAAAAATTGCATTCTGTGTTACACACTTTATACATTCAATATATGTATCACTTCATCCTTAATCTTGTAGACTGTCAGCCTCATTTTACAGATGAGGAAAACAGTCTCTGAGATTTCCTAAAAGTGATTTCCCAATATCACAAAAAAATAGGATTTGAACACAAGGCCATTTGATTCTAATATTTTTTATCACTATACCATGGCCTCTACACAGTGAGCAGACCAAGGACAAGCTTAAGGAAAGCACTACACTATCATGAAATTACCTGTAGGTCACCAATGCTGTCATCTTACATCTTGAACTTGGCCAATTCTGGATGGTTGTATACTATACAAAAAGAGAAACCAGGATTCTAGTATTGTATTCCATCATTTTTAAAAGGTCATAATAGGCTATTTTGTGTCATTTATAATTATATATGCATAAAACAACATAATTTTTCAAAATATGGGAATGATTACTCAACTTTAGGTATATTTACTTGCCAAAATATTATATTACATGTAGAATATGAATAAAGTCATGTGGAAAACAATGAAAAAGGGGCATCTGTTTAAAGATGGAGGACTGAGCATGCATGCATCCACTCTTTCCCTAAATCCCATGAACAGAATAGTATAAATGGTTTAAAATAAAAGGCAAATATGCAAAAAAAAAAAAAAAAAAAAAAAAGCAGATGGTCCAATGAAACTGATTCAACAGATCTAGCCCTGGGAAAGGTTAAACAACAAACCAATTTGAAAAGAAACCCAGAGACTTAAACATCTGGCATACCAAGAACTTGAGGAAGTGAGAATTAGAGGTGGCCTTCAAAACAGGAGGAGTGGTTGAAAGTACCAAGTAATCAAGACTCCCAGATCTCTCCCACCCCTAACAAAAACTCTTGTACTGGGCAACCCCATGAACAATTAAGGGTGGGAATACCATGCTAAAAACAGGAGGCTGAAGTGAAAAATCTAAATACTAAATGCGGAGACTCCTTTGCCCCCAACTGTCTTTCTCTAGTGGGCTTTCAGACTGTTGGCAGCTAAGTTTATAGGCACAAACTAATCCAGATCACTCTATAGTGAAGCCCACAGTTGACAAGTTCCACCCATCTACACACAGCTTTCAAAGAGCCCCACTCTTAGATATGAACGGACAGCTGAAGATCACCTGTATGTTTAATAAAATCTATAACATAAAGGAACAAAAATGGGGAGGGGGAAGAAAGGTGCCAGAAACAGGGGCCTTGGAGGAAGAGAAAAACTTAAAACAAAATCCTAAACTATCATTAATACTTTTAAAGAGATAAGAGATAGCCATCATGAAACAATAAGATACTGTATTTTTAAAAAAGCACTTAGAGAACAAAAAAAGAGTTCTTGGAAATTAAAAATAGCAGAAATGCAAAATCCAATAGAAAGGGTGGAAGTTGAAAAAGATTTTAAGAAGACATAGGTAAGAGGAGTCTGTAGAACCAATCCCAAAAACAGGAGGGAGGGAAAGTAGGAAGGTAAGAAGGAAGGGAAGGAGGAATTTCCCAGAACTGAAGGAAATGAAGTTCCAGAGTCATAAGCAGCCTAACATAACAAATGAAAATGTACCCACATCAAGGCACATCACTGTGATTTCCAAATACTGAGAACAAAGATCTTAAAAGCTTCCAAAGAAAAATGGTATGGGACTTCTCAACAGTGATACTGAAAAGTAAGACAATGGAGCAATGACTTAAAAATTCTGAAGGAAAAGTATTTCAAAATGAAAATTCTATACTCAGCCATTTGATCAATTAAATGCGAAGAGCTTTTCAAACAAATAAGGTCTCTAATTTTCTCTTTCGTACATCTTTTCTTAGGAAGTTACTTGAGGATGTGATCCAACAGAATGAGGGAATACAGCAAAACAAAAAAAACAAAAAACCAAATCAACAAACAGAAAACCAGGAAGGCATATAATCTAGGAAACAGGAAAATCCAATACAAGAGAGGCAAAAAGAATCCCCAGGATTATAGCAAAAGAATACCATGGGACGACAGCAGTATAGCAGATATATAAGAAAAGCAGATCAGATGAAAGAAAGACAGAAGGCTCTAGGAAAGAAGTCTCTGAGAAGCTCAAGTGAATAGAATATGTCTGAATGTACCAAAAGGAGATTTATACTTAGAGTATAAGGAAGGGTGTACATAGGGACAGTGAGAAAAAGAATCTTCATTCTCGAGTGGGAAAACTGATAAATAATGCCTAAAACTGCAAAGTCAAGAAGGAGCAACACATATTTAGAGATACGGAGGTAAATATCAAAAGAAATAGCTACAAAAAGAGCTGAAAGTGGGAAAGAATTAGAATAAGCCATATACAACAGCTTGCATGTAGAACTTTATAAAAGAAAAATATCAGAGGAAATGCAACAAAATGTTAATAGAGATTAACTTTGGGTGGTAGGGTATAAATGACTTAAAGTATTTTCTTTATATTTTTCTGTGTTTCTCATTTTCTACAACAAACACATTATTTCTAAAATTCTTATAATCTAGAAAATAAGTTTTCTGTAAGAACAGATTACTCTGGATTTTGTACCAGATCCTGGAGAAGAACATTCCTCTGAAGATCACAGGATATCCAGGGCCGTTTGTCAGATGTCAGGTGGGCTATGATGCCTGCAGCAAAATAGCTGACTTCCATTTCTTTGCTATGGAGCAAGATGCTGATATGCTTCACCATATCTTCAGTCACCAGCTTGGAAGAGAGTTCTCTGACTTCAGCTATGTTGTTCTACAGGTCCAATGGAGCAGAGTATTAGGGACAGCAAAGGAGGGGAGAGTCGGGAACTGGCTCCTCCTCCTCTCCTAGTGCTCAGAACACTCAGTCCCATCCTCCTCCCTCTCTACTTACTCTAACAATTCCCCTCCTTGATGATAAGGATGATCAGTAATAACAAAACACTGAGTAAGCACTTACTAAGTGCCAGGCACTATTAGATAGACAAAATGTTTCTTTATCTATGTTGTCTCATTTAATCTTTAAAATAGTCATACAAAGAAATTTGACACTCAGCAAGACTAACTTGTCAGGTTCACACTGATAATACATGGTTGAACTAGAATATAAATCCAGGCCTGACTCAAATACTTAATGTGCTTGGGGGCCTGCTATATGTTATATTAGCTTCAAGTTTAACATCAACAATGAAAGGCAGGGAGTATTTTATTTTATATATTGTATTCATTTTCTATGCTGTGTAACAAACTTGGTGGCTTAAAACACAATACATTTTTCTCTAGGTTTCTGTGTGTCAAGAGTCCAGCCATGGCTTGACTGAGTCCTCTCTCAGAGGTCTCACAAGGCTGCAGTGAAAATGCCAGCTGGCCTGAATTCCCATGTGGAGGCTCGGTGGGGAGAAGGGGATCTACTTCCAAGGTCACTCAGACTGCTGGCAGAATTTATTTCCTTGTGGCTGCAAGATTAATGGTTTCAGTTTCTTGCTGGAGGCCACCCTCAGCTCCTAGAAGCTGTCCACAGCTCCTTCTCAAGTGGGCTTCTCCCTTCTCCAACTACTTACTTCACGGAGGCTTGCTTTTTCAAAGCCAGGAAGAGTCTCTCTCTCTAGAGTGTCTGCTAACAAGACGGATTTATGTTGTGTGTGTGTGTAAACAAAATCACAGGAGAGATATCCTATCATTTTTGCCATATTCTATTAGTTAGAAGCAAGTTCAGGTCCTGCCCACATTCGAGGAGAGGGGATTACACGAAGACGTGAACACCAAGAGACTGGAATCGTTGGTGGGTCACCTTAGGGTATACCCACCACACTGACGAAAAAAACAAAGGTTTACAGGTGAAACACAGTCAAGGTACTGATCCTTTTAAAGCAGCTTTCAGAAAAGTACACACTACAGACTAGTATGTTGAAAAAACCATATGGCACAATGCAGACAATTGTGCTGTTTTGAAACCAACCCCCAATTTCCCTAAGGCCAGCTATACACTTTGTCAATAGCATGATTTCAGCATTAAGTCTCTTAAGACAGTAGCCCCCAAACAAGACACAAGATGATAGACAGCATCCTTAATGTAACTGAGAAACAGTGATTGAGTACCAAGATTTCTCTTGTAAGCTTGGCAGAGGCTACTTTTATGTCAGCTTTTATTAATACTTTCCAAGAGTCTATGGAACAACATGTTGAGAAGATGGGAGCTACAGGAGACTGTGGGTCTTCTTCATTCAGCAGAAGGAAGGAAAAGGGACAACCTCAGAAGGTAGTATTTATTCTGAGAGGCTCTCAGAAAGATAAAAAGCAAAAGATCTCTTAAGCCGGCTAGTAGAAGGATACTTAACACTGTATAGGATATATACTGTGTTTCCCTGGAAATAAAATCTACTCCGAAAATAAGCCCCAGTTAAGACCGTCAGTCAGACGGACGCATTTAGTACATTATGACGATGTTCCAGAAGAAGATGACATGACTGTATTTGAATAAATGTAGATTGTTGTACATGAAAAAATAAGACATCCCCTGAAAAATACACTCTAATGCATCTTTTGGAGCAAAAATTAATATAAGACCCAGTCTTATTTTGGGGGAAACACGGTATGAGGATTCAATTCACCTTTCTGTATTGATTTCCCATTGCTTTTCTTCTTTCCACCTTCTCCCAAAATTCCAGATATTCTGACAGTTTCTCAAATGATTACATTTTCTCCTATTCCCTAGCCAAAAATGACCTGTGTCCTCTACTTTCTTTGTCCCTTCCTTTTACTTTTCTGTACCTTCCAGATTTCTAATATTAATCCTGTATTCCTCTCTGTGAAGCCTTTCACATCTCCTCTGTTCCAAGTCCTGTGTATGTGCTAGGGATACAAAGGAAAAGACACAGTTCCTGATTTCAAGGGTTCCATGATCTAGAATTCAAAGGTACCCACTGGACTCAGTGCCTTTTTCCTAGCACTTACCACAGTCAATCCTAAATTAGAGAGCTATTTGTAACACAAGATCTGACAATTAAGTTCGCAAACTTGTTGCAATGATGTTGCTCACCTTTTTTGATAACACAGGGATTATTCATTATGAAGTTGTACCAATTGGACAAACAGTTAACCAAGTTTACTATTTGAAAGTGCTGAAAAGGCTGCATGAAAAAGTTAGATGATGTTAACTTTTCGCCAACAATTCATGGCTCTTGCATCACGACAATGCACCAGCTCACACGGCACTGTCTGGGAGGGAGTGTTTAGCCAGGAAACAAATCACTGTATTGGAACACACTCCCTACTCACCCGGTCTGGTCCCCAATGACTTCTTTCTTTACCCAAAGATAAAGGAAATATTGAAAGGAAGACATTTTGATGACATTCAGGACATCAAGGGTAATATGATGACAACTCTGATGGCCATTCCAAAAAGAGAGTTCCAAAATTGCTTTGAAGGATGGACTAGGTGCTGGCATCGGTGCACAGCTTCCCAAGGGGAGTACTTTGAAGGAGACCATAGTCATATTCAACAATGAGGCATGTAGCACTTTTTCTAGGATGCGTTCATGAACTTAACTGTCTGACCTCTTATGTCTAACACCACCTCCCAAACATTATAAGCACGTTTAACTCGATATATTTCATGCATCGGTGGGCAAAGCAACATGACAAACTTCAGGGGCTCATACTACATCTTCACTACTTTTTGTCAGTCTTCACCTTTATCTTTAGGAAACAAAGACATTTCTCAGTGTAGAAGTATAAACAAAGAAATTTCTAAAAAACAGTCTTGTTAAAGAGGAAGTATAGTGAAGTGGTTATCAGAGGGTCTGGAGGCTGACTGCCTGAATTTGGTAACGTAGGGTAAAATGGCACATTTGCGCCTCCAGTTCTATGTCTATAAAATGTAGATAATGTATGTTAGAGTACAAAACACAATTTTTCCTATCCTTGTGTATAGGCCCCTTAGCAATGTGACTTTGCTGCTCCTCCCATTAAGGGATGACAACCTCCTCTAATCTGGGCTTAATCATGGATATATTAAGAAATATCTATTTGGTCTTTGTCCCCAGTTACTGACACAGAGCTCTTCAATCCCTTGGAATTCCCCGACGTGTGATAACAGCATATTCAGGATGGGGGGTGGATGCCACAAAGCACAAACCCTGATTGGAAGCCTGAAACTTTCAACCCCACCCCCAAACTCTGGGGAAAAGGAGAGGAGCTAAAGATTGAATTAATAATCAATCATGCCTATGTGACGAAACCTCCATAAAAACCCCTAAATGATGGGGTTTGGAGAACTCCTGGGTTGGTGAACACAGGCAGGTGCTGGGAGAGTGGTGTGCCCAGCGCGAGGGCACAGAAGCTCTATGCACAGCTCTCCTTCCTTGCCCTCTGCATCTCTTCCATATGACTGTTTCTGAGTTGTACTTTTATAATAGATTGGTAAGAGCCAAGTAAAATGCCTCCCTGAATTCTGTGAGCCTTCTAACAAATTATCAACCTAAGGAGGGGGTCATGGAAACCCTCAATTTATAATCAGTCAGTCAGTCAGAAGTACAGGTGGCCCAGAACTTATGATTGGCAACTGAAGTAAGGGTAGTGCTATGCAACTGAGCCTTTTAACTTGAGGGATCTGACACTAACTTCAGGCAGTTGGTGCCAGAATTGAATCGAACTGCAGGACAACCAATGGGTGTTAGTTGGAGAAACAGTTGTTGGAAAACACCCCATCCCATGTAACCTGCTTTGGCCAAAGAAACATTAGAAAATGTGACATATGCAGAGGTTTAAGAAGCACCTGTACAGTGGGACTTGTCTACTATTGCTCCTAAAACTACGAAGTGAAGATACCTACGGAGATACAAGGCCCAGCTGCGCCAACTGTCAGGTGTGTCAGGCCATCTTAGAGCATCTGGCCCTAACTGATCTACCAGATGACAGCAGCTATACGAGTCACTCCACGAGACCAGCAGAGTGGTACAGCTGATCTGAGTTCAAACTGTTGACCCACAGATTCCTAAGTAAATAAAAAGACTGCTGTTTTAAGCTGTAGTATGTTCACAGCAATAGATGACTAATATATAATGGTATTTATAAGGATGATATGAAGATTAAATGAGTTAATACATGTCAATTGCTTACAAAAGTGCCTAGCATATAGTAGGTACTACCTAAGTGTTAGTTTTATTATTATTTTTTCAAGTAATTAGAATTGACACAAAACAATTCACCTTACCAAAAGACCAAGTACTTTGCTTTGTATTGCTGACTCTGAAAAAGTCTGTCAAAAGAATATACAGGTTACTTTATCATGGAGAAAAAAACCTTTACATATAAACTCAATCCTGTTTTCCCACCTCCAAGACTTGGATGAAGATTGCCAATCCTTCATTTTCAATAAAGTGCTTGCAGGCTGCTGGAGACTCATCTGTAAGATTCCAAAGTGCTTTCAAAGTAAACAAGAAGGTGACATCATCTAAATTCTCAGTAGTCTTTTGTTTTACTATTGCTAGAAGTTCCTAAAAACCAAAGAGACAGGGAGTTAGATGCCCTAATGACTAACTCACTTCCAGTATAGGAAAAGCAATAGTTAAGAAAAGCTTTAGACTAGAAATGGAACTACCTTATGACCCAGCAATTCCACTCTTACATATTTTTCCAGAGAAATCCAAGATTCTAATTTGAAAAAATATATGCACCCCTATGTTACTGCAGCACTATGACAATAGCCAAGACTTGGAAACAACCGAAATGCCCACTGGTAGACGACTGGATTAAGAAACTGTGGTACATTTATACAATGGAGTATTACTCAGCTATAAAGAATGAAATCTTACCATTTGCAACGATAGGGATGGACCTAGAGAACATTATGCTAAGTGAAATAAGTCAGACAGAGAAAGACAGATACCATATGATCTCACTTATATGTGGAATCTAAAGAGCAGAATAAATGAGCAAAGTAAACAGAAATAGTCTCAGAGATACAGAGGAAAAACTGATGGTTGTGAGATGGGAAGGGTGGAGATGAGGGAGAAGGGGAAGGAATTAGACAGCATAAATTGATAACTATAATATTGCCACAGGGATATGAAAGACAGTTTGGGGACTATAACCAATAATGTTGTAAAGATTTTGTAGGGTGTCAGATGGGCATGTCTTATTAGGGAGACCACTTCATGGCAATATATACCTGAAGCTGAATAATTATATATTAAATAATAATAATAATTTAATGTATAGTCAAAGGATGTGGAGTAAAGTATAGGGAATAGAGTCAGTGGAATTGTAATAGCTGTATATGATGTCAGAGGAGTACTACATTAGGAGAGGGGGTCATCACTTTGTGAGAGGTGTAAATGTCTAACTATTACATTGTTTTGTACACCTGAAACTAATAAATAAACTAATAAATAAATAAATAAATAAATAAATAAATAGCTTTAGAATCAAACCTGGGTTCTAAACCTAAGTCCTACAACTTAAAAGCTTTGTGATCCATTTCTCTCTATAAAATTAGTAACACCTATCTCTTAGGATTTTTATGAAGATTTAATGGGAAAAAATGAAAGCTTAATGAGCACTTAACATAGTCATTAGTGCTTATTAAAAAACCTCATAGATGCGGCCGGATGGCTTAATTGGTTAGAGCACGAGCTCTGAACAACAGGGTTGCTGGTTCAATTCCTACATGGGCCAGTGAGCTGCGCCCTCCACAACTAGATTGAAGACACCCAGGGGCCACTGAGCTTCCAGAGGGGCTGCTGGATGGCTCAGCTGGTTTGAGCGCGAGCTCGCAACAACAAGGTTGCTGGTTCAATTCCGCATGGGATGGTGGGCTGCGCCCCCCTGCAACTAAAGATCGAAAATGGCGACTGGATTTGGAGCTGAGCCATGCCCTCCACAACTAGATTGAAGGACAACAACTTCTGGGCCCAAGCTGATGGGCCCTGGAGAAACACATTGTTCCTCAACATTCCCCAGTAAAATTAAAAAAAAGAAAAAGAAAGAAAAAAAAAAGTAAGGAACAAAGAAATTATAAAAAAAATAAAAATAAAATAAACCTCATAGTCAAGCACATACCAGATATTCTATTATTCAATTTTATTGAGAATGTCTAGTCAGTACCTTCTGGAAATCAGGCACTTATTCAGGTAAGCGAGACAGATTAAAAAAATAGTTGGTTCTTCTCAACTAAATAATTTTAAGTTTTGGTAAATGCTCTGAGGGAAACACATAAAAGCCTCAGAATTTACTTAAGAAAAGGTGGGAGAAGAAGCCTCCATACAAAGGTTAATATGTGAACTGGACAGAACAAAGAGGATAAACCAGCCAAGCAAGGAATGGGACAAAGGGAAAGGGGAGGTAGTAGGGTAAGGGTGAGGGAAAGAACATGTCAAACAAAGAAAAAGTTTGCTGTTCTAGGCCCCTGAGCAGGTCAATATGGCTAGAGGATAACAATAATATTATAACCACATGTCCTAATACTTTGAAGCAACCATTGGCTTTCTTTACATAGATTCCAACATATCATTTCAGATCAGAATATTTCTGGACACAAGTTAGTATTTATGCTTTCTTTCAAGCATTCGATTGTCATGTGAGAGGAAAAAGACAGCCATTTTCATGTAACCAGTTAATTAAAAGATACATAAACATATAACGACACTAAACAAATAAGAATATGTCCATTTTCAGAAGGAATGTGACCATCTCAAATATTTTACCCAACCAGGAGAGAATGTATCAAGAGAGTTCATAGCAAAAAAAAGCTGTGAGAGTCAAGAGAATATAAGGGGCACACAACACTAGCAGCAATTATCTAGACAGCCAATAGGGTGAATGGCGGCAATGCAAGGGAGAGAGCAGGGGAAGTAAGGCTGACCCTGAAAGTAACAACTGTGGCCAAGATCATGGTTCACTGCTTTACATATTTGATCTTAATGAAACTAATTTAATGAAAATAACTATGAAATACTACTCCTATAATAGATGCCTATTTTTCAGATGATGCCAGTTTTTCAGGTGAATCTGAGGCACAGAGGAGATAAGTAAATTATCTCAAGTCATATGGCTAGTGACTGAAAACCTGGTTTGTTTTCATCTAAAGCCTGAACTTTTGGTACCACTTCCTAAAACTGTTTCTCTAAGAACTAGTGCTACTCTTTCTTTCATGTTCCTTTCAGCACTTGCTCTCTCTTATCAATATCTTTATCTCTATTCCTGTTACCATTCCCGCAACTTCAATGTTCTTCCATCACATCATCCTGGCAAAACTCCTACCTTGTTAAACCCTACTTCATGCCCCACCCCATACATCTGAATATTAAGACTGTACTTGAGTCTCACTTTCAGTATCTGCCAAAAAGTTTCAAAAGGGCATTCAACTGAACCTGGCCATCCTAGTACATTTCTTAATGAATTTGCTCTGAAGACTATTATTTCATAATTTCCTGTCCTCAACGTTAGTTGCCATGTTATTACTCCTCTCATTTGATCACTTCATCTAATTTTTCACTGAGAACTATAGCTACTCTTCCTAATAAAATCTACCAACCTTCTTGTACTTGCATGGATGTAGTACTCTGCCTTCCTTTCTTCTCCAATCTAAAGCCAACATCTTTACTTCTACTCTATATACAATTCCTGTACATGCACAAATATTTGGCACGAAAACTATTTCCCTCTGTCTTGCCTATGCCATTAATTTTTCACTCTTTTCAAAATTATTCTCATGAGCATAAAATATGTCTTAATGTAACCCATCTTCAATACATACATACATACATACATACTACCGGCCCATGTAGCATCTTTATTTCTCTGCTTTCTTTCTCATTAAAAGATACCAAAAAGTGGTTTACATTTCTCACCTCCCATTTGCTCATCATTGTGTTCCAATCAGTTTTGTCCCACCATTCCATTAAAATAACATAAGCGAGATAACTAATGATTTGTCTTGCCAAATCTAATGGTCAGTTCTGTCCTTTTCTCACTCAACCACCTGACATGACTGCCCAATTTTTCTGGAAATATTTCTTAGATTCTAAAACACCACTCTTTCCTGCTTTTCTAACTCATTTTGGATGCTCCTTTTCTATCTCCTGTTCTGGAGATCCTTCTCTTCCAACCTACCTATTTCAGCCCTTTTCTTTTCCCTACATACGTTCCATACTTCTCAGGTGATTGTATTCCATACCAGAAGTGAAGACTCACATTATTTCTCTAGCCCAGTCCACTCCTCTGAGCTGCAACTCATATAACAAACTGCCTACTTGACATCTCAAGCACCTCAGAAATTAACACACACCCCAAAAATCACTGTTGATTTTTATCCCCCAAATCTACTGGCTAGATACCAAATATTCACAAGATTCCACTTATAACAGCAACACAAAAGGTAAAAGTCTTAGGAATAAATATAAGAAATATACACTATCAACATGAAGGAAAAAACCACATACTTCTGGGGGACATGAAAGACAGAATAAATGGAATAACATACATTGTTCTCAGGTAGGAATTATCAATATCACAGAGATGTCAATTCTTCTAAGTCAATCTATAAATTTAACACAATCCCAAAGAAAAGAGAGCTTTTTTAGAACTAGACAAGCCAAATCTGGTGTTCACACAGAAAACAAACACATAAGGATAACTGAAAAAAAATCCAAAGAAAGATCTTAACTATCAGAGGACTTATAAAACTGGTAAATAAAAAGCATGACACCAATATGTAACAAGACATACAAATTAATGAAACAGAATGAAGTCCAGAAATAAATGTAAAATATATATGAGAATTTAATATATGATAAAGATGGCAATGTATAACAGTGGAGAAAAGATAAATTTTTCAATAAAAGATACAAAGGCAACGGGCAGACACTGAGAAGAAAAAACAGACCCCTATATCTCAAAAAAATTTCAAATGAAAGATTTACATGTAAAAGAAAAAAAAAGAAACCATAGATTTAAAGATGAGGTATTTAGGGAGCAACCGGATGGCTCAGTTGGTTAGAGCGCGAGCTCTTAACAATGTTGCCAGTTTAATTTCTGCATGGGATGGTGGGCTGCGCTCCCTGCAACTAAGATTGAAAACCGTGACTGGACTTGGAGCTGAGCTGAGCCCTCCACAACTAGATTGAAGCTTGGAGCTTGTGGGCCATGGAGAAACACACTGTTCCCCAATAAATAAAATAAATAAAAATATAAAAAATGAGGTATTTAAAAAATAATCAAAGTGTGCTATCAATTGCAAAGCATAAAAGAAAAAAATTCAACCACATAAAAAATTTTAATTATTGTATGGCACATGCTATAAATAAAGTGAAAACAGACAAACAGCCCACTGGAGAAAAATACATGCATCTCATATCATTCAAAAGTTCATATAAAGAGGGGCCAATGGGTGGCTCAGTTGGTTAGAGCACGAGTTCTGGGCAATGGCGCTGCCAGTTTGATTCCCACACGGGCCAACGAGCTGAGCACTCCGCAACTAGAATGAGGTCAATGAGCTGCCGCTGAGCTCCCAGATGGGTCAGTTGGTTGGAGTGCAGGCTCTCAACCACAATGTTGCCGGTTTGACTCCCACAAGGGATGGTGGGCTGTGCCCCCTGCAACTAACAACGGCAACTGGACCTGGAATTGAGTTGCACTCTCCACAACTAAGATTGAAAGGACAACAATTTGACTTGGAAAAAGTCCCGGAAGTACAAACTGTTCCCGTCCTATTCCCCTTCCCCAATAAAAAAAATCTTTAAAAAAAAAAAAGTTGGGGGTTGGGGGGAGGAAGATGAGGGTAAGGGGGATCAAATATATGTTGATGGAAGGAGAACTGACTCTGGGCGATGAACACACAATGGGATTTATAGATGATGTAAATCAGAATTGTACACCTGAAATCTATGTAATTTCACTAACAATTGTCACCCCAATAAATTTTAAAAAAAAGTTTATATAAAGAAATCCTGTATTAGAAAAAAGCCAGCTACTCAAAAGAAGAACATACAAAAGCAACGAGAATAGACAGTTCTCAGGAAATATGACCCTCTGAGGGGAAAAAAAAAAAAAACTCAATTCTTAATGATGTACATTTTGGGGGAACAATGTTAGCATAATGATAATGTAAACACTGATTACCAATTTATTAAAATTGTGATATAAGTTTGCTGGGGGTGGAGAGGCGGGAATTTGTAGAGCTATATGTAGGACAGCCAAGCTCTTATTTTCCATAGCAACAGAATCACTAGATAACATCTCAACCTGATAAATCAAGAAATTGCAAAAAAAAATTTGCAGTGTTAAGCATTGTATGTAGAGATGGGGAGGTAAATATCACAAGAAATAGCTGTAATAGTAGAGAGTAACTTCTTCTGGGGAGCAGGTCTTACAGATTTTTCATTTTATAGCCCTTTTAGAATAATTTGATTTTTAAAACTATGTTCATAAATTACTTTTATTGAAAAAAAACAAGGTTATAAAAGTGACAATCAACTTACTTTAACTGCCACGAAGAGCTCTTCTTTAAGTTGTGCAGTTTGCTCAGGGGAGAGCTATAAGCAAACAAAGAGCCAAAAGTGAAATAGCAGATCTCCATCAAAGCTCCATCAAGACTAAGGGGAGAGAGATCTTGCCCTTAGCAATCACATACCTGCAAGGCTAGAATAGAAGTGATGCTCACTGCCATTGTTTGCATCTTGGGGTTTTCATGCTTACAGAGCCAACTCATAACAAACTTGGCAGCATCAAACCTAAAAAATAGTATTTTTCTCACAATAAATTCTGCAAAACTGTATATGAGGACAGAAGAAATCTCTTACCCCTTCCCCCCAAACCCTGTAACAAAAGTAGTCTTGGACTTCTAAAGTCTCAAGTATGAAAACCAAGAGCGTTTGACCAGAGATCAGAAGAGGAAGAAGAGAACATGCAAATAAGAATGTGAGCAAGATGCACAGGATTCAGAGAAAAATGGGCAGATTTAAGAAAGACATTTTTTTAGCAATCAGTTTCTACTATGGTGAGTCTGAAAAAGAAAAGTTCCCTGAGAGGTAGTAACCTGTAATCTGAATTACAGACAGTGCTAAAATGCCACAGCCAACAAATCAATTAGCTAGAGAGAATTCATGCCCTTTCAGAGGGGAAGTTGTTACTCAGCTCCAACTGATGGCTGCCATGTAGGGATGAAGACAGTTGAGGAAGCTCTTCCAACTTTTCAAGAGAAGGTGGTAATACAGATATATATATATATATGATACAGATTTTTTTTTTTAATTAGGAGGACCACTTGCCCTATGGTATTTTTAGAAGTCACCTCCCATTTTAAGCACACATTTCAATTAGACGTGAGCATGGCTTTGCCTCCAGCCCAGCACCCACAAGTCACAGGTTTTGTTCATATGAGCTTATGTTTAATTTTCCTGCTGTTGATAGCAACTACCGTGTTTCCCCGAAAATAAGACCTAGCCAGACCATCAGCTCTAATGCGTCTTTTGGAGCAAAAATTAATATAAGACCCAGTATTATATTATATTGGTTACATTATATAATTTATATATTATATTGTATTACATATTATATTGTATTATTATATTATATTAATATTATATTAATTATATTATATAGACCGGGTGTTATAGTAAAATAAGACCGGATCTTATATTAATTCTTGCTCCAAAAGACGCATTAGAGCTGATGGTCCGGCTAGGTCTTACTTTCGGGGAAACAAGGTATTATAAAGGTTTTTTGAACTCATGAATGTGGGAGATTACAAAAGCCTCAAGAAATTTCCCTCTGGAGTCCAGAATGAGGATTTTTTAAAAAAACTATTACCGATAAATAACAAAAAGAATGACTAATGTTTAGAACAGCTTGTACTTAAGCTAGGCACTGTAATAAAGTACTTTACAAACATTACTGTATCTAATCCACATAAGAGTCACTTATTTTACAAATGAGGAAACCCATGTGCAAATATAATGAAAGGGCTAGAACTTGAATCCAAGTATGTTTGACTCTCTAGAGCCCATGCTCTTACCACCCACTGCCCTTAACTGGAATCAGATTTTGGGATACAACATTTATAGGCAGGGTACTTCCAATCACCTCAGTGGAAAAGGCTCGACAGAGCATTCTCCTCAAATATGTTATTCCAGCTTTAATCAGACCCTTGCTAAACTAATAACCCAAAAGCCAACAATGCTCAGAGTAACACAGGCCAACACCCCAAAATCAGATGACCAAGTTTTATAACTTGCCTGTCAAATGGAACATCCACAAGAATCCTGGAATTGGTTAAGGAGAGAAGACAATTCTTCTGTAACTATAAAAGAACAAAGAAAAATTTTGAGCAAATGTATACTCCATTCTAAATAAAGGTTCTAAGAATTTGGAAGGTGCTACAACGAACTTTTCTTATTGAGAGCTCACGGTGTACCTGGCCCTCTCCAAGTTCTTCATTTAATCTTACCAATAAACTGTCACATTCACCTGTACCTAAAAAACAATCCTTCCACCTTTTTTTTTTTTTTAGAAAAGATGGGGTCTCTTCCCCCTGAACCCCACAAGGATCTATGTGGAGAGTGGCCTGCCTGTACGTCAGTCCAAATCAATTACCTGAAGCCTGGTCAACCTACTAAATAACAAATGTCCTTACCACTCATAACTATGATAGAGCTTCTACTTTCTACCTAAGATTGTTAGGGGCTGAAGTGGGCCTTTACAGACAAGAAAGAAAGAGAAGGCTTCCTGGGAAAGCTATAGGAACAGAAAAATATAACATCTCTTTGAAGGGCCATGAGTAGGCCAGTATGACAGAAGTATAGTGTACGAGGCAGGGTCAGCAAATCTCAAATGCCAATAGGAAC
Source organism: Rhinolophus hipposideros (assembly GCF_964194185.1). Taxonomy (NCBI): domain Eukaryota; kingdom Metazoa; phylum Chordata; class Mammalia; order Chiroptera; family Rhinolophidae; genus Rhinolophus; species Rhinolophus hipposideros. Next base: position 58,110,561 of record NC_138054.1, read on the forward strand.
TAGGCAGTAACATAAACAAGTAAAGAGAGTTGAGTGAGAAACAACAGAGGAGTGGTAGGAATTATGCCAAACTGGAGAATTCATGCCCTCATACAAGTGCAGTTTATTATTCAGCTCCAACTGATGATTGCCATGCGTGAATTAAGACTGAATTGAGAAAGATCTTCCAACCTTTTAAGAGAAAGTAGAAATAAAAAGTTTTTAAATGAGGTAAGACCACGTTTCTTACTGTAGTTTTAAACACTAATTCCCATTTTAAGTACACCCTTCAATTAGAATTGACAAATTTATACAGCTGTGTACACTACCACCCACCACCACTACAATCAAGAAAAAACTATTTCCATCACCCCAAAGTCCAATGTGCCCCTTCCAGTAACTTCTGACCTTGCAAATACCAACCCCAGAAAATTACACTGTCATTATGTAAGTTTTCAAATAAATGGAATCAGATAGTACCTACTCTTTTGTGTCCAACTTATTTTGCACAGCATATTTTTGAGATTCATCCATATACTTTATTCAGTACTTCATTTGTATTGCCAAATAATATTCCCTTATATGACTATATCACAATTTATCTATTCACATGTTGTGGGACATTTGGAAAGTTTTCGGTTTGGGACAATTATGAATATAGATATGAACATTCATGTGTAAGTCTTTATACATTATTATTTCATTTCTCTAAGGATAGAATGACTGGGTAATCCAGAAGGTGTATGTCTAACATTTAAGAAAAAACTATGACATTGTTGAACTGGTAGTTGTCATTTTACATTCTTAACATCAATATGTGAGAATCTGTTGCTCCACACCCTTGCCAGTACGTGGTATTGTCAGTCATTTAACTTCAACCAATCTACGGGTTGTGCAGTGGTAACTCACTGTGGTTTTAATTTACAATTCCCTGATGACTGAAAATACAGAGCATCTTTTCATGTGCTCATTTGTCATCTCCATATCTTCTTTGGTGAAATGTCTGTTCAAATTTTTTGCCTTTCTTAAAAATTGGTTTATCTTGTGTTACTGAATTAAGAGTTCTTTATATTCTGGATAAAAGGCCTTTGTCCTATATATAAAATGAACATACTTTCCAGCTCATGGCTTACTTTTTCATTTTTTAATGTTTTTAGGTGTGTGCAAACTTTTAATTTTGATAAATTCCAATTAATTTTTCTTTTATGATGTGTGCTTTCTGCATCCTGAGAAAACTGCCTCCTCCAAGGTCAAAAATATTTTCTCCTACTGTTTTCTCCTAGTTTTATGGTTTTAACTTTTATATTTAGATCTATAATTCAATTTAAGTTTCATGTATGATGTTAAACCTATGAGGATGGACCAAAATGTTAATGGATGGTTTGGGTAACTGGTTTCTGACAAATTTAAAAAATGTAAACCATATTGCTTATTCGTATTTCCTGTTTTTTCTACAACAAACATGAATTCCTTATCCGTTCTCTCTCATTCTTTCAGATACGATGAAAAATCAGAACTAAATAATACATATTCTTCATATATTTGTCCCGAAGTTAAAAGCAGAGTCAAATATTCAATTTAAATTACCTGCTGATAGTGGGGGAAATTTTTCAGAGCTTTGAAAAGTAGACAGGTGACCTCTGACAACAAACGAACAGGCATCCCCTTGGCCAGGCCCTGGCGTGTTAAGTTGAGGGCACACGCACTGGCTGTGAACTGCACTGGCAAATCCAATGGATGATTCCTCATTCCTACAGCCACAAGCTGAAGATGAACTTGTTTTTAGTGGCTTATGACAGTATTAGCATTCTTTTTAAAATATTCGCTCATTGAGAGAGAAAGTAACAGATTTTCCCTATTGTGTCAACATTTATTTTGTAGGACACCAGCAATACCTTCTAATCCAAACACAGCCATTAACTAGCTGCATGACTTTAGTCAAGTGAGTTCTCTTCTCTGGACCACTATTTCCTCATCTGTGATTTCATAATCATTTATTGAGCCTCACTCCATATAAGGCATTGTGGTAAGCATTATAGGTGACACAAAAAAGAATCACTTACACCCTCATTCCTTAGCATAAAGCCTTGTAAGAGAAATATGTAAACAAGTAACACTGTGAAGATGTCAAAACATGAAACTGAAAAAAAGCACCATTAAGAAAAGCACTATGAATAAAGTGCTGTATAAGGTAGTTATGGAGGGAGCAATTATTTTTGGTATGGAATCAAAAGACTTCATTCCGACAGAACGTTTAGACAAGTCTCAGAGGGGATATGGACAGAAGCAGATAAAGGTGGGGTGGAATGGAGAGACGATTCCCAGGAAAGGGCAATGTAATAGGGAAAAACACAAAGTAAACAAAAGGATGGGATGATTCCACCTAGAGAGGAAGAAATTTGGAAGAATTTGAAAAGTGATAAAACCTAACTTTAGAAAGATAACTAGAAGACAGATTGTGGAAGACCTACAACATAAATGTGAAATGAAGGTGTTGCACTACACGTAGAACACACCCACTCTACCATTCAGGGACAATGTGATCTGTTTTGTCAATCAAATAGGGATAATCATCCCTACTCACCTCAGAGATGGGTCTGCTGATACTCATGTGAACCATGATTTTAAGAGACCACAGCCCCTCCCTTTGACAGCTGCATGAACTCATAGAGCCTACAGATAGACCTGGATATTTACTTCTATTATGAAAAATGGCTTTTTTCTATATTGTTAAACTACTGTTAGGATTGCAATGGATTGCCATAACCTGCAACTTAAGTATGTAGAACCCAAAAGAAACATGATTTTCTAAAATCACAGAATCTTAGATAAGAAAAGGACTTTTAGAACACTTAATTCAAGTTTCTTATTAAAGATGGGAAACAAAGGTCCAGAGTTTTTTCTTTATACAGTATTGCTTTTAAGTTATGAATAAATCTAATTTCCCATGTTACAGAAATAGCCCTATTTTTAAGGGATTACAAAGAATTGCAAATAATAAAGATGAGGTGACTTTAAGACCTTTCATTTTCATGTCACATTTAATTTTAAGTAATTGCCGATTTCTTTCCCAAATCACTTAATACTTCCAATTACATTTCAAATAAATTCACCCTTCCATAAACCAATGCGAAGTTTGGCCCTATCAATATTCATTCACAAAATACTTTTAAAATGGGAGATCTGGCCAATTATTATTATTTTGTTTTATTTTGTTCTGTTCTTATTGGATACTGTTATTGTTTATTTCAGAAAACCAGATGTTAGATTTAAAGACTGAAAGAATAAAAGACAACATTCAGAGCAATGCGAATTCATGTTTATAAACATATCAGTCCTGTTTCAGGCAAAACAGTATAATGGTCCTAGTATCCTTTTCTCAGACCACTGGATGATTCAAATTGATTCCGATGTTCAAAATGAGAGATGATCTAGCAGTTAAGCCTAACACTGTTTTCTTTTCTTTATGAGGGCACCTGGAATAAGGCATATAAGTTACTGTTTTCAATGTGTCTAGTGAACTATTTAATTGAACCAAGTAAGAAGAAATAATAAAAACCACCTTTCTAAGGTGCAGTTACCTTTAAAATAGCAGGCATGGTCACCTGCATTGAAAAAGTCTCTGTAAAGAGCCTGTAAAGGGCTTCCTTCATAAAACAAGACCTATTTCTGTACTGGCTCAATGCTTCTGAAATCTGACTCAGATTGGCTCCTCCAGCAACCTGAAAAACAAAGATGTTACCAATAGGTTTCACCATTCATCTTCAAGAACAGGCTTTTAGGGGCCCCAAATGTTTGAAACAGTAATAGGTGTTCCGTTAAATGTTCCAGGTGCTTTACAAAATTGTTCTCACTCGATCATCATTCTAATAGGTAAAAGTTCTCCTCAATCTCATTTTTACAGATGGGTTCAAAGAGGTGAAGCATGCTGCTAAATGTAACAGACCAATTAATTGGTGGAGCCAGATTCAAATACCATCTCTCTACAACTATATTACAATTAGGACCTCAACTGAAAAATGGGTAGCATGTAAATCTTTAAACAACCAGTAACCATGAATGCATGTCTTGTAAAAAAGCATAGAATAAATTCGACAATAAAAACAGGAAAAGGCAATATAAAATAACTAAATTGAAAAGTAGTTAACCTTTTTCAGTAGCAGCATTTTTACTTGTTTATTACTTATTTAATATAATTCTTCCTTGCTACCACTGAGGTAGCAATTTCAAAAAGTCTACATACATATAGACTTTAGGTCTGAAGGATAATGGTATCCTCCTTATCCAAACTTTAAAATCAACAAGAAATGTAAATAAAACCAGCTATGATCCAGTTTTCAGCATCCCTGGGTACTGAAGGAAAATACATAAAAAAGGAAAATTGAGAATCTTGAAAAACGAAAATAAAAACAGCCTTGCTTTCTCCATTCCACCATGACCAGTAACATCACTAACATTGAAGAAACCTTACATCACTAAATTGACAACAGAATACTTCTGAATTCGGAACCCTGTCCATTAAATTCTAATAAATAAAAAGATTCAAACCAAATCCATATAAAACTCCTATAAGAAATTTTTTTTAACCTATAAGAAATTTTTAAAAAGCAAATCTACACATTTCAGTAAGAAAAGTTCTTCCTATAAACGAACAACAAATTAGAAAACTGTTAACACAACACTTTAAACTGAATTAAATATTCTCAATAAGCATTTTGGGATATGATAAAACACCTTCAATGAAAAGATAAAGGGTTGATTAAAATTATATTAAATATAAAAACTAAGTTATAGGTACCCAGTACCCAAGGAAAGACAGATTTGAATAAAATTTTACTAAGGGGAAGAAATACAAGAAAATAAGAAAAGGAAATTTTTTAAAGTTAAGTAAAAAAAACACTGAGTATTGACACGGGAAAAAGACAAAGATCCAACATACATATATACCTGTAGGACAAATGAACTAATAATTAAAACTACTATCAAAGAAAACTTTCCAGAAATTAAAAAAAAAAAGAGCTAAATCAATACATTGAAAGAACCCACGAAGTACCTGGGAAAACTGACCCTGATCAAATCAGACATATCACAATATAAAAATTAAATTAAAAAATAAAACCTTCAGGGCCTCCACATAAAAGGTCCGGTAAATTACACAGAGAATTAGATTGTCATTGGACTTAACAACAACATACACAGCAAAGCAACAGTGGAAAAGCACTTTCAAGAAAAAAGGAAGGAAAAGGGTAATGAAAGAGTTTATATCCAGCCAAGCTCACTTTCAAATATCTAGGATATAAAAGATTGAATAAGAAATTAAGAGAATACGGACACAGATACCCTTCCTGAAAAATATAGTAGATTGATGCAAAAGTAACTGTGGTTTTTGCAATTATTAACCTTTTAAACCACAATTACTTTTGCACCAACCTAATATATTATTGGGTAAATTTCATACAACCAAGAGATGACTGGAGAAACTGGCAAAGGGGCAGATGGTGAGCATTTCATCTATTTAATTATAGATCTGTCTCCCCACCTAGTGCATTGGGACAATCCATCTGATATAACTATGTTGGAATTCCCATCAATTTCAGCTAACACAGTAGCAACTATGCACCCACCACTTGCCAGCCACCAGCACATTTTTCTAGAGCAGCTTGCACTTAGCTTATGGGAGCCAGTGTAGCAAAAAGGACTCTGCCCTCCAAACTTCGGGGATCTGTGCTCTGATGGCTGATTGAAACTTCTGGTGACAGGTGCAAAGAGGTAGGCAGCCACTGTTGTTGCACCTCCCCAGATTGTTCAAAGGTTCCTGCAGCTAAAGTGACTTTCAGATGATCTAAACGACCTGAGTCCCGTTCTCCCCAGTACTCCTGCCTCAGTCTTCATTTTCCTCTTTTCCTCATTTGGGGAGCCAGGCACTAAAGACTAAGACATTCAAAAAACTACACATACAAAGAAAATTCTAATGTAACTACACAGACCCCCGGAAAACTCAGAAAAGACCTGAAAAACTTTATACCTCGGGCTGATCCTCAGCACAGATCAAAAAATCAATTAACTAAACAGCAAACCCAGGGGAAGGGAGAGAATCTGATTTCCAGAGTCATCATATTATTAGTTTCAAATGTCCATCTTTCAACAACAAAGTCAAGAGGCATACAAAGAAACAGGAACGTATGGCCCATTCAAAGAAAAAAAAATGAACACAAACTGTCCCTATAAAAGAACTGATAGCAAATATGCTAGACAAAGACTTCAAACAATTGTTTTAAAGACGTTCAAAGAACTAAAGTGAGATGTAGACAAAAATCAAGAAAATGACATATGAACAAGAGAAAAATAAATATAGGAAACCTAAAAAAGAAATAAAAAATGCTGCAGCTGAAAAGTATATTAACTGCAATGAAAAATTCACTAGAGGGATTCAAAAGCAATTTTGATCAAGCAAAAGAATGAATCAACAAACTTGAGGGTAGGACAATGAAAACTATTGAGATGGAGGGACAGAAAGCAAAATGACTGGGGGAAAAAGATTAGAGCCTGAGGAATGTGTGGGATACCATTAGGTATACCAAAATACACACTGTTGAGAATCCCAAAAGAAGAAGAGAAAAAGGGACACAGGGAATGTTTGAAGAAAAAGTGGCTGAAAACTTCTCAAATTGATAGAAAAGAATGAATATAACCATACAAACTCAAAAGACTCCAAGTTAAGATGAACTCAAGTAGATTCATATGTGCCACATTATCACCAAACTTTTCAAAGCCAAAGACAAAGAAAGAATCATGGAAGCAGCAAGAAAACAAATAATCACATACAAGGGATCCTCAATAATATTATCTGTAGATTTCTCATCAGAAACTTTGGAGGCCAGAAAAGAGCGGGCTGATATATTCAAACTGTTAAAAGAAAAATTTGTAAAGCAAGAATCCTACATCCAGCACAACTGTCCTTCAAAAGTGATGGGGAAATCAAGATGAACAAAAGCTGAGGAAGTTCATTACCACTACATCTGCCCTGCAAGAAATGCTCAAGGGAGTCCTTCAGGACGAAAGGAAGAAACACTAGATAATAACAAGAAGACATATGAAGAAATAAAGACTTCCAATAAAGATAAATACATGCACAATTACAAAAGCTAGTGATATTTTGTTTTTGCTTTAATTTTATTGGTGAATATTGGGGAACACTGCTTTTCCTGGACTCATCAGCTCCAAGTCAAGTCATTGTTTTCAATCTAGTTGTGGAGGGCGCAGCTCACTGGCCCATGTGGGACTCGAACCGGTGACCTTGGTGTTATGAGGACCACACTCTAACCAAATGAGCCAATCAGCCACCCCGATATTTCTTAAATGCTTTGAAGCTACACTTTTTTCTACGTGACTTAAGAAACTCATATATTTTAAAAAACAGTTATTACTCTAAAAGCTGGTGGTGTAACTTTGGTTTGTAATTCCACATTTTGTTTTTTACATAATTTAAGAGCCAAATGTATTTAAATGAATAATTATTTTAAGCTTTGGGGCAGACAATGTATAATAATGTAATGAAGGGACATCATCAATTAAAAGGGATGGGAATGGAGATGTAAAGGAGCAGGGTTTTTGTTTGTTACTGAAGTTAAACTGGTATAAATTCAAATGTTAAACGTATCCCCATGGTAACTACAAAGGAAACAGCTACAGAATACACACAAAGGAAAGGAATTTAAACGTTTCACAACCAAAAAAAAAGGTCAGCTGAACAACAACAAAAAAACAGTAATGAAGGGAATGAGGGACAAAAAAGCTACAAAGTATATCGAAACCAAAGCAAAATGACAGACATCTCTCCTTATCAGTAGTTATTTCAAATGTAAATAGACTAAATTCTACAATCAAAAGATAAATAAAAGATTGAATAAAAACACGATTCAACTATACGCTGTCTACCTGAGACTCAATTTAGATCCAAAGACACAACTAGATGGAAAGTGAAACGATGAAAAAAGATAGTCTATGCAAATACTGTTTCCCCGAAAATAAGACCTGCCCAGAAAATAAGCCCTAGCATGATTTTTCAGGATGACATTCCCTGAATATAAGCCCTAATACGTCTTTTGGAGCAAAAATTAATATAAGACCTGGTCTTATTTTAGGGGAAACACGGTATGAAAAAAGAAAGCAGGGGTGACTATGCTAATATCAAACAAACATGCTAAATCAAAAGAGGTTACAAGAGAGAAAAGCTGGAAATTATATATTAATTAAAGGTTTGGTACAGCAAGATATATATAATAACTATAAACATCTATGTACCTTATGACAGACATAAAATATATGACATAAAAACTGACAGAATTGAAGGGAGAAACAGACATTTCTACAATGATGGAGACTTCAATAACCCAGTCTCTATAATGGATAGAACCAGACAGAAGGAGACAGGGGGCTTAAACAACACAATAGAGCAACTAAATCTAACAAATATATATAGAACACTCTACCCAACAGCAGCAGCATATGCATTTTTTCAAGTACACATGGGATATTTTCTAGGATAGACCATATCTCAGATGACAAATTAAATCTCAATAGATTTAAAAAGATATCACACAAAGTATCTTTTCTGACCACAATGGGATGAAGTTAGAAATAAGAGAAGTAAAACTACAAAATTCACAAATTTATGGAAATTAAATAACACACTCTTAAACAACCAAAGGACCAAAGGAAAAAATCACAAGGGAAATTAGATACAAATTAAAACAAAAACATGCCAAAGCTTATGAGACCCATTGAAAGCAGTGCTAATGGAAAATTTAAAGCTACAAATGCTTACGTTAAAAAACAAGAAAGAGCTCAAATCAACAACCTATCTTTACAACTTAAGGAACAAGAAAAAGAACAAACTAAACCCAAAGCTAGCAGAATGAAGGAAATAATAGAGCAGAGATCAATAAACTGAAGAATACAAAAATAATAGATAAAATTAATGAAACCAAAGGGGCAGGGGGGCGCGGGGCTCTAGAAGAGGGTAAAAAAAAAATTTAATGAAACCAAAAGTTGGTTCTTTGAACAGATCAACAAAATTGACAAGCATTAAGCTAGATGGACTGAGAAAAAAAAGAGAACTCAATATACTAAAATCTGAAATGAAAGTGGAGACACTACCACCAATTCTACAGGAAAAAAAATTGTAAGAGTATTATAAACAATTATAGCCCAACAAACTGGATAACCTAGATGAAATGGAAAACTTTCTAGAAATACAAGACCTAATAAGACTAAATTATGAAGAAATAGAAAATTTAAATAGGCCTGTAACTAGTAAGGAGATCGATCAGTAATTAAAAATCTCCTGGAGCCGGCCTGGTGGCTCATGTGGTTAGTGCTCCATGCTCCTAACTCCGAAGGCTGACGGTTCGATTCCCACATGGGCCAGTGGGCTCTCAACCACAAGGTTGTCAGTTCAATTCCTCGAGTCCTGCAAGGGATGGTGGGCAGCACCCTCTGCAACTAAGATTGAACATGGCACCTTGAGCTGAGCTGCCACTGAGCTCCCGGATGGCTCAGTTGGTTGGAGTGCATCTTCTCAACCACAAGGTTGCCGGTTCAATTCCCGAAAGGGACGGTGGGTTGTGCCCCCTGCAACTAGAAAACGGCAACTGGACCTGGAGCTGAGCTGCGCCCTCCACAACTAAGACTGAAAGGACAACAACTTGACTTGGGGGAAAAAACAAGGCCTGGAAGTACACACTGTTCCCCAATAAAGTCCTGTTCCCCTTCCCCAATAAAATCTTTAAAAAAATATATTAAAAATCTCCTGACAGAGAAAAGTCCTAGACCTAATGGCTTCACTAGTAAATTCTACCAAATATTTAAGAATACTGGTCCTTCTCAAAGTTTAACAAAAATTAAAGGAAAGCTTCCTAATTCATTCTATGAAGACAGCATTACCCTAATTACAAAAACCAGACAAAGATACTACAAGAAAACTACAGATAAATATCCCTTATGAACAGTAATTTTAAAAACCTTCAATAATACACCTGAAACTAATATAAAATAATACTGAATGTCAACTGCAATTGAAAAATTAAAAAAAATTTCTCAACAAAATACAGGCAAACTAAATTCAACAGCATATTAAAAGGATTATATACTACAACCAAGTGGGATTTATTCCTGGAATGCAAGGATAGTTTAACATATGAAAATCAAAACATGTAATACACCACATTAACAGAATGAAGAGAAAACAATAACAACATGATCATCAATTAATGCAGGAAAAGCTTTTGACAAAATTCAACACCCTTTCACGGCAAAACATTCAACAAACCGGGAACAGAAGAAAACTACCAAGAAAATGTGATAAAAGCCATGTATAAAAAAACCTACAGTGAACATCATACTCAATGGTGAACAACTGAATGCTTTACTTTTAAGATAGGAACAAGACAAGAATGCCAACTTTCACAACTTCTATTGAACATAGAACTGCAAGTTCACACCAGAGCCATTAGGCAAGAAAAAGAAATAAAGGCCCAAATTGCAAAGGAAGTAAAATTAAGTCAACATGCAAAAATCAGTTGCATTTCTCTACAATAACAATGAACAATCTGAAAAGGAAATTGTGAAAAATTTTCCATTTAATAATACAATAAAGTACTTAGGAATTAAGTTCAAAGATTTGATGGTGGTTGGAGCGAAAAAAAAAGAAAAAAAGATTTAATGGTAGATGAGGGGTAAAGGGGATCAAATATATGGTGATGGAAGGAGAACTAACTCTGGGTGATGAACACACAATGGGATTTATAGATGACATAATATAGAATTGTACACCTGAAATCTATGTAACTTTACTAACAATTGTCACCCCAATAAACTTTAATTTAAAAAAAAGTTAAAAGATTTGTACAATGAAAATTACAAAACACTGCTGAAAGAAATTTAAAATGACATAAATAAATGGGAACACATATTCACGGACTGGAAGACTTAAGATGTCAACACTACCCAAAATGATCTACATATTCAATGCAATCCCTACCAAACACCGATGCTTTTTGCAGAAATAGAAAAACCCATCCTAAATTCATATTGAATCCCAAAGGACACTAAAATGGACAAAACAATCTTGAAAAGGAACAAACTAGTGGACTCACACTTCCTAATTTCAAAAGTTACTACAAAGCTACAGTAATCACAGCAGCATGGTACAGGCATAAAGACAAACATATAGAATATGGAATAGAACAGAATACCCAAAATAATCCTTCACATATATGGTCAACTGATTTTTTGACAAGGGTGCCAAGACCATTCAATGGGGAAATAACAGTTTTTTCAAGAAATCGTGCTGAGGAAACTGGGTATCAACATGCAAAAGAATGAACTTGTGTGGACCCTTACTTAACATCATATACAAAAACTAACTCAAAATGGATCAAAGACCAAAATGTAAGACCTAAAACTATAAAATTCTTACAAGAAAACGTAGGTCATGACGTTAGATTTAACAATAATTTTCTGGATATGACACCAAAGTTCATAGGAGAACAAAAGAAAAAAATAGACAAATCAAACTTTAAGAAAAACTTTTGGAGGCATCAAAAGACAGTTATCAACAGAGTAAAAAGACAACCCACAGAATAGAATACTGTCAAGTCATGTACCTAATAGGGATTAACATCCAGAACATACAGAACATACAGATAACTGCTATAATTCAAAACAACAACAAAAAACCCAGTTCAAAACTGGCCAAAACATTTGAACAGACATTTCTCCAAAGAAGACATATGAATGTAACCACTGCAGTGAAGATTGGTTAAGGTGAGAATCTCAACAGATGCTAAATCTGAATCAGAAAGTTTGATAAGGACCAGGATAATTGCAGTCTTCCAGTATCCTATATATCACTATTAGAAGAAAAATATCTATATAGTGTAGAAACAATACAATACTATATAGATAACATTTTATCTGTATCTGAATATTTTATCTAGTATCTGAACAATACTTTGACCATGTGATAAAAAGTAACATGACTAATGAGGGGCACTGTGTGCTTCAGGATGTGATACGCTTGAGAAGACATGACATCTCTTATATGGTACGCCAGCCAGAGACGAAGAACCTGAATGTAATTATGAGGAAACATCAGACAAAGCCAAAATGAAGAACATTCTTTAAAATGCCAACATAACAAAGCTGGTCTGTATTCAAAAATATTAATGTCACAAAAGACGGGAAGGACTAAGGACCTCTTCCAGATTAAATTATAAAGAGACATGACAACTTCTGAATGCAAAAACTGAGCCTGGACTAAAAGGAAAAGTATTTTATAAAGAGCATTATTGGGATAATCAACACTAGAAATATGTACAGTAGATTATATAAAAGTATTGCATCAATGTTAAATTTCCTGAAACTTATTAACTGCACTGTGGCTATTAAGGAGAATATCTTTGCTCTTATGAACTTAAGTATTATGGAGTAGAGGGGCATGATTTGCAACCTACCCTCAAATGGTTGTTGGTTCTGAAAAAAATGGTGTGTGTGTATGGAGAGAAGTTATAAAAAAAAATGCAGCAACATGTTTAAAATTAATGATCTGCAAGTTAAAAATTACATCAAAACAGTTTGAGTATTATACATAGATCAACTGCCGAAAAACCTACACATTATTACGAATGTAAACAATGGATAAATTACACAGTTTTGTGAGATGTAAGAGCTGAAAGAGAAACAAAGGATAAGCCACAGCAAGACCAAGCAGAAGACCAGAAAGCTGTTGCATCATCCTCTCTCCTTGGCTTCACCTCCTGGAGAGACCATTACAAAACAACCCTCACACGGATTCTTCGTGCTACACCCCACCAGTGCATCAAGAGTTTCCTAGCAAACAAAAATGTTGCATGGCTTTTAATACTTACGGTGGGTGCCCTTGCTGCCCGTTTTATTCTTTTTTAATGTGTTAAAACATAGTTAACATATATTAGTTGCAGGTATACAACCATTATATACCTAACAAAGCAATCACCGTAGTTTAAGTCTATAACCGTCTGACCCCATACAAAGTTATTGATATTATTGACTATATTCTCTATGCTGTACATTAATTACATCTGAATATTTACATTAATTACATCTGAATACATCCCTGTGAGTTATTTACAACTAAAAATTTGTACCTTTATTCTGCCCATTTTAAAGTAATTAAGTACATGTTGCCCATTCTAATTTGGGGTGCAAGAATTAAAATGTATTGTTTGAAGGTTTTCACTAGCATTTAATTTTACCCATTTTAGTGTAAGCAAAGTTTTGATCAACTCAACAAAAATACTTAGTATATGTGCATCTAATTTGAAAGAAATACCTTTCCCTTAAGAAAAAGGTTTTCTGCAACACACTTTTTAAACTTATCGTACCTTACAGTCCACATAAGGCTGAATTAAGATCTTTAGAGTTTCTTAGTAACGGGAAGATTTGTGGTCTCTCCTCTCCATTGCCACAATATCCAACACTGTACATAATGCATAATTTTAAGTTTTCAAAATAAACTAAACTTCCATGTATACGAGGTAAGTTTACTGAAACAAAACTTCCCGTTTTCTTTAATCACTGTGGTCTTTTTATCTCTGTAACATTAAATGATATTAACCTTAAATAGGCCAATGTGTACATTCTGATAAACAATTCTCTACATATTTAACCTGAAAGTTCAAATTATATCTGTTTCGATCAATGATGTAACTGATGGCTTGCTTCCACTTTCATTAGAGGTACCAGAAAATTAAAAGGACTTTAAAATGCAATTGCTGTTTTCAAATCAAAAGAATAAAATGTGAAAACAACTAATGACTGCAAATCACTTTGCTCTCTCACCTTAGGAAGAATTACATAAAGCATAATTATAAAAAAAGGGTTTTTAAGTGGTGGTTCTGAAACTCGACTGCACACATTAGAATTACCTGGGACCGTTTAAAATCTTGATGCCCCGGCCAAATCCCAAACCAATTAAATCAGAATCACTAGGGGAATGGGACACAGGCATCAGTATATTTTAAAGCTTCCAAAGTAATTAAAATGTACAGTCGAGGAAGAAAGCCACTGTTTTAAAAAGAAATATTCCATAACATATTTAAATATAGGCTGCTTTAAAAATGGCATCTTGAGGGGCTATAAACTATTCCAGTAATGTTCTAAACTCCTTTCTTAAGGCTCTTTAAAACTGCTTTGTCATACCGTCACCAAAAATGGTATTAGCCATGTTGATCACCTGCTTTACTATATTTAGTTGTTAACAAGTGAAGAACACAAGTCTTAGAGTCACAAAGACTTGCATATAAGTCCTAGCAATACCATTTAATAGTTCTACGACTGTGGACAAGTAGCTTAACCTCCCTGAGCTTCCATTTCCTCAACTGTAAAATGGACGGATTAAGTAGAAAACGTGCACAACATGACATCTGGTACACAGGAGGTGATGTATAAATGACTGCACTTACCATGATGAAGCTAGACTAGAAGACATAGAGGCCAGGATTACATCTTGTTTAAGGTTATATTTCTACAACCAACTGCTACACAATAATTATTAATTCCTAAGCTAAGTAATACCTAGATTCTTACTCTAAGTAATACCTAGATTCTGATATACAACAAAAGCTTAATAATGTTCTGAACAAATGAAACAAACTTATTTCAAATAAGAACAAACCCTCAAGCCTTGCTTTGTAGTAAAGAAGTCAGAATAACCAGCATCCGTAGCCAACAGTCCCACAAATTGCATTGCAGGCCGCTGCCGTATAAATAATTCTACAGCTCCGTCGGTGATGCAAATGCCCCCCGAAATATCCAGTGACACAACATTAGGCAGAATATCCTTCTGCTGTAGCAAATGAAAAGCTAAATCTGATCTGAGTTGCCTGTGATCAGAAATATCAAGGTGAAGCAGACATTTAAGTTCTCTAATGACTGCGAGAATTTGTAGTTTGGTCATGGTCAGGCATTTCAGATAGTGCATGGTGAGAGACTTGAGTCGATCCTTACAGGTAAGGAGGGCAGAGATGTCAGTGACCAGAGTATTGGAGATATCCAAGCTTTCCAATTTTGGTAACTGAGAAACAGTAGCCAGGTTTTCACTATGAAAACAAACACTGAAAACACTTAAAATGCGAAGACCAGTGAGCTGACCAAAGAAGAGTGGTCTTGAATCTGGAGGGATGCTTGTTGAGTCCAACAGGAGACAGCGGAGGTTTTGCTGGATCCAGCTATTGCTGCAGAGCCCACTTATGATGTCTGGAATCGGGAGGTCAGCGTGCGCCGCAGTAGCATCCAGTTCAACGAGTTTGTGATGGCAGAAAGCTTTTATAAATGCAGCTGTAGAGATCTGAGCTCTTTGAATATTGACCAGCTTTAGTTTCATTTGGTTGCCTCGGAAAATGCTCGCTGTTCTATCAGTCAGCATGCCTATAAGAGAACCAGAACCAGCTTGTAATAACAACTAAATCTCATGCCTTTTCCAGGAGGAATAGTGGTCAATGAACTATGACAGATGTTAATAATAACAATAATGACATTTATTGCTTACTGCGCGAAACATTATTCTAAACTCTTTACTCAGATATAATTTATTCTTTGCAACAATACTATAAAGAAACTATTATTATTACCATCTTAGGGCTGAGCAAACGGAATCTTAAAGAGGTTGAGTAACTTGTTCAAGGCCAAAATATGTGGCAGAATCAGTAATCAAAGCCAGCTGGACTCCAGAGCCCAGATTTATCTGTAGTAACCTTGTTCACAGAAAAAAAGAACAAAATATGTAGGTAAGTACAGGATGTATAGTACGCAAATAACACTACTAATGAGTATTTTTAACCAAATTATTGGACAGCCTTTGACAAGTCACTTACATCTCGGCGACTCACTTTCTTCATCTATAAAATAAGTGGGTTGTACCAGGTTTTATTTAGAAAAGATTTACTAAGCATCTTCTATGTGTGAGATCCCATGTTAAGTAATGGGCACACAAAGTAATTAGAAACCTGTGATTACAAGGAATTCAGTCAAGGAATATACATAGGTAAAGAAATTATTACAATAGTGTATTATATATGCACTATTGTGATTATACCAGGTACTGAATTAATACAGATGACATTAAGTTTGGGGAAAGTTTTGAAGACTAAATATCAATTTGTCAGGGAGCAGGTGAAGGGTAGAAGAACACATAAAGACACAGAAAAGCACAGAACAATAGCAGATTATTCGGGATGACCTTAAGTCAATAGGCACTACTAGAAAATAGTGTCCAAAGGGAGGCACAGCTGGAAATGAGAGTAGAGAGGAAGGGAAAAGGCAGATGAGCCTATACACAAGGCTAGGAAACTCAGACTTTAGGAACTAAAAAATTTTAAGCAGCGGGATGGCTGGATGGCTCAGTTGATTAGAGAGCGAGCTCTGAACAACAGGGTTGCCAATTCGATTCCCACATGGGCTAGTGAACTGCGCCCTCCACAACTAGACTGAAGACAACAAGCTGCCGCTGCGCTTCCGGAGGGGCGGCCGGATGGCTCAGTTGGTTAGAGTGCGAGCTCTCAGCAAGAAGGTTGCCAGTTCAATTCCCACATGGGATGGTGGGCTGCATCCCCGGCAACTAAAGACTGAAAATGGCGACTGCGGATCAGCCTGGTGGATCAGGTGGTTGGAGTGCCATGCTCCTAACACCAATGGTCGCCGGTTCGATTCCCACATGGGCCAGTGAGCTGCGTCCTCTACAGCTAAGTCTGTGAACAGTTTTCCCTGGAGTTGGGCTGCTGCGAGCAGCCGGAGGTCGGCATGGGCTACCATGTGCTAACAGGAGGGACCAGCAGACAGCATGAGCGACCGTGGGCTGCCATGGGCTACTGTGAGTGGCCGGCAGCCAGCGTGAGCAGCCATGGGCTGCTGTGTGCTGCTATAGGCTACCATGTGTGCTGCCATGAGCGGATGGCAGCCAGCATAAACAACGGCTTGAACCGGACTGGGGCGGGGAGAGGGGTGGAGGGGGAGAAAGGTGAAGGGAGGGGGGGAAATGAATGAAGTAGTGATTGATGCTACAACATGGATGAACCTTGACAATATTATACTGAGTGAAAAAAGCCAGACACAAAAAGCCACATATTGGGGTGGCCGGTTAGCTCAGTTAGTTAGAGCGTGGTGCTAAGACACCAAGGTTGCAGGTTTGATCCTTTCGTGGGCCACTATGAGCTGTGCCCTCCTTAAAATAAAATAAAATAAAAAATAAAATAGAAAGCCACATATTGCACAATTCCATTTTTATTAAATGTTCAGAATAGGCAAATCCAGAGAGATAGAAAGTAGATGAGCGGTTGCTCAGGGTTTAGGGAGGATAGGTAAGGAGTTTCTTTTTGAAGTGATGAAAATGTTCTAAAATTTATTAATGACAGTTACACAAATCCGTAACTACAAAAAAAAATCATGGAATTGTAAACTTTAAATGGGTGAATTACATGTGAATTACATCTCCATAATTTGTTACTAAAAATTTTTTTTCATTAAGAGAAAACTGTAACATGGCAAATTAAATATAGCCCTTTGAAAACTCCACTATAATGGGAGATAAAGGAAAATTATTTAAAGATTCATATTCACAATCAAAAGAATGGGAGACATAACTACAGCAACAGCATTTCAGCAGCTGGGAGCAGACAGATTAGTGGTACCCTGACTTAGTCCTCCATTACTCTGCTAAGCCAATAGCAGGGCAAGTCTTGAAGTAAGGCAATTTCCAAGTGATCCAGAAAGATTCTGAGACTCAGCCTCCACACAAAATGGGAATAATTTCTCTATTTCCCACTGGGTTGTTGTGAGGGACAAAACAGGAATTACATGTGAAAGTGTTTTCACATTGTAAAGAGTGCTATAGTACACGATACAGGAGCCTTATCATTACCTTTCCAGGTCATCACCTCCAGGAAACGATCAGCTAATTCCTGAGGGAAACTCCAATGCTCCGGAAGGCACAATGTTCCATCAGATCTTTCAGAACACAACTTCTCCAGGTTAGCAATCAGGACATTCAGGCAGATGTTGACCAAAGAGTAGGGAGATGCCTCCTCCTAGCAAACAACACCCAAAAAACTTTGTTAGAATACATGTACAAGAATTCAACATAAAAGTGGTCCTGCTAGGCATCAAACTATTTGATGACGGTATCTGAAGATACATTCTCCTTACTCTAATAATAATTTATATGTAATGAAACCACCGTATTCCAACTGTTAACTAAATAGATTTCATCTGTTGTAGCTTTTGTTGTATCTTGAAAAATATTAAGTTCTCTCAATCCTTTACTTATCATCTGTTGGTGACAGGCACTGAAAATACCAGTATGAGTAAGGTATAGTCCTAATCCTTTTGGAGCTAATAGTTTACTGGGGACTACAACCAAAAAATCTGACAACTTCAATAAGGAACTATTCAAACAGAGATCACATGGTCATTCATTCAACAAATACTAATTCAGTTATTACTCTATACCAGTTTTCTCTCTTTAAGGTGGCTTTGGGCTGGCTATGTCCCCCAAATCATTCCTCTAAAATTAGCCCTCTCTCCTTGCTACAGACTGAATGTTTGTGTTCCTCCAAAATTCTCATGTTGAAATCTAACCCTTAATTTTGAGAAATTTAGAGGTAGAAACCTTTGGAAAGTGATTAGGTCATGAAGCTAAAGCCTTCATGAATGAAATTAGTGCCTTTATAAAAGAGACCCCAGAGAACTAACTTGCCCCTTCGGTCATGTGAGGACACAGCAAAAAGATATCCATAAACCAGGAAGCAGGTTCTCACCAGACACCAAATGTGCCAGACATCAAATCTGCCAGCACCTTGATCTTGGACATGCTAGCATCCTGAACTGTGAGAAGTAAATTTCTGTTGTTTATAAGTCATCCAGTCTATAGTATTTTTGTTATAGCAGCTTAAATGGACTAAGACAATTCTTCCAGTAGATCCTCTGGGCCCAGGGATGGCACTAGTCGCTGTTACTGTACATAGAGAAGTGCATTATTGTGGTTTTCCATACCTCATCCTTATTATCTTTGGAAGTAGCCCATAATTAAACTATCATTGAATTATCCCTATTCTGAATGTGCCATCTGTTTCCTGGTGCGATTATGACTGTTAAATCTCCCAAATAAATTTCTAGTTCATCCCCTACTTTCTCACTCCACTACCAATTCCAAGTCACTACCATACCTTACTTAGAATACTGAAAAACTCCAAATTAGTTTCTCTACTTTTGCTCCTATCCTTTTCTAATCCATCTCTACTCAGAGTCCAGATTCGTCATTTCTGAAATATAAACTGTACTATGTAACTGTCCTAATTAACATGTTTTAGTGGGTACAAGGTAAAAATAAAAAAACAAACAAATTGCATTTCTATATGCAACCAGCAATCATAAAATTAAAATTTTAAAAACCTTACAATATCATTTTTAATACATCAAACAAAGGCCCTTACTCAGGAAAATAACAAAAATCTAGACACTCAAAGTAGCATCCATAAAGCTTAGCTTACAATAAAATATCAGATGTGGTAAAAAGCAACAACAAAAAAAAATCAGTCAATAGAAACAGGCCCAGAAGTAACTGAAATGACATAATTAACAGACAAGGACTTTAAGAATAAATTATAATTAATGAATATAAATAACATAATGTGGGAATAAATTTGGAATCTCAACAGAGAAATGGGAGACCTGAAAAAGACCAAAAGAGAACTTCTAAAGTTGCAAAAGATATTATCTAAAATAAATAACACATCAGATGACATTATCAAAAGATTAGACATTACAAAATTAGAGATCAGTGAAGTTGAAAGTAGTACAATAGAAACTATCTAAACTCAAAAAAAAAAAAAAAAAAAAAAGGCTGGGGAGAAAAAGAAGAGAAGCATAGAGTCCCAAAAGACAACCTGAAGCAGTCTAATATAAATGTGTAATTAAAACTCCATAAGAGAGGAGATAGTAGTAAAGGAAAAATATTTTAAGAAATAACTGTCAACAAGGATAATGTCCTATGTTTGGAATCTATGAAATTGTTTTGTAGTTTAATATTTACTTAATTACAGTTAATTCACTGGGCACAAAGAATGAAACCAATTTGATGGCTTTCTTTTTTGAAAAAATGTCAAAAATGTTCAAATATAAACGCACTGATCCCAGAAGCAAAATGGACCCAAAGCAAAATAAAAAAATGGCAAATACATATCAAATAGCTAAAAACCAATGATAAAGAAAAGAAATCTTAAGAGGGGGCATTTGTGTGGACACAGTTTTTTTTAAAAAAGAAAAAAGAAAGCTTTGACCACTGATTTTTCATCAGAAGCAATGCTAGCCAGAAGACAATGAAATGATATTTTTAAAGTGCAGTAGGGGGGAAAACTAAGTGCAATGAAAAAAATCTTTCAAAAATAAAGGTAAAATAAAGATATTTCTAAACAAAAGTAGAGAGAACTTTTCGCCAGCAGACCTACATTATAAGAAAGATTAAATGTTTTTTAAGCTGAAAAAAAATAATACAAGAAGGTATCTGGGATCTAGAGGAAAAGGAAGAGTACCAGAAATAGGAACACATGGATAAACAAAAAACTTTTATTTCCTAATTTAAGAAATAACTGATCAAGGCAAAGATAAAAACAGTATATTGTGCAATTTATAACATGGAGAAATAAAATGTATTATTTCAATAGCACAAGAACAGGGTAAGAAGAGGGAAAATGAAGGAATACTGTTGTAAGGTAAAGTGTACTCTGATAAGTCTGTATTTTAGAACCTAGAGCTATGCCTCTCAAACTTTCAACATTTACTGCATTATAAGTAGAAATGAGAAATCTTTAAAAGATGTATTAATTCATTTAGAAGTAATAAAAGTTAAAAAAAAATCATATGTTGACATAAGCAACATTTTTAAAAAACAGCTATAGTTTCAACAACATTAAAAAATTTAGTGACAAGGACAGCACTGTTTTACATTCTTGCAAATTTCACTAATATGTGGCTTAATGGAAGAGAATGGGCTCTGGGATCCCAAAGGTCCTGAGACTACAATTTAAAAACTATCTTTGAGTGACCATTAAAAGAGAGAAGGAAAGAAAAGGAGAGAAACAGCACTAAGATAAAAATGGAACTTTAAAAATAGCCAATCCAAAAGAAGTCAGGAAAGGAAGAAACACAGCAACAGCAAACAGGACAAACAGATCACAAATAGCAACACAGCATACTTACATCCAACAATTTTGATAATTACATTTACTGTAAAAGGCACAAATTATCAGACTGGATAAAAAAGACTGCTTTTACAAGAGATGTGCATTAAACATAAATAACACAGGGTTGTTAAACTCTACTCATAAGGAAACTTGAGTGACTACAGTAATGTCAGAAAAAGAGGGCTTCAGGGCAAGAATATTACTAAAAATCAAGATGGATGTTTCATAATGAAAAGGGTTAATTTATTAAGAAGACGTAATTCCTAAATGTATTTGCACTTACTAACAGCCTCAAAATTCATGAAGCAGAGGCAAAAACATACAATTGGGAAATAACTGTTTCCTCAATAAACGGTGGAGGGAAAACAAGATACATGAAAGAAAATGAATCTGGAACACTTTCTTACACCACATACAAAAATAAACTCAAAATGGATCAAAACTCATGAAGCAAAATCTCAATAAAAAGAAAAACAGGGCCGGCCCGGTGGCTCAGGCAGTTAGAGCTCCAGGCTCCTAACTCCGAAGGCTGCTGGTTATATTCCCACTTGGACCAGTGGGCTCTCAACCACAAGGTTGCCGGTTCAACTACTGGAGTCCCGCAAGGGATGGTGGGCTGCGCCCCCTGCAACTAGAAAACGGCAACTGGACCTGGAGCTGAGCTGCGCCCTCCACAACTAAGACTGAAAGGACAACAACTTGAAGCTGAACGGCACCCTCCACAACTAAGATTGAAAGGACAACAACTTGACTTGGAAAAAAGTCCTGGAAGTACACACTGTTCCCCAAAAAAGTCCTGTTCCCCTTCCCCAATAAAATCTTTAAAAAAAAAAAAATTACAATTACAGTTAGAAACTCATACTCACCTTCAGTAAATGACAAAAACAAGCAGGCAGAAAATGAGTAGGAATATAGATTAACATTATCAACCAACTTAATCTGACATTCAAGAATATTTTACCCAATCACATAATACATATTCCATTTAAGTACACATAAACATGCAACAAGATAGATCAGTCATATATGAGCCATAAAACCAATCTCAATAAATATAAATGGACTGGAATTAGAGTATGTTCTCTGACAATACAATTACATTAAAAGTCAATTAAACAAAAAGATATGCAGAATATCCCCAACTATGGGGGAATTAATTATGTAATAAACTTCTAAATATCCTGTGTCAAAGAAGAAATTATAATGGAACATAAAAATACTTTGAACAATATATCAAAATTTATGGTGCTAACCAAAGCAATGTTAGAGGGAAAATATAGTCTAAATGTTTATATTAAAATATATATATATATAAAATTAAAATGACCTAAGTTTCCATCTTAAAAAGATAAAAAAAAAAAATAAGGAAAACATAAGAAAGGAAATTATAAAGCTATGAACAGAAATAACAAAAGAGAAAACAGATGTGCAATGGATATAAATGAAATCCAAAAGTTAGTTCTTTGAAAAGATTAATACTACACTAAATCCCTAGGTACAAGACCAAGAGAAAGAAAAAACACACAAGTGGCCAAAACCAGGAACAAAAAGAGGGATCATCACAGGTCGTATAAGCATTAAAATAAAGGAATTGCATAAATAATTTTGCCAATAAAATTTGATAATTCAGGTGAAATGGGCAAATTTCTTGCATGACAAACTACAAAACCAACAAGCTGTAAATGCATACACATTTAGGAACGTTACGACTTTTTGATGAATCGACCGTTGTATAAAGTATACGAATAACTCTACATAATTAAATTCTTCCCCCAAAGAAATTAAATTCTCAGTGGCATCACTGGTGAGTTCTAGTAAACATCTAAGGAAGAAATAATACCAAACCTCCAAAAACTCTAAAAAATTTAATAGAAAACACTTCCCAAATCATTTTTTGACACCAGCATTATCCTGATACTAAAACCAGACAAAAGATTTCTAAAGAGCAAATAATCATACACATGGACATAAAAATACTTTACAAAATATTACCCAATAAAACCCTGCGACATATAAAAACAAAGATATATTTAACAAAATACGTAAAAGACCTTTACACCAAAAACTACGAAACATTGCTAAATAAAATTAAAACGACATAAATGGATAAATATATATCATAGGGGAAAATATACTTATGCATTGTGTAATTTTAGAAATTAAAATATAAAATCTTATAAAGAATAAAGAGTGTACATGGAACGGATAAAGAGTGTAGTATACGGAAGCCGACAGAGAAAAATGGATTGGTCTGATCACTTTTCTAAAGAAAATCTTGTGTTTGGATTCCGATCAGCAGCAACAACAACAAAAAAATGCTTCAAACACGGTGCTAGTACTTACTTTAAAAAGGTCAGCTTCTCAATTAGCTATAAACAAATTAAAAATCTTATAGCAGCTTTTAAAAGCGAGGCCTACAGAGTACTACTACAAGAGTACAGGCCAGATCCTTGCAGAGCACAAAAGCCCTCCAACAAGGCATTAGTTAGTACGTAAAGCACAACCTCAATCAGAATATTGCCTTCCCTCCGTACTAATTTTTGAGTCGAGCCTTCACTAGATTTTGAGTTCGAAGAGGGTGGTCCTTGGGGTGTTTGCTGTAGAATGTGGAGTCTGACATCCTAACACCTGCAGTGAAGTTCATAAGCAAATCAACTACCTTTCAGGGTTTTCAACTTCCTTACATACCAGTAAAATGAAGACTCTCAATGCCTACAGAGAAAACCGAGATTACTGGATTTTCTTTGGAAATGCGATACTACTTAACACACAGTAGGCACCAAGTACTCTTTGGGTTTGCATTTTGCTCAGGATTTAACAGGCACTCCAGGTTGAAAAAAAAAAAAAGAAAGAAAAGGAACAAGTGGAATTGAAGGGATTTGTCTTTGGTGTTCCAGTTCCCCCAGATGGGCTCAGGAGGGTCTTCGGGTTACGGTCCCCCAGGCCAAAGATTCGGGTTGTCAGGGCCGTTGGGTCACAGCCTCTGGGGAACACCGCGTCCACAACGCACGCGGGGGAACCGTCGAGGTTTGGGGCATTTGGGTTTATTACAATGAGCAACGCCGTTTACTACCGGCCAGGCCTAGGGCTATTCCCAGCACTTACATCTAAACTTACACTACCCGGTAAAACAGGTGCTGTCTGCCGCAGGCACAGGTGAGAGAGCCTGCGACCTGAGGAGGGGACACACCCAAGGTCACGCGGGGCGGGACGGGACTCGCTCTCGCGGCGCCTCCACTCAGCTGCACAGGTCAGCGTTTTGGACCCAGAGCCTTGAACGCCCCTCCAATGGCAGAAAACGCCCCTCCAGCTTGCACTTCCCCGACGACGACTGGAGCCTGGCACGAGTTCAGCCCCTTCAGACTTTACGCCCACCCCACGTCAGCCAAACGAACCCACAAGTGTCTCCACACAGTCCCCGACAATTCGCCGCGCTGGCCGGGCGCGGGGCGGCCGGGCACCGGGCGTCCGGTGGAGGTTCGCGTCCCCTCCCCCGTCCCGGGGCTCACCTGCACCACGCAGCAGCCCAAGGCATCCTTCTGAGCGTCGGGAATGACGATCGTACGGGGCGAGAGGCTCGGGTGCAAGAAGTGAACCATGGCGACCCCCGCCTGCGGGGCGTGAGGCGAGTGCCACCCTCAAGCCGGGGCCCGGATCCCGCGCGAGGTGTAGTCGACCCGCGCCGGGAGGCAGCTAAACAGCGCGGGGTCCGCGAGCCGAGCACGCAGCGCTCGCGCCGCCAGGACCTGGCTGCAAAAGGTTTTTGAAACGCCCGGCGTAGCGACGCGCACGCGCCCGCCGCAGCCTCACCGCCCGTCGGCAGAGGCCGGCCCACCGCAGACCCCGCCTCCAGGAGCTGCCCTCCCCACCCCCACCCACGCCGACCCCTAGTGCACCCCGTTGGGGCCCAACCGTTCTATTTTTCTGCCACCCCAGTGCCCCAGAGACCAACCTCACTCCTGCCCAACAGCTATCCCAAGCCTACTTGCCCCTCTCAATCCCACGCCTCAGGGATTTGATACCACACGGTTTTCGCCCCTCAGAGGCAGGCCGGTGGACCAGATTATGGAGTTGGGAAATCGAATGTGTATTTTTAATACATTAAAGTATATTTTTAAAAGACCTTTCTCTAAAGATCTGGCAACAGCACCTCTCTCTGTTTCAGCTCCTATTGACATTGAATGAATCAAATATCAAAACCACTTATGACCGTGTAAGTACACAAAATTAATTACTCGGCCTTTTTTGTGCCTAAAAGGTACCAAGCCCTTTATAACTTGCTCCAAGAGAACAGTAAATGAATACCCTTTAGCGAATTTAAGAGAATATGTGTCTTGGAAAAGGATAGTTCTTAAGAGTGTGGAGCCTTGGATCTGAATCCTGGATTGGAATACCCTCTCAGCCTTCTACTAACTTGTGAAACTTGGGCGAGAGTCTCAGTATCTCTGAAGCTGAACTTCCCAACAACAAAATGGGATAAGAACACCTTACCTCGCAGGGTTAATGTAAGGATTAAATAACGTATGTAAAGCGCGACAGTACTTGACACAAAGCAAGTCCAAATGTTAAAATTATTTTTCAAGTATAAATAACTTGGCAAAATGCTTTTCTTTCACATTTATCCTTTTATTTAATCCTCATACAAAAAAAAAAACACAAAACAAAACTCTGGACAGTAGGTATTTCCATTTTACCCATAGAAAACTGAACACCTGACAGGTTAAATAGACAAATTTTACCCACCTGATGAGTGGAAAGCCTGAGAGTCAAAATCAAGTTTCCTAACTCCCAAGTCCAAATCAATATTCTTTTTTTTTAAGTGGACTATTTCATAACTTCCCCTCTATCCTCAAACTTCCAACACCTCCTCTTCCCCACCAGATTCTCAGCTTCCTCTTTCACTGAAAAAAGAAAAGCAATCCAAAAAGAACAACCCAAACTTCCACTATCACATCTACCCACCATTATACCGTGTTTCCCTGAAAATAAGACCTAGCCAGACCATCAGCTCTAATGCGTCTTTTGGAGCAAATATTAATATAAGACCAGATATAATAATAATAATATAACAACATAACATAATATAATAATACCGGGTCTTATATTAATTTTTGCTCCAAAAGACGCATTAGAGCTGATGGTCCAACTAGGTATTATTTTCGGGGAAACACAGTAGGTGCTCTGTTTGGGTGTTCCCCATTACTATAAACGATTTATGCTATTATCTAAGGCCAACCTCTGGTCTTGTGCACTAAATCTCTTCCCCTCCTACTTATTCAAAGACATCATCCAGCAACGTTCTCTTTTTCTCCTTTATTATCATCTTTACCCGCTTTCTAGGATGATTGCCATCAGCATGTAAACAACCTGATAATTTTCTCATAATTAAAAAACAAAAAAAGATTTCTTTGACCTAATTTCTCTTTTCAGGTATTACCCCCATCTCTTCTACTTTTCATAGCATAACTTCTCCAAAGTGTGGTGTGTCCTTGCTGTCTCCAATTTTTTTCCTACCATTTTCTTTCACCGCTGCCACTCCACTAAACTGTTCTAGTCAACTTCCAAGTTGCTAAATTCAACGGTTACTTCTCATTCCTCATCTTATTTGACTGTTTAGCAGCATTTGACCCAAGTGATCACTTCTTCCCTAAAATACCTTTCTTCATTTGGCTTCCAGGACACATCTTCACCTCCTCCTCCCCATACCCCTTCCTCTTCTTTCTTTCTTTCTCTTCTCCTCCTACCTTATTGGCTGCTCCTTCTCATCCTCTTGATTCTACGTTACCGGAACTTCTAAATCTTTGTGTATCCCAGGACTCAGTACTTGTATACCTCTTTTCTATCCATTCTCTCTTAATTGTGATGAGTTTATCTAGTTTCATAACTTTAAAGCCATCTATATGCTCATTTATGCCTATTTTATATGTCTAGCCTATACCTCGCTTTTAAACTTCAGACTCCAGCTGTCTATTCAACACATCCATCTGGTTATCTAAACAGCAGTAATGTATCCAAAAGTAAACTGATATCCTCCCCCCAACCTGCTCTTCCTGCCAGTCTTCCCCATTTCAGCATATGGCAACTCCTTCCTTTTGGTTGCTTATGACAAAAACCTTGGAAATCGTGTTACTCTTCTTTTATTCTCTTTTTATTTGTTTATTTTTATTTTAAATTTTTTTCCCCTTCTTCCGCCTCCCTTCCCCCTCTCTGGTTCAAGCGTTTGTTTCTCAGTCTAGTTGTGTAGGACACTCCCAGGCGCATGCTGGTATTATGAGCCTTGCACCGCCCCCCTCCTGCTCCCCCCAGCCCCAGGCAGTGGGTCCCAGTCCTCCTTCAGCTGCTCACAGCAGCTCTCACCAGCTGCTGGCCGCTCACGATGGCTGCCGCCCATTCACTCTGGCTGCTGCCCACTCACGCTGGCCACTGGCTGCTCATGGCAGCACACAGCAGACCATAGTTCTTTTATTCTGATATCCCATATCCCATCGGTTAGGAAATCCTGTTGACTCTATCTTCAAAATATATCCAGAGACTGTCTATGTCTTATCTCTTCCACCACTGCTACCCTGGTGCTGCAAGCCGCTGTCATTACCCAATTGGATTTTTACAATATTCTCCTATGTGGTTTCCCAGCTTCCACCCTTGCTCCATTAAAATCTATTCTCAACATAGCTGCTACAGTGATCATTTTGAAAGATCATGCCATTCTTCTGGCCCAAACCCTCTAATAGCTTCCCATCTTCCGCAGAATAAAAAAAAAAAATTCTTAAAAATGTGCTCTACAAGATTCTGCATTATCAGTTCTCTCTATGTCCTTCTCACACCTCATTATCTGTCCCTCTCTCCTTTGCTTATTCCACTCCAGCACTGTTGGACTCCTTGCTATCCTCATGGATGGCTCTCTTACTTCCTTCAAGTTCTTGCTCAAATGTTGCCTAATCAATGACTTCCCTGACAGATACCTCAAATAGCGATACTCACTATCATCGCCACACCCTCCCCATACTTCTTGTCCTTTTTGTTCTGCTTTCATATTATCATAACACTATTTGTCATGCTATATATTTATTTTATTTCTGTTTATTTTTTGCCTCCTCCCACTAGGAAAAAATTGTAAGCCACATGAAGGCAAGAACTTTGTTTTGATGTATCCCCAGGCCTAAAACAGTGCCTAACTTATAAAAGGTAGTAATACACAGGGTGCCAAAAAAATGTATATGCATTTTAAGAAAGGAAAAAACTGGAAAGGCCCAGTGTCTCAGGTCGTTGGAGCGCCATGCTCTTAATGTCGAGGTTGCCGGTTGAGCTACCCCCCACCCCCAGGCAGTCGGTCGCCAGTCGTCAGTCGGCTGCTCACGGCAGCTCTCGCAGGCTGCTGACCACTCACACTGGCCACCGGGCTCTCCTGGCACCACACGGTAGCCCATGGCAGCAGAGCAGCCCGTGGCCGCTCACCGCAGCACAGCTCCAGGGAGAGCTGTTGTTCACAATCTTAGCTGTAGAGGGCGCAGCTCACTGGCCCATGTGGGAATTGAACCAGCAACCCTGTTTTTCAGAGTTCATGCTCTAACCAACTGAGCCACCTGGCTGCCCCTAAGATGATTTTAAATGAGTCTTCCTGATCTGACTCCTTAATTACCTCTCTAGTTTAAACCATCAATATTCATTCTCATAACCTTTCCTTTGGCCACTATATACTGAATTTTTTTCTGTTCTAGAAATGTACTTTTGCACATTCGTTGTTGTCCACTCTGCCTCCCCCTAATAAGTAATTCCTATTGTGGACGGAAAGGGGGCCACATGTTAAACCTGATCAGATCAGGAGACTGAAAATAACCACATAGGATATTGTGAACATAAAAGTTCCTAACTAAGGTGGGCCACGGTGGGGAATCACATCCTTGGCCTGTAGCTTCCTTGACAAAGGTCAATCTTTACCTTAAGTGAGCCTATCTGTTGTCTTTTTGCATCTAAGATAAAATACCCTTGGAAAGTCAGAGTAATCCCTTTTTGCGGACCGCCAGGGGACACAATCCATCACACCAGAGCAGGAAACTATAAAATCCCTAATTGCTATCTTGGTCCCCAAATACTATCTCTGTGTGCTGTAAAATGCTATTAACTATCCTATACCCACCAATGTAAAAGAAGTGTGTTTCTCCATTTTATTTTTTATCTAATCCCAGAGATTTCCCCACTTTGCTTTCTCCCACCCCCTTAATCTACAACCAATGGATTTCATGTAACCCTCCTCCTTTGATTCTAATGTATAAAATAAATTGCAAATCAGCCATTTTCCAGAGCATTTTCTCAATCCATTGAGACTTTGCTTCCTGACAATTATCGTCAGTTTGGCTCAAATAAACTCTTACAAGCTTTCTCTTAGGCTGGATTCTTTTTTGTCAACAGTATTAATCCTTCAGGTCTCCCTTAGATGTCACTTCCTCTAGAAAGTCTTCACAGACATACCCCACCATCTTCCAGCCAACTCTAAAGAAGAGGTATGCCTATGATCCAGTAATTCCACTCCTAGGCATCTACCCGGAGAAATCCAAAACTCCAATTCAAAAATCTGTATGCACTCCTATGTTTATTGCAGCACTTTACACAATAGCCAAGATATGGAAACAACCGAAATGCCCATCGGTAGATGACTGGATTAAGAAGCTGTGGTACATTTATACAATGGAGTATTACGCAGCCATAAAGAAGAAAGAAATCTTATCATTTGCAGCAACATAGATGGATCTAGAGAACATTATGTTAAGTGAAATAAGTCAGAAAGAGAAAGACAAGTACCATATGATCTCACTTATATATGGAATCTAAAGAAAAGACTATGTGAATGAACTAATCAGAAACAGTTTTGGGGACACAAAGAAAAAACCGAGAGTTGTTAGATGGGTGTGGGGGGGGGGGTTGGGGATAAGGGAAAAGGTGAAGGGATTTGGAAGCAGCTGCTAACCACATGATGGCCTCACGGTTTTTTTTAAAATTAATTTGGGGAAGGTATTCAATAATGTTGTAAAGATTTTGTTGGGTATCCGATGGACATGCGTCCTATTTGGGAGACCACCTCAGGGATACTGTGGATACCTGATCATGACATTGTACACCAGAAGCTAAACATTAATGAATGCCAACTATAATTATATATATATAATGTGATGGCTCAGTGTGAGGTCGGAGGGATAGTGGATGGGGGGAGGGGGGTTCACAGTGTGAGGGATATAAATGATGAACGTCTAAGTATTATCTTGTCTCGTACACCTGAAACTAATAAATAAATAAATAAATAAATAAATAAATAAATAAATAAAATAAAAAAAATAAAGAAGAGGTATGGTAACAGTAGTGCAGATACAGATAAATTGGGAACTTTAAAGAAATTAAGCTTCTGAAATGAAATTAGACAACCATAGTCAAGATCTCTTTAAATCATGGTCAGTGCTTTAAGAACTTTGTAAACATTTGTAAGCTTTGTTGCCATGAAGTCTAGGGGAAAGATTTGTTATCTTTGATGTCTAAAAAGACTAAATTCAAATTTTATCTCCACCTCTCCTTTAGGCAGTTACTTAAACTATGAGTTTCCCTTTCCTCTTCTGGAAAATGAAATAAATAATACCAAATTTGCAGAATTAAAAAAAACTAAGAGATTGTCTAACACCTGATGTGTTATTTTTTGTCTTCTCAAATAGCCAGGACGCTTTCTAAGGGAAAGGGTCATGTGATGCACTGTGACTTTGAGCAAGTCTTTGTCTCTTTCTGGGCATCACAAACACAAAGACTAGCTATTAAGATTTGTGATTTACCCATCCCTGTCTCTGTTAGGTTTGGATTATTTCTCCCATCGCAGTGATCCTCACTAAAACCTTTATTGTGGAAAGGGCCTGCCTAGGGAATAAAGGAACTGGACCCTCAGAGGAGTACAAAATGTCAGCAGGAAACGTCAGCCTTGGGTTAAGAGACTGGAAGTTATTAGTAAAGGTAACACCCTAAAGAAGTGAATTTGAAGAAAGAGAAACTGCTCCTGGGGAACCAAATTAACTAGGGAAATTGTTCCCTAAGGCTTACCCGTAGACTCTTGCTGTCCTTATGTATCACAAGTAGGCAGAAATGAGTAAAATAAGGATAAGTCATACATATAAAACTAAATGCATCCATTTAAAGGACTGTCCTTGGGTCTGGCCTGGTGGCTCGGGTGGTTGGAGCTCCGTGCTCCTAGAGCTGAAGGCTGTCTGTTCGATTCCCTTGTGGGCCGGTGAGCTCTCAACCACAGGGTTGCTTGTTCGACTCCTTGACTCCTGCAAGGGATGGTGGGCTCAGCCCCCTGCCACTAAGATTGAACACAGCACTTTGAGTTGAGCTGCTCTTGAGCTCCCGGATGACTCGGTTGGAGCACGTCCTCTCAACCAGAAGGTTGTGGGTTCAACTCCCACAAGGGATGGTGGGCTGCACCCCCTGCAACTAACAATGGCGGCTGGGCCTGGGGCTGAGCTGCACCCTCCACGGCTTCGATTAGGGGCACGGCAACTTGACTTGGAAAGAAATCGTTGAGGTACACACTCTTCCCCAATAAAAGTCCTGTTAAAATAAATAAATAAATAAATAAATAAATAAATAAATAAATAAATAAATAAATAAATAAATAAATAAAGGACTGTCCTTTATTCTAATGTGTCTTCCTACTTATTGGTGCTAACTTTTTTTTTTTAATGAACCTAACTGTGAGCCCTGTTGGGAGGAAAAACTCCTTTGCCAAATTAGGCCCAGTTGGTGAGGATGGAGGGGGACCTGTGAATTAACTGACAATAAACAGGAGAAAATTTTATTCCTAGTAGTACCCTACAGAGAGAGTAGTTCCCAGAACAGCGAGGAGTAAAGGTTTATATACCAGCTTAGTAAGTCAGGGGGTTGGTTTAGAGCTTCCAAGGATAGAAAATTCTGATGAGTGTTGTTTATACTATTGTTTTGGAATGTCCTGGTACCCAACGTCAGCGCCTCCCTGACTGGAGACCTCTCTGGAGGTAGATGGGTTTTGTGGCAGCTGACTCTCATAAAGGTCTGTTCTAGTCAGATAAGGGATGACAGACAAGATTTCTTTCTGTAACTTCTATAGCTCAGATGTTTTCACATGGAAATAATTTCTATACCGGTTTAATGGGTTGTTGATCTCTTTAGCCCCGTATTTTAGGGAAGAAATTTTCTCCCTAAATATGTAAAATCGCATGTTTTATTGTAGGGCCAGTGAGGTTGAATGACTAACTTGGAAAGATGTCAATGGGCTCAATTCTTTGAGACAGGCCGAAAAAGGTGCATGGGAATGGCCTTAATGGTTAAAATGGATTTTTCCCCCCTTTATAGCACAGTGATTAAGAGCATAGATTTTAGAACTTGACAGACCTGAGTCTTCTGTGTGACTGACACCTAATAGTTTGTGACCATGGCAAAGTTATTTAATAACTCACAATTTTCTTATCAATAAAATGGAATAATGATCTTTTTAAGGTTCTTAGCTGAGAAAATAGACATAAAAAAGGCTTCAAATAGTGCTTGTCTTGATATACTTTCTGGCTACATTGGAACTCCAAGTCAACCATTGGAATCCACTGAATAACTAGTGGTATTTGAAATTACAGACCTCTTGCAATAGTACTTGGCCCATAGTGCTAATTGATTGACCCTGTTGAAGAGAAAGCCACAGGCCCAAGATCATTTGTGCTATATAGCCCATAATACCAAACATAGATTTAATACCTGACCTTCTTGCCATTTCAACCTCTCCCAGGGACATTAATCAAACAGTCGAGAATTTTCTGGTCAACACTAATGAGTCAATTTGTCCCATGGGCCCTCTCCATTTCCTGCCCCCCCACCCCACCCAATAGAAAGAAGAGGCAATCTGCATGATAAAATCCTTGCCATTCCCTTCCTCTCCAAAAGAAGATGTCTCCGTCTAAATATAATAGAATCCTTTCTTTTGTTAATAGATCCCTTGCCTCGCCCTTCTTTCTACAGAAACTTTCCATTTTTGTACAACCCCCTTGGAGCACCTTTCTAATTGCTAGATGGGATGCTGCCTGATTCACGAATCACTTCATAAATTTACTTCAAATATATTCCGTGGAATTTTGTTGTTTAATAACCCCAAATCTTAAAACTATAGTTGATCTGTTCCCATCGGTCTTTAAAGGGGTAGACTTTAAATCCCCTGCTAGTATCCACAAACAATAATGTGACCTATTTTATTAACCAGTTTCAGAGGGCTTTTGATTATACTTTTGTCTTCACATTCAAAGACATCACTACTGAGATTGTACAAAGCAGCAAAAGTTCTACAAAAAGTGGGGATATTGGTGTTAAAGTTGTCTAGGTTTAATCTACAAGTTCCTCTACTTACTATCTGTGTGATTCAGGCAAGTCATTCGACCTCATTAGGCTTCAGATAAGCTGTAAAATAGGAGGTAATTATCTGCCCTTACAAGATGTTGGAGGGCTAGATTGAACACAGTAGTTGGTTCATTATTCATAATACTTGCAGTTTTGAATTGATCAGACCAAGAATTAGGTAGAAAATGTGTTTGGTAACTCCTTAACCTCCACATTCAAATATGACATGCTAAGTATGTGACTGAAATGGTATCTTTCAAAAAAATTTTTTCGCCAAGATAAGGAAACAACCAAAATGTCCTTCGATGGATGAATGGATAAAGAAATTGTGGTTATATATACACAATGGAATACTATTCGGTGGTAAGAAAAGATGAAATAGGACTATCTGTGACAACATGGATGGATCTTGAGAATATAATGCTAAGCGAAATAAGTCAGACAGAAAAAGCAGAGAACCATATGATTCACTGATATTGATATGGGGATATTTTCCTGTGACTCCCCAAATGATGTGGTGATGTTGGTTCTGCCTGCAGTTTCTGAGTGCTGGCCGGGATCGTGTCTCCTGAAGCCGAAGAATGGAAACACGAACCAGGGAGAGGCAAAAGTTTTAAAAAGAGGATAGTTTATTAGAGGCAGTAGAAGAGGTTGCAGCTCCCGAGCGGGAGGGGGTCCCTAATGGGGGTGTCCCATGACTGAGGCAAAAGCTCTTACTTTTATAGCTTCCCTTGCCTGCTTGGGGAAAAGGGCTGGAAACTTCTAATTGGATTCATCTATCAGGTTTGTCCTGATTGCTCATCCTGAAGGGACTAACAAACCAACCCATTCCTATCTATCAGATCTGCTCCTCTGTCCGGCCAGAAGAGATTTGAGATTATCTATTAACCTTAAGGCATATTCTCATGTCTCTGTCCTGTAGTGAAGGAGACATTCCAGGACCTGGAGTTTCAGGATATGGCTGCTTTTTGTTTATTCCATCAGGGACCCCTGTCTCAATATGTGGTATATAAACCAAAAACAACAAAAGAACAAGATTTTTTTCAATTACAGTTGACATACAATATTAGTTTCAGGTGTACAACATAGCGATTATACATTTCTATAACTTACCAAGTGATTACTCCATAAGTCCAGTACCCATCTAATACCCTACATAGCTATTATAATTAACCATATTTCCTATGCTGCACCTATAGCCCCGTGGCTTACTTTATAACTGGGCGTTTGTACTTCCTAATTCCTTCACTTTTTTTCACCCATTCTCCCAAGGTTCCCAGCTGGAAACCATCAATTTGTTCTCTGTGAAAATGGTTTCTGGGCCGGCCTAGTGGCTCAGGTGGTTAGAGCTCCATGCTCCCAACTCCGAAGACTGCCAGTTCGATTCCCACATGGGCCAGTGGGCTCTCAACCACAAGGTTGCCAGTTCAATTCCTCAAGTCCTGCAAGGGATGGTGGGCTCCGCCCCCGCAACTAAAATTGAACACAGCACCTTGAGCTGAGCTCCCAGATGGCTCAGTTGGTTGGAGCGCATCCTCTCAACCACAAGGTTGCCGGGTTCAATTCCCACAAGGGATGGTGGGCTGCGCCCCTGCAACTAGCAACAGCAACTGGACCTGGAGCTGAGCTGCGCCCTCCACAACTAAGATTGAAAGGACAACAAGTTGACTTGAAAAAAAGTCCTGGAAGTACACACTGTTCACCAATAAAGTCCTGTTCCCCTTCCCCAATTAAAAAAAAATGGTTTCTTTTATGTGTATTAATGTAAAGTGACAGGACAGCTAAGGTTTTTTTCATGCTTAGCTCATATTCACATCCCAGTCTAGGAGAGACATTCATTAAGGATACTCCTTGACTAAGTCATTGCAAGGCAATTTTAAACAGCTACACTATTCAGTGCATGAGAGGAAGCCATTAATCTGCAATATCTGACCACTGGTGTCATTTCCCCAAACCCTGCTCCAACGGCTGACTTCTGGAAGCCAAGAGCTCAGTGTGGGTAATCCCACTTTATGACTTCTCTTTCATAGACTGGAGCCTATGTAAAGGCTGAAACTGCATTACAATCTTAAATTATAAGAGACAAAAATGACTAATGTGAGTGGTTTCTGCCACTCACCCTCTCCTCTCAATTTGAGTTGTGCAATTAGTCAGACCAGTTCATTGGACTGGATTCAGAATTCAGAATAGGAGATGGAAGGGTATCAGAAGGAAAGGAAGAAATGAGCCAAAGAGAGACTGAATCAATCTACATAATAAAAACAGTGAGAAAAAGTGGGGAAGCAGGGAGGGAAAGAATGGAGGAAGGCTTTTAATTTTTGAAGTGTTGGCTATAGACAATACAGCTCAACAACCTTGTTTCCCCAAAAATAAGACCTAACCAGAAAATAAGCCGTAGCATGATTTTTCAGGATGACATTTCCTGAACATAAGTCTTAATGCATCTTTTGGAGCAAAACTTAATATAAGACCCAGTCTTACTTTCGGGGAAACACAGAACTGTTTGTTTCAATATTAGCCAAAGGTATTTGTCTTCCTCAGTATATATGGCCTACAGTGACAGGATTCTGGTGTCTGGTGCCCGGAGATCTTGGTCTCATTTACCCGAAGAATGAGAAAGTGGACTGGGAAGGAGAGGTACAGAGCAAAGATGTTTACTAAAGTGAAAATACAGCTCTCTTATGAGAGGGGGTACCCAAAACTGGGATGCCCACGGGCTAAGGCAAAAGGCTCTTATTTTATACTTTTTCTTGTATGCTTGGGGAAGGGAGCTGGCGCCTTCTAATGGACTCTGTCTACAATATTTGCTCTGTTTGTTCAGCTTGAAGGAATTTATGAAATAACCCATTTATGTCTATCAGATTTGCTCTGTCCAGCCTGAAGGGATTTACAAAATAACCCATTTATCCCCAGAGTGCAATTACATTGTTGCCCTGGAGCAAATGAGTCATTTCAGAATCTGGAGTTCCAAGACATGGCTGCCTTTGTTTATTCTACCAGGGACTTCCCTGTTTACCTAACAACATGCTAGCTATCCTGTCTCAATAGTAATACCATGTTACTATTGAGTGAATTATTAGACAATAAAAGGTTAAGAAAAGCTAGTATATTATAAAAATTATAATAAAACTTTTAAAAACCCTATCACTCTAACATGTCTAATCTCATTTGTGTTATTGGTGAAGCAATAATATTTGTAGAGATGATTCATTAACAATTCTATAGCATCTAAACACTAATGCTGCCCAATGATACCATCCTCAAAGCACAGTTAATCTCTGCTTCTCTGACCATTAGGTGCAGATTCTTTTCTGTACCATTCATTTGATGCTTAATCACGTTGTCCCTAGATATTGTAGGGATTGGTTCCAGGACCCCTCTGCAGGTACCAAAATTCCTTGAATGCTCAAGTCCCTTAAATAAAATGGCGTAGTATTTGCATATAACCTATGCACATCCTCCCTCATACTTTGTCATCTCTAGGTTACTTATAATACCTAATACAATGTAAATGTTATGTAAATAGTTGTTATACTGTATTGTTTAGGGAATAATGACCAGAAAAATAAGTCTGTACATGTTCAGAACAGACACAATCATCCTAGGCCTAAATACACAGGACACGTCAGCAACAATGTAACATTTTTCCCTAATATTTTCCAACCAGTTGGTTGAATCCAGATGCGGAAACTGCCAATACAGAGGGCCAACTGTACTGCCTAAATCTAAGAAATCTCATGCTATTATGCAACAATATAGTGTGTGTGGGTGGGGACAGGAGGGTGGGGCAGACAGACCCATTGGATTGGAATTTGGGAAATAAGAATTGTGGTAGAGTCTGTTACTGACTTGTTGTGTGACTTGGGCAGCTCATTCTATCTGACATTTAGTTTCTTCAATTGTGAAATGAGGTTTCTGAAACTAAAATCACTACAGATTCTTCTGGGCCATGGGGTTCTTATATTATACTTTATTTTTTGGCAATCTCCCTAAATACACTTAATATACATTTGTTAGTTGTCTCAATAGTTGTGTGAATGAATGCAAATTCAGATATTATGTTCTCTAGGAAGTCTTTTTGGAC
The DNA here is from genome assembly GCF_964194185.1 of Rhinolophus hipposideros. Lineage (NCBI taxonomy): Eukaryota > Metazoa > Chordata > Mammalia > Chiroptera > Rhinolophidae > Rhinolophus > Rhinolophus hipposideros. Next base: position 58,148,289 of record NC_138054.1, read on the forward strand.
TGTCTAATGTGTGCCCAGTTTGGATTAGGTGTGGTTTCTGTGCTTCTATAGTAAGCATTGTGGACTGCTCTGTTATACCATGTTAAATAATATTTATTTAATACTGTTTCTTTTCCACAAAACTGTAAGTTCCCTGAGGGATGTAAAAATGATATAAATTCCAACAATTAAACAGTACTTAGCATAAGTATTTAATGAAATGAATAAATGGATTTCCAGCACTAGAAAACTTTTGCACTAAACCAGTGGTCTTTCAGAAAGCAATTGCTACAAGAGGATAACTAAGGAATCTGAATCTTGCATTAGAATTAAATTTTAAAGCAAATGTCTAGAATCAAAGCAGACAACACACACTTTACATAAAATTTATAACATTTATTTAGGCAAAAAAAATTCCCAAAACAAAAATCTGTACACACATTAATACCTAAGTGATGTCCTGATTTAAAATATAGCATGATTCATGTACAGAACACTGCCATTCATCTAGCTACAATGAGAACAACACCTTCAGTCCAGATAACTGAGAGCCTTTGAAATGTATACACATACTTTCCCATGAATTTTTCATAACCTTTGAAAGGAATTAAACTCTTCCATCAGAATTTAAGCAAAAGAAAATATCTTTTCTCATGAGTCAGTGAGAATTCGACAGTGGGGATTCTACAAAAGTTAGGGATTTAAAATTTTTATTCCCACAGATTAGCTCAGAGTAAAAATCTTGATATAACATCCTCCCATTTTTAAAGGGAAAAAATGCTCTTAAGAATTTCCTGCTTTTATGAAAGTGTATTCTCAGCTTCCATTAGCTAAGTAGCTTCTTGCTTCTATGCTGACTAAAAAAAAATACCCAATTTGAAGTTTCCCTAAAAGTAAGTGCAAAACTGAGCACATACTATTAATGAACTAAACTTATAATTTGCCATAAAATAATTTTGATAAATTTGCATTTTCTAAATATTCTTAATAGTCATTCTATCTAGCTATAAAGTTAGGTTATGCTGTCCAAAAGAGCTCTGCCTCATCCAGAGAAATGAGAAACAGCACTGATTCTCCCATTATTTACTTAAAATAATTAGGGGAGGGGAGAAACAAGCAGAGGAAGTTTTCTTAGGCTACCAATCAGTTAACATAGAATGTCTTAAGTTAAGATTTGGAAACCAAAGAATGCATAATTAGGAGTGAACCATGTCATGCAAAGTCTACGAAATATTAGAAAAAATAAAGCAATTATTTAAAGCATATTCAACAAATTTTCCTATCATACTGCTGCTACTCTCAGCACTGGATGAAGGCTGGATTTGCATTATTCCTAAAATAAACAGTTCATGAGTTAACACTAAAAATTAAAAATGTGTCAACACAAAGCAAATGGTAAAGATTAAACATCTAATATTCACACAATCATTTGAAACCGCTACAATGGATTTGAGGGAAACCATAAATAAGTAAGCTGTCGTAGAACACTATTCTGAAGCCCTACCTATAAAGTCCCCAAATAACATACAGATAAAACTGCCCCACATCAGCTGACAGTATGAAACTCCCTTTAACTTACATCTTCAGTTTAATAATACTGTTTATCCCAAGATAAAAGTTGCACAATAACCAAAGAATGTAAACATACCATTAGAGGGCAGCAGAGGGATGGGTTTCAACATATACAAAATAGTGTTTTCCCTGCTACTCATGACCTCTTTTCAAACTTGGGTACTGTTGCACATTGTTCTATTTGGGGGCATGGGCGGGGAGAGGGTCATGCATTTTGAAATAGTAAGCCAAAACCATGGTTCATTAATCTAATCTACCCTAATTTAGCACATAAAATGTTTTTATTAAAATGTGCTCCAAAGGGCTAGAAGATAGCCCAATGCTATATTGACACACGGCATAATTAAAAACACAGCCAAATGAAAGTGAAGGGAGAAAAAGGACAACTCAACAGGTCCCATTAGCAAAAGCAACTTCGTAAGCTGGATATATAGGATTGATGTTTTAAATCATGAATCTTTGATTCTTGGGATGTTTGACATCAAAAGATACCATAAAATTAAATTCCCACAGCAGCCTTATGGTGATTCACCTCCATCATGGGTAATTCACTTGTCAGGTGCCACTAAACAGCGTTTCTGTCCAGGAGTGAGAACAGCAATATTTAAGGTCAATTCCTGGAACTGTTGGTCTGATATGATTTTAAAAATCTTCAACCAAGATTAGTAGCCACTGAATCCTTGGCCAGAGGGTAAATTAACCCCTATTACTTGATTTATGTTTATTTTCAACTGCAAAAAGAAAAAAAATGATTTTTTAGAGTATAAAGACCACAGCAAAACTTATTTGATGGAAAGAATGAGGTGGCTTATTTTTGTTTAAATTCATACTGTTCTGCTTTACTCAATGATACCAATAAGCATCCTTATACTCTAGAAAGTCTAATTCCATTTCCCTTAGATCTAAACCTTGCTGTTGTTTGTGGACCGGTGTAGTGATATTTTACAATATCTGAGCACACCTATGATTTGAGCAATGAGTGGTTTGACCTGTCTAAATTGTGCTTGAAACAGTACCTCTAAGCCACTGAAGAGGTAACTCTTGAAGGCACCAAGTACTGTTACATTCTATTATACAAATGCAAAAGGGAGGCCCAATAGATTCTAACTGTAGAGACAGGCCAGTTATGCTTTATTATTTCAATATATACATCTTATATATTTTAGCCAGATTCAAGACCTTCGAGATAAATCTGTGCCTTAATCAGATACACAATTTTAAGAACCATCCCAACCACAAAGGCACTACAATTTTTATATATTTGAGATGTGACCAATTATTTTGTTTTTAAGACTTAGAGGGTTCTGGACTTTACCAGTGTTCAAAATAGTATATTTAAATATTTTTGAGTCTTCATCTATGAACAAGCTATTCTGAGCAATGAAAGGATTTATTGTTTTCTGTATATTTTTAGCCATTTGTGAAAACAATTTGCAAAGACAAAAATCTAAGATTAGCCTATAAGGAACATACACTTTTATCTTAAACAGGACATAAGAGAAACTTGAAGTCAAACTTCCCAAATAGGCTTTTTCTTAACTACACAAGCTACGAGACTTGGAAATGGTCAACATAGCTAGTAGCAACTTCCAAGCTACTGTAGGCTGTCCTATTTTTTACATTTTGCCTTTGATATTAAAATTCAGAAAATGGGGAAAATTTTAAAGAATTTTCCATTTCCTCTGAAATAGACTTAATTTGTGAAAATTTATCCTGTACCTATAAAAATTTCTTAAACTAATTAAGCCAGAGTTAACTCACAATTTAATTTGGTTCTAAATACTTACTTTTTTTTTTAAGTTTAATTTTTCATCCCTGTGGAGGAATACCAAATAATTCAAGTATGGTTATTGTAATAGTGGTATGAAATGTATATGTCAAAAATATTATCAGCATACTAACAAACCAGCTTCTTTCTAAATAAAAATGCTTCCGAATAATCACTATAATTTAAACACATTATTTAAAAACTCAATTGAAAACATTTTGGCCATCTATAAAATAAAAAAAGGCAGTCATCTGAGATTGCGATTAACCTTATTCACAAACTAAAATTTTAAATGGAAATTAAGTTTCTTGATGACTTGCTGCCTCCCAACTTCCATTATTGATATAATGATAACTGAGTCTTTGCTATACTGTAACAGGTATCTTAAAGGAAAGGTAATTGTCTAAAAAATAACCCTTTTATGCACTACAAAATATTTCCTTGTATGCACTACAACTAGAATCACTATATTTAACAATAGTCTAATTCTTCTTGTTCATTTTTTGGCAGTGAGATGTGGACATCTTTCTCTAACGTGAAAACATTAGAACACACATATTTTGAAACAAAAGAAAATTTAACTTCTCATGGCAAAATTTACTGTTCATTGTATTTTAACTGAGCAGGTAACACCATGTGTAGTCTCCATTCCACTGAACAAAATGACTTTGAAAGAGAGGGAAAAGAATGGGCAGTTTTAACAAGAGACACTTTAAAAACTCAACATTTTTACAACAATGTGGCATATAGAGATTTATAGACAGTTAACTTTTAACACAGAATGCTGTAATATTTTACACTGTGATGCTTGGGGAACTATTTCTAGAGAGTAACCAGGAGTTTGTGTTGGAAGCAACAGCTCATGCCTCCATGAATAAATATGAAGAACTACTGCCTCAGGAGAGGTGGCTCCAGAAGGATAGTTTGCCCCAGTTTAAAAACTATACCATAAGAGCAGACCTCTTCCCAGTTCCTAAATTCTCTTCTTCCTTTTTTTTTTTTCTCTTCTTCCTTAATAGTTTTTCTTTTTAATATATTTTTCTGCCAGCCATCCGGGCTCCAGCCATTGAGTAGATTTCGGAAGGAGAGGATTCACATTTCCATTCTTTCACACTAAGAAGGACATCTTATAAAAGGTACACAGACAGAGAAATGAAGGCATTTTATACAGAAGCAGTATAAAATTTACAACTGAAGCAGTGCCAGAAATCAGGTTAACAGCTTATCTGAAGCTGCAAACTGGAAGGGTCTTTAAGGTCAGAAAAGTCTGGTCTAAGCGTTCGTGCAAACTTTATCATAAAACCGTAGAATTTCAAGCACAGGTAAATTCAAACACTGAAAGATGTGGAAATTTTCCTAAAAGGCAATGATGAAGGAAGAGAACCTTCTTGCCTTATATGTTAAAAATCACAAGACAAATTAGAGACTGTTCACACGGGCAGTACTGTACATCATCTATCCCATACTGATCTATGACTCTTGTCATAGAAACCCCAAAACATCACAGAGCATAAGATATTCCAAATGAACCTACCACAAAAATGATTCTTGTGATTCAATTATCCAATTACCTATGGCTATCAATTTAGTCTGGCCTGTGGCTGCTTTTTACAAGGAGGTGGTCTCCCATGGCGTACAATGTGTTTTTCTAAGCTGTCCAGAATGGCCACAGCTATCTGTTGGACATGGGGGTCCGTCTGTTCATGCTCTTTGATGTTGTATAAATGCTGCAATCCTCCTTCCTCAATCAGCATGCTGCAATACCTTGAGGCTGAAATAAAACAAGAGAAGCTTTTCTTAAAACACTTAAAAATTATTCCACAAAAAACAGTTCTTTTTTCATTTAAATTTTAGCTGTTTTGTTATTGACCACTAACGTATGCCACAGCCTGATAAATATCTCTGTAATGATGTGTCTATACTGCAAGGCCACACATATAAATAATACACCATACCATTTATATATACAGAGGGGGCCAAAAAAATGTATACAAGTACACATTTTAAGAAAGGATTAAATTGTATTAAAATTTAATACTCAACATAGTCACGTTTGACTTCTGCAATTACAAAAGGTGCTGAAAGTGGTTACCATCAGTGTAATTTATTTTAAACTGAAATTAGAATTATTGTTTTTTAGATTTTTTTTTTATTGGGGAACGGGAACAGGACTTTATTGGGGAACAGTGTGTACTTCCAAGACTTTTTTCCAAGTCAAGCTGTTGTCCTTTCAATCTTAGTTGTGGAGGGTGCCATTCAGCTTCGAGTTGTTGTCCTTTCAGTCTTACTTGTGGAGGGCGCAGCTCAGCTCCAGGTCCAGTTGCTGTTTTCTAGTTGCAGGGGCACAGCCCACCATCCCTTGCGGGAGTCGAACCAGCAACCTTGTGGTTGAAAGGATGCATTCCAACCAACTGAGCCATCTGGGAGCTCAGCAGCAGCTCATCTCAAGGTGTGGTGTTCAATCTTAGTTGCAGGGGGAGCTGCCCACCATCCCTTGCGGTTCTTGAGGAATTGAACTGGCAACCTTGTGGTTGAGAGCCTAGTGGGCCATGTGGGAATCGAACTGGCAGCTTTCGGAGTTAGGAGCACGGAGCTCTAACCGCCTGAGCCATCGAGTTGGCACAAAGGATGCAGAATATTTTCAACAACTAAAAGTTTCCTTGGGCACCTTTGCAGTCAGTCTTCCCTCCATTCCTCATCCCAGGCAACTACTGTTCTAATTTCCATACATAGACTACTTTGTCTGGTCTAGAACTTCACGTAAACAGAATCATACAGTACGTATTCTTTTGTGTCTATTTTTGTTCAGTCTGATGGTTTTGAGATGCATCCATGTTGTTATGCCTATGTAGATTTTTGTTTTTATGTTTTTAAGCCGGGAGGTATTCCACTGTATGGAATATGCCACATATTTTTAATGTTATTGTACTGATGGACATTTGCTAGATGTAGCTCTCCCCTCCGTGTATCATTATAATGAATAAAAATGCTATAATCATTCTTGTACAGGTTTTTGGGTGGACTTTTCATTTCATTGATCTTGAGGAAATACCAAGAATGCTAGGCAAGTGCTAAATGTATGCTTAACTTTATATCACCAAACTGAAGTCGTTATATAATTTTTCCAAACCATCAGCAATGAATGTGAAAGTTATCCCGGTTCTTGTCAACACTTGTCATTGTCCATCTTTTTGATTATAGGCAGCGTTCCTAGTAAATGTGAAGTGGTATTTCATTGTGGTTTTAATTTACATTTCTCTAATGACTGATGTATTTCTTTTCACGTGCCTATTGGTAAGGATTCAAGTTCCTTCTTTTACATACTGAATACTGTCTACTTTGTATTCCCACCACCATTTGTTGAAAAATATATTCTTTCCCTACTGAATTGTCTTGGCAACCCTGTGAAAAATCGATTGACCATAGATGCATGGATTTATTTCTGGATGCTCAATCCTAATGCATTGATTTGTATGTTTAGCCTAATGACGAATGGTCTGTTCAACTCTTTTGTCCATTTTTTAACTTCTATTGTTTTCTTATTATTTAGCTTTGAGAGTTCTTTATATATTTTGACTACAAGAACTTTACCAGACATATAATTTGAAAATATTTTGTCCCAGTACCTGTATTGGCTTTTTCATTCTCTTAACAATGTTTTTCAAAGAGCAGAAGTCCTTATGTTTGATCAAGTGAATTTTACCAATTTTTTCTTTTGTTCTTCACCATTTACTACCCCTAGCCTAAACACCTTTGTCTTGTCAATTCTTCACAAATTTACTGTTTATCTAAACAGTATAAAAACTTCCTGCTCTGGTCACTTCTTCAGATCTTCATTCTTTGTGAAGGTTCCCATGTACAAGTAAAAATTTAATAAAATTTGTATGCTTTTATCCTATAAATCTGTCTTTGTTGGTTTAATTTTGCTAGTGTGCTCACTTGAGGTGGCTCATGAAATGAGTGGATATGGGGGTATTGCAACAATGCAAAGATAGACTGAATCTAGACATATTCCTCTTTCATCCTATGTGGCAGAAATTGCCAGTCAAGGAAAGCTTTTTCCTGCCTAGCAATGTCCAACAATGAGCAGAGAGATACCCTTCTCAGAGTAATAGTTTGATAGAGAATTGGAATTGGCAATGAAAACATTGGTTGTTTAAAACAAGGAGTGGAGGGGTGAGGGGCAGACAAAGGCCTGAGGGGTAGGCTTACATGCTTTCACAAGTGTATGCTCACACTCAGTATGACTGGGGCTAATGGAGTATCCCCACTAAATATTCCTCTGTTTTTCTGGTTGATCTGGGAAAGAGGGAGTGGGAAAGCATGCTGGTACGAGTATGTAATTCCTAGCAAGGGAGGATACTGATATGATCACTATAATTTTTTGTTTTCTTCTTCCCCATATCACATCAACTTTTTGAAATTCTCCTACCTGATGCAGTGGAGGATCAGGGCTGCAACTACAAATACTGGAAACAGGGATGATACTGAGGAAGAGCAGGGCAGGCCACTCCAAAATGTGTCACTTTGACATGTGGATTATTTTCAGCTAAATGCAATCAAGACCCAGTGGACTCAAGAAAAACTTTTTATCTGTCCCTTAACTATTAAAAGGAATTTAGATAGTGGCTCTGGCCCAGAAAGAGAGCTATTAACATAGATAACTTTTATCTGAATGATCTTTCTGTATGGCAGGGCAAACATCTACTCTTCTTATTATCCTGGGAATTACTCTCCTCCCCTTTTAAGTCCCAGGCCCCCTTCCCAATCCTTAGCTCAGGATGGCACGTAAGCCTCATGCCCAATTTGCCCTTGGTCTCATATTTTATAGGGTTCCTGTACCTATGAAATTAAATGTTTTTCTCTTGTTAATTTGTATTATGTCCATCTGATTATTAGACCAGTTAAAGAACCTAGAAGGGTAGAAGGGAAAAATTTTCTTCCCCAGGAGTTCTGGCTACCACAAATGGACTTTAACTGGTTGGACACTGCTCGCTCTCTGGGGCTGCTACAGCTGAGAGACCCTGGGACCTCTGACAAAAGGCTACATAAGGTAAGAATTCTTACCACATCAGTCTCCCAGATCTCTGCTTGCAGGATCTGATGGACTCTGGAGTGGTGAAAGTCTCTTTCTTTTTTTAAATTTAGATTAGCAGAAGAAAATATTTTTGTGAACTAGTTCCTTGGGTATAATGACTTTGGTTAAAAATTTGTTATGAGTACTCTTGTTTTCTATTGATCACTTTCCTCCCAGAGATGGTCATTATTTTCCTTTGCCTCTGTCATCCTGTCTTAATGTCTTGAGAGCTTAGTTTTATGATCAGTGAGAATATTCTCTCTGATCTCCGCAAACCAGAGGATGCATGTACTGGTGTGCATCTGATAGACAGCCAAATAGGCTGTGCCTCCAATAAGCCCTTTGTCTGACTGTGCCAGCTATCAAAGGAGTTTATCATAAGAGGTCCTGGTTCATAAGGAGCCTTTGTCATCTCAACCTTTGCTATCTCATTGGTGCTGAAAAAGTCCCATTTCAGTAGTGCCTATCTGGACTGAGTGGGTCTGTGACTGAGTCTCATGTGCTCATGAGAAACTGGAGCTACTGTTTACACTATTCTTACCACCTTTTACAATGAAGGTTTTAGTTAATATCTCTCAGCAATGCTTTGGTTTTTTCACTGTATGGGTCTTGCACATCTTTGTCAGATACGAGTATATTCCTAAGTATTTCACAGTTTTTGATGTACGTGTAAATGTCATTTTTCCATTTTTATTGGTCATTGCTATTATACAGAAATGCAACTGATTTGTGTATATTGATCTTGTATCCTGGAACCTTGCTAAACTCACTAATTAGATCTAGTTGTCCTTTTGCATATTTTCTACATAGATAATCATATCATCTGCGAATAAAAACAGTTTTACGTCATTCTTTCCAATCTGATGCCTTTTGTTTTCAAGTTTCTTTCCTGATCTGGACAGATCCTCCAATGGTTCAATAGTGGTGAGATTGGATATTTTTGCCTTGTTCCTGATCTTAGGGGGCAAACATTCACTGTTAATTTTGATGTTAGCTGTAAGATTTCCATAGATGTCCTTTATTAGGGCTGTATGTTGAATTTTGTCAAATGCTTTTTCTGCATCTATTGAGATGATCAGATTGCTTCTCTTTCTTGGTCTGGTAACAGAATGAAACACATTGATTTCAAATGTTAAACCACGCTTGCATTCCTGGAATAACCTCCCTCATCATTTTTATTGGGTTTTGTTTATTTAAAAAATTGTTAAGAATTTCCTCATTCATGTTCATGAGAGATATTGTTCAGTAATTTTCTTTTCTTATAATGTCTTTGCCTGGTATCAGGGTAATTCTGGCATTCGTTCTCTCCCCCCTTCCCAGCTTTCTTTCTCTCTAAGCTTCAATTTGGATAATTTCTATTGTTATATATTCAATTTCACTGACCTTTTCTTCTGTGTTATCAACTCTTAAACTCATCCAGATATTTTTCAGGTCAAATATTTACAGTTTTAGCTTTATTTTTAACTTGTTTTTTATGTTTTATTTTTTTTCTCCTCTTAATATTCATGTTTTCTTCAAAATCTTGGATCATATCTATAAAAAATGTTTTGAACTTCTTTTCTGCTACCATCATCACTATCATTTCTGTGTCTGTTTCAGCTGTCTGATTTTTCTGTTGGTTATGAATATTTTCCTGCTTCTTCCTTTGTCTACTGTGTTTCCCCGAAAATCAGACCTAGCCGGACAATCAGCTCTAATGTGTCTTTTGGAGCAAAAATTAATATAAGATCTGGTGTTATTTTACTATAATATAAGACCAGGTATAATATAATATAATGTAATGTAATGTAATATAATGTAATATAATATAATACCGAGTCTTACATTAATTTTTGCTCCAAAAGACCCATTAGAGCTGATTGTCCGTCTAGGTCTTATTTTCAGGGAAACACAGTAGCAATTTTATCAGACACTAAACATGTTTCTGAATGTCTAGATTTTGTTGTCTTTTTTTAAAAAGTGCTTAGTTTTTCTTTGGCAGACAGTTTATTTGCAGAGTAGGTTGACCATTTCAAGACTTGTTTTTAAGCTTTATTGAAGTTTTCCTAAAGAAGGCTTTATTTTAGGGCTAGTTTAATCTTTTCTGGTTCTTCTGGCATCTGAATTGAATGCCCTCAGTATTAAGTTCTTTCCACTGTTTGGAACTCGAATATTTCCCAACCCTGTGTGAGCTCCAAGTGTTGTTCAGTTAGCAGCTCCTTGGTATTTGTTCTTTATCAGGCCTCAAGGAGTCTCACCCTAGGCATGCACAGCTTTGTAATCAGCCAAAGACTCAAGAAACCCTTAGGGAGATTTCTGAAGTGTTTTCTAGATATAGGTGGCACCTCTGTATTACCCTGCTCCACAAATTCCAGACAGCTCAGTCTCGAGAAACTCTGATTACTGTCTCCTCAGTTCAATAAAATTGCTGTGCGTAGTTCCCCCATCCTATGCCAAGGTCTAGTAAATGGTAAGTTCATTTAATGAGTTTATAGCCATTATATTACAGGTTGAATTGCGTATCCTCAAAAAGATCAGTTAAAGTCCTAACACCCAATACTTCAGACTGTGACCTTATTTAGAAATAGGGTTGTTGCTGATGTAATTAGTTAGGATGAGGTTGTCACTGGTGTACTACGGAAAGGGGAGATTTAGACACAGAAACAGACATACACACAACACAATGTGAAGATACACAGGGAGAAGTTGGTCATCTGACTAGAGTGATGCATCTGCAAGCCAAGGAATGTCAAGGATTGTCAGCAAACACCAGAAGGTAGAACTGGCAAGAAGTTCTCCCTTAGAGCCACCAGAAAAAGCATGGCCCTATTGAGACTCTGATTTTAGACTTCCAGCTTCCAGAACTGAGAGACAAAACAGTCTTGTTTTTTGTTTTTTTTTAAATATGGAACGCTTCACGAATTTGTGTGTCATCCTTGCGCAGGGGCCATGTAATCTTCTCTGTATTGTTCCAATTTTAGTATATGTGCTGCCGAAGCGAGCACAGTCTTGTTTTAAACCATCCATTTGTGGTACTATATTATGGTAGCCCTAGGAAACTAATATACCATATAATAAAGACTATGTGATTATTATAAATCATGTTGTCAAAAACATTCTAAAATGTGGAAAAATGCTCATTATAATGCATTAAATAGGTATTATTATTACTCCCATTTAACAAATGTGGAAACTGAGGCTCTAGGCTTAATAATGTGCTCAACATGGCATATATAGTAAGTGAACATGATTTGATCCAGCTTTGTGCTCTTAACCATTGCTCTATACTATCTCTAAATTATTAAAAGCTAAAAGCAGCATTAAAACTTTTTAATGTAAACTGAGAAGTAAATTCCATTTAAATATACACAAACTAAGCCAGGAAGCAATGAAATAGGTACTTGAACTACCTAAGGTGGAAATAAAATATTCTGACATTCTCCAAATTATAGTGGATTTTAGAAAAAATTCTTCAGAATGGTCATTCCACAGAGTAAACCTGAAAGAACACTGACACATAAAAGTAGTCACAAAAACAAACACATATGAAAATGCACTATTATTTACTTATGTTTTATTTTCTCCTATGGAACTGTGAAAAGTCCATTCTTAAATAATGAGGAAAGAAGCCTACAGATTAGAGTCTGTGTCTAAAATGGGATACATTACTAAGAAAATAGGGAGTTCTCAGAACCTGTGGGTACAATAAAAGAAAATTTTTATAGCCAAGTCTATAAGAGGAGGGGCCAGAAAAAACTCCAGGCAAAGTTTAGGTGGGTACAAAGCAGTTTTCACTGTCACATTCCATTCCCTAAATCCTCCTCCTCTGTCCATTTAACACAAAAGAGCTTTTACTGAGTTGCCTTTTTGTGGTATGTGCTGAATTTTCATCAAAGAATGCAATGAGAAAGAATCTAACAAAATGTTACTGCTATTTGCTATAAGATTTGTTAAAAATAATTCTTATATTTCTTATGTAAGGTTACTTATAATATGGCCCCTATTAAGGTCCTAGAAAAGAAATTTAATTTGTAGTTAATTGCTTAGAAAAGCTTTACTTCCCTGAGGATATAGAATGTTTTATCCCCCTAATATGCAAAGAGAACCATGTAGCTGATTATTTGCAGCCCTGCCACAAAAAGTGTATGAATCACTATGTACGGCCTAAGTATCTATATTCTACTATTGTTCCATCCTTTAATTGTTTTTCAAATTATTTTTCCTTGGTCCTGATTTTTAATTTAAAAAACCTTTAAATTATTCTTTACTATTAATGTTTCTATGTTTCTTGTGCAGTGTTTCAAATTATTAATGAAATGAGTTTATATTAATAAATAACTGACAAAGAGTTGTATGACAAACCTTCAAAAAAGAATGGTAAGAAACTTGATCCAAATGCTTTGGTTCTCCATATAGACCATGGGTGTTGAGAGCGATATCTTGACCCATGGAATTTTGTGTAGATGAGGATTGGGCACTGGAATGTACCATAAACATTAGATCTTCTTAAGACTTTTTCTGCTCAACAACTCATTGTAGGCTCCTAATCTTTATATTCCATGAGTTTAGGACAGTGTAAGTCTCCTTCACCACTGTCATTCAGCATCTAGTATTGCCAATTTATTCTGAGGGAATAAATTTAGTTTATAATCTAAGATTCTCTTACATAGTATTTTTTAAAGTCTGTGTACTTAAAAATCACCTCAATACACAATTCAGAAATGGCTTTCCTACGTAAGGAGAATTTCTCTTGAAAAAGAAAAACATAATTTCTTTTTGGTACATACGATTCTTGCTGCAGACATGTTGCATGGCCCAAACTGCCCATAGCTGGACTCCTGGTGTTGTGAAACAGCCCAGTAATGGGAAAAATGGATTAAAGGACCTAAAAGTTCAAAAGAAAAGAAGTTACAACCTATCTTCAGTGTCATTTTCTAAAGCAATGATTCCTGAGCTTTTCATTCTCAAAATTTCATCCAACTATTTTTAAACTAATATAAATGAATGATAGTGTATCTTTCCTTTGTTTTAGCCATTTGAGAAAGGATCATATTCTGACAAGTCTTGGTACAGAAGATGGAAGGTGACCAGACAAGGTACTAATATAGAAAAACACTTTTTCAAAAGTATTCCTTTGGTATTAAAGATATACATTTGAAGAATAGCAAACTTTGGTTGGAAAACTTAGAAAAAGAGAAGTTAGTTGATAATAAACTGGTAGAATGCCATAAAGGAGGTCTAGAATTGGCCTTTCTATTTCTACTGGTCTTCTACCCAAAAATAGGTAGAACATATGTTGGAGGAATCAAAAATGTTGGCAGCATTAACATTTATGAAGTAAACAACAAAAATAAGTTGTAATAATACTACTTATGCAGCAATCTGGAATACTTCAGGTAATTAGTAACTTAGCTATCAAGTCACCTAATTGTCATAAACAGAGTTAGGCATCCAGCATGAACTTTAATAAATTATTACAAACTGTTTACCCAAACTAATTTGGTACTGTTTCTAGTTCTTTCAATGTGTCATCTTGCTTTGGACCTCCTTGCATTAATATACTGCTTCCTATTCCTAAAATCTTCTGCCCCTACTTAATTTTCTCTGAAAACTCAGCTCATGATTCACTTCCTCTGGAAGCTTTTCCTATTTTGCAGTGCAGATTTAAGTACTCTCATCTTTAATTTTATAGCTTTCTATGCACAAAACTAGTGTAATAGTGAATTATATCTCATTTACATTTGGTCTCCCTTACTAGGCTGTAAAGTTCTTGTGTGTAGGCACCACGTCTTACTCATCTTTGAATTTCAAGAGCATAGAACAAGTCCCTGGCACTTGTCTTCAATAAATGTGGAAAGAAAGAAGGACTGATGAATGACAGGTAGCAGAAAAGTAAAAATACTTTGCTTCTTTTAATGCCAGTAGGAAGATACATGTCTGAGGAAAAAATTATATATCTACTAGGAATGACCTCTAGGCAAGCAAAATGACTAGGTTATTGGCTTAATATTAATTATCTTGCTAATTACCTGTATGCTACCATCTCACACTCCGGAGTTGGCCATTTCAAAATAGCTGAATGCTGCAAGACACAAGACACACAAGAAAGGATTACAACAGTTATTTAGCACTGCATTATTGCATTATGAGGCTTTGACAGTTTAATGACTGTGGATGTTGTTTATATGCTTCCAGAAAACACCAAATGACCCTACCAGATCATCCAGGAGAGAATTCCTCTGGCTACGGCTCAACGTCCAAGCTTGTTCACCTCTAGATATCAAATGGGCAATAATTCCTGCTGCAAAGTAACTGACTTCCACTTCAACACTATGTAGGAGGCTACTGATGTGGTCTATAAAATCCTTCCACATTAATTCAGAATGTAATTCTTGTACTTCAGCTATATTGTTCTGGAAAGAAAAATATGATATAAAAATTAAAGTAGTCTGTATAGTAAATGGCTAAAAGATCCTTTGTATTCTGAGAAACAACAGAGATTTCAATGATTGAAATATGTATCGGCATATAGACAACAAGTGAAAACTGTTGCTATGTTAGCATAGAGGGATTATGGGTGATTTTTTTTCTCTTCTCTTAAAACAATAAAATAATAAATAAACAGCAGTGAGTTCCTTTTCAGGTATAATGACAATATAGATAACCTAAAAATTTCCTGATACATAATATCTAGAAGTGCTGGGTGAAAAACAGCTAACAGCCTATGAATATGTAACTTTATTTGGTGGGATAAAAAGCAAACAGAGAACCAAACTGGAGTAGTAACAGGCCATCACTGACCTGCAGGGGCAGAGATCTGGGTTTTAATAGCCATGCAAAGGCATAGGTAAGGGCTAGAAATTGGAACTAAGACTTCACATACAAAGCAAGGATTTTCAAAGTTTTACACTTCAATAAAAGAGTGAACTGACATGTATACACGAAGTAGACCCTATTGTAATCTGGTCTCTGGTCTAAAAGGAAAAGTCTTCCCTTGTAATTTATAACTAGGGGACTATCCTCATGCAAGACAGTTGTTCAAATTATACTATCTATGTGGTCGGGAGAAACTCCAAACTGAGAAAAATCATAGAGAGATAGGAGGAAAACCAGGAAAGTTTGGTATCTAGAAGCATCCATTTGTTTGAACAATATAGTGATCTTGTGTCTTAAAATTTCATAGTCTTAGACCTCCAGTGACTGCCAAAGTTTGCCTGCTAGCCTACAGAAGGTAGGTGTTTTATTTGGACTTGGGGTATGCTGGCTTCCCTTGGCAGTATATAAGGAAGACCTCTGTTCACATGGGAAACAATTGAGGGGTTTCCAGTTTATAACATGGTTGATCTTCTCCCAAAGGATCTAAGATCCAATTTACTTGGATCTTAGATCAGTACTCTGAAGACGAACCCTAATTTTTTTGTAATTAATTTTTAAAAAATTTTAAATTAATTTTTATTTTTCAATTACAATTGACATTCAATCTTATTTTATTGTGTGTCTCCAAAAATAAGACCTAGTCGGACCTTGCATCTTTTGGAGCGAAAATTAATATAAGATTCCGTTTTATTTCAATATAAGACCCGGTCTTATATTAATTTTTTCTCCAAAAGACGCATTAGAGCTGATGGTCCGGCTAGGTCTTATTTCAGGGAAACACGGTATATTAGTTTCACATGTATAGCATAGTGGTTAGACATTTATATAATTTATAAAGTGATTCCCCCTGATAAATCTAGTGCTCACCTGGCACCATACATAGTTTTTTACAATATTGTTGACTACATTCCCTATGCTGTACTTTATATCCCTGTGACTATTTTTTAACTACCACTTTCTACTTCTTAATCCCTTCACCTTTTTCACCCAACCCCTCAACCCCCCTCCCATCTGGCAACCATCAACATGTTCTCTGTATCTATGAGTCTGTTTCTGTTTTGTCTGTTTGTTTATTTTGTTCTTTAGATTCCACATATAAGTGAAATCACATGGTATTTGTCTTCCTCTACCCGACTTACTTCATTTAGCATAATACCCACCAGGTCCTTCCATGCTGTTGCAAATGGTAAGATTTCATTCTTTTTTATGGATGAGCAATATTCCACTGTATATATGTATCACTTCTTCTTTATCCGGTTGTCTATTGATGGGCACTTAGATTGCTTCTATATCTTGGCTATTGTAAATTATGCTGCAATGAACATAGGGGTGCATATATCTTTTTGAATTAGTGTCTGGATTTCTTTGGATAGATGCCCAGAAGTGGAATTGCTGGATCATAAGGTAGTTCTATTTTTACTTTTTTGAGGAACCTCCATACTGTTTTCCATAGTGGCTGCACAAATTTACAATCCCACCAGTAGTGCCTGGGGATTTCTTTTATTTCACATCCTCACAAACACTTGTTTATTGATTTATTGATGATAGCCATTCTGACAGGTGTGAGATATCTCACTGTGGTTTTAATTTGCAATTCTCTGATGATTAGTGACATTGAGCATCATTTCATATGTCTATTGGCCATTTGTATGTCCTCTTTGGTAAAATGTCTATTCAGGTCTTCTGCCCATTTTTCAACTGGATTTTTGTTTTGTTTTTGGTGTTAAGTTGTGTGAGTTCTTTGTAAATTTTGGGTGTTAACCCCTTATCGAATGTATCACTGGCAAATGTCTTCTCCCAGTCGCTAAGTTGCCTTTACATTTTATAGATGGTTTCCTTTGCTATGCAACAACTTTTTAGTTTGATATAGTCCCATTTGTTTATTTTTTCTTTTGTTTCCCTTGCCCAAGGAGATATATCAGAAAAAATATTACTAAGAGCAATGTCAGAGAGTTTACTGCCTATGTTTTCTTCTATGAGTTTTATGGTTTTGGGTCTTATATTTAAGTCTTTAATCCATTTTGAGTTTATATTCTTGTATATGATGTAAGAAGGTGGTCTAGTTTCCTTTTTCTTGCATGTATCTGCTGGTTTTCCCAACACCATTTATTGAACAGTCTATCTTTACCCCACTGTATATTCTTGTTTCCTTTCTCATAGATTAACTGAACATATAGGCATGGTTTTATTTCAATGAATCCTCATTTTTAAAACTTCACTTGATTATGAAATCATAATTCTCTTCCTAACACATTGATTCCATTTCTTAGGAACCAAAATCCTTGGCCTTTCATTGTGAAGACTATCATTCCCTAGTTTAAGTCATTCTATAATAAATGATAACGAAAGGCATCGTGTTCAAATATATTCTCTAATGACTAGTAACCTTTGTTCTCCAACCATGGAAAAGAGTGAGGGTAGAAAAGTTTAACAATACTCACTACATGAATGTGTATAATCTTGTAGTTTTCCATCAGCATCAATGATTAATCAGTGTCTCCTATGCCCCTCGCTAATCTCAGATATTCAAACAAGAAAAGGCGTTTAACATTCATGTTTTATACTCTTTTCTATTTATATATTTTTTAACACAGCATGTATCATTTTTATAGTAACAAAAAAGAAAAGGAATACATGCCTTTTTAAAATTAAAAACAAAAAAACAAAAAGGGCAGTCTTCCTTCTCCTCCAACTTGATAGAAAGAAATACAAATACCCTCTGAGAAGGACACACCTTGAACTCAAAGCCCCACAGAAGATAGCCCATCACAATGCTAAATTACAATTCACAATTAAAACGATCCACAATGAGTGAGAATCATCAAACATAAGAATGGATTAGACCCCTCCCAAGAACCACATGTAACTACAAGATAGTAACTGATGAAAAAAGTAGAAATATATACAAACATACACACACACACACACACACACACACACACGCACACACACAATTCACTATTAAAACAAACAAAAAACCAACAACAAAAAAGGAAATATTTAGAATATAACTTCAAAAGAATTATGGTTATTCTTTCCTGCTATAAGCATGTTACTAGAAAATCAGACAAAATATATAAGAGAACTGTTTTTAGACAGTCGACAACAGACTATACAGGAATGTGATCTATAAGAGAAGGTATTCAAATGGGGCAGTTTCCAGATTGCTATGTATGTGAGGGAAACCGAAAGAGAATCTGGCAGTTTTTCTGAGTTGCGGAGACAGAGATCAGAGTTCAAGGCGGCCAAAGCAGCAAAATTTGTAGAACAGAGTACTGGAAAGGAAAAAGCTCCAGAAAGAAAGAGAGAAAAATACCTGCAGAGGAATCACCTCAATTTTTTGGCTTGAGTACTATTACGATGTGAAACTCCATGAGGCTAGGAAAAGAACCACCAGAAGCTGTATATGTACAAATCCCAAGTCACACAGGGTTAGGAATAGGTCACATTCCCACCAGGCAGAGTGAAGAGATCTCATAATAAACAAAGCATTGGATAATAGTAATGGGGCTAAATTATATGAGTGCTAGAGTGAAGGCTGATCTGAATCTATTCTAACAAAGCAAATAAATAAGCTTTGAAAAGAATGACTTGATCTGTGAGTAGATTAACTGCATGCCAGAACAAAGTCCAAGACTCTTTAAAGGAAAACAACAAATTCCAGCAACAACAATGTAAATTTCACAATGACTGGCATCCAATCAAAAATTACCAGGCATACAAAGAGTCAAGAAAATATGATCCACAACTAGGAGAAAAATCAACCTATAAAAATGGACCCAGAAAGTAGAGAGAGGGAGGGAGGTTATCACTTTGTGAGGGGTATAAATGTCTAACTATTACATTGTTTTGTACACCTGGAACTAATTTAAAAAAAAAAAAAATCTCCCCATCACTCATTAAAAAAAAAAGGACCGAGAAATAACAGAGATAATAGAATAATTAGACAAAACTTAAAACAGTTACTATGTTATAAATATGATTCAAGATGAAAGGAAAGAAAGTCTGAGGGGAGAAGAAAATGAAAATATGAAAAGATCTAAATGTAACTTCCACAAAAAAAATGAAATGAAAAATATACTGGATGAGATTAACAGCAGTGAGATACTGCAGGAGGGGAAAAAAACAACAACAATCAAACAGCGAACTGAAAAACATCCAAGCCAAAAAACAGAAATAAAAAAACAAAATAAAACAAAACAAAAACCAACCTGGGAAAAAAGCCTATAGAATACTTCTATGACCGATGAGACAACATCAAGCAATCTAACATACATGTAATGGGAGACTCAGAAAAAGAGATGAGACAGGATACAGAAAAAAATACTTGAACAAATAATAGCCAAAATTTTCCCAAATTTGATGAAAATTATAAATTCCAAAACCAAATTGAAATAAAAAGCCCACTTAAGATTTCAATAGCCAGCAAAAATGTATCTTGAAAATGAAAGCAAAATAAAAAAACTTTTTCATGTAAACAAAACCTAAGTAAAAATTCATCACCAACATACCTACACTAAAAGAAATGTATTTTAAAAAATATGTAGGTAAATATAAAAGACAAATTTCTCATTATTAAATCTAATGTAAGATTGAGAGGATTCCTGCTTCTGTGGCGAAGATGGAGTAAAAGGGGCCAGATTTATTCTCCTGTATGAAATAAAAAGACACAAACATGAAACAACAGTTTTCAAGATACTGGACATTAGGTAATAAAGAACAGTGACCTTTAGAGTTGGAAAACAAACAAGATGAGATACTGCCTTGAGAGAGTTTCCAGGCTGTGGCACAGGGATTAGAACTTTAGCAGAACCCAGTGGATTCATGGCACTGATGAGGTGGATCTGTGAGTCCCAGGAGACCAAGGCAATTCATAGGACAGAAAACCAGAGAGAAGAGAACTGCACATAAATTGAATCCAGAAGCTGCTGAAAGAAACACTCTGTTCAGCAAAGTACTGACCAGAGCATGACTGTGAAGAAACTTATATGAGTAAGAAAAGAACCATCATAAAATATTAGAGAAAAGTTCCAGCACTCACAGAGGGCCAGGAATAGCGCTTGTTCTCACCATTCAGTCTGGAAAAACTCTTAATTCATGGGGAATGGGTAAAGAGTACTCAAGAAGGTCTTGTCTCAGTACTACGTATAGAATAATTAGCTCCAACTGCTCTGGAACTTCCTAATAAATCATGAAACTAACTTCCAAAATGATCAAACTGTTTAAAAGTTAGTTGTATCCCAGAACAAAGTGCAGGAAAAAAAAAATCCAGCACCTAAAAGTTAAACTTCACAATGGCTGGCAACCAATCAAAAACTACCAGGCATACAAAGTAGCAGGAAAACTCAACTCAAAATAAGAAGAATAATCAATCATTTGAAACTGACTCAGAATTGACACATATGTTAAAATTAGCAGAGGAAAAAAAGTAAAACAGTTATTACAAATATATTTTGTATGTTCAAAAGTTAAGTAGAAACATGGAGGATATTAAAAAAAGACTCAAATTGAACTTCCAGAAAAGAAAATGACGATGTCTAAGATGAAAAGTACCCTAGGTGGTATTACCAGCAGATTAGACATTGCAGAAGAAAACGACTACTGAATTAGAGAGAGGCATAGCAATGGAAACTACCCAAACTGAAACATACATAGAGAAAAGAACAAAGAAAATTAAAAGACCACCAATGAGCTGTGGGACAATTTCAAGCAGCTTAATATACGAGAAACTGTAGTCTTCAAAAGACTCCAGTGCATTGGGGACAGGGGAGGGTGCAAACATGTTTTTTGAAGAAATAATAGCCAAAAACTTTTCAAACTTGATGAAACATGAATTAGTTACATCAAGACCACATCATTATTAAATTATTCAAAACAGTTGCTAATCTTAAAAGTAGCCAGAGGAAAAAAATCATGTACATAGAAAGGAATAAAGATAACAATGACATCGGATTTCTCATTGGAAAGATGCAAGTCAGAAAAAAGCTAATAAACATCTTTAAAGTACTGTCACCTAGAATTCTGTACCTGGCAAAACTTTTTTCAAAAACAAAGGTTACTTGGCCATGAAAAAGAATGAAATCTTACCATTTTGTGACAACATGGATGGTCCTAGAGGGTGTTATGCTAAGTGAAATAAGTCAGACTGAAAAAGACCAATACCATATGATCTCACTTATATGTGGCATCTAAAGAACAAAGTAAACGAACAAACAAAATAGAAACAGATTCATAGACACAGAGAACAAACTGATGGTTTCCAGAGGGGAGAGGAGTTAGGGAGTTGGGTGCAAAAGGTGAAGGGATTAAGAAATACAAATTGGGGACTGGCCCAGTGGCTCAGGTGGTTGGAGCTTTGTGCTCCCAACTCCGAAGGCTGCCGGTTCAAATCCCACATGGGCCAGTGGGCTCTCAACCACAAGGCTGCCTGTTCAAATCCCGCAAGGGATGGTGGGCTGCGCCCTCTGCAACTAAAATTGAACACAGCACCTTGAGCTGAGCAGCCACTGAGCTCCCAGATGGCTCAGTTGGTTGGAGCATGACCTCTCAACCACAAGGTTGCCGGTTGGACTCCCGCAAGGGATGGTGGGGGCGCTCCCTGCAACTAACAATGGCAACCGGACCTAGAGCTGATCTGTGCCCTCCACAACTATGATTGAAAAGACAACAACTTGAAGCTGAACGGTACCCTCCACACAACTAAGATTGAAAGGACAACGACTTGACTTGGAAAAAGTCCTGGAAGTACACACTGTTCCCCAATAAAGTCCTGTTCCCCTTCCCCAATAAAATCTTTAAAAAAAGAAAAGAAATACAAATTGGTAATTACAAAATAGTCACAGACATGTATAGTACAACATCGGGAATATAGTAAATAATATTGTGATAACTATGTATATAGTGCCAGGTGGGTACTAGACTAATTGGGGGATCACCACATAAATTCTATAAATGTCTAACCACTATGCTGTACACTTAAAACTAATATAATATTGAATGTAAAAAAATAGTTTTAATAAAAAAATAAAAAGAATGGGTATTTCCTGAATTACAAAAAAAACACACACACAAAAAACAAACAAACAACAAAAAAACAAAGGTTAAATAAAGATGTTTGCAAACATATAAAAACTGAAGAATTCAGCAGCAGCAGACCCACACTACAAGAAATATTAAAGCATGTCTTTTCGGTAGAAGGAAAATGAAACGATGGCAATCTAGATCTACAAAGGAAAGAAAAGCACAGAAATACTAATTATTTAAACCTTAAAAAGTAATTGGCTAGCCCCTAGCTTTCCTAAAAATCCCTCTCTCATTGCTCAGTAGCTCAGAGTCTTGCATCTGGAAAACTAACACAATTCTACATTTTTATTTTTTTAAAGATTTTACTGGGGAAGGGGAACAGGACTTTATTGGGGAACAGTGTGTACTTCCAGGACTTTTTTCCAAGTCAAGTTGTTGTCCTTTCAATCTTAGTTGTGGAGGGCGCTGTTCAGCTTAAAGTTGTCCTTTCAGTCTTAGTTGTGGAGGGCGCAGCTCAGCTCCAGGTCCAGTTGCCATTGCTAGTTGCAGGGGGCACAGCCCACAAGTTGAACCAGCAACCAACTGAGCCATCGGGAGCTCAGCAGCAGCTCAGCTCAAGGTGCTGTGTTCAATCTTACTTGCAGGGGGCGGAGCCCACCATCCCTTGCGGGACTCGGAGTTGAACCGGCAACCTTGTGGTTGAGAGCCCACTGGGCCATGTGGGAATCGGACCGGCAGCCTTCGGAGTTAGGAGCATGGAGCTCTACCCGCCTGAGCCACCGGGCCGGCCCCTACTTTTTTCTAACTCACTAACCCATGCCTCCTATGATCTAGATCCTCAAGAATGGAGGTCTGTTCTGAAACGGCTTTTATCACACAGACATTTTGCTTATTGCAGTGATTAAAACATTTGATCCATAAGATGAAAGATCGAGTGTTTTAATCACTGCAAGGGCTCACTCTAACCTATACCAACATATTCATAGAATTATCTGATTTGTTAAGCAGTCTTTTGAGTAGTAATTATTAATTACCAAATACAGCATCTAAGAATACTTGTAGGTTAGTGACATTTTCTTTTTTTTTTCAGATTTTTTAAAAATTAAAATTTATTGGGGTGACAATGGTTAGTAAAATTACATAGATTTCAAGTGTACAATTCTGTAAAACATCATCTATATATCACACTGTGTTCACCACCCAGAGTCAGTTCTCCTTCCATCACCATATATTTGACAGTTAGTGACATTTTCTGATGAAATCTTTTTTCTGATTATAAAAATAAAACATGTTAACTGTGAATCTTTTTACTACACCAAAAAATATAAAGTATGTAATTTATATTTTTCCTTTAATGTGGTGAAAATCTTAGTATCTACATATCGTTTTGCACCCTGTTTTTTTCACTTAACAATATTGTATATATTTTCCAATGGCATTAAGTGTTTATAAACAGAGCAGCAACTTCAACATATTACCTCAGTCAGAAAATAATTATAGTTTTTAATTTAGCAGGAAATGCTTATATCTTACCAAAAGTCCTAGGACTTTCTGTTGAATGGATGATTCAGTTGGGAAAGACTGTAAAAAGAAAGAGAAAACTATAACTACCTAAAGAACTAAATATAATAAATAAATGCATAAGCCAATCAATCAATAAACATCAAAACTGTAGGCTAAATTCCCATTCTAACCTCTAGAACCCTCATGAAGAGTTCTAACCCTTGGTTTTCAATAAAGTGTCTGCAAGTGGTTGGAGATTCATCTGTGAGGTTCCAAAGTGCACTCAAGGTAAACTTCAAAGTAGTGTCCACTGAATTTTGATTGGTTTTCTGCTTCACTATTTGAAGAAGTTGCTGAAAGGAAAATAGAATTAATTTCTCATTATTCAATTGTTATTACAACTAGTATAAAACACAATTTCATGAGGATTAGTCTTATGGCTTAAAACATTTCCTGTAAAGGTTTTTATAAGTACGGCAAACAGCCTCTTGGATCAGACTTTTCCTTCAACAAGAAAAAAGTACAGGACCTTCATAAATACTTCTATATTATTTTGATCATACCTATAATCTACTCACCTGTAAATAAAATGAAAGCAAAATGATTAAAGCTTAGGACCAACTATCTTACCCAATTAGTCAAAACATATACTCATTTTAGATCCTGGGATAAAAAAGGTGGAAGAGAAAAAAAAAAAAAAAAAAAGAAAAAAAAAAAAAAAAAAAAAAAAAAAAAAGGTGGAAGAGGAAGAGGGAGGAATGAAGCAAACATTTATTAATCATCAACAAATTATATCTCAAATTGTAGTATTGCTATCCCCATTTTTTAGGAGAGGAAATTGAATTTGAGAAATACTACGTAATTTGATCATAGTCAGCTTAGTAAGAGAAAAGAATTGGAAGACCTAATTCTATCTAACTCCAACTTTTCCTAAGAAAAAAGAAAGGCCAAATAAAATACAATAATAAGAGAATTAAAGTCTGTATTAGATTTAAATAATAGCTTTGAAATTCCATTTGTAAATTATTTCTATCGTAGCTTTAACTTAAGAAATTTAAAGTTTGAAAGTTGTTTTTTTTAAGGAGGGCGCAATTCACAGTGGCCCATGCGGTGATCAAACCGGCAACCTTTGAGCTACCAGCACCACGCTCTAACCAACTGAACTAACCAGCCATCCCCAAGAAATTTAAAGTTTGAAAGATAAATGTTTTAAGACCTATATAAGACATTCATTATTTCATTTTTAGATTATATTTTTGGAGGTAAAAGGGAGCTCTGTTAAAACAGATACAAGGAAACATTAATGAACACTTATTAAAGTTTCAAACAATTCTAGAAAAAACTTTTTAAGAAACACAAACATTTAGGCGCAAATGTTAGGTAACATAGGCGCAAATGTTAGGTAACATAGATAAATGTTAGGTAACATTTAGGTGCAATTAGGCACAAGAATCAGGCTACCTGAGTTTAAATATAATCTCTGCATCTGACTAACTGTGTAACCTTGTTTGCCGATTTAATTTTTTGTTTCTTCATCTGTAAATTGCAGGTAATAAATAAGAGCCAAAAATAAAAACTAGCTATTATCATCATTACTACTACTACTAATTCTTGCTAATTCCTTTTAAACTGAGCTTAATTTTTCTCCAAAGCGTATGAGTGAACTACTTCCTTAAAATCTTTGAATATTTCCAGCCAAAATTACTTAAACACCCATATGACAATAAAAAGCCATATTTATAACTAAAATGTCATCCCTGAAAATACTTAAAATAAATAAACCCAGCATCCTTTTCTACTTATCTAATATGCACTATATTTTGTGCTAGACACTTAGCATGTATTCCTTCAATTAATCTTTTTTCCTTTTCATTTGATCTTCATAATAGTTATATATATTTTTTATCACCCTTAAGAAAATTTATGTGACTTGCTACAAATCACACCACTAGAAACAGAATTAGGAATACACCTAAATGTCAACTTAAGAATTCCTACTCTTTCCATTATACCACCACAACCTTCTCTTTACATTAATTTTTTCATTCATGTTTCTATTATTATATTAATACTTATTAGATTATATTATAACTATGTTTTCTTCATAAATTTAACATTATCACCAAATTTTAGAACTGGACAGGGTCTTCTTAAGGCTTATGTAAGTCCCAATAGTTCAGGTAATTTGTCTAAATTCACAAAGTGAGTTTACAAGTTAGATTCTAGATCATCTGACTTCTATCAGGGCTCTTTCCATCTCTGTTGAGGACTAAAGCTGCGTCTATGAAAGAAATGAATACACTCACGTAGGGGTAACAAAAATGACTTTTAGGAAAAGTTTTTAATTAGCAATACTCATGCCTCGGATAAACCTCATTGGCTATGATAGTGCCACTGCGCAAAGCTTAATAATTTTTAAAATATAAAACATCAGAAGATAGACAACATTGCCTGAAAACAATAAAAATGAAAACAGTCTGGTGGTCCGCACCAAGGAGATAACAAACTTACCCTGACAATGAAGAGCTCAGCACCAAGCTGCGCCGTTTGTTCTGTAGAAAGCTGCAAGCAAGCAGACAAAGTAAATGTTCAAGAACTCACTAGTGTTTGGTTTAACATCATTCACTGTAACAGACTCCAAAGATCAGACTAAAATCTCTGACCAATCTGGAATTCTGCAATATTGAATACAGCTTGAATAAGCAGGCTGGTAGAGAGGCTTACTAACCTTTGTGGCACACAGATTTTGAGGAAAATAATAACTGTAATGGGAAACAAGAGTTCAGGTACCTTGGCAGCCAGGATGGAAATGATAGCAACTGCCATCCTTTGCATGTTTTGATCCTCATGGTTGCAGAGCCATTGCATGACAAGCTTGGCTGCTTCAAACCTGAAAACACACAAAGGTTTTCATGAATTAATCCTGGAGGCCCAGGCACAGTTTCAGAGCCTCAGCTGGGAACTGACGCTATAATTTCAGCAGGTAAGAGGGAAAGTGAAAATTCCTCTTAATTGATAGAGAATAACAACTACATTACCCTTAAGTGTTCTGGAGATGGTACCTCATTAATTCTCACAACACTTTCTAAAAAACAAGTCAAAACTATTTGGCATTTACCTTCTAGAATTATAATATATTTCTATTCTATATTTCTATTTGGTAGTGATTTCTAAACTGCAGTAATAATTTAAGCATTTTCTGGATTCCTCACAGTACCTAGCACAATGGGAATTCATTCATTTATAAACATTTATGAGCCCCTGCTTTGTGCCAGATACTGTTCTTGGTGCTAGTGGTAGAGTAGTGAACAAAACAATATCTCTCCTTTCATAGGGCTTACACACTGGTGGGGAAAAAACATAATAAATCAGGTAATTAAGTAAAATTTATGGTATGATTAGGTACTGACATATGCTATAGAGAAAAAAATAAAGCAGGGAGACAAGAGATGAAATGTTGAAATTTTATGTAAGGCGGCTAGGGTAGCCTTCACTGAAACTTTTGATGTAGTAAGAGAATGAGCCATGTTGATATTTAGGGGAAAAGCATTCTAGGTAGAGGGAATGGGAAACACATGGACCCTGAAGTGAGAGTATGCCTGGAGCTTTTGAGAAATAGCATGGAGGCCAGCGAGGCCAGAGCAGAGAACAAAGGAAAGAGCAGTACTAAAAAATGAGGTCAGAGGTAACAGGGGAGACAGATCACAGTCTTGGTAAAGAATTAGCTTTTACTCTGAATGAGATGGAAAGCCACGGAAGGATTCTGAGCAGAGATATGACATGAACTGACTTACTTTTTTAACAGGATTATTCTATCAGCTGTGTGTCGAATAAACTTCAGGAGGGCAAGAACAGAAGCTAGGAGAGTATTTCAGAGGTGACCACAGTAATCCAGAAGAGAAATTTACTTTTAGTCTAATCCAAGTGATAGAAATGGAAGTGACCACAAATGGCCAAATTTTGGATATATTTTGAAGACAGAGCTGGATTTAGGGTGTGAGATAAGGAGAAAAATCAAGGATGGCACCAAGGAATATATGACTATTTACCAATTTCATCTTTCAAGACTCAGCTCAAATATCACTTCCGGTGAGAAGCTCTCCTTGACAAGTTTATCACTGTCTTCTCACTGCTCCTAGCACTTGTTTATAACTCGGTCAGAGACCTGTGATTATCTGGAGACTCACTAGAATCCCCCATTAGGAACATGAGTTCCTTTAGGGAATGGACTGTATCCTATTAAGCCCTTTATGACAAAGACCCAATACAGTACTCTATACACAAACAGTGTTTAATACATGTTGGCTGGATGATTATATTGGTGTAAATGAATTCTCTGCAACTTCCTTCAAATTTACTTTTACCTCCTTTCTATTCCTAAGGCCATTTTGATCAAGTCCATTATTGGCATTATCCCCCCGCCACACACACACACCACCACCACACACACACTGCAGTAGTTCACATGTCTTAAGTGCCTTTTAATCTACAGGTTTCTTTTACATCCCCCTCCTCCACACCCCACCTGCTTGCCATTTGTTTATTGAAGAAATTGGATTCTTTGATCTGTAGAGATTCCCAGTCTGAATTTTTCTGATTGCAGCCCTGTGGTTCTATTTAACATGTTCTACCATCTGTATTTCTTATAAATTGGTAGTTTGATTTATATTTAATCAGATTTATATTTAATTTTGGGAGGCAAAATTACTTCATTGATTGTGTTATGTTCTCTTGTCAGAAGACACATAATGTCCGGCTATCTCTCTTTTTGTAGTTTTAGCAGCCACTGGTGTGTTTATTACTTATATCCGTATGTTAATCGGGAATTGTAAAATGGTACTGTTCTAATCCTATCATTCTTTCTTCATTTATTAGCTGAAACACAAACAATCTAATACAGATAATATTTGACTGGCTAGTAATATAGTTATAATAGAAAAGATAGGATGTTTGATTCTTTCCCTTTATTTGCCAGTTTTCAAAACAATAAGTGGTTTACTACCATCCTTTAATGGTGACTAATTATTTGCGTGTGTGTGTTTTGTGTGTGTGCGTGCGTGCGTGCGTGCGTGCGTGCGTGTGTGTGTATAATACCACTTGCCAGGGAGTTTCATATTGAGGCATCCCGGAGAGCTGTCTAGAACTCCTTGAATTACCTCATGCTTCACCAGGGTCAGGGTTCATGATAGGGAATGTCACAGGGCTGAGCCTTCAGGATTAAGTAAGCCAGTGGAACCCCAGCCATGGGTCAGCTGCAGAGGTGGAAAATGAAGTAGGCCTTGATAGAATCAGTCCACCAACATTTATAAAAATGTTTTTTTCCCCACCCTACACTCCCTCTCCTTTGGCAACCATCAGCTTGTTCTCTATACCTATGGGTCTGTTTGTTTTGTCACTTATTTTGTTCTTTCAGATTTCACATATGAGTGAGACCAGACAGTATTTGTCTTTCTCTCTCTGACTTATTTCACTTAACATAATACCCTCTAGGTCCATCCATGATGTCACAAATGGCAAGATTTCATTCTTTTTTATTGCTGAATAATAGTCCAGTATCTGTGTGTGTATCTCACATCTTCTGTATCCATTCATCTAGGTTGTTTCAATATCTTGGCTATTACTACTAATGCTGCAATGAATGTAAGGGTACATATATCTTTTCAAAGCAGTGCTTTTGTTTTCTTCGGATAAACTGGCATTCTTTTATAATAGAGTCCTAAAGGGCCTCTGCCTCCATTGCTTTCCCTTCAATTTGTACCTACACATTGGTAATAAATCTGTCAGACGACTTAAGTATGATGTCACTCCTATACTCACAGTATTTTAGGACTCTAGCAGTAGGCCCATACATTCAAATTTTTTTCCTGCCTGCTCTATCCTTACTGCAAAGTGGACTGCTCATTAATCTCCAAACATGACCACAATTATAAGATAATATAGCACAGATTCTGATGTTCTTTGGATTTGGGGGTTTGAATTCTAGTTCTACCTAATGTTAATGATAAAATAAATTATTTTATCATGTGAAGCAATGCAATCAAGTCATTAAGAACATCATAAACTTTGGAGTAAGCATGGATTCAAATATCACCTCCACCACTTACTAACTTGGGGACCCTGGGCTAGTTCCTTAATCTCTCTGAACTTCAATATTCTTATCTGTAAAATAATAAGATCTAGTCCATAGGACTATTGCAATGATTAAATTATATCACTTGTAAAGCTTAATACTTAGTACAGAACTTGGCACACAGCAAGCTTTTGATAATATTTTATATTTTACTAGTATTATTATTATTGACTTTCTCTGTGCCTTTATTTGTGCAGTTACCAAAACATAAAACAATCAACTCAACTAGCTCTCATCTTCAAAGCAATATAGAGTGATTGCAAAGAATAGAATGTCTGAGTCAGTCTGGATTTAAGTCTAAATTCTGCTCCTTACTATTTTATCACTTCTCTGTGCCTGTTTCCTAATCTATAAAATGAAGATTATAAGAGTAACGATTTCACAGGACTGCTGTAAGGACTAAATAAGCATATGTAAAACAGCACAATGCCTGGCAATATCCAATGTTTCATACATGTTGGTTGTTATCTTTATTATCTGCTATCACTAAATCACCAATCAGATGGAATCTTTCCCTCCTTGTTCGGGGGCCCAATGCATTCTGTCATCCTCAGCTATGAAAAATTCTGTCTTCTATTATACTCATTCATTCATCCATCCATCCGTTAAATATCCACTTAAGTACTAGAGACAGAGATGAACCAATTATAGTCTCTGACTACAAAGAAGCTCAATTCTAGCAGAGTGCATTGACTAGATCAGAGGGAGGCAAATTATAGTCTGCCTATCATGATTTTATAGCTGTGGGCCCAGCTGCCTGTTTTCTAAAGTTTTATTGGAACACAGTTACCCCTATTTGTTTCTAGATTGGTAGGGCTGCTCTATAGGGACAATGGCAGAATTAAGTCGTTGCAGCACAAGCCTATGGCTCACAAGCCTAAAATATTTGTTATCTAGCTCTTTAAGAAAAAGTTTACCACCTCCTGGGCTAGTTTACAAATTTTCTTTAAGAGCGTCACTATGCCTTTTCTAACTATGACTTCATGTGATCAGTATAGCTGCTCAACAACTATAAAACAAAATTAGTCATCTACATGATATCTGTATATAGTTATATTTTTATTCAAACTATTTCTAATACTAATAAATGGAACACCTAAGTAATTTGTCAGCCATGTCAAACAGTGTAGTTACCCAAATAAAAGTAAATCACAGTAAAACTACTGCTTGAGAAATGTACTTTTCATTAAATAATAAAGTTTCATTTTTAAAATACCATCATTAAAAAATTATATTTTAAAATAGTAAAGTGAAAAAAAAAATCACTTTTTAGCTCCCGAATCACATCTTAGAAAACAAAAGAATCCTTTATACTTATTGGAATCTAGCTGTATGGCTTTCTTTAAAAAATTTCTTCTATAATTCAATATCAAATAACAATAACAATAAGTAGTATGATACAGAGAAAAGAACACTGGACCTAGAAGTAGAAGACTTAAGTCTTTCTAGTCTGGCAGTTACTAGTCACAAAACCATGGGCAAGACATTGAATCTCTACATGCCTCAATTTCTATGCCCACAATATTGTGTGGATATTCTAAAAACTATAATCAATATAAATTCTTAAGCAAAGGGCTACGAAAAGGGTCAATCTGCTATCATGAATGTCAAAGCACTAATCAGACAAAGTAGATTTAGCATTCCCTAAGGCAACATAGAATCCCACTCACTTGATTAATCGTACACTAGGGTTATCTTAACTGATAAGAAATGACCCACAACAGATTTCTAAAATTTTCTTTTGCCCCATTTTAAGTTCTAGGACTATTACTTGCCTGTTAAATGGAACATCTTGAAGGATCCGGTCACTGCAAAGTGAAAGGAGGCAATTCTTCTGTAACTAAAGAACCAAAGGGAGAAAAAAAAAATCCTGAATAAAATATTGCTATGTTATTTTTTTAATCAGGGGTAGCCTCTACAAAAAAAGAAAGAAGAGTGATAAAACACCACTTCTTTCTCACAACCTTTATTCTGCCCACCTACTGTTGAAAAGACTGACTTCTACTGGATCCATATTTTTACCTGCACATATTGTTTTTGTTTTTTTTCCATTAGATGAAAGAAAAATAGGACAATAAATAGAATAACTGCGGCTAGCCTCCTGTTCTGGTGGACTTTGGGTGGGTTTTGCTTTGTTTTTTGTCCACCTGGCTTCCAGAGACCATGAAAAACAAAGCCTAAAGTTCATCGAGTTTGGCAATTGCCCTCAATGAAAGAAGCTGGCATTAGTGATCCACTCACCAGCCTGGGTTGCCATTTATACTTGGTTTTGGACCTCTGAGTATTTATTAACTTGCCAACTCACTGCTAAATTTTAAGAGTTAAAAATATTATTCAAGCAGTATTTTTAGTTTCCTTCTGCAGGATAGGACAGTCTACATATTCTACAGGATATGTAGTCTATCATACTGCTAGAAATAGAAAATCCATGTCTTATTCATTTCTCTATCCCAGGACTTGATAGGGCCTGGACCAGAACAGACACTCTATGCTGGTTTGCTGAAATTACCACAAACTCAAGATCAAGGTTGGAAATGAGTTTTATATAGCTTGCACTATTTCCCTCAACATTTGGATTTAACACTTGTTAGGCAGGGAATGAACACTTTAGTTTTCTACTTCTCTGTTGTCTGACACTTAGTTATACCACAAATTTATTACTTTACAGCCTCCAAAGGCATTTGAATGTCCAGCCTTGGTCTGCTAAATTGAACCATATGGAAGTAGGAGATGAGTAGGAGACACTAAGAGGATATCTGAATGGAGATGCCCATATGCTTACCTGTTGGTGATTAGGAAAATGTTCCATGGCTTTGAGCAGCAAATGGGTCACATCAGCCAGAAGTCGGACAGGCATTCCTGCAGCAAGATCTTGCTTGGTTAAGTTAAATACACAGGCGCTTGCAGCAAGTTGCACTGGCAAATTCATAGGGTGGTTTCTCATTCCAGTAACCACAAGCTAGAAAAAAAAATTAGTTCTCTTAACCTACCTTTTAAATAGAAGCCCTCTTCACATAGCAACATGATTTTGTTGATCTATAATAATTTCTAACATGTCGTAAGTATCTTTTTTATCCTCATGTGCAAAGAGCCCAGGACATAAAAGTTACTCACCAATACTTAGTTCCTGCCCATTTGTCGAGGTAGGTATCAAGTTGTTCATGTCCAGAGATTTTTCTGTAAGGCTAATGAATCTTTTCTATTCAGGTAACTTAGCTTTGTATTTCCAAGACCTAGTACAGTGCCTGCTAAGCACTAAATAAATTCTTACTGACTTGAATAAACCAGTGGCAAATTTCACATCTGAATCCCAACATGCAGTTCCTTGAGAACACTGCAAAAGCTACAGTACAATAAAATCCATTCATTTCCCTCTGGTTTAGCTAACTATTTTTCACCTTTTCCTCTCTCCTCAAACTCTCAATAAAACCTCCCATTCCTCATTATCAGCTGAAGACCTTGCTTTCAACTACACTGAGAAAACCAAAGCAATCAGAAAAGAAATCAGATTCTCACTGCCGCATGTACCCCCTTACTAGCACATACACATGCATGTGCCGCCTTCCTGCCTGCTACCATAAATGATTTGGGGGGGGCTCTTGTCTAAAGGTAATCCTTCAATTTACGTGCTAGATCCTTTCTTGTCTACTCAAGGATACTGCTTCATATGTTCTCCCCTCACTCGTACATCACTTTCAAAATTTTGTGCCAGATCATTCATATCAGCATATAAACAGCTATTTTGTTTCCCATCTTAAAAACAAACATACTTCTTCAACTAACTACCACCTTTTTTCTTTGCTCCCCTTTGTAGCAAAACTCCTTAAAATAACTGCCTATATTCTTTTATTTCTCTCTGCATCATTCTCTGAATAAATGAATGATAAATATTTCCGTTCGGGACTAAAGGTCTAGTCCTTTGTTGTTCAGGTTCACAGCAACCAAAACCAAAAAAGACAATGCATACACCAAGTGTCAATATCCTCTGGTATGTATGGAGGGAGTGGCAGGTGTTGGGGAAACCATCCTAGCACTGAAACGTTACTGGTTCCTAGTCAAGCACTCCATTCTCAAAATTTAAGTACCCATAGATTAAGTCACTTCTGGCTCTGCCACTAACTTATTTTTACTTAACCTTACAGATCCTCAATTACACAATCTGTGAATTAGAAAATAAAACTTATCTCTTGAGTATGTTGTGCCCACTAAGTGAGGTATCAAATATAACACAGTCCTATAGTCACTGGTTTCAAAATTGAATGTGCATAAGAATTATCTTGTGGAATTATTAAAATGCAGATTCCTTTATCTCATCTAGGCCTATTGAATTGAAATTTCTTGGGGAAGGGTTCACAAATATGCTCTTTAAAATAAGCAACATTCCAGACTTCTGGTAGACAAAGGACCACATTTTGATAAACACTACCCCAAGCAATCAACAAAATTATGAATCTTCCTTTCTTGTCCTTCAAAAGCTGTCTTGGTTAAAAAAATCTTAATTGGGGAATAACATGCATTAGTTATGAAAACACAGGAGGTTCATAAATGGCATGGAAAGGTGCCTTATGGAATTCCACTAATGTATTTCTAAAAAAAGCCTATATGGAAGCAATATAGAGCTAACAAACACTGCAGTGTCCTTCTTCCAGTCATATACTTCCATTTTATACTACAACTGGTAAAAAAAAAAAAAATCCCACTAGCCACTGATTTGGGTAGTTAAATATGACCTGGAAGACATTTATATTGCTTACTGAGACTACTATAAAACTTCGATAACATTAAACAACTATTTTCTCTCTTTCTCATTTACAGCTAATAACTGAAATCACACATCATCAATCCTAGTACAAAAAAAAAAACCACTACAAAGTCTACATGAAAAATGTTCCCAACATTCTTCACAAAACCATCATCTATCCAGGCAGACAATTTCAAAATTTTTAGACCCAGTTTCTTATTCTTACCTTTAAAATTTCTGGCTTTGTTTTTTCCATCACATGAGTCAGGCTAAAAAGGTGAAATAGAGCTTCCCGGACAAAGAATGCCCGTTCACTGTACCGCTTCAATGCTTCTGCAATCTGAGTTTCATTGGCTTCTCCAGACACCTTTGAACATAGCCAGAAAATTAGCTTTTAGGATTATTTTCAACCCTCTAACTTTCTATATGCAAACATCATATGTATAGATGGTATCCAGGTTAGCTATGTAAGGCTTAAAACAAATGTGAGTTATTACTTTCCAATCCATCCAGAATAGTCATCCTATGGAAGTATACATGCGCTCAAGAGATATATTTTAGATAGGCTCAGACCCTACCATAAGCCTATGGGTAAAATTTTCTACACTGTGTCTAAAATAAGTAAAAAGTTATTTAACACTTCTCATAAGTTCTTACCTTGTGATTAGGCTCTTATCCCTCTTAAAGTATCCCTTTCCCCCTAACTCACAATGTTATAGCCACATTGGCCTTTTTTTAAAGATCTTTCAATAGGCCAACCTCTTTCCCAGCAAAAGGATATTATACGTAATATCCTCTCTGGCTGAAATCTTCTTCTCTTTCTTTGCCTAATTTCTACTCATCCTTTCCAATTCAAGTTAAATGACACTTATTTAGAGGGGCCTTCTCTGACCCACAATCTAAATCAGTTCCCCTTTAAACAGCTCCTGAATAGCCATTATTATAATCCCCACACTAGACTGACCCATTCACCACTGTATCCCAACAGCTAGCATTATGGGTGCCTCACAATAAACACTCTGTATTCATCAAAATAAATGTATTAATTAATTTCCCCAGATTTATCAAGCTCCCATTCAGCATCAAGAGGTTCTGTTCAAAATTAAGTCCATCTAGGAATTTCCCATTTCTATAGGTTAATAAACTTAACTTAAACTGTGGTTCAAGTACCATTGGGAAACTAAATATATATAACAAAAAGTGGTTATTTATAAAAGTAACCCAAGTAATAAGTGAAAAAGAAATTATTAGAACAGCACCATTGTCCCCAATGAATTAATGGACGTAGTTATTAAATGTCAACAACTGCTAATATCACAGAAAGAAAACAAGCAAACATGTACTCCCTTAATGAAAAAGCACGACACCTAAAGGTTCTGCCCAAGGTATCAAATAAGAATCTGATTAAGCCTTCAAATCCAGCTACCAATCTGCAGAAAATTCAAAGACTGAGAAGTACGCATCAAGACTATACAATCAAGAAAATCCAGATTCAGGGAAACTGCAAGTCAAAAAGGCTGGATTCTTTAATAGTCTTTGACAGACAAATCATAAGGAAAAGAAAGGGATGAAGAGAAAACCTATAAATTAAAAGATAATCCAAAGACATAATTTGAAAAATGGGCAAGATTAACTAAATGCCTAGAGATAAAGTTGGCTCATAAAACTATATAGAAAAGCAAGGGCGTGATTATTATTAAAGTCAGAATTGAGGTTACTTTTGTGGGGAAGGAGGGAGTTGTGATCAGTATGGGGCATAGGGAAGAGCTTCAGGGTAGCTGACAAAGTTCTATTTATTAACCTGAGTGATGGTCTCAAATGTGTTCACCTTATTTTTACTCAGTAAGCTATGTATTCGTTTTATGGTCTTTGTATCTGTCTTATTTTATAAAGTTAAAAACATGTAACAAATGTCATTCAGAGAGATATAATCCTCTCATTAAGTTGGAGGAAATTTTTGGCAGTAGCATTATACTGGGTGACACAAAAATAAATACTTACAAAAATATTACTCAGAAAAAAATATTACTCAGCAACTAGGTTTTATACGAACATGCAGGATTCAGGTGGGAATGTGCAGCTTTGAGGAAACGAAGGGCTGCATCACGGCTGACATTTCGACCACTGATATGACATGCTACCAAGGTCTAACATGAATCACACTATACTACAGATGTATGCTCAGTGACACAAGGGCACATATCCAGCATTTGTAAGATCGTACATATAACAATGTTAGTTTCTTTACAAAATGCTTTTTAAACTATTTATGTATATTACACATATATACACATTGGTCTTGACTATGTATTCACATATATAAGCAGTTACCGAATAATAAAAATTTTCCAAGTATTCAGTTTTTTTGAATCACCCTGAACTTTTTTTTAGATTCTCTTAGATGTGGAAAGACTCTAAAATATTACGTGAAAGAAAAAAGATTGTAAGAGGCAAATTTTCTAACAGTGATCTCAGTCAAACTTCATTTACCACATTTGGTTGATTCCAACAGCTTTATAATATCTTTTATGAAATGCAGCTTCACGTTACCTTTGAATATAAAATTAAAGAACTTTTGTTACTGGAATGTTAAATGCTCTACACCAATTTCATTGTCTGTATGTTTTATTCATCAACATTTCTCTAGCCAGTGATAAACCCTCAAATCAAGCAATCTGGCTCCTCAAACTATATGAGCATCTTCAATTCAATCAATTTCATATACTAGATCAAAAAACAAGTCTTTATGCACAAGATTCTGCAACAAATTTAAAACAGAGAAACTGTCCATAACCACTAAAGTAAGCCTTGTTAATATTTAACATATGGATTAAAACTAAAATTTATATTCTGAAGAAAAATTTTCTTACAGCACTCTGTATATAACTTCATTATAGGATCTCTCACACCGGATTAAAGATATTTTTAAATTGCTCTGTCTCCTCCCCATTAGACTAGAATTCCTTTAGGGCAGGGGCACTAACTCAGACATCTTTAAAAAGTACCTACTAGGGATCGGCCCCTTGGCTCAGGCAGTTGGAGCTCCGTGCTCCTAACTCCGAAGGCTACCAGTTCGATTCCCACATGGGCCAGTGGGCTCTCAACCACAAGGTTGCCGGTTCAATTCCTCGACTCCCGCCCCCTGCAACTAATAACGGCAACTAACAACGGCAACGAGACCTGGAGCTGAGCTGTGCCCTCTACAACTAAGGTCGAAAGGACAACTTGACTTGGAAAAAGTCCTGGAAGTACACACTGTTCCCCAATAAAGTGCTGTTCCCCTTCCCCAATAAAATCTTTTTTAAAAAGTACTTAGTAAATGTTTTCTTGGAATGGATGAACTCCTCTGCTTAAGAAATTTATATGTACCTTCACTGGATGTTGATTACTGCAGTTTGACATAGGAATCTTAGTTCAAGGGAGAAGTCTAGGCTGGAGATACAAATTTGGGAGTCATCAGCATATAAGGACAGAGACATGGAATACTCCAATATTTAGAGGCCTGGGAGATGAGGAGGAACCAGTAAAGGAAACTGAGACTAAGAAGTCAGAAAGTAGGGAGAAAACAGGTGTGAAATCCTAGAAGTTAAGTGAAAAAAGTATTTCAAGAAGGAGGAGAAGATCAACATGTCAAATGCCACTTTAGATCAAACAAGGTGGAGACTGAGAACTAGCATTGGGTTTAGTACATTGCCAGTGATTGGGTTTAGGCAAAGAGATGTAGTGGGAAGGACATATACTTTGGAATCAAACAATCCAAGGGCACGGGGCAGGCTCTAATATCATCTGGTTGTGACTCTTAAGAAAGCCATCCCCTCTCGCTGAGGACAATAATACCTCCCTTAGAGAGTCAAGAGATCAAAATAAGTGATATATATGAAAATGCAAAAAAACAAATTGTTTGTTCTTAGAACCACCCACTCAGAGTACCAAACAAGTAATGCCTTATAAAGAACAGTGGGGACTCACATTGTCTACTTCTTGCATCCTTTAGTATGACCTGATAAACCGAGGAGTGTAAAGCCATAAAGCCAATCCAAACTATCTTAAAGTATTACAATACAAAGATAGTCATTTCAGACAAGTTTGTAATCAACTTCCTAAATTAGACAATTCTAAAAGGGGAGACGGGAAAATCTGTGCTCTCCTCCCTTGACATGACCTATTATTTTTCAGCTTTAAAATCAGTAGTCAACAAATAATTTAAAAGGAACATCAGTTTTTGCATATAGCTGAATAAAGGGCAAAGCTCTGATGATCTCTATTTTTTTAAAAAAATTATTTTAAAACAATGATTCTCAACTTTGGCTGCCTAAGGAGCTTTAAAAAAATACTGAAGCCTGGGTCCCATCTCCCTGGGATTCTGATTTAATTGTTCAAGCTCCCCAGGTGATTTTTTTTTTTTATTAAAAATGTTTTCCAGCTTTATCAAGAATAATTGACATTATAACATTGTGTAAGTTTAAAGTGCACAACATGATGATTTGATACATGTATATGCTACAAATCATTCCAATGGTAAAGTTAGTTAACACATCCATCATCTCACATAATTACACTGAAGGTGACTTTTAATTGTAGTCAAAGTTGTGAATCAGTTTCAACATTTATAGAGATGGAAATTAGATAATGATAGCAAATAAACTAGGTGTTTCCTAGAGCCAAGATTTCAAAATAATAATAGTTGCATTTGTGAAATCAAACTGGTTTCACAGAGACACTGTGGAATACAGATGTCCTGCTAACCTCAATTTTAAAACTTAGGCTAATTCACTCTAGGGTCAATTGATTATAAGAAGAATCAGCAAAAATCATACTGCTCTGGGATCACAAGTATATAGGATCTTTACCTTGAGGTTATTTAACTTAATGTACCAGGGACACATTCCTTTCGTCCTTTAGGACGCAGGTCAAGCTCACCTCTTCTGGGAAATCCTTCCTCAACTCTCAGCACACAGGGATTTCCTCTCCTTTAATTTTTACAATTCTTTACTGTCTGACTCATCTGTTAAGCAGTCAAGTAACATTAAAAATAGTAATTTACATTTCTGTGCTTCCTTTATCAACAAGCCCTATGCTAGAAATCTAGCTTGTTCTAAAACAAGTTAAGTAAGTTCCTCATATTCTTTTTGCCCTGCACCTGGCTTATGTGACCTTGCCAAGACTGTCCTTGTCACCTACTTCTCTAACCTCATCTCATCATCCGTGACTTTCTACTGTTGAGCTCTAGCCACCGTGACCTTCCTTCAGTTCCTTGGATGTATCATGCTTCTTCCTACCACACACAATATGCATATATTATCTTTCTGCCTGAATGTTCTCTACCAAGCTACTCACCCTTAAGCTCTCCACTCATGTCGATTCCTCAGAGAAGGCTTAAACTAAGTCGAGTCTCTGTTAAACATCTCATACTGTGTATCTTCTAGATTCTTGGTACTATACTCCTACAGTTTAAAGCATATATATACATATACGTGTGTGTATATTTAACATATAAATATGCATGCATATGATATAAATATATATTTAAACTGCCTGCTCATGTACACACATATGGAATATATTTGATTGATTCCCTCACTAAATTACAAGCTCCGTGAGGGCAAGATCATATCTGTTTGGTTTCACCATCAAATCACCATGTCCAGCAGAGTACCTAGTGCATAGAGGCACTTGATAAAATATTTATTGAATGAATGAATAGAAAAAAGTAACTCAAAATCATTTTCTACATTCTATTTTTTAAAGTCTAAATTTAAAAATAACCTAAGAACAGAGATGTTTATAACTAATCTTTTCTTCTCTCTTTTTGAGACTGCTGATGGTTGCTCAAAAAAGATACCTTGCGGGGGGTGGGTGATGAGGGTAAAGGGGATCAAATATATGGTGATGGAGGGAGAGCTGACTCTGGGTGGTGAACACGCAATGGGATTTGTAGACGATGTGGTGCAGAATTGTACACCTGAAATCTATGTAAATTTACTAACAATTGTCACCCCAATTAAAAAAAAAAAAAAGAATTACAAAAACAAAACAAAACAAAACAAAACAAAAAAAGATACCTTGCTATTTTGACCACAATACCCACTTCCAGGCCAACCCTGACTCTGCTCCAGGAAGGATCAAAGAATGCTTCTGCTTAAGTGGTGTAGCGAGTAGGCGGGGGAAATGGGGCTCTGGAACTACACAGATGTAGATCCAAATGTTGGTTCTAACTAACAGTAAATCATATAATTTCTGTGAGTCTATGTTTCTCATCTATAAAATGGGGTTAATACCTATCAATATAAAGCATCTAGAGGATACAGTGTATGTTAAAAAACAGTAGTGTTCCTTAAACTTGTCACAATTCTACCCTTCAAGGTCTGACACAGATACCATCTTCTACATCAAGCCCCGAATTCTCCAGCTAGAAGAAATTTCTCCTATGCTTTTACAGCAACTACACTGATCCAAAGCTTTATAGTTTTTTTGTGATCATGTCATCACTCCTATCAGACTAAGCTCCTGCGAGGTAGATCCTTTATCTTTTTCATTTTTTGAATCCCAAGCTGTCTCAAGCCCAATAGATGTTTGCTAAACTGAATTTAAATCATTAGACATAATAAACCTAAGAAAAGCAAAATTACACCACTTCTACAGTAGAGATCTCCTTGGAGAACTTGATCTCCCATTAGATCTGCAATTCAACAAGGCATATCCCTAGTTTCTTTGAAGTGATCCATGAAAAATGATATGCTTAAGTGGTTCAAAATATCTAAACATACCATGATAAGAACTATCATTTATCCAGGGCCTACTACGTGACTTGTACTTTACAGATATAATTATTAATCATCAGAAGAATTCTGCAATGAAAACTCAAAAAAGTTACATCACAGCTTGCTATGTGTCATAAAGCAAGTAAGCTATGATTTTTAATTAGGATTCCGCCTCTAAAACAAGGTCTTTCTACCATATAACATCTTGTTTCATGAATATGCTCCATATTAGACATTCATCTTAATGGAATCTTATGCAACTAAGAGATTGGTCAGCCTGACAAATAATACATTATTAAAGTCTAACCTTCAAATGTCCTTCGCCTGTGAGGAATTCAGAGTAACCAGCATCAGTGGCCAGCAAACCTACAAATTGCATGCTGGGCCGTTGTTGTATAAAGGCTTCAACAGCTTTATCTGTCACGTGCTTTCTCCCAGAAACATCCAGGGAGACGAGGTTGGGTAAGATGTCCTTTTGTTCTAGTAACCGAAGAGCTATGTCTGATGTAAACTGTTTATCATCTGAAATATCAAGATGATTCAGATATTTTAGTTCTCGAACAACATCCAGTATCTGGGTAGTTGTCATTTTTAAACATTTCAAGTGGTGCATGGTTAGAGATTTGAGTCGGTCTTTGCAGGCCAGCAGAGCCGTGATGTCTGTGATCGAAGTGTTAGAAATATCCAGGCTCTCTAATCTTGGCAATGAGGCAACTTCAGCCAGGTCTTCATTGTAAAAGAGAACGTTGGTGATGCTTAATGCTCGAAGGCCAGAAAGCTGGCTGAAGCACCGTTCATAAGGATCTTCAAGGGACAGAGTTAATGAGTTCAGCACCAGGCACTGGAGATTCTGCTGGATCCATTTGTTACTGCCAAGCCCACTGATGATGTCTGTAATCGTGATGTCAGCATTCACACCAGTGGCATCAAGTTCCACTAATTTGTGGTGGCAGAAGGCTTTCCGGAAAGCAACAGCAGAGATCTTTGCTTTGCGAATGCAAGCTCTCTTTAAGCGCATCTGGTTGCCCCTAAAAATACCTACAGTTCCATCATTCAGTAGACCTGGAAAAAAACAAGCAGCATTTTAACTTTAAAAAATGGTTAAAGAAAAGCTAAAATTTCCAGCATACTTTACATTTTCAAAGAACTCCCATGTAACAATATTTCATTTAACACATACAGCGATCAACTTAGGTAAAAATATTACCTGCAACGTATAGATGAGTAAATGGTGGCTCAAAAAATTGGCTTTCCAAGGTCACAGAGCAAGCAAGTAGCAGAATTAGGACTGTGGTAGATACTACTGATACTAACATCTGGTTCTCCTTGTCTGAACACATGGACAACTGCATTTCCCAGTCTGCCCTTGGAGTTTGATGGGGTTATGTCCCTAGTTCCCTAGAGTGGGCTGTAGGCTAAAACACCTGAGAGCCAGTGCATGACTTTCAATGCTGTCTTTTCCTGCTATGACAAAGGAAGAGCCTCAAGATCTAGACGATGTAGCTTTATTAGAATGGGGCTTCTATCAGCCTGGATCCTAGGGTGACCATGGAGCAGAACCCTTCAAGGACTTGTAGAATTTATGCACCATGCGTGAGGTATAAACTTTGTGTTAAGCTACTAGATCTGGGAGTAAACTCGTTACCAATGCGTATCTAACCTAGCCTTTAAATTTACTATAACATGCTATTATACACATAAACACATATCTACACACAAACATATTCAGCACATACTCGTATATGTCTACAGTTCATTATTAAACCAATAGCTACCATGTTCCCCGAAAATAAGCCCTAGCCAGACGATCAGCTCTAATGTGTCTTTTGGAGCAAAAATTAAGATGAGATCTGGTCTTATTTTACTATAAGACCGGGTCTTATAAATATGATACAATACAATATAATAAACAGTTGGGACCAGGTAAATAAATAGCCTAGAGTAAAGGGAAGAACTCGAAGTGGCACCTCAGAGACCTTATACTAAAGACATAGCTCAGACTACCAGCCAGTCAACCTTAAACTAGAACTAATTTTTTTAAGGAAACACTGCTCTCTAGTGGATTTTGCATACTTAGCATTAAAGTGTTAAAATCAAGAAAAACCTTTACAAAACCTGTCACAATAAAAATGACTACTTATATATTCAGAATTCCATTCTTCTAGAGCTATGCTCTCTAATACAATAGCAACTAGCCACACACAGCTATTGAGCTCTTAAAATGCAGATAGTCCAAATTAAGGTATAAGTGTAAAATACATGCCAGATTTTGAAGATTTAGTACCAA
The DNA here is from genome assembly GCF_964194185.1 of Rhinolophus hipposideros. Lineage (NCBI taxonomy): Eukaryota > Metazoa > Chordata > Mammalia > Chiroptera > Rhinolophidae > Rhinolophus > Rhinolophus hipposideros. Next base: position 58,191,985 of record NC_138054.1, read on the forward strand.
AAAAATGTAAAATACATCATAAATAATTTTCTATATTGACTATACACTGAAACAGTATTTTGGATATATTGGGTTGAATAAAATTATTAAAATTAGTTTCACCTATTTCTTTTTACTTTTTAAATGTGGCCACTAGTAAATTTAAAATTACATATGTGGTTCACATTTGTGGCTCATGTGATATTTCTATCAGGTAGTGCTGTTTTAGAGATAGACTTTAAACTACCTGAACTCTATTTCAGGGGAGCAAATTTCATAATGGGATTCCATCCATTGAAGAGTTATTAAACAATTACTATATGTCAAATATTAGGTCGGTGCAAAAGTAATTGCGGTTTAAAAGGTTAAATAGAGGGCCGGCCGGTGGCTCAAGCAGTTAGAGCTCCGTGCTCCTAATGCAGAAGGCTGCCAGTTCGATTCCAACATGGGCCAGAGGCTCTCAACCACAAGGTTGTCAGTTCGATTCTTCTAGTCAACGGCAACTGGACCTGGAGCTGAGCTGCACCCTCCACAACTAAGACTTGACTTGGGAAAACAAAAAAAAACAAAAGAAGTCCTGGAAGTACACACTGTTCCCCAATAAAGTCCTGTTTCCCTTCCCCAATAAAATCTTTAAAAAAAAAAAAAGGTTAAAAAGAATTGCAATTAATTTTGCACCAACTAATAGTATCAAATGTTGTGGATACAAAGAAAAATGAGATATGCCCCTATACTCAAAAAACTGAAAATTCCACGGAGTGAAAAAAGTCTCAAACAATGGTAACAAAATGAGATACACGGTGTACCAGAGCCAAGTACAAAGTACCATGGAAGCAAAGAAAAGGAAGCAATCCATCATGCCTGGAGATCTGGGAAAGATTCAATGGAAAAGGTAATCTTTGAGTAGTCCTTCAAAGATGAATGAAAAATTTAAAGATGGAGAAAGAAAATGAGGGGTTTTAAAGCAAAAGAAAATAAGTAACATAAACAAAGCCTTAGAATACATATATCCAATCATTGCAGTGTATACCCGAAGCTATTATGTCAATTGTATTTAAAAGGTATGTCAATATTTTAAAAATGCCACACACAAAAAGCTTTAGAGATGTGAAGACACATCACATAGTGAGAAAATGGCAAGAGTTCTATATTGCTTGAATGTAAGAAACCGCTAGAGTTACGTTTCCCTGATAAAGAGGGGAAGAACACAGGTAAAATCCTTGATATGAGTGAGAACATGGTGCATTTCTGGAGATTTAAGTGCACAGGTGGGGAGAGACAAGAAAAAGGTGAAGAAAACAGACCAGGTAGGCACGTTAGGACCTAAAGGACAAGGTGATAGAGTTCCTGGGTTTTTTCTTGTCCATATTTCCCAGACTTAAAAGTTGAAGAAGTTGGCAAACTGGCAATGCCAACAAGCACAGACTAAAAAATCTCCAAAAACTCTGCTCACTCTAGCCATAGTACCAGGAAAGGGGCAGCCAAGCAAGACAGAAAACTTTTAGACAGTAATTACTTTAGCCTACACCACAGAAAAAAAACTGTGGTCCCAACTTCACCCATACCAGCAAATGCCAAGCGGGGAACCTAGACTTTCACCCTTGCTGGACTGTAACTGGTTTTCCCAGTCTCCACACAGGGAGGTGTTAGAGGAGGCTGAGTAGGAGCCAGGACTATTATCCCTACTGGGTGGTAAGAAGCACTCTCTACCCTGTGATGACAGTGGATACCATCTGGGAGCCTGGACTTTCATATCCATCTGGCAGTGATGAGGGGCTCTTCCCCCTCCATGCTAGGGCGGTGTCTCAGAAAGCCTACAGTGTTTCCCCGAAAATAAGACCTAACCGGTAAATAAGCCCTAACATGATTTTTAAGGATGACATCCCCTGAACATAAGCCCTAATGCATCTTTTAGAGCAAAACTTAATATAAGATCAGGTCTTATATTCGGGGAAACACGGTAGTGGAGCATCAAGACTTTCACGGTAATGACGTTCCACAGAGCGAGGTCACCTCGCTCTAACATGGTGTCACTGGAGGCCACTGGGAAGAAAAATGAGGTACTTAGCTAGGGAGGTATCGGTAGAGTGGGGTTCCCCTAGTGGTGAACCAGAACTTCCAACCCTACACAGTAATGAGGAGCCCCCACATCTTGGGTGTCAAAAGAAGTAGAGAACCAGAACATTTACCCCAATTTGGCAATAAGGTAGCAGCCTCTACCTTCCGCTGATGGAATGGTATCAGAGACACAAATTAAAACAGAAGAGTCTCGTAACGTAATACCCAAAATGTCCAGATTTCAATAAAATCACTCGTTATATCAAAAACCAGTAAGATCTCAAACTGAAAAAAGGACAATCTACAGATGTCAACACTGAGATAACAAAAATGTTAAAAACGTTAAAAACAAAAAGGTGTTAAAGGAGCCATCATAAAAATGCTTAAGTGAGCAATGACAAACATGCTTGAAACAAATTAAAAATGGAAAGCCTCAGCAAAAAAAATAAAAGATACCAAGCAAAACCAAATGGATATTCTAGAACTGAAAAATACAATAATGATTGGGTTCAACAGAATGGAAGGAACAGAGAAAGAATCAGTGAACTAAAAGATACAACAATAAAAATTACTCAGAACTAAACAACAGAAAAAAACAATACGGTGGAAAAACAAAACAAAACTGAACAGTGCTATTTGTGTCATTGAAGTTGCAGGAGAAAGAGGGTGGGATTGAAAAAGTACTTAAAGAATATAGTTATACACTTACCAGAATGGCTCAAATAAAAAACAGTAATAACACCAAAGGCTGGTGGTGAGTATGTAGAAAAATTGGATCAGTCATTTCTGGCAGGAATATAAAATAGTACTGTCCCTCTGGAAAACAGTTTGGCAGTTTCTTAAAATCTAAACATGCAACTACCATACAACCCAGCAAGAGCACTCCTGAGTATTCATCCCAGAGAAATTAGAATTTATGTTCTTACAAAACCTGTATATGGATGATTGTAGCATGATAATATTCATATTAGCTATTATATTCATAATAGCTAAAAAATGGAAACAACCCAGATGTCCTTCAGTGGTTGAATGGTTATACAAACCGATGTACTTCATTAACATGGACTGCTACTCAGCAATAAAAAGGAATGGACTGATATACACAACAATCTGGATGAATCTCCAGAGAATTATACTGAGTCAAAAAAGTCAATCCCAAAAAGTTATATACTGAATGATTCCATTTATATAATATTCTTGAAATGACAAATTACAGAAATGGAGACCAGAAATGGTTGCCAGGGGTTACAGAGGGGGAAGGGGCAAAAGAGAAGTGACTGTGGCTATAAAAGGGCAACATGAGGGATCCTTATAGAGATGGATATCTTGACCATATCAGTGTCAATATCCTGGCTGTGATAATGTACTATTGTTTTACGAGATATTACCATTGAAGAAAGAGGGTATCATCTGTATTATTTATTACAACTCTATGTAAAATCAAAATTGTCTTAGACATACAAAGTTTAATTTTAAAAAAGAGATCGCTCTGCTGAAAATTTGAAGATGTGTTGACATGGAGTTAAGGGACTTCCACCCCAAGGCTTCAATTTTCTTGCTAAGACTAAGTGGTAGACAGTCTCAGAAGAGCAAAGAACATCTGAAACAATTATTGGGAGCACTGAGTATTTGATTAGAAAAATACTCAAGAATTCCTAGGCAGTGCTGAGGGGCCTTATCTTTATATCACTGACCTGCCTCCTTCTCATCATTCAGGACTCAGCCTAATTATCACCTCCCTGGAGAAGCTTTCTCTGACCATCCAAGCTAAAGTAGATACCTTCCTTTTTTTATTCTCCCTGAGAGAAACGTGTTCTTTTTCCCTCAGAGACTCTATCACGAGTTGTAATTCTATATATGATTGCTTGCTTCTTAATTATGTCTCCCACTGGACTATGTACACCATGAGAGCAAGATTCATGTTGTATTCAACACTGCACACTCAATACCTAATGGAGTCTGGCATGCAAGAGGTGTTCAATAATGTTCTTCTCTGGAGCTTCCTTCTTAAACATTTTACTTCTATTGGGCCTCTTCTGCACTTACTAGTAACTCCCTTCTTGTAAAAAACAAAAATGGAAATAAATCTTGAGTTAAGATCAATGTTTGCCTGGTTTATACCACAAAATAAATTTATACATAATTTTAAATGTTAGTTTTGCTTTTTACAGTTGAAACTTTAGACTCCTCAGTTAAGACTGATTTTAATCTTATAGTAACTATCACAGTGCCTTATAAATTTTGCTCTCAAATTTACTCTCAAATTTTGATATTGTGTACATACATTTAGTAAAATGCGTTAATCCTGACCTCTTTGGGTCAGTCTACATTAAATGAATTTTTCTAATAACTAAGTTTAAGTGTCTACATTTGAGACTGATGGAATTAAGAGAGCAAGGAATTAAAAATAAGAGAGAATGAGATTAGAAAACAATCCTGTGTTTGAGTCCTGGTTGCACTATTTATTTGCTATTTGACACTAGACAAGTTACTCCACAAGTCTAAGATTCCTTATCTGCAAAATGTGAATAGTTATATCTCCCTTCCAGGGATGCTGTAAAGATGAAGCAAGACAATATGCATAAAAAGAATTTTGCAAATTGAAAGCACTACACAAACATCATTAACTATATTTGAACAAAATCTTTCTAGATCTTTTCCTTCTTTCAAAAATAAACATACCGAAGAATCATTTATCTTTTTCTATGACCAATAATTGTACTTGCTACAATGTATTTAAGCTAAATCTTCCTTTGCTGTCATACGATCTGCTGGGGTTGTTAGCCTGACTCTTCAGATTATCAATTCTTAATTTACTGTGGTCAAAGAATAAAAGTAATTAGAACTGTGTGTATTTAAGAATCAGTATGTTCTCAATGAGGGTTCCTCCAGGGTTTCGTACAAGGAGTACTCAAGGATTTTGCCCCAAAGCATTTTTTATTTATTTCTGGTTTAGGCTACAGACGGCTGAAGTGACCAGCAATGTGACTTGCAGATAAGTGGGGTACTAGTCTGGGAGTATAAACCCTCAGTCATTTAGAAAGTCTATTTAGCTGTTCCAGGATGTAATCCATAATGCTTCAAAAGGTTTCAATTTAATCCCAAACATGAACACGTCAAGATGTATTACTTTAGGTTAGGTAGACAGTATAACACAGATGTGTTACCATTAAATGGCAAAATTCGTATTGTGATTCCTAACTCTTACACGTACATTTCCTGGAAAAGTTTTAACACTGAGACATAAATAGAATGAGCAGAATGAACAAAGATTATGGCAAAAGAATAATAAATCCAATAAGTAAAACTCTTTAGCATCAGGTTTATTTTAATAAAGGTTGTTACCAATATTATCAATCCTTTCAATTGGGTAAATAAGCAAAAAATTTTTAATGTAAATAAGTATTATCTAAAATCATTATGTTAGTAGAAAAAAATATACTATCAATCTTAAAAGCATTCATGGAACTTTTTTCCCAAACATTTTATTATGAAAATTTTAAAACACACAGAAAAACTTATGAAATAACTTTTAAAAATTGTGACAAGAACTGGCAATGCTTTTTTGTATACTGTCAGTAGGATCCACTCTTGATTGTTTGAAGAGGATATGATTTTTACAAAGAGATTAAATAATTCATAACACTTTTTGTTGAATAAGGTAGGTAATCATATTAGGGCAACACAAATCGGGCAGGAAGTTTTCTGACCCTCAGTTTCCTCATCTAAAGGCAGCTTGAAAAGAAGTAAAAAATACATTTTGATCAAGCATACAGCCTCTTCAAGAAGCGGGAAGATAATTAGTTTGACTTACTTACAAAATACTTCCTTTATTTTATCCACATAAAGCATCTGCCACAGTACTTTATTATATAATAATAAGCATTCAATAAAAGTCAGCTCTATTATTAGCTATCAGTAGTTATATTTCAAAAGAATATGGCAAAGTTAAAACTTCAGTTAATATTAACTCTTCTCATTTTTTAAAAACTTTTATTTATTTTTAAGTGTGTTTTTCCAGGACCATTGGCTCCAAGTCAAATAGTTAAGTTGTTTCAATCTAGTTGTGGAGGATGCAGCTCACATTGGCCCATGAGGGGATCGAACTGGGAACCCTGGTCTTACCAACATGGCGCTCTATCCAACTGAGCTAACCAGCCATCCTAACTCTTCTCATTTAAAAGACTAGTTACATGTGTATATACTATATTTAAAAGTATATTTAAATTGAATATGCTAATATATTTAAATTGAATATGTTAAGCATAATCATTAAATTGAGACTAGAAAGAAATGTTAGCACTGGGATAATCTCTTGAATTGTGCGGCTTTTAAGGGGACTTTAACCTATACAGTACCTACTAAAATTATCCTTTGGCAGCAAGGTTGGAAGAATTCAAAGAGACTACAGACATAAGCAACTTATTGAAAACCAAGGAGTATAGAAGTCTTCTTTACTAAATTATTCCAAAATGCCTCAGTTACAGGCTTATTTCTCCCACCCTTCCTTGGAATGCATTATCTACATTTATACTTTAAATATAATATATATGTGTGTGTGTATGTGTGTATATGTATATATGTGTATATATATGTGTGTGTGTGTATATATATATATATTTTTTTTTTTTTTCTTTTTTTGTAAGTCACAGCAAAAGTGTATATCATTATCTGCCATCTAGGAGCAGGGATACCTCTCACGTAAGTGTAGGATGGTTGTGTGGCCCAGTGAAAAGAGCACAGATTTAGAATCAGACGAACTTGCATTTGAATCAGGATTCCACCCTTTATTAGCAGTGTGACCCTTAATAAATTTCTTCTCTGAACCTCAGTTTCCTTATCTGTATATAAGTGGGCAATAATAGCTTCCTTATAGTTTTTGAGAAAATTCAAGAAAAACACATATAATGCCTGGCATGTAACAGGCAATAAATAAATGATAGTTATTATTATTGACACATTTTCTTTCTATTTTGTAGTTGTGGACAAACTGTATTTCCTACTTGTAAGAGTTTATAAACCCTAAATATATAAAGGTATTATATCTCTTTCAACTCAAAATTTAAACAGAAGAAAAATCCTCATACATAACCAGAATTTCATAGATGAGACTGTCCCAATTTATTTTTATAATTTGTTTTTGAAAACAGAAGTACTAAATTAGCTATGCTTTCCCATTTCAAAGGTCAAAAGAAGAAACTGTTTTTTCTATAATAGTATTTATTGATTCTCCCACTGCCAAATAAAGATGTAAGTATTTTATATCAGCACTTCTAAATATTTTGGAAGTTAGGGAAATTATTTTTGCCATGAGAATGCCTCTCAAACTAAAAAAAAAAAAGATGAAAGAGGAAGAGGAGGAAGAGGAAAAGGAGGAGAAGAAGAAATTTGCTCAGATGAGAAAAGAAAAATGCTATTTCAAATCATACAAAAGTGGCAGGATAGGCAAAAATAAATGAATTCCTTTTCCTGGAATCAGGCTCATCTAGCCTTTTCCATTATTTCTAAGAAAATAATTAAATGGCCAGATTAATACTTCAAAGTTCAATGCCAATTAACAGCACAAAGTTTTATCTCCTCTGTTTATATTATGTTTTACCATGAAAAGCCATGGTCTGAAGCAGTCGATCAGCCACCTCCTGTGGAAATACTCCAGGTTCTTGCAGACACAATGTTCCATCTTGTCTTGCTGAACAGAATTTCTCAAGGTGCGTAGTCAGGAAATTCAAGCAAATATCAAGTAAGGAATAGGGAGATGCCTCCTCCTTGGAGCCCAGGAAGAAACATAAAGGGAACACAAAAGCCAACAAGTTAGTTTCCAGAAAAGCAGAGAACAAAACATTCATTTACTCATTCAGCAAGTATTTTTATACAGTGTTTACTATGCTAGATACTGTGTTAGGCAATATAACATGTAATCCATGTTCTCAATTAAGTAGAAGAGAAACATTTAAACAAATATTAACAAAAAGTCTATTAATACTATAATAGAGGACATATTGGGTAGTATGTAAGCACATAGCAGGGTGTGCTAATAAGTCAGTGATTGTCAGGGAAAACCTCAGAGGCACAGCAGATTCATCTCCCTAAATTACTACTCACGATCCCTCCCCTGCTCAAACCTTTAGTGCCCTCGCATGGGCCTAAAGACAAAATTCTCAGATTATTAGTTAGACTGATGCCCGAGTCCCTCCAAAATCTAACCCCAATTTAGTTTCCAACTGGATCTCCCACAAAATCCCCATCCCAACCTATAGTTCAAATAGGATAAATATATTTAGGTAAAAAAAGTTGCTATTGGTGTTGGCATCCTCAAAAGAGAAAAAGGTTACCAGTTATCCCAGTCTAAGGAATAAAGAATTAATTAAATAAGCATAAAAATTTAAGTGTAAGATTTTAATTATAAAAATAAGCACTCTAAAATGTCCCCAACAACAATAATACAATTCCAATTATAGTAGTTCCCATCCACTCAGTGCTTTCAGTATGACTATGTTGAGGATTTTACATGAATTGTCCATTATTTCATTTATTGCTCACCCCAATTTTACAAAGTAGTCAAGTATTACCTTCATTTTTGCATAACTGAAAACCAGTTCAGAAAAGTAACACCTTTCTCAGCATTCCACACATACTAAGTGACAAAGTATGTCTTCAAATTAAAAACGTCTTCCTGACTCAGGAGCACAACAGTTAACCCATACTACACATGACATTTTAATGGCTGATTAATATATAGCCATTAAAAATTATAGTTCAAAGATATATTAATCACATAGAAAAATGCTCATAATACAAGGTAAAAAATTAACAACATTTATAGAACTTCCTCAATCTGATAAAGGTCATCTATGAAAAACTCAGTCTCATATTTAATGTTTAAAGTCTGAATATTTTTCCCCTAAAATCAGACAACAATGTCTGCTCTCATCACTTCTTTTCAACATTGTACTAAAGATCCTAGAATTAAGCAAGGAAAGAAAATAAGCTTACAGATTGGAAAGAAGAAGTAAAACTATCTCTGTTTGCAGGTGACACAATCTCGTATAAAGAAAATCCCAAGGAATTCACAACACAAAAATAACTATTAGAACAACAAATAAAAACAAGTTCAGCAAGTTTGTAAGATACTCATATACCATAAGATCAACACAAAAATATCTATTATATTTCTATACATTAACAATGGATAATCTGAAAATGAAATTAAGAAAACAATTCCATTTACAATAGCATCAAAAAGAGTAAAATATTTAGGATAAGTTTAACAAAAGAAGCGCAAAATCAAAAAATTAAGGAAGACCTCAATAAATGGAAAGAAATCCACATTCATGGATCAGAAGATTTAATATTGTTAAATTGATCTAAAGATTCAATACAACTCCTATCAAAACCTCAGCTTCCTTTTTTGCAGAAATAAACAAGCTGATCCTAAAATTATATAGAAATACAAGGGACCTAAAATAGCTGAAACAATCTAGAAAAAGAAGAACAAAGTTGGAGGACTCACACGTGTCAATTTAAAAACTTCCTACAAAGCTACAGTAATCAAAACAGTGTGGTGCTGGGATAAGGACAGACATACTGATAAATGAAATAGAATTGACAGTCCAGAAATAAACTCTTATATCTATGGTCAATCGGTTTTTGACAACAATGCCAGGATAATTCAATGGGCAAAAGAACAGGTTTTTCAACAAATGGTGCGAGGTCATCCGGACATGTAGAAGCAAAAGGATGAAGACTCACGTCTCACATCATATACAAAAGTTAACGCAAAATAGATCAGAGACCTAAATATAAGAGCTAAAACTATTAAGCTCTTAGAAGACAACATAGATATACATCTTCCTGATTTTGGATTAGTAAATGGTTTCTTAGCTATGACACCAAAAGCACAAATAACCAAAGGAAAACAAACAACCAGATAAATTGGACTTCATTAAAATAAAAAATTTGTGCTTCAAAGGTCATCACCAAGAAAGTGAAAAGAGGGGCAACCTGTTAGCTCAGGTGGTTAGAGCGCATGCTCTCAACAACAAGGTTGCCAGTTCGATTCCCACATGAGCCAGTGAGCTGAGCCCTCCACAACTAGATTGAAAACAACGAACGTGACTTGGAGCTGATGGATCCTGGAAAAACCCATCCCCGATTTAAAAAAAAAGAAAAAAGATGTTCAACATTAGGGAAATGCAAATCAAAATCACAATGAAATAACATCTCACACTCAGTGGCATGGCTATAATCACAAAGTCAGATAAGAAGTGTTGGTGAAGATATGGAGAAACTGAAACTTTCATACATTGCTAGTAGGAATGTAAAACTGTGCAGTCAGTTGTTTGGAAAACAATCTAGCAATTACCATATAACCTAGTAATTCCAGTCCTAGGTATGTTCCTAAGAGAAATGAAAACATGTCATATAAAAAACTTGTACATAAATGTTTCAGAAGCATTAGCTAAAAAGTAGAAACAACCCAAATATCCATCACCTGGTGAATGGATAAACAAAATATAGTATATCTACACAATGGAGTATTATTAAAAAAAAAAAAAAGAATCTTGATAAATCACACAACATGGATGGACCTTAAAAACATTATGCTAAATGAAAGAAGCCAGTCACAACAGACTACATATTGTATGATTTCATTTATATTAAATGCCCAGAATAGGCAAATCTATAGAGACAGAAAGTAGATTAGTGGACATCTAGGGGTGGGGGAGAGAAGGTTGGAGGAAAATAGGAAGTGACTGCTACTGTGTACAGGGCTTTTTTGGAGGGTGATAAAAATGTTCTATAATTGATTGTGGTTATAGTTGCACAATTCTATGAATATATTAAAAACCAATGAATTGAGCACACTTTAAACGGGTGAATTTTATGGTATGAGGATTGTATCTCAATAAAGCTGTCATAAAAAATAATTTATAAAACTATAAATACAAGACAGAAATAAATAAATCAAAATATTAACTAGTTAACTTTGGGTGACGTGCTGTTTTCTTCTCTGCATAAATCAAACTTTCTATACAGCATGTTATTTCTATAATCAAAAAGTTATTAAAATATATACATGTTATTTTAGTTTACAAAGCGCTTTCACATAGACACATTTAATACTATAATAACTGAGTAAGATGGGTAACAAAGACATATTTTATAGATGAGGAAACATACTTAATAAAAGTTAAATGGTTGGCTCAATGTGGCAGACTATTAGCTGCCAACTCTAAAATCTGTTCTTCTCTTCTTCCACATTAATAAAACTTTTTATTTTTACCTAAGCACATGACCACCTGTAATAAAGACTACATAGCCCAGTCTCCTCTACAACTAGATGTAGTTGAGACACAGAATAAGATCAGAGGAAATAATCAAATTCAACTTCTGCCTTGTAGAACTTGGCCTAGTCTATGTTATTTCCTGAGTTGTAACAATGAATTCTTTTTGCTTTTTCTACTCTTCATTGTATCATCTTCCTAAATGTTTAAAATTCATCACTCAGATGAAACAAGCTGCCCTTTCACTTTAATTGGTAAATTTCAAAATTATTTATTTTGTAGAAGAGAAGATAAAATTGGGTAACTGTCAGAGGGGAGATAGATAAACCTTCTGAGTATATAAGTTTTAGAAGTCATTTTAGCAGAACGAATCCAGATTGTAATATATGAACATTTAGAATGTTTAATCATTCTAAAAAAATTCCTTCCAATTGGTAAAATCAGATCAGCAAGGAACAAAAGCAGGTTTTTGGACCCCACAAACTTCCTTTTCAAAGAAACTCCCCCTTATCTCTGTCAATTTCTGTTTGTAAGCATAAGACTTTTCTAGTTGGGAAGTGCATTTACCTAACAGTTAACAACCTGGGCTTTAGAGCTAAAGTGCAAATCCCAACTTTTCACTTGCTAACTGTGTGATCAGTATACAAGTAACCTAACCTTTCTGTTCTTCATTTTTCTCATACTATAATAAATAGTAATACCTACCTCCTAAAGTTGTTTTGAGGATTAAATGAGATAAAACAGGAACCAGAGAATTTAGAATAATGATAACGTATCTGAAAACACACAGCTTGTGTGGGGCAGAGCCAGGATTCAAACCTAGAAAGTGGGGCTCCAGAGCCTATGTCCTTACACACTTCAACATACTACCTTTTCAACTTTATTCCAAATTATCTCACCTGATACTCAACGCAGGTCTGTGATGTGAATAAGGATAATGATCCCCATGGAAAGATGAAGAACAGAGAGGTTATATATCAAGCAAGTGACAAAACTAGATCTGTACTCAGGTTATCTGAGACGTACTCCAAAACCTATACTGCCATCAGTGATTGCCCAAATTCCAGTAACTTAAGCTAACACAGAAGTATTGAGACATCAGTGTTTCCTATTCCATTTTTAAACAAATAGCAGCAGTACAGAAAGACTAACAAAGAAAGGATAAAGGAGAAGCTGGAATTTGGTGTCTAAACAACTCATCTCTTGGAAATTCCTTCTCAGAGATTTTTTCCCTTTACCAATTAGGCACACCCCAGGCAACGGAAAAACAAAGCTCCTACTAAAAAAGCAGAAGAGGGTGGAGGTCAAGTATGACTTCATTTGGATATGAAGTAATCCATAGTTCAAAAGCTAAACAATTTCTAGGAAGAACAAACAGAAAAAGTTCTTTTTAAATAATCAAAAAGAAACTTCTACTCAATCTGGCCCAACCCAGATCTTTAATGCACAGTTCTTATCCTATCACTCTCCAGAAAGAAATTTCAAAAGTTCCATATCATCTATAACCACAGTTCTCATGCTGGGAACACATACAAGGGTGTGCCAGCAGAGGTGTGCCTAGGGGCTAAATCTACAAAATGAACTTGGCACATCTTAGAATATCAAACACACTCAAAGATTATTTGAGTGGATGAGAGTATGGGAGACTAGGGGAGAGGGAATTAAGTTATGTAACCAGTAAATAACTTAAAATATTTTTGTACTGAAACAAATATGTTACGTAGAAGGCAAACACTGCATGAATTTTAAGATAAAACACAGGATTACCAAGAAATTTGTTTGTAACACCGGTTTCAAGTAATTCCTTTCCCTATTCCACAGCAAATTTGGTTTCTTTCGCTGTTAGAAGTTGGAAAAACAAAGAGACCTAAAGATTGTAAACATTTTAGCAAGCTTATTCAAAATATTATATTAACTGGCTCCAACCTTTCTAACCTCATTTTCCACATTCTCCCTCCGAACATGCTACCTACCAGATACACTAAACTGAGTGTTCCTTAATGCAACCCACTTCCTTCCCTAAGCCTCATAACAGGCACTTTCACACCTCTGAGCTTTTTTTTTTTTTTTCAATTAGTCCTCCTATGTGGCAAAATTGCACATATCCTTCAAAATTCAGTCAAACCTCACTAGTTCCATGATGACTTTCCTAATTCCCAAGGCAGAATTAATTTTACTCTCAGCACCTGAAAAATGAAATTGCACCATTAACAACTATTCTGTACTGAATGACAGATGTGTGGTACTAGGCCACTTTATATATACAGTTGACCTTTGAACAACACAGGTTTGAACCGTGTGGGTCCACTTATACATGGATTTTTTTCAGTAAATACTGTAAATGTATTTTTTCTTCCTTATGATTTTCTTAATAACATTTTCTTTTTCCTAGCTTACTTTATTGTAAGAATACAGTATGTAATACACATAATATACAAAATGTGTGTTAATTGACTGTTTTATTGGTAAAGCTTCTAGTCAATAATAGGCATTAGTAGTTAAATTTGGGGGGAGTCAAAAGTTATACACAGAATTTCAACTGCATGGGGGGTCAGCAGCCCAACCCTTGCTTTGTCCAACGGTCAATTTACTTGCAGCCATCGAAACAACTTTGAGAAAAGTAGATAAACTGAGGCTCAGGAATATTAATTTACATATCAAAGATAAAACAGCCAGCAGATGGCAGAGCAAGGATAAAAATTACAACAGCTATCTTTCATGAAACAGCCTCAGGTCTTGGTCAGAGCGCTTTAGATACATGAGCTCTTTCAATTTCTACATCCTATGAGTCAAGCACTGTTACAATATGCATTTTGAAGATGAGGAAACTGAGGTTTAGGTAAACATCTCCATATTCACATGGCCAGCATGCTGCTAAACTAGGACTCCAACTCAAGAATGAAGTCCAAGCCTAGATTTTTAAGCTCTTAACCATTATACTGTAATATAATCATAATTATTGAGCTTATATTGTTAATATATGCTATGTTCTATATGCTATAAACTATGCTAAGTGCTTTACATATATAATTTCATTTATTTCTCATAAGAATTCTGTAAGTTAAATTCTATCAATATACACATCCTACAAAGATGAGGACACTCACCGAAGCTTTGGGGGCTAATTTGCCCAAGATGATACAGCTAATAAATGGTAGAGTCAGGATTACACCCCAGGCAATATGACTCTAGAGTTAAATCTGTGCTTTTACCACTACATAAACTGCCCTTTATATCTGATTCCAAAAACAATTTTCTTTTACAATTGCATGTTACACCATAGTTATTTATGACTGTATCTGTCTCCCCCACTAGACCAAGACACTTTTCAAGTTTGAGGAACCTATTAACTCTTTTTTTTACATCCCTAGCACCTAGCACAGTCCCTGAAATTTACCTGTTAAAAGAAGAAGAGTTCAAATTAGGAGAGTAATAAAGGGACTTGCCCAGTGTCACGACATTTGCAAGAAGTGAGGCCAAGATACAAACCCACATCTGTTGATTATGAAGTCCATAACTTTTCCACTATACCATCTCAGAACAATTATTAGTTTGGCATTAATATAAATGCCAAAAAACAACTTGGGTACCAGCTGGTTGTTACAGTGGCTCAGACAGGAGGTGATAATACCATGGATAATACATAGGAGGCAACGTAAATGGAAAAAAAATCAAAAGTGAAAAATAATTTGAAGATTTGACAAAATGCAGTTAAGTGATCAAACAGGAAATAGATGTTATTTTTTTCTGAATCCCCAGTACCTAGCACAATGCCTGGCTACTAAACAGGAATTGTTCTCTGAAGGACTGACCAACATTCATATGGCATACTTTTGACATACATTATCTCATTTAGCCCTCACCACAGTCTTGTGAAGCTGCTATAATAGATATATTGGTTTGTATCTGAGGATACCGGAGCTCAGAAAGAATAATGTACTCAAGTTCATCTATTTAGAATGGGGCATCATTGGGCTTTGAACCAAGGTATTTAATTCCAAATACCATGCCCTTTTTCTTATTTCAATTAGCACCCCCAGGTGAAAGGGAAAAGGGTGGAAGAAGGGGAACTTGAGGTAAAAAAATAACTCCAAGATTCAAAGTAGTAGCTAACCAAGGAAAAGTGTGTGTGTGTGTATTGTAAAAAAAAAAAAAAAAAAAAAAGTTAGAAAATAAAAAACAAAATGTTTCCATGATTTTATTGATAAAATTAATAAGAAGACTAAGCAAGGGATTATTTCTTCAGGGTAATTTGTTATGGTCATGGAGAGTTTGTCTGCTTAGGCAAGTACAGAACAGGAACTAATGCTATGGTGAAAAAACTAAGCAGATTATACAGATTTAAGTATCACTCCCCAATGGTGACAGCTAGATAAACTCTTGGAGTGATCAGAAGAGATAATTAATCCCTGTAATAAATTAACTATCACACAGTACAGCAGGCTGAATGACACAGTCCCTGAACAATGGCTGAAAAATATCCTGTGGCAAATGGGAAAAACAACTCCAGTCTGAAAGAACAGCATAGCCTTTTAATTTTTTTTTATTAACATGATGTTTTCTGGATAGGATATAACCCTGACATCGTCAGTTATTGAAATAAAGCTTGCCCAGATTGGTCTTCTCAGATACTGCTGGTCAGAGTATAAACTGGCACAATTTTCCTGGATATAAAAGACTTTAATAATAATCTTAAAAACACCCATACTCTTGATTCAGTACTTCTTCATCCAGGAATTTACCAAAAAACGGGGGTAGGGGAGGAAGGAAATAATCAAGAGATATTAAAAAGGTATTTACATAAAGAGATTAAACACAATTTTTCTGACCAAAAAACAAAAACAAACTCCCAAAACCACACACGAACAAATGTCTAAAATAACAGAAAACGGTAAGCAAATTACAGTATACCAACTCTATAGATTACTATACAGCAATGTGTATGTTTCTGAATAACTTTTTTTTCAAGTATCATAATGTTTATTGATAGATACAAATATATAAAATCAGGGCAGGGACATGACTTGATAAATTAAGTAGACTTAATTTCAATACTATAATAAGAGGGACCAATTCAAACTGAGTAACTTTAAATGACATGGTAAAATGTTAAGAATAAAATATTAATCTAGGTTAAATAAAAACTGTATATATAGCAGGATTTCAATTAAATATCTATACAGGCATAGCAAATGATATTGGCCTGACAAAGTTATTTCAAAAGGCTAGAAAGCTAATTAAACAATATGTTGTGGTAAATCTATAGAGATGATCAAAGGAAATATTTAAGGATAGTAGACACCTTGGAGGTGGAGAGAAGTGGCATGGAGAAATGGGGCACACAGGGAAAATGGCAGTGGTCATGTTCTATTTCTTAAGTTGGATGTGGGGATTTTAGATATCTGTTTACTACATTCCATGGCTTATATAAATGTTTTATATGGCCTGAAAATATCAAATTAGTAAAAATAGAAAAAAATACAAAAATAAAATAATTTGGAAGTAAAAAAAGCTGTTCATGTTTCTACTTTTCAAATATAAGATAACAAAAAAAAAGTCAATTTTATCACTGTCATATTTTCCAATATATGTATTCAAACTAGTAAGAATAGACATATTTTATTAGACTCAATAAAATTATTTTAATTTTGAATGAAACATGTATGTATGTATGTGTACACACACGTACAGATACACACACTTTAATTTTTCCTAAATCGGCCATTCTCACCATTGCTCTTATATCCTTTCCCTATGCAATCTTACATTCCCCAGAGCTTTTATCATCTGATAACGATGGACTAGGAAGGTTTTCAGGGGAAAGGCAGGGGAGCAGCTAAGATGTATAAGGGAAGTAGATAGGAAATAAAAAGGGAATTTTGAGAAGCAGATCTGTCAACTCTATTCTACTTCACAATGTTCCAAAATTTGCAAATAAAGACTTTGAGTTATTTCTAAACGACTTTTGGTTGCAGGATTGTGTTACATGCATTATGACACTGCTCTGAAATTAGGTTACATAGGTCACAACTTACATAGTTATACAAAAGCAATTAAAGAACTTCTCCTACTATTAAAGCTAGATATGTACACAAATCTTCTCTTTTGCTCCTGCCTTTAGATATCACAGAACAGTGCCTTTTTTGAAGGAACAACACAACATAAACAAAAGAATGACTACATTAAAGGAGGTCAGAGAGGTCTTGTCATGACACTACTGATGGGTGACACAGAAGGCTCTCAAGTGTTGAAAAAAAGAAAAGAGCAAGTAATAATAGAGAATCTTCATCATTAAACATCTGTCTAGCGCTCCAATTTATAAAGCCTTTTCAAAACAATCATTATGACTCTGTAAGGTAAGGAGAACAGAGGTTATTTTGTTGAGGAAACTGAGGTTCAGAGAAGGAAAGTTAACAATGGTTAGCTATACCTCCCTTTTATACAGAGCGTACCAAAAAAATGTATACACAGTTTAAGAAAGGAAAAAAACTATTAAAATTGTAATACTCAATACATACCAATAACAAAAGATGAATACAGTCACGTTTGACTTCTGCAATTACTGTGTTTTCCTGAAAATAAGACCAGGTCTTATACTGTATTTTCCCGAAAATAAGGCTGGGTCTTATATTAATTTTTGCTCCAAAGATGCATTAGGGCATATTTTCAGGGATGTCTCATTTTTTCATGTACAACAATCTACATTTATTTAAATACAGTCATGTCATCTTCTTCTTCTGGAACATCGTCATAATGTACTAAATGCATTTGTCTGGCTGACGATCATAACCGGGGCTTATTTTCAGGGAAACACGGTACAAGAGGTGCTCAAAGTGGTTACCATCAGCGTCCAGACACTTCTGATTACGGCGAACTACTGCTTGAGCAACGTTGACCAAAGTGTCCACTTGATACATTTTTTTGGCACCCCCGATATATGCTGTTCCCTCTCCTTAGAATGCCCTTCCATATCTGTCCATCTATCAAATTCCTAGAAGAGCCAGTACATATGCCCACTCCTCCATGAAGCTGTCCCTCATATTCCAAAACACAGTAGATATAATCACACTATACTTTGTATATAGTTCTATTGCAGTTATCCAATGTGTAACTTTTATTTGTTTAGATGGCTGTCTCCCCCTCTAGACTATGAGTTCAAGGAAAGTTAGTTCCTAAATGTTTTTTGTCTGTTCCACTTATGTGAGGCAAAAACCTCACAGCCTATCCATCCCTACTGGTTCCCAAGGTACAGTGGAAAACAGTGTTAACAATGAAGAATCACTGCAAGAACATGTTATAGACATCTGCTTTAACAAGAACATGGACATTTTCTATTTGAATAACAGTACAATGTCAAAATCTAAGTTTGGAAATTTTTTATCTCAATCATACTGTTAATGCAAATATCACTTATATATCACCACATACTAGATTAACCAACTAACCCACAACAAATGATACCAATAATAAAATTAAATAAACGATAATTCATAATTAAGAAACAAAACTAGCAACAATAAAAAACTACCACCAACTCAAGACAACACTGATTACAAAAGCTCTCTTCCAAGAAATTAAGAAATTTCAATGAGCTACTTTTGTATATATGAAGCAGGAGCTTTACAACACTTCCAAGTGTGAGCCTTCTTCATAAAAGACAAGTCCTCCTCAGTAAACTACAGTAATCTGCTAATTTTAGCTTTATTATTAAATTGTAGTAATTCTTAATAACTCACTAAGCAGTTCTCTAGTATGGAGCCCTTAAAATGGTTGATACAAATTAAAAGTCTGAGGAACTGCATCACTTACCAGCCCCTAGGAGATAAGAAAAGGATTTTTAGAACAGTGCATCCATCATGCATCAGGAGTTGTGTCCCACACACTGAAAATCAGTAGGGTTAAGACCCATGCTATATCCACTTCTGTAGTCCCTACTCTGGCACACAGCACAAGCTCAGTATCTATTAGTAAGTGGATAAACGAACTACCTATAAGCAGATTTCTACTTATAAGAACATGGCACAACACCTGGAGACATGGGGCAATAAAGACAGGGCAAAAAACAGGAGCAGACTAGCTCCCAAAGCAGCTTTTCCATTTTACTAGTTTTTGTGGCAGGCATTAATCTCTAATAGCAAGAAAATGTCCGACTGAGAGATCAATCCCCACCCCACACATTCATCAGAAAAGACACACATGCACTAATACCGTGTGTCCCCGAAAATAAGACCTAACGGAAAATAAGCCTGAGCATGATTTTTCAGTATGACATCCCCTGAACATAAGCCCTAATGCGTTTTTTGGAGCAAATCTTAATATAAGACCTGGTCTTATTTTCGGGGAAACACGATAGCAATATATGTTTTTCAGTTGGTTTTCCATTTCTTCAGAGCCAAGCTCCTTACTTCCCAACAACAGAGGATCATTACTTATCTATCACTCATTAAAATCCAGGTCCAGTCAGTGTTCTTCTGTTTACTAACCACAATGCCTCTAAAAAGTCACTTCATTTTTTTGCCTCCTCAACTTCCTTATCTGTGAAATGAAATTTGTACTATTTTTCCTTTCACTCCATCAGGTTATTGTATCAAATGAAATAAAGGATATGAACAGGCTTTGTTTACTGTAAGATACTGTTACCAGTGTCATCCATAAAGTGTATTTTTCCTTATAATTCACCAAAAGAGAGAGGCCATTACTCAGATTCTAAAGGCCACAGGGTCTGTCTTTGAGGAATTTCATAGTGACACTCATTAGCCCTTTCTAAACCTTCTCATGGCTTTCTTTCAATACCCCTTATAATTTTTTTGCTTCCTTATGCTCTCCTTCCTTGAAATGTTTAGCCATCTATGCAACACTCAGCTGGAGGCATTCTCAGTTATTTCCCCATGACTTAGTTATCTATTTTGTTGATTGGTTTGTTTTACATATTTAAAAGTTCCATTCTATTACTGTATTGCCAGGGTCATGTCAAAGAAGCATTTCAATATGCTGAACTGTGGCCCATCCATTTTTACCAAGTAGGAAAGTGGCGGACACCGGAAATTTAGTACACATAGCAATTGTAGTATACTGTTAGAGGAGACCAGGGATTCCACTGTTGCTGATATGACAAAAAAATGAAATAGATCCTCACAGAGCAGGCATCTTTTATACTTGGGAACTGAACGACCATAAAATGCATCCAATAAATTACTTGTTCAATGAATTAGTAAATTATTAGATGGTAACTTGCCTCAAAACTAATTTTATTTCTCCTCATGACACTATCACAGAAAATTGAAAATAAAAAGTATTAAAATTTCCTTAATTCAAGACAAGAACTGTGGACTCTAGAATCACCAAGTAATGAGGTCTCTCATTAATTACAAGGAAAATATACTTTCTGGATGATGCTGGCAACAATGTTTTACAGTAAACAAAGCCTATTCATATCCTTTATTTCATTTGATACAATAACTTCAGGAAGTGAAAGGAAAAATATTACAAATTTCATTTTATGGCTAAGGAAGCAAAGGTACAAAAATGAAATGACTTTTCCAGAGGCATTGAGGTTAGTAGAAAGAATACTAGACCTGGATTTGAATTCTAGTGATGTTACACTGCAAAATGTCTGGCTTCTCTGACACTCTGTCTGTCCTTTGTAGAATGGGGATAATATGAGTACTTATCTCATGATGCTATTGTTAGGATGAAGTGAGAACGTGTGTGTGCAAAGCCTCCAGCACAATGTCTGACAGAGTCATTATTCAGTCAATGTTCCCTTCCTACTTACTAGCCATGATCTTGCACAACATAAATTTTTCAGACACATAGGACAGCAGGTTCATGGTTGTAAATCCTCAGAGAATTTTGCCATCCGGAGTCCAAATCAGGACAAACATGCAAGACTCTGTCTCTCCCTACACTATCAGGCAGATATTTTTCAGTCTACCTTTTCACTAAAGATGTATGCTTTTTAAGGTCCTGGTTTTATGTAGCTGTCTTGGTTACAACTCATATTCATCTGGCTCAAAATCTCATCTCCTACCTGAAAGTTTCCTAATACTGACAATACTCCAATAGGAGATAATGGCTCTGACAGTGCTCCATTTTTTGTATTCCTGAATGATTTTTTTCTATAGATTGGGCCAGAAACCAGGTGACTTACAAAGATTACAAACTTGACCATTTTTTGATTAGAAGTAAATTTTTTTATTGACATCACTCTGAAGGAGTGTAATACTATAGTGAAAAGTGTGCAGTTAGGAGTCAGATTGCCTGGATTAAAATGCCAGCTCTTCCACTTACAAAACTATGTAACGTTAGGCAAAATACTTAATCTCCGCACCTCAGTTTCATGATTTGTCAAATGCAGACAATAATCTTCCCTATATCATAGGATTGTTGTCAGAATTAAATAAATTCAAAGTGCAACTTACAACAGTGACTGACATATATAAATTGCTCAAGAAATGTTAGCCATTATTCTAGAATATAAACTCCATAAAACAAACACTATGTTTTGTTCACTGCTGTATTCCCAGAACCTAAAACAATGCCTACTACATAATGCTCACTAAATGTTTATTGAATAAATGAACAGTCGAGCACAAATTTATTGTTAGGTGTATTTAAAATACTTATTTGCCCTTAGAGAAAGAAACTATATGTCCAGAGAGAAATATAATTCCCAAGTCCAGCCCTGAAATTAAAGTATGGAATTGAAAGGCAGACAAGGGTCACGTGAGTTCATGGGTATAAGAAACTTCAACTATGGGACAATTTTTGAATCCTCATTTTTGTAGTACTCCACAGGAAACTGCTTCGTTTATGGGTTGTTTTTTTCCTACTACTAATTCAACCAAGCCAGACTTTCAGGAATAAACACCTAATATAACCTTAGATATGATCCAACCACTTAATTTTTAAAAATCTTTTGTAGTAAGATAAAATCATTTTTATTTTAAATAATTTTGTTTTTCAATTACAGTTGACATATATTAGTTTCAGGTGTACAACATAGTGATTAGACCTTTATATAACTTACAAACTGATCACCCCAATAAATCGAATACCCATGTGACACTATACATAGTTATTACAATATTATTGACTATATTCCTTATACTATACTTTATATCCCCATGACTATTTTGTAACTACCAATTTGCACTTCACCTTTTTCACCTATTCCCTCAACCCCCTTCCCATCGGGCAATCATCAAAACATTCTCTGAATCTATGAATCTGTTTCTGTCTTATTTGTTTATTTTATTCTTTAGATTCCACATATAAGTGAAATCATATGGCATTTGTCTTTCTCTGTGATTTATGCCACTCAGCACAATACCCCCCAGGTCCATGCATGTTATTGCAGATGACAAGATTTCATTCTTTTCTATGGCTTAGTAATATTCCATTGTATATATGTATCACCTCTTCTTTATCCATTCATCCATTGTTGGACACCCAGCTTACCTCCATATCTTGGCTATTGTAAATAATGTTGTAATGAACATATGGATGCACACGTCACTTCAAAGTAGTGTTTTGGGTTTCTTAGGATAAACACCCAGAAGTAGGATTACTGGGTCTTTCTTTGTCTCCTGTTATAGCCATTGTTTTAAAGTCTATTTTGTCTGGTATAAGTATTGATACCCCAGCTTTTTTTCATTTTCATGAAATATCTTTTTATATCTCTCAACTTTCCGTCCGTGTGTCTTTTGATCTGAAGTGAATCTCTTGTTAGGCAGCATATGTAAAGGTTTTGTTTTCTTATCCATTCAGCCACCCTATGTCTTTTGATTGGAGCATTTAACCATTTGCATTTAAAGTAATTGTTGACAGATATGTAGTTATAGCCATTTTATTATTCATATTTTTAATCTTTTTTTCTTCTTCTTCCTCTCCTTCCTCTTTTTCTTCTAGAAGTCCCTTTAACATTTCTTGTAATACTGGTTTGGTGGTGTCGACCTCTGGCTTTTTCTTGTCTGGGAATTTCTTTTTCTCTCCTTCAATTTTAAATGATAGTTTTGCTGGGTAATCTTACCATGTTTCCCCGAAAATAAGTTTCTGTTGAGAAAACAACTGACAGTCTTATGGGAGCTCCCTTTTAGGTAACTGCTTTTCTCTTGCTACTTGTAAGATTCTGTTTTTGAGCTTTGACATTTTAATTATGATGTGTCTTGGTGTGGGCTTATTTGGGTTCATCTTGTTTGGGACTCTCTGCACTTCCTGGGTTTTTACGTTTATTTCCTTCACCAGATTAGGGAAGTTTTCAGTCATTATTTCCTCAAATGGATTTTCAGAATTTTTTTCCACTTTATTTATTTTATTATTTTATTTATTTTTTAAACTTTTTTTTATTAGTTTCAGATGTACAAAACAACGCAATAGTTAAACATTTATCATTTTGATTGTTTAGTTCTTTTTCTGGAGCTTAGTTCTATTGTTTCATTTGGGATATGTTTCTTTGTCTCCCCATTTTGGCTGCATTCCTGTGTTTGTTTCTATGTATTAGGTAAAGCTGCTATGTCTCCCGGTCTTAGAGTGGACTTATGTAGCAAGTGTCCTGTGGGGCCCAGTGGCAGTCTCCCTACAGTCAGGTGCTGCAGGTGTGTCCCTTGTACGGGTTGTATGTGCCCTCCTATTGTAGTTGAGCTTTGGTTGCTGTTTGCATGTCATTGAGTAGGATTGAACCTGGGGCTGATTGGTTGTGAGGATTGGCTGTGACTATAGTGGAGGAGCTGTTGTGCAGGGACTGATCCTACAGAGCAGGATTCGCTTTAGCAGGGCTCTGGTGCCTGCCCAGTCTGCCCTTTGGGAGTGTCGTCTGTGGAGGTAGTGTGGTGGTCCTCAGGTATCATCTGAAGCCTACCACCAGACATCCTGACCCCAGGAGCGGAGGTCTCCTGGGAGGGGCCCTGCCACAGGCCACGTTCAGAAGCCGCCTGTGCCCTGCCTGGGGCCACCAGGCCTGAGTCACAAAACGATCCACAGATGTCGTCCTCCCATGAGGAGCTTGGAGGTGCCTGGGAGAGGCTAAGCTGCAAACCAAGGCCAGCTGCCGCTAGTGCCAAGCTGGAGGATGCTTAGCAAGAGGTACAAGGCACAAGGCTAAGTGCTGCTTGTTTGGGGTTTGTGAACCTTTG
This sequence comes from Rhinolophus hipposideros, assembly GCF_964194185.1. Classification (NCBI taxonomy): domain Eukaryota; kingdom Metazoa; phylum Chordata; class Mammalia; order Chiroptera; family Rhinolophidae; genus Rhinolophus; species Rhinolophus hipposideros. Next base: position 58,216,439 of record NC_138054.1, read on the forward strand.
AGAGATTTTAGGAAAGTCTGCAGCATGTGCTAAGACAGGCCATCTGTATGGAAAAGCCACCGCAGGCAGCTTGGGTAGGCCTGCAAATTGGGTGGGGCAAGGTCTTAGGGAATCACCAGGGCAGGGTGAATGGTGTTAGTCAGGCTGATGGAGACTCAGCTATAGCGGCTAATGCACACTGGGAGGGGAGAGGGTTCAACAAAGAAATAATGCCTCTGCCAGCACTTCTGACTGGGAGAAAGCTGCCCCTCCAGTCCTCACCCTAAAGCCAGACAATTCAGTTCCTCCTCGTATGTCCCTGGTGCCTTTTGCGCTGCTGCCCCAGCACTGGAGCTCAGAGGGAGTGAGTCCGTCAGTGAGTAAGTCCATGTGCGATACCTTTAAGAGGAACACCTAGGACTCCGGCAGCCCTCCCTCTCACTCAGCCACAATCTCTGTTGGTTTTCATAGCCAGAAGTTGTGGGGACTTCTCTTCCCGGCACTGGAATCTTTGGCTGGGGAGCCTGGTATGGGGCTAGGACCCCACGTTCCTCAAGAGGGAATCTCTGCAGCTGAGATATCCCTCCCAAATTTTAACTGCCAACTGGGTGTGGAACCAGTCTGTTCCATGTCTCTGCCCCTCCTCCTACCAGTCTGAAAGTGGCTTCTTCTGTATGTCCTTAGTTATAGGACTTCTGTTCAGCTAGACTTCAGGCGATTCTCAAGGATAGTTGTTCTGTAGTTTAGTTGTAATTTTGATGTGGTCGTGAGAGGATGCAAGCACAACATTTACCTACTCCACCATTTTGACTGGAAATCCCTCTAATCCCTTTACCTTCTTATTCCCCAAACTATCATTTTACAAATGAGGAAGGTCAAGAAGGTGGTACTAATGCTCAAGGGTACAGATATGTTGAACTATTTCACATGGACTGCGGGAAGTTATTTTTCTTTTTAAAAAACCACCAACTACTTTCAGAGAACCCTAGGTGTCCAATAATGCAGGAAAGATACGCTTCTTGCATGTATCACTTCAAGGACTGGCCAGTGTGGCAAATGGCTATATGCTAAAGGACTTCATGAAGCTAGTGGACTATCTATAAGAGATCAAGCCTGGAAAGGTAAATAAATCTCCTTCCCTTCCATCTTAGCTCATATAACAAAACTAGTCCAAGAAACAAAACAAAAATTCAAGTCAGTAATCACTGAGCTGATGAGCAGATCATAGGAATCACTAACTCAGAGATACTTTAGCATTATTTTTCTCTTAACTACCAGTATGAGTTTTGAAATATAATATGGTAAACAGAGAAGCCAGGTTAATAATGGAAAGAACACTGGGCTTCCAGTTAGTCCTGGCTCTGCTACTTACTAGCTGTGTGACCTTAGGAAAATAAATTAACTTCTCAGTTTTCTTATCTATAAAATTGATGCTAAGTTTCTATCATGACTACCACACAAAATGGTAGTGAGGAATAAATGAAATGTGTATGAAAATGCCTTTAAAATACTGACGTACTATGCAAATATTAACATAATCAAATGGTTTCTAGTGTGAAAAGTTGGGTAATATATTCATGGAGCTAAGAGCTCAAGTTTACACAAAATTTAAACCTATAAAAGCAATTTGCCATAATCCCATAGTACTACAGCTAATAGAACATACCTACTCTACTTATCTTTACCTTGCTAGAATTTTACTGCATTTTTTAAAGAGGTTGAAGGGATCACAGAGAAGATTTAATATAACCTTTTCATTTTAGAGATTAGGAGGCATAGAGAGGTGAAAGGATTTGCCAAAGGTTACGAGGCCCATGAAAAGAAACTAACTGACATTACATAACCAAGAACATTCAAGCTTTTAAAAAAATGTCTTTAGAAAAGGAGAGCATGACATTGAACAGGCATTAAGATGCTGGAAAGCTAAGAAAAATGTTTATACAAAAGACAACTGGAGATAGGAAAAAGGGAAAAAAGAAAAAACAAAAGATCTTTATATAGAGCTAACAAAATGTTTAAATGATTAACCACCCCTCTAAATTTACCTGTAACTGATTCTTTACTATCTGTGTTTAAATATTCTATTCTCTGAAAAGACACCTCCACAAATTATAAACAAGTAATTTGCAGGTATTTATACAAAGAGATACTGCTTTGCAATTCATCTTGAAATCACTTGGCTTCCTTCCCAACTCTTCCAGCTCAACTCTTCTGCACAGAAAAATATATCCTAAGTCAAAAGTACCATTTAGGCTAGTAAAAGAAACTATCTTTTCCAACATTTCTTATCCATCAAACCTCTTTTCCCAAGGGTACCTGTACAGAATGTTCATCTTTTTTACCCTCTTTTATAACTCACATCTCAGTTAAGAGCACCATATTCAATTCTCTACAAAATACACACATTCTTTCACTGAACAAATATTTATCTTCTTACTATGTCTCAGTGCATCACTTAAGTGCTTGAGACATGAAGTGGATAAAACATAGTACTGTCCTTGCCCTCAGAGAGCTCACAATCTGGAGAGCCAGCCAGCCAGCCTCATTAACAAACAATACCACCACCACAGAATAACTGCTGTAACCAAGAATACACAAAGTACAGGAAAAGCATATGGAAAAAAGTAACCCAAAGCTGCCTGGAGGAAACTGAAGACTTCAGTAAGGAGGCAAGGTTTAAGGAAACACTTGAAGATTAAATAGTAAAGAACGGGGACAGCATCCCAGGCAAAAGAACAGTGTAAACAAACTTAGAGGCAAGAACAACAGAATAATAGTGCTCAGTGTTACAAAGCATAAAATGCAAAGACTTTTTCTCATAACATTATTAGATCATTAAAGGATTAGATCATGAGAGTCTGTCCTAGGATACTATGCAAAACACTTTGATTCCACAACTATTTGCTGAACCCCTACTATGTGCCACACACTGCTAAGTACACAGGATACAGATCTTTGTAGACCCATTGTTGTCCATGTGCATGGTTGCCACTTGAGTTGTGCAATACAACCTGTGTGGCCGCAGCAGCGTTATAAAAAAACACTGTAAACTAGTGGGGCCTAAACTGCAGGCTCCTTAAATATCATAAAAAGTCCACAAATCCACATGCATACCAAGTATGCTCTGTATACAATAATATCTTGGAATACATACTATTTTCAATGCATAATAGATGCTGTTAAAATTTAGAGACCAGGGGCGGCCGATGGCTCAGTTGGTTAGAGCGTGAGCTCTGAACAACAGGGCTGCCATTCGATTCCCATATGGGCCAGTGAGCTGCACCCTCCACAACTAGATTGAAGAGAACAAGCTGCCGCTGAGCTGCTCAAGGGGCTGCAGGATGGCTCAGTTGGTTAGAACGCGAGCTCTCAAAAAGGTTGCCGGTTCAATTCCCGCATGGGATGGTGGGCTGCGCCCCCTGCAACTAAAGATTGAAAACTGCGACTGGACTTGGAGCTGAGCTGCGCCCTCCACAACTAGACTGAAGGAGAACAACTTGGAGCTGGTGGGCCCTGGAAAAACACACTGCTCCCCAATATAAAAATAATACTAATGTTCTTCAAAAAAAAAAAATTAAGAGATCAGTATCACTTTAAAATACTGAATTCCTACCAGCCTTTTGATTTTCGCCCCAACTAATGTATTCTGAAAGTATATTCCTCTCCTATATCCCAAGCTTTCAACTTTAAAAAGGTATCTAAACGCTAAAGACAAAATGCCATGAACATCTGATATTTTGCTGCAAGTGCTTTATAGAAGGCAATTTGGCAATATGGACCAAGAACCATACAATTATACATAACCTTTGATCAATTTTTCTTTCAATAAATATGAATTATTTTTATAATGGAAACAATAGTACAAATATTTTAAATGCCTGAATTCAGTTTAGATTCCTATAACCTCAGAGAAGTCCAGGGAAGGTGTTTGAAATAGCACAGGCTTAGGGGTCAGACAAACCTGTGCTTTAATCCTGCTCTGTCACTTATTAGTTACGTGATCTTAGGAAACCTACTTGATTTCTCAAAGCCTCAGTTTTCTTATCTGTGTAATGAGAACATCATCAACCTCATGGATCTGTGAAAATTAGTGTATTATCTGATACATTGTGTGCTCAGTAAATGAAGCTATTATATGAGATTACCTCTCTAAATAAATGTCTCAGAATTCAAGAATTATTTTTCTAATAAAAGGCATTAAAAATGTCTTTTATTCCATTGTAAATAGTGACTATTTCTGCCACTTATTGGTTAAATGTGTTTTTAAGAGATAGCGTTAGAATTTATGGAAAAAGTAGTGGTCTAACCAGCATTTCCAAATTCATGATGGGTCAGATCATTAAGTATAATATTGATGTCTATTTCAATACGTATATTTTTGACCATTTAATAAAATAATTATTTAAAATTTTCTCCTTTAAAAAAAGAATACTTTGATAGTATACAAAGTTTTATCTACTGCACATATGTAAATTAGTGGAAATTAAGAGACTGGTTCATGATAGTATAGTCACTCAATTGTTATAACTTCATCTGAATACTGAACATCACAGTGCTTTAAAATTATTTGTATTCTTATGAGGAACTGTTGGTTAAAGACAAAAAATATAAGCTACACTGATGATGAAATAAAAGTAAATGAGGGCCGGCCCAGTGGCTCAGGTGGTTGGAGCTCTGTGCTTCTAACTCCGAAGGCTGCCGGTTCGATTCCCACGGGGACCAGTGGGCTCTCAACCACAAGGTTGCCAGTTCAATTCCTAGAGTCCTGCAAAGGATGGTGGGCAGCGCCCCCTGCAACTAAGATTGAACACGGCACCTTGAGCTGAGCTGCCGCTGAGAGCCCCGGCACTCAACCACAAGGTTGCCGGTTCTACTCCCGCAAGGGATGGTGGGCTGCGCCCCCTGCAACTAGCAACAACATCTGGACCTGGAGTTGAGCTAAGACTGAAAGGACAACAACTTGAAGCTGAACGGCACCCTCCACAACTAAGATTGAAAGGACAACAACTTGACTTGGAAAAAAGTCCTGGAAGTACACACTGTTCCCCAATAAACTCCTGTTTCCCTTCCCCAATAAAATCTTTTTTTTAAAAAAAAGTAAATGAATGCATTTATATGATCAGGATTCTTAAATGGTATTATATCAAGATATGTCAGTATTTTTTAACGTTAAAAAAAGAAGTGTAGTGACAGTTTATTTCCAATAAATGAAAATCCAAATTGGATGTAACTATCTACATTTTCAATGTTTTATTTGTGGAGATAGGCTTCCAAATAGCAGCCTGGAGCCATTTCTTTATTTTGTTTCTTAGAAACAAAACAGAACAATTACAAAAACCTGTTGATATTTTTAAGTACAAACTTGCAAGAATTCCAAATTTAAGGTTAAAAAGTCAGTTCTTATCTGTTCAGATGCCATAAATATAATTAATTTCAATCTATATTGTAAGATAAATTCATTTTAACATATGACAATGATTTATCTCGTTAATGTGTCATTTGTTAAACAAAAAAAGGCTGAAATTTGTTTTAATGTGTTTTGTTCAATGTATTATTAAATAAATTACATACGTAATTTTAAAATAAAATATATTTTTCTTAAAAATCTCTCCTTTCTCGTACCACACAAAAATATTTCAAAAATTAAATGAGGTTGGGAAGTGCTGATTCTCTCTATATGACTTCATACACGAACTTTGGGAGAGCTACTATTTGTAAGTAAAGGACTTTGATATAGTAAATTTACTTTGTTTTAATATTCTCATAAATCCCTAAAGGCAGCACATATGAAAACTGAGGCCCAGTCTGAAAAATTACAAAGCTGTGATTATGTGCTGCTTCTACAAGTCCATAGTAATGTCTCTATGGAAAATTCACTCAGCCAAAAAGTGGTATGCCAGATCTTCACATTTCATTTCTCTATATTCTCCTTACTCCAGTCTAAATCACCACCACCATAACAGGGTTAAGGAGAAAGTTCACATACTTACCACCCAGACTAGTGCAACAGCTCTTCCCACTCCAAACCATGTTTCATATTGATTTAGTAATCCTCCAAATCTCTTAAGTATGACATTCCTTCACACACACATACACACACACACACACACACACACACACACACACACACACACAAAACCTTTCAACCTTTCAAGGTACTCAGTCTTTACAATGAGGCCAAAATTCCTGAGCCTATGATTCAAGATCCTCCATGATCTGATATTAACAAATAATCATAGCAAGAAATATAAAAATTATAATTGATATGTATCCTATGAAAGAGGGTTATATAATAGAGGCATGTGAATAGGGTTTTTTTGCGGGGTAGGCACAGCAGACGGGGTTTCCTTAAGTTCCTTGAGCTGAAAACTCCAGGACTTACAGAGTTAAACAGGCAAGAAAGAATACAACCACAGGTCATTCACATGTGCTTTTCCTTCTATCTGGTTTTCCACAAAATAATTCCTATAACTTAATCCTTCAATTCTCTTTTTGAAAGTAAGATCCTCAAGGAAGCCATTCCTGACTATCCCATACCATGACTCCACAATTTTTCCTTTCTTAGCACTCTTCACATTTAAAGTTACTCTTTTTGCTTGATTTCTGTATTGCTCACATACATAAGATACAAAAAGGCAGGGACCACGTCTGCTTATTTGTAATATCTCAATGCCACAGTCAAAGGCACTCAAAAAAAAATTGTTAGATGAATAAAAAGCAAGGGCTATATCTTAGACCAGTGGTTCTGAAAGTATGGTTCAGAGACCAAAACCATGACACGGGTTACTTGTTAGTAATGTAAACTCTCAGACCCTACTCCAGACATAATAAATTAAACTCTGGAACTGGCAACCTATAATCCCTCCAGTTGATTTTGATTCAGGGTAAAGCTTGAGAACACATCTCAGGCATCCCAACTATAGTCATGCACTGCATAACGCCATTTCAGTCAACAACCGCATATATAACTGTGGTATACCATATAGTCTAGGTGTGGTAGGCTATACCACTAAGTTTGTGTAAGTGCACTTTATGATGTTTGAACAATGACAAAAATCACCTAAAAATGCGTCTCAGAACATATCCCCATCAAGTGGCACATGACTACATTCAGAACACAGTTTTGAAAAATTATGATGACAATTTTGAAAAATATAAAATACAAAAAGCTTTACAATAACGTTCAACTCTATTTACTGAATGCCTACTACACATATTGCACAAGAAAATTTTTAAAAAGTAACTTCTACAGCTAACTCTCAGTTCATAATAAGTTGGTATTTTGCCTCCCCTTCAACTCTCCCATACACACACGCTTACTCTGTGTGTGTCTATGTTTTAACAAGCAAGGAAAAATCAAGCTACTAGTTGGAGGCAAAGCCTAAACCATAATCATACCTAATATAGCTTTCCAGTCTCATTTCCTACTACACATGCTCATTCCCACATCCCTCCATGACAAAAAAGGTAATCCTGCTACCTACAATACATCCTAAATACTTTCTACTCATGTTCACAACAAAGCATTCTTTCCCTTCCCAAAATGATCTATATAAGTCTTATTCATCTCTTAGGCCCAGCTCAAATGATACCTTTGGATCCAAAATACCAAATCAAAAAGGAGTTCATAACTTCTCCCTCTGTACTCATATATTCATTCTCAGTGGGAGAGCCAACACTTCCAAAAATCTACAGTGTTTCCCCAAAAATAAGACCAGGTCTTATATTAATTTTTGCTTGAAAAGACGCATGAGGGCTTATGTTCAGGGGATGTCATCCTGAAAAATCATGCTAGGGCTTATTTTCCGCTTAGGTGTTATTTTCGGGGAAACACAGTAGCAGTTTGGTGTTTTAGCTAGGACAGCTCTTCATTGTGAAGAGAAGATGATCACATCTTACTAAATTTCCTTTTTGCACCAAAAATAAGAAGCAAACTCAGTCTTTCTGTGTAGCCCAATAGTTGCTTAAAATTTCAGTTTAAGATTATACTGGTCAGATAGCAAAATGAGACCATGAAGTGAATTATTCAAGCACCTACTTGGCCTGGGCAATGGGAAGAAGGCACAGATGCTGCCTAGAACTCACATCTCGGGGAGGGAAACAGGTTAACACAATGACAGTGTGATGGGATGTAAATGTGAAGATTTATTATGGAGGCAGACACAGGAGAATGACAACCCCCAAATGCAGAGTCAGTGAGTTAGGGAAAGTTCACAAATTATTATAAACCACTTTCCTAAAACACACATGGGGGGTAGGGGGTAAGTAGAAATTAACTAACGTCCTGGAAGAACATAATTACAAGGACTTAAATTTCACTAGACTGTCTTATTCCTCCCAGAGACCAAAATTGAGATTGCAGCATATGATGGAGCGATGTGTTCATTAAATGTCCTGCAAACCATGTGTGACCCAACTCAATGAAAAACCAACTAAAACCTCAACCTATTTTGAAACAGGAAGGAGAAAATTTGCAAAAATGAGGGTCTCCCAACTAAAGGAAGGGAGGGCATAACAAATGAAGGTATTAGAAGAGAAGGTATAAAGAGAAATGTCACAATCACGCTGCCAAGCTGATTTCAGTCTTCAGAAGCCCTGGTCTCTGCCTCCAAACAAAAACATTTCTTTTGAGTAACAGTCAACCCTGTAAATAAATATTTTTAAATTCCCCGAACTGTACCTCCACATTAAAAGACGCTCAAAATAAAAATACGTTCCAAAACAGTTTTAAGTATGTCTGTCAAAAGGTTAGCTATCTCACAAAGTCATAGTAATGCATGCTTGCCTCACTCCATCCATCACTCCAAATCACACTGTCAGGTTTTGCAAAGACACTAGGTAATAAGGCTTCCAGGCTCTTTTCAATACCTCCAACATCCCCCCTTCTCCTCTACAAAGAGAAGAGAAGAAAGCCAAAGAATCCTATCTGCCTGCCCTACAGCTCCTGGGAAGCAATCTTCCTCAAATTGTTGGTGCTTAGACCCCTGAAGCCCGTAGAAGGAAATGGGGACAGCTGTGAGAAGCGAGGGTGGCGGGGGGGAGAGGATGGCCAATAAAGGGGAGAGGAAATGTGGGTGGTAGAGGACGAAGGGGAGAAACGATACGGAAAGGAGGTGGCAGTGCACATAAAATGGTGAAAGGGGGCAAGAAGCGGGAGCAAAGAGCAGGAACGAAAAACAGGGAGGGAAAGAGGGAAGGGGTAGAGATCCCAAAACAGAGAAAAGGCAAAATGGAAGGAGAAAAGGAAGGTCGGGTTAAATGACTAGAAGGGGCGGCAAAGGGGACAGCGAATGAGGCTGTCACTGGGGGTGATTAGAAAAAGGGTGTCACTGGGAAGGAGAGGGATAAGGGGTTGTGTCACCACAGCAGGTGGCCGGGGAACACGGGGAAGGAGGAGCGGGCCACCAAGGGGGCGGTAACAAGGGGGTAAGGTAAAGCCGGGCGCGAGGGGACACCAGAGCTAGGGAGGGGCAGGCCTGTGGGGACCAGAGTGGCGGGCGGCTGCGGTTCAGGCAGGCCTTGCTCCCTCACCATAGCTGTGCCGGCCTGGTCCTCGGGCATGCAGCCTCTGTCCTGGGCTCGGCGGCGGGCCGGGCCTGAGCCCGCCCCCAGGTTGAGCCGGCGCGGGGGCTCCAGGAGGCTCCGGCGAGCGGCGGCTCCGGGCTTGGCCCAGGCCTCGGCCTCCTTCCCTCGGAAGCTAGAAGTGCAGCAGCCGCAGCGGCAGCCGGACCCGGAACGCAAACTCCGCCCCCGTGAGGCCCCGCCCCCGCCCGCGAGCCTGAGCTTGACCCCGCCTCCACTCTCACTGCGCAGACTCAGCGGTGGAGTCTGGAGCCGGCGTCGGACCTTTGGTTTCTCCCCTTCCCGGGCTCTTAAAGGAATCACACCCCGCTCCAAGCCTATTCTTCCTTTAAGAAATAAGAGCTTTCAATATTACATCGTAACAGGAGACTAGAGCACTCCCTGAAGGCAGTCACCTGTAGACCCCTGTGCTTCTAGTTCGTTGTTATTCATTACTATTGTCATAGTTCTTGGTGATTTCAATTCTCTTAGATAGTTCTTCCAGTGCCCTGGCCTCTCAGGTTCCTCTCCTCTAGGCATCACCCTTGCCTCAGCTTCTCATTTCCACGCTCATACCTTAGATCGTCTCATTACTAATAGTGATTACCTCTCTATAATCTCAATTTTAATTACCCTACTCTCCCATCACAAACTCCTTCCTTTCTAGGTAGCTCTCTTCCTCTAAGATCCAACTCCAAAAATTCTGCAACGCTAAGACTCCAAATCCACCGATCCTACCACCTACTATTCCTCACACTACCCCATGTCCTCATTTCCTTCCTTGAACAGCTTAGATTCTATTGTCCATTATGAAAACAATTCCATGGTATTAACCATCACTTCTCCAGTTCGGCTCTCCTTTCCTTGTACTCACCTGACAAATTCCAATCCTGAACCTGTAGCAAAACAGGGGAGAGTGGAGAAAACTCCCAAACCATACTGACTGGTCTCCCTCTAAATTTGATACATTATCCTAAAATAGGCCCCTAAAGCTTGACTATACTACTACATTTCTCCAGTTCCATATACTGTCTCACCCTACTAATAAGTATTTCACATCTCTCTCTACAAATCTTCCTTTCTTGTCCTGACTTAACTGATGATTTTACTACCAATTCCCTGAGAAAATGAGGCAAAGAAAGAGAATATCTACAGGTTCCCACCAGTTATCATAACTTCCAATTACCTATAAGTCTGCTCTGCTTGTAACTCTGCTCCTATCCTCTGCCTTCCTTTCCTTACTACTAATAATGATCTTTTAGCAGAGGTCAAACCCTCCTCAGTTTTTCTCAAAATAGTTGGTTTGTTTTTTTATTCCCAGTCACAAACCTATATTTTTGTAAAATGTAATAAAAATTAATTACTAGAAAATTAAATTTAAAAACAGACATATTAAATATAAGCCGGATTTTTTTTTAACCATTGTAACCATTTTTAAGTGTACAATGCAATGGCATTAAGTACATTCACACCCCGATGGAGCTCCAGAACTCTTTTCATCTTGCAAAACTGAAACTCTGTGCTCATTAAATAATAACTCCTTATGTTCTCCTCCCTGCAGCCCCTGACAACTGCCATTCTACTTTCTGTCTCTATGAATTTGACTACTATAGGTTTTATTTTTATTATTTTTTTATTATTAGCTCCAACAGACATAAAATTTTTCTGTCAAATTACTATAAAATGTATAAATATTTATTCTAAATTTCTGCCCCAAACTGGTGGCAAACTGTTCCTAGACCATCACTAGTCCACAGATCACTCTTTGAGTAGCACAGTGCTAGGTCCCGTACTGTTTCATTTTTCTCTAAGACATCCAAGAGATCCAGCAATTCTTCCTCAATTCTTCTTCTCATCGTTTTTCTGTTTTTCTTTCCCATTGACATACCAACATGAATTTATTTCTTACATCTCTTCTAGCTTGACCCTCTAGCTCCTGCCCCATTTCTCTGCTCTCCTTTAGAGCAAGATGTCTCACAAAGGTGACCTGTATTGTACTTGATGTCTTGGCTTCCTTTTTCCCATTTTCTGTGGCACCCTGTATAGTTAAGCTTTCACTTCCACCACTCCACTGAAATGCTCTTGTCAAGGTCACCAGTGATGTCCATTTACTAACAATGGTCAATTCTCAGTATTCCTTGACCAACCAAGAGCACTAGGCACAGCTGATTATTTTCTCCTCGGCTACCATGACCCTCTCCTCCCCTGGTTCTATCTCACTGGCTGCTCTTGGTTTCTCCACATATCCTTGACCTCTAAATTCTGCAGTGCTTCAGTCAATACTTTGACCTTTTAACCTTTTCTATTTACACTCATTCCTTGATAATCTTATCCCATCATAGTACTTTAAATATGATGTATGTAGTGATGATTCCCCAAATTGCACCTCCATTCCAGATCTCTCTTCTGAATTTCAGGTTTATATATCCACTGACAACTAACCATCTTCCTTTGTGTGTCTAATAGATTTCTATTATTCCTAGTAGCCACTCAATAAACTTCCCTTCAAGTCCCAGTGGCCATGAAGAAACCAAAAAATAGCAAAGGAAATAAGACCACCAATATTATTATAGCTTAGACCAACCATGATTTACTCTTTGTCTGATCTGATAATCACTTTCCCTGAGGACCTGGTGGTAGAAGAGAAAAATCACCGTTAAAAAAAAAAAAATCAGGGTTTTGCCATCAAGAAAGAATGGAGCCATAGTTGATCTGTAATCAATGAGACAGAAGAGAAAGTTCAAAAATACATTGAAATATATGTAGGAATTTAGTATGATAAAGGTAAAATTTCAAGTCAGTAGAAAAAAAAGCAAAATTATATTTGGTGTTAGAATAACTGGATAGCCATCTAGAAAAATTTAACTTGGATCTATGCCTCACACTATTCACTAAGATAAATTTCAACTACATCAAAGATTTAAATGTAAATAAAAATCTTGAAGGAACCATGGAGAAGTTTTTATAATGTCAAAGTGAGGAAGGTCTTTTAAAGTACAGGGTATACAACAAAACCTAAATGCTATAAAAGACAGATAAATTTAACTATGTAAAAATTTAAAAATGTCTGTAAGGCAAAAAAGCACCTTAAGAATAATAAGATGACAAATAGAAATAAACATATGTTTGTATTTTATTTAATAGGAAAATGGATAGTTTCCATGCTTAATATACAGAATTGAAATCAATAAGAATAAAAACCCAAGGGTTATATGTACAAAAGACATAAACTGACAGTTCACAGACAGAGAAATAGAAATGGCTCTTAAATGCTCACTCTTATAAAAAGAAAAATGCAAATTAGAATTTCTTTGAAGTACTATTTTGCATCTATGAGATTGGTAAAGATGTATAAGACTGATAAGACACCGTGTAGTGAGGGGGAAGTTTGACAGGTACTCTCATATTTTGTTGGTGGGAGTGTAAATTGGAACAAGTGTGGAGGATAATTTGGCAGTGGTATTTATCAAAATTTTAAATGGACATTTCCTTTGACTCAGAAATTCCACTACTAAAAATTTATTTCTCTTTTTATTTATTTTATTTTTTTTTAATTGGGGAAGGAGAACAGGACTTTATTGGGGAACAGTGTGTACTTGCAGGACTTTTTTTTTCCAAGTCAAGTTGTTGTCCTTTCAAACTTAGTTCAGCTTCAAGTTGTTGTCGTTTCAGTCTTGGTTGTGGAGTGCCCAGCTCAGCTCTAGGTCCAGTTGCTGTTGCTAGTTGCAGGGGCACAGCCCACCATCCCTTGCGGGAGTCGAACCAGCAACCTTGTGGTTGAGAGGACATGCTCCAACCAACTGAGCCATCGGGGAGCTCAGCAGCAGCTCAGCTCAAGGTGCCGTGTTCAATCTTAGTTGCAGGGTGTGGAGCCCACCATCCCTTGTGGGACTCGAGGAATTGAACTGGCAACCTTGTGGTTGAGAGCCCACTGGCCCATGTGGGAATCAAACTGGCAGCCTCGAAGTTGGAGCACGGAGCCACCAGGCCGGCCTCCAGTACTGCAAATTTAATCTACATATATGCTCAAGCATATGTATAAGCTTTGTTTATAGTAGCAAAAGATTAGAAACAACTTAAATGTTTATTCATAAACAGTTTATTAATAAACTGGTCAAATAATAGTGTATTCCTACAGTGCATATTTTGCAGCCATAAAAAGGAATGAGACAGTTCTTTGTATACTGATATAGAATCTTTAAGACCTACTGTTAAGTGAAAAGGCACGGTCCTCAACTATGTACATTGTATACTATTGTTCCTGTAAGAAATGGTAGTAGTAATATATATTCATAATTGCTTACTTATGCAGAAAATATCCCTGGAAAAATGTAACAGAAACTAGTATCATTGATTGTCTGGTGCAAAGGAGAACAACTGGATGGCAGAAGACATGTAGAAGGGAGACTTTTCCTAGTATAACCTTTTGTTATCTTTTGATGTTTTTAATCATGAAAACATCTTACCTATTCTAAAAGTAAATAAGTAAAAATTTTAAAAAGATAATTATTTAGAGCAACTTATTTATTTTTCAAGAAAACAATTTTTGACAATGAGGCATGACTTTATCAATGTTTCTAATTTAAAGAAATTCTGTATAGTCTTTTATTCTTGTTGAATTAATTAGAACTAGATCATAGTTACTCATCATAAATTTGTTGACTACAATCAACCTCCTTTGGCAAAGGGAGCTTATAACTTGAAAGTGAACAAATACCGTTTTCTGCAACAAACATTTTAACAAATATAGTTTCCTATAACAATTCATAATCTCAAGATTACAAATTGAGATTCTTTGGAACTACTAAATTAAACCTTTAGCTATTAATTGGGAAGCTCTGCTCCTTTTCATAAACACAGAAACTCAACTTTATAAGGGAAGATTCGGAGTAAGTATAGCTTTAACTTAAATTCAATGATAAGTGATATATAACTATACACTATTCTTACCTCTTACCTATGTAAACAGAAATTAATGGTTAATTAGAGCCCTGTCTTCTCAAAAGACTTGGATCCAACTGTTATTAAAGGTTGTGGCCTTTGTTCTTTAACTATACTCAAGGCTGAATCTAAGGTATTCAGGGCTTGTGATAATTTATTTCTCTGGAAACTCAATTGTTTATAGAAATTGGAAAATTCCTTCATAATCTTGAACGATAGCTGTTATTATTATGAAGAGAAAATCAATTCCATTTTGCTATAGAACTTAAAGCTAGAGGCAAAGAGGGTATGGGAAGCTACAGAAATGCAGATTTCAGTTTAACAAAGGGAAGAGCATTCTAAGAGCAAGAACTATCCCACGTGGCATGAGCTATTTATGAGGTAGTAAACTCCTGGTCACCAGAGGTGCAAAAAGGGGTCAATTGACAAAATGTTGGGGATATGATAGACAAGAGTTCTATAAGGAGTTAAAAAATTGATTTGGTGATTGTTTCGATTCCTTCTAATTTTAGAAGTCAGTGGTTCAAGAAAGATAAATGGGAAAAGGCAAGCCAAGAAGTAGAAATTTCAATTTAACTCACTTATTTCCAAGGTAAGATTTCCTGTTATTTTTAATATTCAGTGCCCTGAATCTTTAAGGAAGGGCAACATGCTGAAGGTCTACTCTCTTTGTACTACTTGGTTGGATAATGAAAGACTCCGAGTTAAAAATAAACAAGCTCCTCCTTAGCAATTTAATAAGGAGGGAAACAAACTTGCTGAGTATGATGAAATTTCAACTGACTACTCCTGAGCATGAGGTACTGAGCTCAGTTCCAACCGCTCATCAGAACCCAAGACTCAGGGCAGAAGTTTCCAATAAATATCATCTATTAAGAGAAGTTTACCCTTGTTGGTGGGCTGGCTACTCTCAGTGTAGAGCTAGGCAGTATCAAAAGGATTTTTTTCATGGCAATCCAGATACTAACTCTAGCAATCCCTCACAAAGTTAAAGAAGACAGTCAGTCTTTAAGAAAGCAGTTCATCAACCAGCCCTACATTTAATCCTCACAACAATCCCCTGGGGCTGATAGAAGGGGCTATTATCCCATTTGATAGATGAGAAAACACAGGCTCAGAGATAGGAAATCTCACAAGTCAGCCGTGGAAGTGCTAAATCTGAACCCAGAACTCATTCCACTTACTACCTCACAGCCTCAGAGAGGACTGGAACTTCCCCCTGGGATAGGAGGACCAAGTGAAAAGGATGTCTTTCTAATGCAGAATTTTCTACTATAATCCATGTCAATTTTGGATTATCTATCAGAATCAGCTGCAGGACTTGCTAAAGCAGTTTGCTATGTCCTTCTCCCAGAATTTCTGATCCATTAAGTCGGGGTTGGGGCTCAAGATTTTGTATTACTAGTGTGTTCCCAGAAGTTGCTGATGATGTTGGTTCAAAAAGACACTGGGAGAACCACTCTCCTACTCTATAGTTTCTTCCTAGTGTCTTCTATCAGATGCGGGGAGGCAAATGAGGATGGATTGAGCAGAAAAACAGAAGGGTTTTATACCTCCCTGGACTGCTGCTGAGGCACAAGTGTACCGTCTCAGGGTGAGAATGAGGAGCACGATACCAGGAGTCAGAGGGTTGAATTCTAATCCCTAGCTCTGACCCTGGGGAGGTGGGATTTGATACCTTTAATGAAGGCCACTTAGATCTGAGATGCTGAGGACTCGGGCAAATCTTTCCTCTCTCTGGGGAGGTTTGATAATCTGTACATTGTCCAGAGGGGATGAGTGGTCAAGAGGTCTCTACCAGCCCTAATGTTCTGTCCTTATCTAGTCAGAGTCTTGATTTCTCTAGGTACCTATACTTCCAGGGTAGACAAAGAGCATCTAGTATTTAATATAGGCCACAAGAACTCTGAGAAATGAGTGTGCTTGGGAAATCCTCTTCACATGATGGCTCTAAGACCTCATAGGGGAATTGGTGAAAACTCCTAACTGTGGAATCAGAAAGTATGTCTCCAGAGAAGAGAAATGTGGATTGAAAAAGCAATTAAGTATCTTCTCATCCTGTCTTAATTAAAAAGGAACAATGAACAGAGGGCTTCTACAAAAAGGAAACAAACTCCTTGGATCTATAAGTACAGTGATGTAAAATGAACCTTCTTCCGTGACTAATCAGGCTGAGTCAGAGGTCTCCTGTAAGATTACATATTACCATGCTCTGCTTTTAAATGTTACAAGTTCTTCCTGTATTTTCCTGACTTTTAATGTAAATAGATAAGATTATCTCCGAAAGCTTGTAAAATATGTTCCAGAGAGTTGCATAAAGGCACAAAACATGTTTATTGTGAGAAAGAGCATTAGTTTGAGGAATCTGCCTGCTATTGTTTACTTAATCCATGAGCGACCTTGCTAGTATTTTCTTTGCCTTTTCCTTTCTTTATTCCCCAACACACAGTGAAACCTCTGGTGGTAGAAAGTAGTTTGTTAGTCTTCTTTCCCCCCCTGAAATTGCTGGTTTTAGCATAAAGCTTCATTTAGCTATTTCTGATTCAAACATTAAGGTGAAGTGTATTTCATGGATTAAGGAATCAAAGCCCTAGGTTGTAGAGCTTAAAACTTTAAACCAATGAAGGGAGATGAAGGCTGCCCAAAATTCTACTGCAGAGGGCAGGGAGCACTATGTGCCCAAGGTGGACAAAGAACTGACCATTAGGTAAAGTGTCCGAGGGTAAGGGCCACATACTAAATCAACTGTTTACGATTGGTATCTCTCCCTCTTTGTTGCTCTTATCCACTAAACACATTCATAGGAGACGTTGGCACCTGACCCAGTCTTCACTCTATTATATAATTGTCAAAGTGTGGTCCTGAAACAGCAGGACCACCAGTAACAGCATCACCTGGAAACTTGTTAGAAATGCAAATTCTTGGGCCACTAAGACCAACTTAATCAGAAACTCTGAGTGTGGAGCCCAGAAATGTTGTTTTAATAAACCTTCCAACTAATTCTGATCCATACTACGGTTTGAGAGCCACTGGGCTATTGCAATCCTACAATAACTTGGGTGACTTCGATATTCACCTCAGTCTAGCTCTATGGCCTCTCTGCTCCTTGACCTCCTCCTCTAGTGATTCTCCCTTCTAGTTCAGCCACCTACTCCCCTGTCTCCATCTTGTCAAACTCAAAATTCATTCATCTGAAGTTCGAAAACATCCTGCACAACCATCACAATCTCTTTATCTTTGTACTCTGTGCTTTCCTTGAATGGTGACAAACTCTGGTGGCTTCATGTAGACAGGAAGAGGCCAGCCCCATATTCTGAGAAGTCCAAAATTTTTCTTCTAAATCTTTCTTGCAAGCTTCTGACCTCCACATCCAATGCTAAATGTAGACTCCACCTGGATAGCCCACTGGTATCTCATAGCAACAGCTCCAAAATTTAATTCCCTGTTTTTCCCCAAAACTTTTTCCCCTTCTTGTGCTTCCAATCTCAGAAGCAGATGCCCACAGATGAGTTTCTAAGGGTGCCCTAGGCGTCATCCTTGACACCTTCCTCTCATTCACCCCCTACAACCAAGAAATCACTGCAATTCTACTAATTTTACCTCCTAGGGGGTCATGGGTTGGTTATTAACTTATTCTTCAATAGCTAGGCTTGCAAAGCCCTTTCCAGATCAGGAATTCTATGGGTGATTTCTCATATCTGTGTCCTCCTTCTTGATATTCCTATCACCAGTGCCTTTGTTTAAATTGCAATATTCCTTTTCTAGACCAGCGGTTCTCAATCTTGACTTGATATTAGAATCATCTAGGAAGTTTTCAAAACTACACAGCCTTGGCCCACTACCCAAAAATCTAATTTAACCAGACTGGGCCTTCAGAACAGGAGTTGTTTTGTTTTAAGACTTATTATAATTTTTTTGAGGAAAGTTTTAGCTTCACAGCAAAATTGTGAGGAGGGTACAGAGATTTCCAAAATACCTCCTGCCTTCACACATGCATAGCCTCCCCCATTATCAAAATCCCACACCGAATGGTACATTTGTTACAATTGATTAACCTAAAACAAGCCACCAAAATCACCTAAAGTCCATAGTTTACATTAGGGTTCACGCTTGGTTCTGTCCATTATATGGGTTGGACAAATGTATAATGATGTGTATGCACCATTAAAGCATCATGCAGAGTAGTTTTACTGCCCTAAAAATCCCCTGTGTTTCCTATATTCATCCCTCCCTGCCCTCAAGCCTCTGGCAACCACTGGTCTTTTTACTGGCTCCATAGTTTTGCCTTTTCCACAATGTCATATAGTTGGAATCATGTAACATATAGCCTTTTCAGGTTGGCTTCTTTCACTTGGTAGATGTGATAAACGTTTAAGTTTCCTCTATGTCTTTTCATGTCTTGAAAGCTCGTTTCTTTTTAGTGCTGAATAATATTCCATTGTCTGGACACACCACAAGAACTTGAGTTTTTAGTTTTAAGCACCCTGGATGATTCTAAGGTAAAGCTAATTCTAGACTTTATCCTCTGGTATCCTCTAGAAGAATTCTGAGAAACTATGGTCCTCCTCACACATTTTTAATTTGACATCTATTTTTATTATCACTCTAATAATTGCTTACTGAATGCTCTTGCTTTGGTGTCCTGGTGCTCTGCCTTGAAGCCTTGCATATTCAAATTATCCCTTTCAAAGGTACTCTAGATGTTTTTACCCCTGGGGCAATACTCTCTTAGTAATATTCAGGACAGATGAGAGGTATATCTTTCCTTTAAAGGTGAGAGATATGCTATTGTGAAAGAGGAGAAATGAAAGACACATTATCAGTCAGATAAATTTTACGAAAGAGTATACACATAAAAGTTATGGACATAGAGGTTTTTCATACTTGTGTACCCCCTGGAAAGTCTTCATGAACCCCCAGGGGTATGAGTTCCCCTGTGAGAAGCCTGATGCTTAGACCATTTCAGTAGACTCACTGGTCACTTTTTCATCAGTCTTTTTTCTTTTTTCATATAATTCGCATGTCATAAAACTCACCTTCTTAAAGTGTACAATTCAGTGGTTTTTAGTATATTCACAAAATTGTGCAACCATCATCACTAATTCCAGAGACCCATGCCCAATAGCAATTACTCCCCACCCTTCCTCCCCCAGGTCTTGGCAACCCCTTATCTATATTCTATCTCTATGGATTTGACTACTGTGAACATTTCATATAAATGGAATCATATAATATGTGGCCTTTTGTGGCTGGATTCTTCCACTTAGCATTATGTTTTCAAGGCTCAATTATGTATCAGGACTTCATTCCTTTTTATGGATGAATAATATTCCATTGTGTGGATGTACCATATTTTGTTCATCCATTTATCAGGTGATGAACATTTGTGTTGTTTCCACTTTTTGGCTATTATGAATAATGCTGCTATGAATATTCGTGTAAGAGGTTTCCTATAAACATGTTTTCATTTCTCTTGTGTATATATACCTAGGAGTAGAATTGTTGGGTCATATGGTAACTATGTTTAACTTTTTGATAAAAAATTGGCAAAATTGTTTTTCAAAGTAGCTGCACCATTGTACATTCCTATCAGCAATGCATGAGGGCTCTGATTTCTCCACATTCTCGCCAACACTTGTTGTCCATCTTTTTTATTATAGGCATCCCAGTGGGTATGAAATGGTACCTTATCATGGTTTTAATTTGTATTTTCCTAATGACTAATGATTTTGAGAATCTTTTTGTTTGCTTGCAAGCTGTCTTCAGTTTTAAACCTCTAATTCAACACCCTTTGCTACCAAATTATCTTTCCAATCCATATTACACTCTTGTTTTCAACTTTTCTATGGCTCTACATCTCTTACAGGATAAGGCCAAACCTCTTGATCTGATAACTGAGGGGTACTTCCCCACCTGGCCTCTCTTTATGTCTCGGGCAACAACATTTCCATTCCATATCTCCTAGCTCTGTTCTAGCCATACTGAACTACTCATAGTTCGTGGAATATATAGTGCTATTTGAAGTCCCTGCAATTTTCTCTGCCAAGAAACCTTTCTTCTTTCTTCAAATATGTCTTCCACTTATCCTTTGATATTAGACTCACATGTCTTCTCCTATGGAAAGCCTTTCCTAATCAATCCCTCCACAATTAAGTTAGATGTTCCCTATGAGCTTCCCTCCATTGCAGTACTATATTGGGGTTATCTCTTTTGCTTGTCTCCCCAAGTAGGCTGTGAGATCCTTGAGAGCATTAACTGGATTCAATTTAGCTCTGTCTTCAGGACCCAGAACATGGACTGACTGGAGGAATTAATCTCATTGGATCCTCGTGTCCCTCAAATGCCCTCTGGCTGAAGTGCCAAGAACTTGTTCCAGTTCCTAAGAAGGCCATGCCAGCTTACCTTTAGGGCACCTTAAAATAGCCCAGACTACTCAGACAGAAAACCATTTTGCAGGAGTACATAATAGTTGAAAGACATTTTTAAAAGGACTAATATTAATAATGTATTAATATTAATCCATCAGAGACTATCTCATCAACTACAGTTACTTGATTCCCTTTCTTACTGTGAATATTTTTTAGCATTACTACGGACTAGACACCTTCACTCTCACATAATTATCTTATTGAAGAGGCAATATAAAGTAAGCACTTGTTAAGAGTAGAGACTCTGGAGCAAGCCAGTCTGTTTGGGTTTCACTCCCTGTTCCACGCTAGCTGTGTGATCTTGGAGAAGTTATGTGACATTTCTGTGTTTGTTTCTTTATCTATAAAATTGTACTTACCTCGTAGAGTTCTAATGAGGATTAATTAAGCTACTATATATTTATAGTTCCTAGAACAAGACTTGGCAGGATATAAGTGTTATATAAGTATTAACTATATAAGTATAACTACCATGTTTCCCCAAAAATAAGATGTAGCTGGACCGTTAGCCCTAAAGCATCTTTTGGAGCAAAAATTAATATAAGACCCGGTCTTATCTTAATATAATATAAGACTGGGTATAATATAATATAATATAATAATATCATATAATACAATATCACACCGGGTCTTATATTAATTTTTGCTCCAAAAGACGCATTAGAACTAATGGTTCAGCTATGTCTTATTTTTGGGGATTCTTATTTTGGGGGGATTTTTTGGGATCTTTAAGAATTCCTTCTTAAACCTGGAATTCTATGGGTGGCAAATTCCCTGACTAATGATAACTCTTTTACACTACATTCTTTCCACTGGACTATGTGCCTCTCCTTTGTGTCATGCCATGTGCTGGACACTGAGGACACAGAAATAAATAAGATGCAGTCCCTGCCCTCAAGGTGCCCTAGTCTTTTTTTGGGGGGAAAATGGACAACAGCAAAAGAATATGATCACTACTTTTCTAAAAAGAAGCATGGCACCTACCAGAGCACAGAGGAGTCATCCAGTCCAGTGGAGGGGGTCAAAGCAGGCTTCCTAGAAGAGGTACTATTTGACCTCGGCTTTGAAAGACAAATAAGAATTACCTAAATTAAGAGGTGAGGAAAGAGTGATTTAGGTATAGGGAACCAGGTCTGTGAAGGCACTGAGGCACGAAACCAGATGACATGTTTAGGATCTTCAAATAGTTTGGGATAAGGCACAAGCAGTATATATGGGAGGGGAAGAGACAAAGCTGGAAAGGCAGGCAGGGATAGATTACAGCTGGGCTTGTGGGCAAAGGCAAGGAGCTTATATTTCATCTTTAACACTATGTGACATTTGGTTTCAACTCTCTTCCTTCACCACTGCTTTACTTCCGATAGTCAGCATTTGGTTACATTTAGAAGTCCAGATTAATTTACCTATCTATTTATTCACTCATCAACATGTATTGAAATACCTACTTGTATCAGTTCTTATCTAGGAACAGGAGCTGCAGGAATAGACTTTTGGGGTCACAGCTTGATATCCTGTGAGCTTTTTTTAGAAGACATTAAATCTCAGCCCAGACTTGAGATGATTTATCCTGAAAACTGATTCCTTCCTTACCCTTGGTGTTGCAACCCTTTGGGTCAGTTCGACTTCCCTGAGCATGTTGTAACGAAGCAAGTCGGAGAGCACATTATGGGAATGGCTATATTACAACAGTAGAATCAGTCAGCCTGGATGGTGAGTGAATACCTACTGTGCTCAGGTACACGGAGCCTCAGGAATGAGTTGAAAAAAGAGATTATCAAGTCCCTGCTCCCTGGGAGCTCACAACCTCAACATGCAAAAGTTAGACTTAGAAGACAAGTTAGAAATCATTAGTTACATGGGGTAACTTGAGCTCTTACAAAGTACTTTACTCTGTGTGGGGACCTGAGACCTGGTTTCTACCCTTAAGGAGCTGACAGTCTGGTAAAATAGGTATTATAAAAACAGGTAATGACCACAGTGCTTCAAGAAGCGAAAGAGATCTCAGCTGGCTAACCACAGCCCACTGTCAACCAGTAAAAGTTAGAAGGTGTGCTAAACAAGGAATGGGGGTGTCGTGTCTGAGCTGGTATACAGGATGTCATAGTCCGAGCTGAGGCTGGAGAGAAGTTGGAAGGGCAGCCCACAGAGAGAAAACAGTCTGAGAAGTTCAGAGAAGAGGAGAGGGTCAGAGTGACTGGCTTGTCTTGTATAGGTGGGGAAGTATCAAGCGGAGTGGTATGCAGAAGCCAGATGAAAGGGCCTTGAATGCCGAGCTAAGGATGTGGGCAATGTGGAGCCGTTGGTTTCCAACATGGGAGTGAAATGGTTAGATCTGCCTTTTAGGAAAATAAGTCGCTTTCATTCCTGGGAAGCTCCAGTGTACTCATTTGTAAAATAAGGAAGTTGAAGATATTTTCAAAATCTTTTCAGTGCATGTGTCCTATGAGTCTCATTTAAAGCACTGTTTCTCAAACTTTCTTGTGTATCCGAATCCCCTGAGGTTCTTTTTAAAATGTAGATTCTGGTTTAGTATAACTGGGCGGCGGGGCCCAAGAGTCTGCATTTCTACCAAGATCTCAACTGATGCTGACACTGCAGATCACACTTTCACTAGCAAAGATTTAGAGTCGTTTCCAACCTGTAAATTCTGTAAGTTGTAGATTATCTGATTAGAAATAGTATCTTACTTAATTTTTACAGTGTTTAAAGGCTTACAAAGAGGTATAACAACCTGATTTCCTTCTACTGCTTTCAGCAATTCTTCCTGAGAGGTAAGATCAGGAGACAATGCAGACAACATGAAGCATTTGAGATCTTGCTCCTCGGCATATGTCATCAATTTTGGCTCAAATAAACCCTTATAAAAATAAAAACAAAATACAGACAACACATTAGTGGTTATGTGAAGCATCCTTAGAACTTAGGCATTAAAGTTTGTCTCCTTCCAGCGTCGTGGCGAGCTAGGGATTGTGAGTCCCATTTCACAGATGAGGAGACTAAGGATCTGAAAAGAAAATGAACTTAGCCATGGCCAAATACTATAGAACTTAGTAGAACCGGAGTTAGAATGGAAGCTTCCTGGCTCCTATTCCAGTGCTATTGCCAGCATATTCCTATGCTGCTTCAGGCATCCGTTCATTCACTCAACACAGATTTATCATACATCAACTACATTTCAGACTCCTCACAACACATGACTGTGGAGAAAGTTATCTTTCAATAACTGGAAAGAGTGAAATATACAAATGTAGGGGGAGAGGAAGGCTTATTGAAGAGTGTGGCTTTTTGTTGAGATGTCAGCTCTAAACATGGTTTGTAAAGGAAACTCATTCAGACAAGGGAGATATCAGTATTAATCTCTGACTTTTATACATATATTCATCAAATATTTACTGAGCCCTAATCTGCACCAGGCCCTGTGTTAGATTCTGTGACACAGGCATGAGTCACACAATTCTCAGAGAGCTCACAGCTTTATCTAAAATGGGATTTCAGTGTTTACAAGCCCTTTCCCCATCATTAGTAATAGCTGCCATTTGCTGAGTTTCAATTTGTAGATCTGGGGTGGGGCCAGAGAATATTCATTTCTAACAAACTCCTAGGTGACTTTGATGCTGCTTGTTCAGGGACCATCCTTTGAAAACCACGGCTCTATACCAAACTGTCTCCCAATTTCTCATTTATTTTTATCAGGTAGAGATTAATATCCCATGGCATATGAGGAAAATAAGGCCAGAAAAGTAATACAAATTGTTCAAGATCCCACAGCAAGTGTGGGATTCCAAGGTTCATGGGATTCCAAAGTCCTTATTATTATTGATAAACCTTGCTGCCTCAGATGATGATATATGGGTACAGAGGAAACCAGAAGCCGGGAGGAGGGAGGACATTTGTCAAACGGAGGTGAAGATAAAGTTGGAAAGGTTACCATCCAACTTGCTGCCCTGAAAGATGAGTCCGTGGCTTCTGTGGCTCTGTCATTATCTTTCTGTGTGCCTTGGGCCAAGCCTCTTCCTCTCTCTGGACCCCAGTCCTCTTCTTAATAAAGCAGGGGACAACTACCCTCCCCCACCCCCAGCTTGAAGCACAGCCTAGGAGCCTCAAAGACAGTTAGAGAAGTGGAGATGCGTTGAATCCTGTTTCTGATTGCTTTGGGATGGCTTGAGGCCATGCAGGTCATGCGGGGACTACGTGATGTGCAATCACGCTGCTGAAACGCGAGTCTGAGCAGGGCTGGCACCTGTCATGGATTTTCCCTTTTTTCCTTGGGAGGGATACAGGGAGGGAGGGCAGCATGCTATGCAGGGCACGGGCTTGGAGGATTGGCCACAGTAGGAAGGGCAGGGAGCCTCCACAACTAACCGACCCAATGCTGAGGTTTCCCAGGGGACCTGCAGAGGACAGAGAACTGATGCCCCCTCCCCCCGCCCCCCCGGAGTAACCCCGGGAAAGCCAGTTCATCCCTTTTGCCAACCTCAGCTGCACTGGCCGCTGAGGACCGCCAGCTCAGCCTAGATTCGAGCACCAATCCTTGGCCTTCAAAGTAACCTCACAGCAAACGTGATTGGTCTTGTCTTTCTGCCCTGGGCGGATCCTGTCAGCTCACTGGTGCGTCACCTTTCGGGGAGGCTTGGCAGGCTGTGTGATCTTCAAGAAATCACTTTACTTCTCTGAACCTCGTTTATAAAATGGAAATATTAATAGCTATTCTGAAATGACCCATTAAACAGTGAACATGTCTAGGGAAATCATGTCTGTAAAAAATCAGACACTGGAAGTCCCTTGTACCTATTCCCTCTCTCCTTCCCAGTCTATAGTTAACTGTTAACAGTTCAGTCTATTTTCCCTCTGTTTTTTTTTTTCTATGACTATACAAAAGGTTACTTTTTTAAACAGAAAGCCATTGTTATACTATACAACTTTTTTTAATTAACAATGCATTTGCACATTTTTTAATGTTGACACGAATAAACCTATTTCATTCTTTTTAATATCTACATTGTATTCAAATCCTTTATTCTTGGAATTTGTTGTTTCTATTATAATAACAGCAGCAGCAACAACAATAAAAACTGCAACCAATATTTATTCATGTAAGAATTTCTGAAAGATACATTCTTGGAAGTTGAATTTCTAGGTCAAAAATATAACCACATTTGAATGACATCAAAAGTACAGGCAACAAAACCAAAAATAAATACATGGGATACATCAAACTAAAAAGCATCTGCACAGCAAAGGAAACAACACAATGAAAAGATAACCTATGGAATTGAAGGAAGTGTTTGCAAACCAGATATCTGATAAATGGTTAATCTCCAGGATATGTGGGGAGCTCCTACAACTCAATAGTAAAAAACTAATAACCTGATTTTTAAATGAGCTAGAGACTTGAATGGACATTTCTCCAAAGAAGATGTACAAATGGCCAACGTGTCTATGAAAAAAATGCTCAAAGTCACTAATCATCAAGGAAATGCAAATCAGAAGCACAATGAAATAATACCTCACTCTTGTCCAGATGGCTATTATCAAAAAATCAAAAGACAACAAGTGTTGTCGAGGCTATGGAGAAATTAGAATTCTTGCACACTGTTGATGGGAATACAAAATGGTGCACTATGGAAAACAGTATGGAGAGTCCTCAAAAAATTAAAAATAGAATCACCATATGATCCAGCAGTCTCACTTCTGGGTATTTATCCCAAAGAATTGAAATCAGCATCTTCAAGAGATATTAGCATCCCCAAGTTCATTGCAGCACTATTCACAGTAAATAAGATGTGGAAACAATCTACATGTCCACTGACAGATGAATAAAGAAAATGTGGTATATACATACAATAGAATACTACTCAGCCCTAAAAAAAGAAGATTCTGCAGTATGCTACAACGTGGACGAACCTTGAGGACATTCGCTAAGAGAAATGAGCCAGTCATAGAAAGACAAATACTGCTTAATTTCACTTATAAGAGGTCTCTAAAATAGTCAAATTCATAGAATCAAAGAGTGGAATGGTGGTTGCCAGGGGGTGGAGGGAGGATAAATGGGGAGTTAATAATCAAGGGGGTGAGATTTAGATAAGTAAGATGAATAAACTCTAGAAATCTGCTGTACAACTCTACATTGGTTAATTCTATCCTGGTTATATTCAAGAATAATATATTGTACACTTAACAATTTTTAACAGTGTAGATATGTTAAGTATATTCAAGAATAATATATTGTACACTTAACAATTTGTTAACAGTGTAGATATGTTAAGTGTTCTTACCAAAATAAAATAAAATTCAAATACACAAAAATATAAAGTGGCTGCATCATTTTGCATTCCAACCAGAAATGCATAGCGTTTCAGTTTTTTTCCATCCTCATCAACACTTGGTGTTGTTGATTACAGCAATTCTAGTAGTTGTGTAGTGGTATCTCATTGTGGAATTTTCTTTGCATTTCCCTATGCTGGGTGTCTTTTTGTGTGTTTACATTTTGACCATTTTTTAAAACATTATCTTCTTATCGTTGAGTTGTAGGAAGTCTCTGTATGTTCTATATACAAGCCCATTGTGGGGTAGATAATTTGCAAATATTTCTCCCGCCCCCCAAAAAATATATAAACACATATTTCAAACGTTAATAATATTACCAAACTGCTCTCCAAAGAGGAAGTTTCAGTCTATATTCCCACCAACTGTGTATGGGAATGCTGGTTTCTCAGCATCCTCACAAACATAGGATGCCAATCTTTATTAATCCAAGAGATGAAAAAATGATATCACACTGTTTTTAATTTCCTTTCCTTTTACCATTAGGATGAACATCTCATCATGTCTATTTACCAGTGCTTTTCCTTTCCTAAGGAAAAGCTGTACTTATTGAAACCTTGCA
Organism: Rhinolophus hipposideros; assembly: GCF_964194185.1. Taxonomy (NCBI): domain Eukaryota; kingdom Metazoa; phylum Chordata; class Mammalia; order Chiroptera; family Rhinolophidae; genus Rhinolophus; species Rhinolophus hipposideros. Next base: position 58,244,234 of record NC_138054.1, read on the forward strand.
TTTTTCATTTTTGCATCCCTTAAACCATAGTCATTATTTAGCAACCAGGGAATGTTTGTTGAATGAATGAAAAGTAATGCTGTGAAGAATAAATGAGACAATGAATCTAAAGTACTAAAAAGCATAATTAGTGATCAATTAATGTTAGCTGAATCTAAGTCTGGAGTCAGGAGGGGAGTGCTATAATGCTCTTGAGTTCTTTCCTTCAGGATTCGGAATGGTTGTTGTGAACTCTAGGATTCCAAGAGGCCTGCTTTCTCCCTGTCCTCTCACTGTATATGTAAGGGTAAATGACTTAACTTCTTTGACCTTCAATTTCTCTGCAACACCATGAACAATGTCTACAAGCTGCATCATGCTTATTGAAAAGGGTTATTAGGTGAAAAACGTGAGATTAATTTACAATAAGCATATATTCAGGTACTACTTGAATAATTAAAACACACAAGTTGAAAAAGTAAATGCAAACATTTATAAGAATAGGAGGACTAAATCTACAAAGATAAGGACAGGACTAAAAAAAGAAGCTGGCTGCCTTTTTAATGACCTTAAATTTCCTTTTAAAATATGTGACTTCATAACTTGGCCCAAACTCACTTCCATCTTTTCCCCAACTCTCTATCGTCCTCTACTGCTCAGGTGTTCTCATCTCCATGCAGTTCAACTCAGCAATATGATTAAAAGAAAAGTATTATTTGTGGCCTATCCCTGACCTTAAATTATCTATATCACTCTCACCAAGCCTTGCTCTATTCTTGGCCCTGTGACCAGCACAAGGGACATAGAGCTCACAGTCTGGTGGGGGACTTAGATTTTATGCCATTATGGGCATGCAAGAAACATTTCTGGAACAGGGATAACTCTGAGCCAGGCATTCTGTTAAGCAAATTGCATACATGAACTTTTAGTTCTACTGACAGCCATCCAGGGAATTTGCATTTACAGAAGAGGAATCGGGCTTACAAATGTGATTGGTTCAAGGTCATAATTTAGTAAACATGGGGCATATATTCTGATTAAGATCTGTCTGCTCAAATAGTAACAAGTGTTGGAGAGGCTGTGGAGAAAAAGGAACTCTCATACACTGTTGGTGGGAATGCAGACTGGTGCAGCCGCTATGGAAGGCAGTGTGGAGGTTCCTCAAGAAATTACGAATAGAATTACCATACGACCCAGCAATCGCTCTCCTGGGTATCTACCCAAAAAATCTGAAAGCATTTCTCTATAGAGACACGTGTACTCCAATGTTCATTGCAGCTTTGTTTACGGTGGCCAAGACATGGAAACAACCAAAATGTCCTTCGATAGATGAATGGATAAAGAAGTTGTGGTACATATACACAATGGAATACTATTCGGCGTTAAGGAAAGATGATATAGGAGCATTTGTGACAACATGGATGGATCTTGAGAGTACAATGCTAAGTGAAACAAGTCAGACAGAAAAAGCAGAGAACCCTATGATTTCACTGATATGTGGTATATAAACCAAAAACAACAAAAGAACAAGACAAACAAATGAGAAACAAAAACTCATAGACACAGACAGTAATTTAGTGGTTACCAGAGGGTAAGGGGGTGGGGGGTGGGAGATGAGGGTAAGGGGGATCAAATATATGGTGATGGAAGGAGAACTGACTCTGGGTGGTGAACACACAATGGGATTTATAGATGATGTAATACAGAATTGTACACCTGAAATCTATGTAAATTTACTAACAATTGTCACCCCAATAAATTTAATTAAAAAAAAAAAAAAGATCTGTCTGCTCTCCAAAGCCAGTGCTTTCCTATTACATTATACCAGAATAAACCAAATGGTGTGGGATACTGAAGTGAAAGCATTTAAATCTACTTTTGGATTGTATGATATTGCACCTGAGAAGACTTTACAGCAGAGAGGATCTCTGATTTGGGCAAAGAAGGGTAGTCCAGGCATCAAGAGCAGCAGTAAACAGGTCCACAAACCTGGGACCTATTCAGAGAACAGAAGGTTGGGTGCGGTATGAGGGAACAGAGGCAGAAGACAAGGCTAGAATCAGATTGTACAGGGCCTTGGGAAAGTCAGGCTAAGGAAGATCGGCTCAAAAGCAATGGTCAGGACTTCCCTACCTGGGGCATGTGTAGTAGGAATCTCCAAAGGTGATCAGGGGTATGAGAAACCACAGGTAAATGTGGCTTATCATCTGGAATTTCAATTTCACTCAAAGGCTTGGAGAAAAGGCAATCTTGTGTTTTCCTATGAAAGATGTATTATGGAATATAATGTAAAATCATATGAATTTAAAAAATAAAAATGGGATTTCAAAGATATTTCCCAGTTGCAGTAAGCTGCTCCCCAATGAGGAAGTGTTTGGAAGTAGTCTATTTAGAGTCAACTAATATTAATTGATCACTGATACCATTAGGGATAGGTTAATTGTGGAGTCATTTGGGGAGCATTGCTATAGGTACTGGGAAACCATGGATTGAACTCCACTGAGGGCTCTAGACTAGGGCTGGCTGGAACGCAAAGATGAGTAGGAAGTGGCTGTCTTTGGAGAGCTTTCAGTCTAGGCTTTATGGAGCTGATGATTCTGAGCAGAACAAATGTAAAAAAAAAAAAACACAGGTAAAGTTCCTTTCCTCTCCCCCATCTCCTTGACACATTCCTCTTGTACCTCATTCATTCTTTTATTCAAAAAGTATTTGCTGCACAACTCTCTCACTTCCTGTGTGACCTCGGACAAGCTATTGTAATGAAAATATAATACCTACCCCACAGTATCACAGTGAGTGTCACAGTGAGAATTATATGAGAATTTACATAATGCTCTTAGAATGGCATCTGGAACAAAGTTCAGACTTTTTTCTACACCCTCTACAGCTTGTGTTTCAGTCATCATCTCCCACAGCCATCCATTCCTTAGGTCATTCATGTTGGGGGCAGGGGATGGGTCTGGGAAGAACATAGAGATGAACCAGACTTCTCCCTGCACTTGTACAGATTTAGGAGTATTGGTTCGTCCAATTACATCTGGCACATAATCGGTGCTCAAAATGTTTGCTGAATGAATAAGTAAATGTCTTCCTCCTAAACTGCAAGCGCTTTAAAGGCAGGGATCATACTTCCTAGCTGTGGAAGCACTAGAACCAAGCACTTGGTGAGGCACACGATTGGCGCTTAGGGAATACAGAACTAACGAAAGAATGGACAGATGAAGGGATAAAAGACAGCAGGCAGAAAATAATTTAAGGCACAAAGCTGGCACAGATAAAATGCTGCAGAAAGACCGCCATCAGTCTTAGGAATGGGCTGACCAGAGGAAGACACTTGACTGCCAAAGACTTGAACAGCGTGAGAACCGAGGGGAAGCCCAGGTTCACGCAGCCGGGCTTTGGAGAAGGAGGCGGGGGAGCGCAGACCTCGGCGGCACGCCCCGCCCAGGCCCCGCCCAGGCCCCGCCCCTCCCCGGCTCACGTGACCGTGAAGCCCCAGTGCTGCGCGGCCTGGGTAATCACTGCCGGACGAGCCAGAGCCATGGCGGGCGTGGTGGACTTCCAGGACGAGGAGCAGGTGAAGTCGTTTCTGGAGAACATGGAAGTGGAATGCAACTATCAGTGCTACCGCGAGAAGGACCCGGACGGTGAGCGCGGCCGGCGCGGACTGGGACACTTGGGTGCATAGAGCAGGGGAGGGGGCCGACGGCTCACGTGAGCGACCTCTGAGGAAATCGGGAAGGGGTCACGGGTCGGGGACACGTCGGGCCGGGGTCTGTGGGACACTGACAACCTTGTGTGTATTGGAGAGGGGCGGGGTGGGACTAATGAGGGCTTGTCAGGTTCGCCCAGGGGGAATGCTCCGCCAGCCTGAGCCTGGAGGCCGCGCCGGGATTGGGCACGTGGGGTAGAGGAACTGGGGATACGTCAATGAACAGATAAAATTCCCTGGCCTCGTGGAGCTTTCATTTTAGTAGGGGGAACTGGACGATAAACATGAGGACGTACATGAAATAGTGTGTTAGAAAGTAATTGCAATGGGAAAAAGAACTGACTGAGCAGTGTCAGGAGTTCAGGAGGGCAATTTTGAATGGAGTGGTCGGGGGGAATCATTGAGAAAGGGGCATTTGAACAGAGCCTTGAAGAAGGTAAGTGAGAGCTGTGCCAGGCAGATACCTCAGTTAGTGGAAAGGCATGCATGTGCCCTGCGTGTTCTGGGAAGATTGAGTTGACTTGAGGGTGTGGGTGGGTGGTGGTTTTTCATAAGGGGCCACCCAGAGCAGCCAGTACCTTTGGGGTGGTTTTCTTCTTCCTACTTTACTTTTACAGAGGGGGAAAAGGGGCACGTGCCCTGCCTTCTAATAGCTTGCAGTCTAGTTTCCAGAACATACTATAGCTATTTCTTGTTGCTAACCAACTACAGAGTTGTTCTGTAGTTTGATGGCTTAAAAAGAACCTAGGGTTGTTCTTTGAGGCTGGTCTATGTCCTAAGTTGAGAGAGAATTCACAGGAATTGGAGCCACTGAGGAGCAGGATGGTTGGAAAAGATTTCTGGGGCTGGTCAAGAGGAACAGGCAAGTGTTGATTAAATGGAGGAGAGGTTGGGAGAACAAAGTACTGTCTGTCTTTTGGAAGGTTGAAGTTAGGATGTAGTCAGAAATAAGATTGAAGAGGGAGCCTGGGCCACAGTACGTCAGGCTGTATTGAATGCCAGGATAAGTAATTTAGACTATTCTGTAGGCAACAGAGAGCCACACATGTTCCTGAGGAGAGAGTTCTTGGTAGTGTATTCTGGAGAATATACCGAGCAGTGGCGTGGAGAAGAATGGGCATTATAAGACGGACTGGCTGCGGCACTTTAGAAGAAGAGCCTATGAGGAGGCCATAGTGTAGTTATGTAGCTACTGGTATAGTAGTTTCCTTCAAAGTCATCATAATCTCTCATCTGGATTACTGAAATAGCCTTCTAACCTGTCTTCTCTGTTTGCATCCTCATTCCCTTAAAATCTGTTCTTTCCTCATTTATTAGATTTTTAAATAACGAAAATAACACGTTTGCTGTTATCAGTGCTGTTATCAGTCTTCCCCTGGTTAAGTATATTTAACTTCCTCCATATTCATCCAGGTGTATACAAACACATATTTTAGAGGAACCCTTTAAAAATACAAATGTAATCCTATCAATTCCCATCTTAAAACCCTCCAGTGGTTTGCTATTGACTTGGAGTAAAATCCTAACTCCTTCCTATGCTATCTGGTCCTTCCCTTCCTCGCCTCATTTCCTGCCCCTTTCCTCCTTGATCCAGCCACATACCTTATTTATGCCAAGGTTATTCCCTCTTTTAGGCCTTTTTGTTTACTGTTCCTTATGCCTGGGACTTTCTGCACCCTTCCCATTTCATTGTCTTTAAATACATTGTTTCTTCTTTTTTTTTAAGATACAATATTTTATTTTATTTATTTTATTTTTTAAGGAGGGCGCAGCTCACAGTGACCCATGCGGGGATCAAACTGGCAACCTCGGTGTTATTAGCACCATGCTCTAACCAACTGAGATAACCGGCCACCCCCAATACCTCGTTTATTCTTATTATCCACATCTCAACTCAGACATCACAGTCCTTAGTGAGGCCCTCCGGGATTGTCCAATCTGTGTGAACCATTCCCCCAATGCACAACGAACTATCTTATCATCCTGTTTTATTTCAGTCATAGCATTTATTGCTATTTGAATATATCTTGTTCACCTATTTACTTATTTATTGTGTTTCCTCCTCTAGAATGTAATTTTTAGGAGGGCGGGTGACTGTATTCCTAGCATCTGAAGCAGTGTTTGGTACATAAGTGAACACAGATGCTCAAATATTTGTTGAATGAAATGAATGAGAGATGGGTATTATTGGGGATGAAAAAGAAGGGACAGAGGGGAGAGAGATGTTAAGGAAAGGCTCATTGGGACTAGAGACTGCCAAGGAAAGAAAGTGTATTTCCAGCCCCTTTGGTAGCTGCTGTTTCTACTCTTGTCTTCAGGCTTCACATTCCCGACCTGGCTGAGGAATAAGATAGAGTCATCGAAACATCCCTGTTTCCAAAGACTGGCACATGGGCCCTTTTGGTTTTCTGTGTTTTACTGCTGAACTTTCTGAGAAGTTCCAAAGGTAGCAGAGTTTCAATCCTGGAAGTCCCTGAGTTTGGGGCCTGGCTGACAGGAAGCAGAAGGCCTGGTGAGTGGAAGAATCAGTGCAAGGACCAAGGTCTCCCCAGTCTGTAGATTGCTCCGTCCTTGCCTAACAGCAGACACTGCCCTTTGTAAGAATGGCTGAACGCCACCTGCATTCTTTGTGCTAAGGTTCCCCTGTCGTACCTAAGGAGGACAGAGGCTGGTCCTAAATGAAAGACACATAATGGCCTGCCACGCCTGAATCCTCCCCACTCCTGAGCAGCAGCTCCAGACATGAAGAACAGTTCTTGCCCTCTTCTCACAGGTTGTTATCGTCTGGTGGACTATTTGGAAGGGATCCAGAAGAATTTTGATGAGGCTGCCAAGGTGTTGAAGTTCAACTGTGAAGACAACAAACACAGTGATAGCTGCTACAAACTGGGGGCCTATTATGTGACCGGAAAAGGTAAGGAAGGGCCTGTTGTCTTTGGTCTTTGTCATGAACAGTAGTGCTGGCACCATATCCTGAGCCTTTTATTGAGCCCTCTGCAGAAGGGTCCTCATAGGCATTGGGGAAGCACACTGTAGGAAGATTTTGAGACAAGTTCAACAGACTGACAAAGGAAATGGCACAACTTTCAAGTTAGGCAGACCTTAGGGAATATTATTTGTGTAAGTAGTAGGACCTTGAGCCAGTCACTTTACTTCTATGTCACGATTATCACCTGTAAAATGGAGAAAAAAATAGCACTTGCTTCACAGGGTTGTGAGAATTAAATAGGATAATGTAGGTAAAGACATTAGCATGGAAGGAAGGATCAATAATGATCAATTCCCTTCCATCTATCTTTTTACCTCTTGCCCTAAATGTGGTTATCACTGGAGTAGTGTTTAAGTGCTAGGTAGCAAATTATCCCAACAAACTTATTTTTACCCCCCTTTCTTCTGTCTCCCCCACCCCAACTCCAGTTCAAGCTGTTGTTTCTCAGTCTAGTTGTGTAGGACACAGCTCCTGGGCCCTCCCTTCCCCCCCCACCCCCCACCCCCACCCCCTACCCCCACCCCCCCGGCTGAGGCAGTCGGTCGCTAACCTCTGGCAGGGCACAGCTCACTGGCCCACAATTCCCATGTGGGAATTGAACTGGCGACCCTGGCATTAGGAGCACAGAGCTCCAACCACCTGAGCTACCAGGCGGCCCCTCCAACGAACTTACTATTTCATATACTTTCTTAGGCATAGTTGTGTTTCTCAGGGTCTCTCATAAGGTTGCAGTCGAAACATTAGCCATGGAGTTAGGGCTGCAGACATTTGAGGGCTTGACTGAAGTAGGAGTTTCCGTTTCTAAGATGGCTCACTCATGTGGCTGTTGGTAAAGCCATCTGTTCCTTGTCATCTGTTATCAGGAAACTTCAGTTCCTTGTGACATGGATCTCTCCATGGGCTACTTGTGTATCCTTATGCCAAGGCACCTGTCCTTCTCCAGAGTGAGTGATCCGAGAGAGGACAAGATGGAATCCTCAGTGTCTTTTATGACCTACCCTTGGACATCAGACATTTTTCATTTCCATCACAATTCTATTTATTAGAAGTGAGTCAGTAAGTATAGTCCACACTAGGGGAGAGAAATAAAGAACCCCTTGAAGGCAGAAATATCAAAGAATTTACAGTCATATTTTAAAACCACCACAAATAGGATGATGACCTTTCACAGCCGGCTTTTTTTTTTTTTTTTCCCCACTAGATCATGAGTTTTTTGAGGATGTTGTGATTCATTCATCCCTTGTCCCCAGGGCCCAGCCAAGCCTGGTTAGAAAGATGTTCACTAAAAGTTTGATGAAGAAAATGTCTTTTTTATTCTCTGGAGCTATGAGGATTATTTCTGCTTTCACGTGGGACATTGGGGGGCTCTGGTAGTCCTTGTTTTCATGAAAAGTTTAGCATCAACTGGAATATCAGTTTCTCTTACAGGAACAGAGGGGCATTTCTTTGATCTAGTAATTCTCCTAGTATCCTGGCCTAAGGAAATAACTGAAAATGCAAATAAAGATTATGTGCAAAGATACTCACCCCAGCATTATTTGTCTGGCAAATTTTTCATTAATTTATAATTTACAAGTAGCACGTAATTGCATTATGTTAATTATATTTTTAAAAGCCTGTGTGCCAACAGTAGTAGCTTAGTTAAATAAATAATGTTACTTCAGTTAAATGGAACGTTATTTAGCCCATTAAAAAGTAACGTTTCGGAATAATTTTTATTGCTATGGGAAAGCTTATGATATAATATTCAGTGAAGAAAGCAGAATTCAAAATTATATATGGTGTGAACTCAGCTTAGACCGTGTGCAGAAACAAAAATGTTCCCAGCTCTTATCTCTGGATTTGTCTCTTCATAAAGTTTTGGGTTCCTTTTGTCTTCATACCATATTTTGCTATATTTTCCACAAAGACTTTGAGTTTCTTATTGAATTAGGGAAAACAAAGGCTGTGAAATTATTTTCCCTTCTTTTATACAAACTTATGTGATTAGTGATTGTGCCCTGAGACTTTTTTATTTTGCTTAAGAGCTCCTTTGTTGAGCAGACTTTTAGTATTTACTATCTACAGTGAAACAGAGAATTAGATGAGGACCAGTGAGGGGGAAGAAATATTTATACTAATACCTGTTACACTTGGGAGAGCTCAATAAGCATCTTCAGAGAGAGACATGTAAAGTACTGTGGGGGTTCAGTGCTGGAAGAGTATCGTCATTAGGACGTGCTGCCATAAAAGAGGAGGCATTGAAACTGGGACAGAGCAGATTTTGTCTGGAGGTGGAATAGTTATGTCCCAGGCAGAAAGAAGGTGAGCAGGTGTGATAAAACACAGTGTTTAGAGAACAATAATTAATCCTCTGTTAAACTGATGTTCTTAAGTAAATCTCTCCAGGTGTTCAAACCAAAGTGGTCACAGAAACTCCCATTAGTAGATTTTTGCTACTCAAACTCCTTGGATTGCTGTTTAGCACTGCCATGTTGGGCCCTGCCATGTCTAAAGCCAGTACTGTTGGCTCCCCATGCCTAGTTCTGAGCCAAAGGATTTTACAGTCTTCTGGTTTTGCCCTCTGTTCCTAAAAACACATGCAGTGTCCTTTCTTGACAGACTAGTTAATAATTCCTTTTATCAAGGATAGCTTGGAGCAAGAGAAAGAGTGGGAAGCCAAAGAACACACCTTTAGTCCTGAGCACTGACTGAGCCCTGCTTTGTTAAATTGTAAAACATTCTATCAGTGTGAACAGGTCTGGTTTGTATTGGTTGCTGCAGAAGCTACTTTGGATTGCACACTTAGAGTGACCCAAGGAATGTTTTGGCTAGATGTTTTATTCTGTGAAGCAATCTAAATGTCCTATGAAAGGAAGTGGAAAGTAACTCTTATACACATCTTTTTGATGAAATATTATGCAGCAATGAAACAGATAATAAGTAGGGTTCTAACGGGGAGTGAAAAAGGTTCATGATTACAACTTAAAAACAAGCCTCAAAAGGATCAGGCTGACTCACTTGTAAATTAGCTACCTGCCAGAATAAAACTCAACAGTCTTTAAAGGAAATCAACAAAATCCAAACTGTACGAAGTATCATCATTCACAATCTCTAGCATAAAATAAGAAACTACTAAGCAGTAAAAAAACAGTCAATAGAAAAAGACCCAGGGGCCAGCCCGGTGGCTCAGGTGGTTAGAGCTCCTTGCTCCTAACTCTGAAGGCTGCCGGTTCGATTCCCACATGGGCCAGTGGGCTCTCAACCACAAGGTTGCCAGTTCAATTCCTCGAGTCCCGCAAGGGATGGTGGGCACCTTGAGCTGAGCTGCAGCTGAGCTCCCGGATGGCTCAGTTGGTTGGAGCGTGTCCTCTCAACCACAAGGTTGCCAGTTGGACTCCCGCATGGGATGGTGGGTTGCGCCCCCTGCAACTAGCAACAGCAACTGGACCTGGAGCTGAGCTGCGCCCTCCTTAAAAAAAAAGAGGATATAAATATATAATGCAAAGTTCACTGGTCAGGCTTATCAGCACGTTAGAAACTTCAAAAGAAAGTAATCAGTGAATTTGAAAGATCAATTACTTAAAGATAGGATTATTGATATTGTCTAAACAGAAACACTAAGAAAAAGGACAGAGCCTCAGCCTGTGGGGTTCGATATCCATCATTCTAGCATATGTGTATTGGAGTCCCAGAAAGAGAAGAGATTGGGGCAGAAAAAATATTTAAAGAAATAACAGCAGAAAAATTTCCAAATTTGATGAAAAATATCAGTCCACAGATCCATGAAGCTCACTGAATCCAAGCAGGATAACCAATGAAGACCACACCTAGACACTTATTACCAATTTGCTGAAAACCAAAGACAAAGAAAAAATCATAAAAACAGTCAGAGAAAATGACATTGAAGGGAACAACGGTGAGAAAACAACCACTGATTTCTCTCCAGAAACTACATAAGCCAGAAGACAAAAGAACATCTTTTTAATGCTGAAAGAAAAAAGTCAAATTTGAATTCTACTTTAGCAAAAACATCTTTAAAAATGAAGATGAAATAAATTCATTTTTAGGTAAATAAAACCTGAGAGAATGTCACTAGCAAACTTATACTACAAGAAATAAAATTGTTTGGGTTGATGGAAAATGGTAACAGATGGAAACTAGGATCCATACAAAAGAATACAGCACATTAGAAATGACATTTTCCTCATTTCTTAATGTATTTAAAAGTCTGTTTAAAGCAAAAATAATAGCAGTGTTTTGTGAGGCTTATATATAAGAGAAGTAAAACAAAAAGTAATATACATGGTAAAAAAAAGTAATATATATGGAAGTAAAACTTGATAGCAATAGTACAAAGGATGGGAATGTGGTAAATTAAAGTACACTGTTGTAAGATTCTTAACATATATGTGAAGTGGTATAATATTAATTCATGGCAGATTGTGATAAGGATATATATTATAATCACTAGATAAACCACTGGAAAAAGAAATAGAACTAAAAAGCGAATGATGAGAATGAAATGGACTTAGAAATATGCAATTTAAAACGCAAAAGAAGAAAGGAGCAAAGAACATTTGGGACAAGTGGGAAACAAGATTGTAGACTTAAACCCAATGTATCGATAATTGCATTAAATGAAAGTAAACAGGTAAAAAGGCCGAGAATGTCAGGCTGGGTATAAAAGAAAGACCTAGCAATGTACTATTTAAATATAAAGGTGAGAGGAATACATTATTAAAGTTGAAAGAACTCAGGGATATAGAATCTATGAGCTTTTCTTTTTTCTTATTTTTTTTAATTAGTTTCAGGTGTACAAAACAATGTACTAGTTAGACATTTATACCCCTCACAAAGTGATAACCCCCCTCCCCCAATCTACTACTCTGACATCGTATATAGCCGTTACAGTTCCACTGACTATTCCTTAATGCTGTACTCCACATCCTGTGATTATATATATATATTAACTTATAGTTGACATTCATTATTATTCAGCTTCAGCTTTGGGTGTACAGTGCAGTGGTCAGGCACCTACACCGTCCATGAAGTGGTCTCCCTAATAAGAGAAGTGCCCTTCGGATACCCTATAAAATCTTTACATTATTGATTATATTCCCCAAACTGTCTTTCGTATCCTTGTGGCAATCCTGTGGTTACCAACTGAGCTTTCTAATCCTCTCACCTTCTCCCTCATCCCCACCCCCCCACCTATCTAGCAACCCTCAGTTTTTCCTCTATATCTGAGACTGTTTCTGATAGTTTGTTCATTTGTTCAGCTCTTTAGATTCCACATATAAGTGAGATATATGGTATTTGTCTTTCTCCGTCTGACTTATTTCACTTAGCATAATGTTCTCTAGGTCCATCCATATCGTTGCAAATGGTAAGATTTCATTCTTCTTTATGGTCGAGTAGTACTCCATTGTGTAAATGTACCACAATTTCCTAATCCAGTCACCTACCGATGGGCATTTCGGTTGTTTCCATGTCCTGGCCATTGTGTATAGTGCTGCAATAAACATAGGGGTGCATCAATTTTTTCGAATTAGTGTTTTGGATTTCTCTGGATATATACCTAAGAGTGGAATTGCTGGGTCATGAGGTAGTTCCATTTCCAGTTGTTTGAGATACCTCCATCTATGTGCTTTTCTAGAAAAACCTATCTGATAACCAATAAAGAAATGAATCAAGAGGAATAATTCAGGAATGGAGACACTCTTATGGAAAGACCAGTGGTGAGCAGAATCCATTTAGAATGAATATGGGACTACGTAGGTTTACCGAATAGAATGTAAATAATATAAACCTTTATGACATACAAACACTGTGCATTTGCTGAGTACTTATTCTCTTCCATGCTCTTTGTAAGAATGCATTTAAGCTTCCCACATATGAAGTAGATACTGTTATCCTTATTTTACGCATGAGGAAGGCTGAGGCTTGTTGATGTTAAATAACATGCTAAGGTCACACAGCTGACAACTAATGGAGCTGGGACGGGAGCCTAGGTTTTCTGGCTACAGAGCCTGGGCTTCGTTAACCACTGTGCTCTTTCCCGAAGCTGCAGTAACATAACCTCCCAAAAGTACAACGTGGGAGAGGAGAGATGGGAGGAAGTATGAGATGCCAGTATCCTCACATTTTCTCGTTGTGACTCAATACTGTCAGAAATTTAGTTGAAAAATAAAAACAATGACTCTGACCTTTTAATATTTTTAATAATATCTTTGTAACTCTAGGGGCCCATTTAGGAAATTTCTCTAGTGAAGAAATATTCGTTTGAAGTTCAACAACTTCTTCAGTTTCATTTCAGTTTGGGTTTCTTTCCATAAATTCAAGTAAAATCAAAGTTAGTTTTTAAATTTACAAATAGCATGTGTAATCCAGTTTTTCAAAGCACTTCTATCTTGCTGTCGATTCAGCCAGCCAGTATTTAATCTGAACACATACTACAAAGGTGACTGGAATGGTGTTCTTTGAATGAGAGCAATGGTTATTTCTAGGTGGTGTATTTGGGATGATTTCTTTCTTTAAAAAATAATGTTAAGAGGTAGTTAAAATGTTTATATTTTTTGAGAATGGGTGATGGTACATGTGGATTTGAAATTTTCCATTAAAAAAAAAAACGAACTAAAGAAAAAAATTGAACCCTGCAACTATCTCTGCTTAAAATGACCTATTAGCAGTTTCCCATTTACTGCTCCTAGGATTAAGTACAGGGTCCTTAATAAGATCCACCAGACCCTGCGTGATCTGACCCCTGCCTGCCTCCCCAGCCTCCCTTCCCCAGTGATTTCCATGTTCTATCCACATGGGCTCCTTTTTGTGTCTTATTCCTGCTACCTGGAACAGTTTTGCCTGGAACAACCCATATTTTCTTTTCCTTCTTTTTTCCATTATTTCACAACTCAAATGTCACTTTTTTGGGGAAGCTTTCCTTGACCTCACCCCCTCGTCTAGGACACCCCGTAGTGTATGATGCATTCTCATAGCACCCTGTACTTTTCCTCCATACGCTTGTCACACTTACACATTTATTTGTGTAGTTGTTTAATGTCTCTCTCGTTAGACCGTAAGATCCACAGGCAGGGACAATGTCTGTTCCCCAGAACTTAACACGGTAGTTGGCAAATAATATACATTCAGTATATATTTAAATTAACATTTAACAAAGTTCTAAGAAGATGCCATGTTCTCTCTGTAACCCCATAAAGTAGCTATTATTATCATTTCTACTTTTTGCTTCCTTTACCTATTTGGGCTGCCTCATAAGATCTCCTTTGAACAAGATTCCACGGCTAAAAAACCTGGAAGGTCAGTGCACTATACCAAGTCACCTTCCTTTCATGCTGCCTTGGCTCAAGGTCTATGAACTTTATTTAGGAATTGTTCCCTAACTTTGGCTTGAGACAGTCAGGTTTTGTCCTGGCTTGGGTTTACTTTTTTCTTCCCTTTCCTTCCTCTCAGGTGGACTGACCCGGGACCTGAAAGCTGCCTCCAGCTGCTTTCTGATGGCGTGTGAGAAGCCTGGAAAGAAGTCTGTGGAGGCATGTCACAATGTTGGTCTCCTGGCACATGATGGACAGGTCAACGACGATGGCCAGCCCGATCTAGGGAAGGCCAGAGACTATTACACAAGGGCCTGCGATGGCAGCTATGCCTCTAGCTGCTTCAACCTCAGTGCCATGTTCCTGCAGGGTGCCCCTGGCTTTCCCAAGGACATGGGCCTGGCATGCAAATACTCGATGAAAGCCTGTGACCTGGGCCATGTCTGGGCCTGTGCCAACGCTAGCCGCATGTACAAGGTGGGGGATGGTGTCGATAAGGATGAAGCCAAGGCCGAGGTGCTAAAAAGTCGGGCCCTGCAGCTGCATAAAGAACAGCAGAAAAATGTCCAGCCTTTAATGTTTGGGTAGTGTGACCCACCCTCGCGGGCAACAGCTTGAGGCTGGCACCTCGTATTTCTGATGGAGTCCTTGGAGGCCAACCTGCTGGAGCAGGAAGACTTGGGACTTAATGTCAGTAGCTCTGGTTACGTAGACCCATTGCCTCAGAGAGTCACCTACTGGATGTAGCCTGACGTGTTTATTTATTCCTTTAACTGGTATGTTCTGTGAAGATACTCACATGAATGGGGTCTTAGTTCTCACACTCTTGTACCTCTGTGATAAACTGATCTAGAGAGACCTAGAAATTTTGGGGACTGGGGAGGAGAGACAAAGAGCAGGAATTTGGAAAACATAGCAGCCACAGAGCCTGAAGGAATCAGACATTATATTATCATCATGATCATGATTATTTTAGTTCGGAGGGTTTGAAAATCAGAAAGTGTCTTGATCTACATAATAGAGGGCTTAAGGATCTAAGAACAGCGAAATAGTCACGACTGCCACCCTCTGACTTATGTAATCATTGGTGTGGGCTCCCTTTTTGCCGTTAGAGTCACATTTTTCAATATATTTCATAGAGATTGGGAAGGGTAAAGGTTGTTATGGTGGAGGGTAGCTAAAGAGGATGAAGTATAAGCCCTCCTTTAGTGGAGACATTCAGAGTTAAAATTAGCACCCCCAGTCCACTCACCTGGTACGCTTATCACGCACAGGAAACAGATTATTCCCAAGGCAACTTCAGGTAGGGATTTATAAGCAGTATGTTTTGTGACACATTTTGTCCCTCAGAACTGAAACTTTTTAACTGTCCATGTGAATAAACTATTTTGATTGATTAGTAGTTTTGTTATTAGTGTTCTCTCCAGATTTCCTGACTGGGGTAGAGATTATGTTCTTGTGGTTGTGCCTTTTCTTTTAAGAACGTTTGCTGTTTTTCTATTATCTTCTTAACTTGTCACTAGGGGGCAAGCTTGTCATTTTCCTGCTGATCACAGGACCATTATTTCAATCACCACCTACAGTTTGGGCTTCCACTTTTGCAGCTGTTCTAGAAGGGTTGCTTGCTGTGTGGATGAAAGTTTGTAAGCATAGCCTGTCCGCTTCTTAAGTTGATGGAGGAGAGGGACTTTCCCAAGAAAAGAGGTTTCAAAAAGTGAGTTTAAAAAATGTAAAGTAGCTTTTGCTGTAGTTCAAATAAACTCTGTAGGCCAACAAGCATATGAAAAGTTGCTCAACATCACTAGTCATTAGGGAAATGTAAATCAAAACCACAATGAGATAATTACCTTACACCTTTCTGGATGGCTATTAACCAAAAAAAAAAAAAAAAAGTGTTGGAGAGGATGTGGAGAAACGAAGCCTTATTCATTATTGGTGGGTATGTGAAATGGTGCGTCACTATGAAAAACAATATGGTGGTTCCTCAAAATATTAAATACAGAATTACCATATGATCCAGCAATTCCAATTCTGAGTACATATTCAAGAGAATGGATAGCAGGGTCTCAAAGAAACATTTGTACACCCATGTTCATAGCAGCAATCACAATAGCCAAAATATACAATGGAATGTTATTCAGCCTTAAAAAAAAGGAAATTCTGATAAACGCTATAACATGGATGAACCTTGAAGACACGTTAAGTGAAACATAAGCCAGTCACAAAAAGACAAAACACTATACATATTTTTAAAATGCTGTATGATAGATGGGGTATCTAAACTCATAGAGACAGTAGAATGGTGGTTGCCGTGGTCTTGGGGGGTGAGGGGTGGAAATGCAGTTTAATGGGTATAGTGTTTCAGTTTTGCAAGGTGAAAAACTTCTGAAGATTACTTGCACAAAAATGTGAATTTACACTAAACTATATTTTAAAATGGTTACAATGGTAAATGTTATGTGTATTTTATCACAATTTTTAAAAAACTAAACATTTAATTTTTGAAAACTGCAAGATCTGAAGTTTTTTGGTTATTAAAGTAATATGTTCTCATGAAATGCAGTTTGGAACATAGCAGAAGAAACAATTACCCCTCACTATCCTTTACCACCTAACAGCATTCTTTGGCCCAATAGTGTTGTTTGACCATCTTTTAAGAATCACTTTTTTTTTTTAATTTTTTTGGGGGAATGCTGGGGAACAGTTGTTTCTCCAGGGCCCATCAGCTCCAAGTCAAGTCATTGTCCTTCAATCTAGTTGTGGAAGGCACAGCTCCCCTCCAAGTCCCGTCGCCATTTTCAATCTTTAGTTGTGGGGGGGCGGGGGGGGCGGGTCACAGCCCACCATCCCATGCGGGAATTGAACCAGCAACCTCATTGCTGAGAGCTCACACTCTAACCTACTGAGCCATCCGGCTTCCCTTCTGAAAGCTCAGCGGCAGCTTCTTGTCTTCAATCTAGTTGTGGAGGGCGCAGCTCACTGACGCTTGTGGGAATCAAACCAGCAACCCTGTTAAGAGCTCACACTCTAACCAACTGAGCCATACAGCTGCCCCAAGAATCACATCTTTTGAATTAAATAACGGACTTTATAATTTTGAATAATTAGGTTAACTTGATTTTTGGTGGCAGATGTGTTGGGCTATGTTTTGTTTTGACTTTTTAGTTTCAGGTGTACAAAACAATGCAATAGTTAGACATTTCACCCCTCATAAAGTGATAACCCCTCTCCCCCAATCTATTGCCCCTCTGACATATATATCTATTATAATTCTATTGACTCTGTTCCCTATGCTGTACTCCATATCCCATGACTATATATATATTATACTATAGCTATGTGTTTTTTTCTTTAATTAGGGAATATTGGGGAACAGTGTGCCCTTCCAGGGCCCATCAGCTCCACGTCATTGTCCTTCAATCTAGTTGTGGAGGACACAGCTGAGCTCCAAGTCCAGTCACCGATTTCAATCTTAGTTGCAGTGGGCACAGCGCACCATTCCATGCAGGAATTGAACCGGCAACCTTGTTGAGAGCTCGCGCTCTAACCAACTGAACCATCCAGCTGCCCGAAAGCTATGTTTTTAAGGACCAATTCCTACCTGGGACTTGTGGTGCCTGCCTGCCTTGGATCACATATTGAGATGGGGCTGGGAACAAAGGAGTGAGTATTAATAGTGTCAAAATGTTATATTACACCAAAGTTATTAAAATGCAGAGAGTAATAATTTACTGTCCGGAATATCTAAGGCCATTTCATACCCAGGTTGCTGTGGGACGGAATAGGTTGGTAATGGCCAGCATGGTTGAGTTTCTCACTTTTGTTCAACCTTTTTTTTCTTCTTCAAATTTTTATTGGAGAACATTGGGGAACAGTGTGTTTTTCCAGGACCCATCAGCTCCAAGTCAAGTCATTGTTTTCAATCTAGTTGTGGAGGGCACAGCTCACTGGCCCATGTGAGAATTGAACCGGCGACATTGGTGTTATGAGCCCTATGCTCTAATCATCTGAGCCAACTGGCCGCCGCTTGTTCAACCTTTGAGGCAAGGTTTGAAAATGGGTTTTCATGAAAGATTCTGGTGACAGCAAACAGTATCATTACTGTGTCTCTGGCCAACAGGCATTTGAATCATTAACAATTATTTCCAACGTTTTTCCTCTCGGTTAAGCTTGGGCTGGGTGGTCTAATGGGAAAGAAGTTTCATAATTGACTAGTGGTGTGTGTTCTCCTTAGTGTTCTCACTAAAATTTGATAGTGCAGTGCTTGGTGCTGTGAGAAAGGGATGCAGGAGTCCCAGAAAGGGAGGGGAAGACTGGAGGGTTTAGAAATTTGAGTTTTATCATGTGGGTCATGCAGAGTCACTGCAGGGTTTTGAGCAAGAGAATAAAATGATCACATTTGGAAATTAGAAATGTGATCATTAGAAGTTTTCCACAATAGTGTGGAAAGTGGAGGAGAGTCGTGGGGGTGGGAGGAGGGTGGAGTCAAGCATGCGGTTAAAAACCCAGAGTTTTAGCCTGGGCACCTGGATGGATGGGGGAAAACTTCATATTGATTTGGAGCCTTTGAGATCAGGATGGGGACAAAAAACTTTTTTGAGCTGTTTGGTAATGATTTTTAAATTTAAAAATACATTTTAATTTGTTAAAGTTTTATGAAATTGCTTGAAAATGTTTGTGAGGCAGCATGACAGAGGGGAAATGCCAAGACTTCAGATCTTACAGATGTGTGCAACTCTGGATTAGTAAGAGGCATACCAGGCATGAGTGTTTAGAGCACCTAACAAAGAATGAGAAATAGAAATTAAAAATAACTTTATATTTTTGAAAAGCACCAAGTAATCACTTTGGGGTGGGGGGGTGAAGAAAGCTTTTTTGGCTTCCTAACATTCATTTTGCAGTTTAGATCTATTTTATTTTGAATTCTACATAAAAGTTGAGGGGCACCAGATTCTCGGCATTTCTTAGGTCTACAAGTCTTAACCTGGGTTCCAACCTGGAGTTTGCCTTTTGTTGGCTGTGTGACCTTAGGCAAGTTACCCAACCTTCTGGGTCAGTTTTGGTTTTGTCACCTCTCAGATGGTGATAACAATGCTTTCCATTAGGGTTGTTAGGAGGATTAAATAGTAGCTCTTATGATAGAATGATAAATGTTTCTTTCAAAAGATTG
This sequence comes from Rhinolophus hipposideros, assembly GCF_964194185.1. NCBI lineage: Eukaryota > Metazoa > Chordata > Mammalia > Chiroptera > Rhinolophidae > Rhinolophus > Rhinolophus hipposideros. Next base: position 58,263,397 of record NC_138054.1, read on the forward strand.
TTATGGTACCAGATCTTACAATCAGATAATTATTTTCTCTCCAAGTGGCATTTGTGGCAATATTAGCTTGTGAGTGAGTCTAGCTTTTAAAACAGGCTGCCTTTGCTGCCATTCTTTTAATATCCAGGGAGCTGATGGTGAGGCTCTCTAGGGGTTTTCGGGGTATAAAACAGCTGCAAGAGGCAGGCCTGGTGAAGGGGTAGGGGTGGGGCCTGCCTCCCACCAGCTCCCTTCTCTGCTGCCCCAGCAGAAAGTCACTGAGAAGACTTGCACCTGCTGGGGGCCCAGAGTGGAAACTATTCCCAGCTGGTGCCCCTCCCCAGGCTTGAGGAATGGTGATTGTATTACAGTTTATAAATCAGGCCTCCCCACTGTCTAAGGGGAAAGGCCAAAATTCTTTGCCCAATATACAAGTCTCCCCACCCCCATAATACAGTCCCTGCCTCCATATTTAGCTCCATCTTGTTTAACTTGGGCTTCTGCAACAGGGAATTAACTGCTCGCAGTCTCTTCATCACCGCCAAGAAGTAACAACAAAAACACTCAGGCCATTTCTTACTGCCTTGTTTTTGTGATGCTGGTTCCTCTGTCTGGAATGCCCTTCTATATTTTATGGAAAACGACCTTCATCTTTTAAGACTCTGGAAGCATTCCCTTTATCCCCCAAGCTGGTTAGAGGCTTTCTCTGTCCACTAGTGCCCCGAGTTTCCATCCATCACAGCACTGTTCACACTGTGTTGTCATCTGTGTATTAATGGTCTTTACTTCCCACAAGACTGAGTTCCTGGAAAATGGGACATGGTTGGCTTCATCTCTCTCCTCAGTGCCCAGAATGAGGCTGGGCCTGGGCTAGGCCATCAGTGGTTGCTTGCTGAGATGAACAGCACAGAGTGGCACTCCAGCAACCTCCCGATCACCCCCAGACAGATCAGGCCCAGGCTCCCCTCACATCCAAGAACTGGTATAAGCTGCAGGGCTGTACTGTTTTTGAAACTGCTTATCAAGAAAAGCTCCTGACTAAACCAGAGTTGGCACGTGGTGGATCAGTAATTTTTACTGGGCTCTGTTCAGGAAGGTATCTTTTTTCCAAGTCGAAGGAAGGTATCTTTTTTAAAAAGAAGGTTTTTGAAATAATGAAGGATCCAGCACAATGCCACCCTGGCACCCTAAAGTACATACTCAGTAGCTTAATGCCAAGAAACAAATGTTAATATCCTCATGGCTAAAGAATTATAAGTCCAAATATGGCACATTTTTTTCTTGGAATACTAATAATATTAAATGTTAGAGTTCTTTTTACTTCATAACTTTCTTGAAATCCTAAGAGTTAACGGTCTTTGCTTATCATTATAATGACGTGTTTTCATGTTTCTCTCCTTGATTAGTCTATGAGGCTCCAAAGACAGGGACCAAGAAATCTATCCTTTTTGAAATCCTTCAGAGATTTCTTGTCCCCTACATCAGTGACATCAGTGGTGACCTCCTTACACCTCAGTCTCTTGGAGCACCTGCTTAAAACAGAGAATCTTGGGTTCACCTAGTGGTACTAAACAAAAATTGGAATTTTAAATAAGCAAATCCCAGGAGCTTCTTATGCATACTAACGTGGATGACCCACCCAAATGGTATATATTCCCAGCGCCTGAGCTTGGCACCACTACTCCTCTGCAGTCTGGGCTCCACAGCTTTAGCTCTTTCAGAGCAATGCCACCAAAATTAGTGTTTTCACTAATCTTGCACCTCTTGCCACAAATCTGCCCAACTCCTATTAGTCTTTTAAATTGCAACCAGATGTCACCTCCTCCAGGAAGCCCTCCTGGACCCCCAAGGTCTATGATGCTTCAATAGTCCGTGTACTTCTCACTCTCAGTTCTTTTCACATGGTTTGGGACAGGCTATAAATGCCTCAAGGGCATGGATTATGTCTAACTCAACTCTATTCCCAGTGCTTAGCTCAAGACCTGGTACAGATAAGGTATTTAATAAATCTTTATTGAAGGAAAGGGAAAGGAAGGGATTCAGAATAAATCCTATCTTACTGTGGATCCATTGAGCATCGAAAAGGTAGCATGGTGGGGGAGGATCTGAATTTAAATAATTTCTCTGCCACATACAAATGTGTTGTATTACCTCTCTGAGCCTCGGATTCCTCATCTCTGAAGTAGGGGTAATGTTTACTCTTCAGGGCTAATGTGAGGGTTAAAGGGTTCAATGAGATAAAGTAAGCGAGGTGCTTAGCTCAATGCCTGACACATTTTAATTGTGTAATAAATCACTGAAGGGCTATCTTCTGGAAGTGGGATAATGCATAGGAAACTGATTCTACATGATTTTGGGGGTGGGGCTTGAGTGTGGTAAAAGATGGGAGCCCGTACGGCATTTCTATTAAGTGCCCTCCATAATCATTATTCATTCACCCAGCACTGAGAGTCTTTGGGCTGGGCCCTAAGGTTGAGCACTGAAGACACAGCCCAATCTGATAGGTTCCCCGTCATTTAGGAGCTCGCAGTCTAAATAGCAATCATTTATTGAGCATCTGTAGATGCTCAAAACCTCTCGATAACCCTCTAAGGAACCTTTCATTCTGACCGACGCTCAGATAAAGAAACTGAAGCCCAGATAGACAAAATGACTGTAAAGAGACACACAGACCCAGCGAATAGTGCAGCTGGGATTAAAATTTAGTCCTTCCTGTCTCCTCACACTGCCTTCCACTACCCAAGGCTGCCTGTGCTCCAGATGTTGAAAACTCTTTGCAGTCACAGGGAGATCCCCAAACAGCACACAGAGCCCGTTGGCACCAAGCAGATGCTGATGAACATAATTAAAAGGCTGAGGTCAGCTTCAGGAGGATATGTTCTTCCTGCAGCATGTTCTGTGCCCTAGGGTTCTCTCCAGCCAGGGCCATGTGGAGGGCCCAGGAGAACATGCTGAAGTCAGACCTCACTGCTCACATGACCAGCTGAGCTGCCAGGGCCAGGGCTCCCTCAGGGAACTTGAAACCCAGCTGGGTTCCACCAGCTCCAAGAATAGCAGCTGACCCTACCCTCCTCCAGCCGGTGACCTCTGATCAAGTTCCAAGAGGCCCCAGCAGACTCCAGACATTAGTGGCAGCAAGCTTTGACCTTGAAACTGCTCTGGGGTAGGGCAATAACAGGTACATTTATTAAGGACCCACTGTGTGTAGGGCACCTCCTAGAGGAGGGGACATCCTTCAAGGGAGGTCTAGGAAATATGGAACCCGTTTTACAGATGAAGAAATTGGGGCTTAGCGATAGTGAGAACTTGCCCAAGGTCATAGAAAACATGTAGCAGAGCAGGATTCAAGCCTGGCTGTCTTTGCCAGTGACCCTGCTTCTGTGAGGAGAGAAGAGTATTCTCAAGACCTCAGAAGTGTCCTAGGCAGAGGAGACAAATTGCATTAGCTTTCAGAGTGATGTTATTCCAGCAGAATGGTGCCCACGTGCTTAGATACAGAGGATTTGAGAGCCAGGAGAGAGATCCTAGAGTGCACCCCATTCACCTGCGCCTATTTCCTCATCTGTAAAATGAGAATTACACCCACATGGCAGGGGAATAGGCATAAGCAATAGACTTTGGAGCCAGGCAGACCTGTATTCAAATCCTCCTTCTGGAGATTCCTAACAATAAGACCTCTGACAAATCACATCTCTGCCTCTCTGAGCATGTTTCCTCATTCATTTGTTCTACAAATAGCTTTTGAGCACCTACTAGGTGCCAGGCATTGTTCTATCAGGGGATACATCAGTAAAAAAAGCAGACAAAAATCACTACCCCTATCACATTTAAATTTTAGAGTTCTGGAAAATACCTCATTGGATTGTCATGAGGATTAAATGGACGAATGTACAGTAGTGTAATGTGCCTGGTAAATAATAAGTACTCAGTTGAATGATATGATTACTATGATGTGAACATCTGAACATGGTCAGTGCTCAGTGAAAGAACATTTTATTTGATACTGAATTCAACCATTTCATGTAATAGACAAAGAAACTGAGACCAGAGAGGGCATGAAATGCCTGCGGTTGCCCAGCAAGGCAATGGTAAGTTCCCAACGCCTAGCCTGGTGTTTGTACCACCATCCACTAAACCCAGAAGGCTGTCTCTGACAAAGGGAGCCAAGGAGGAAGGTGGATGGACTGGATATAGCCAGTGAGGTTCAAGGTAGGCTTATAGCTGATTGATGGATTCCAGAGCCCAAATGGACTTTCATTCTCTTGGTGCCAAATGCTTCCCATGTTTCTCGAGTGTGCCAGGATCTTCCCAGGCTCAGCCTCCACAGGAACAATCACATGGTAGTATGGGCTGAGGGTGCGGTACGGTGATAAAGAGCCGAAGATACAGGGTGCTGCTCAAGATCGGCTTCATGGATGAGCCCCTGTGCGTTTCCATGGGGCCCATGCTTGGTTTAATGCTCTGCTGTCACAGTCTTGAAATTCTTAATAATTTTTGAACAGCTGCCCTGCATTTTCATTTTTATTTCACTGGATCCCACAAATTATGTAGTTTATTTATGTAGGTGCTGTACTCTGGGATGGGAGGCAGCAGACCCTGACCAGCAGTGGTCCTGGGACTTGTCAGAGGCTTGTCAATCCTGTGGACAAGTGGCTGAGTCACCAACAGACAAGGAAAGAAACCAGACCAATCCTCACAATCCAAGTCTGGCCTGTGACTGCAAATCTCTAAGACACCTTAATGGAGTAAGGGAGAAGACAGGTTCTATGGAGATTCTGGGGGTAGAAGGAACCCACAGAGATGAGGCATGATTGGAGGGGGATTTCAGCTCAGTGGGAGAAAGACTTCCAGCAGTCAAAATGTAATCATAACATGTAAAATACCTCAATAAAGCTGTTAATATTTCCAACAGTCAAAATGTAATCATAACATGTAAAATATATCTCAATAAAGCTGTTAAAATGTAATCATAATATTGGCAGCTAACATCAAGTAGGTGCTTACCATGTACAAAGCATTGTCTAAGTACTTCATTGGAAATATGGAGGATAGCAGAGTGGTCAAGAACACAGGCTTTAGAGCCATACTACCTGGGTTCAATCCTGACTCTACCACTTAATAGTTGTGTGACCTGGAACGAGTTATTTGACCTCTCTATGCCTCTGTTTCATCATCTGGAAAACGGGGATAATAACCTTGGGTTATTGTTATTAAATGAGTTTACATACGGAAAACACTAAAATAGCATTTGATGTATACTAAGTGCTGTATATAAGCGTTGTTATTTGTTTAATCCTCAGGACAGTTCTATGGTATAGGTATTATTCAGCATTATTCCCATTTAACAGATGTGTAAACTGAGCCTTATAAGAGGTAAGTGACTTGCTGATCACAGAGTTGGCCAGCAGTCAAGGAAGTATCAAGGAGATTTCAACATTAGGAGTTAGGTCAGACTTCATGATCATTATTCCCAGTGCTTACCAGAGTAGGCATCTGGTAAGTTTTTGTTAAATTAATCAATTAATCATTGCTTCTTTCATGTCTGAGATTCTAAGCCTTTGGGAAATGTGTGTTCTGGCTGGAGGAGGATTAGGAACCCAGCTGTCTTGGGATTTCTTACCAGTTTTTGGCTTCAGTATAATTAAGTATCAAGTATGTCCATTCTAGGCCTTCTGAATTAACCACCTATGTGCTCCCTCCTTTCATCCTGATGAGTACTGCGCAAGCTCCAGTCTCTTCATTTCTCTGAACTCGCACCACTGTAATACCAATCCTGGTCTCTCATATCTGCACAGTGCTTCACAGTGTACAAAGCATTTTCAGACTCAGTGGTTCATTGGTCTGTGTGGCAGACAGCTAGCTCAGTCAGTACTCACGCCAGGCCTCTGGACAGATCCCAGCCAGCCCCAACTACCAGCCCCAAGACCAGGGCACACTGTATGGGAGGGGTATGCAGTCTGGACGAAGGGGCAGCTTGGTGAGTTATTGCTCTCTGGGTGGTGTTTGGGGTTTTTCTAAGCCAAGGAACGGACTGAAAGGGACAAGGCCCTCAACAGGAAGTGCTCATGGTTGCTCATGCTTAAGATCTCAGACTCAAAACCAGTGCTGAGGGAGAATTGGCTGAAGGCAGGCAGGCCCTCAGTTCCTTTGGAAGTTCAGAAAGCATCGCTTCATGAAGTTGCAACTACAGAGGGCTGGGTCCTAGACCTTATCCCTGCCACAGAATATCATTTTCCAAATTGCCATCAACTTATATCCAGGATTGCTGTGGGATGTACAGTAGAGTGCCACCATATCTATATTTAACAATAGAGCAGTCACTCTGTGTCAGGTACTGTTTTAAGTGCTTTGTAAACATTAACTCTTTTAATTCTTCCAACAGCCCTATGATATAGGTACTATATTTATTTAACTTACAGAAATTCAATTTTACTTGCTGTGAATAAAAAGAGAGATGGAAAGAGAAAGACCAATGATACATTAAAACATTATTTCACTCTCTCAGCATATACCCCAGGATGGTGTGCCACGAGCGAGGTAAACCTGTTGTTCCTTCCATTGACATCAGGTCCTACACACCGCATAAAATCCTCAGTGTGTGTGCATTTCACCACATTGAGTGTAATTAGAGTGTGTAAAGACATGTCTTGCCCCCAGCCAAGCCAATCTCTTCAGATATCTCACGAAAGAACCAGCAGTCAGTTCTATTGCTAGAGTAAAAATTGGCTGTGCTATTGAGAGATGGTTCTATACTTTATGGGTGATTAAAAGGATTTCCAAGGATAATTTTGATTATACGTAATTTTTTAGAATCTTACCCTAGATAAGCTTTGACTGAACTATAACTTACAAATAAGGTGACCAACCATCTTGGTTTGTCTTGGACTAAAGTGATTCCCGGGATGCAAGACTTTCAAGTGCTAAAATCGACAAAGTCAGCTTGTCCAGGCAAACCAGGACAAGCTGGCACTCTACCACATAACACATCTCTGGGCCTATGGTGTGACCCTGTTGAGGCCATGCTCCATTGTATCATCCTTTTTGAGGACCTTAGGACATTCTTGTCTGGCCTTCATACCAAGAATTGTTGTTTCCCCCAAGGACTAAGTGGTTTGTTTTTATCTCATGAACATTGTGAGTTGTACGAGTAAACAGGTTTCCCTTTTTGCCTTGGCTGCTGGAAGTCTTATTGCTAAATATGAAGACCACAAGTTTCGCTGTGTAGATCACTATGTTCTTGTACTTTTTGCATCATTTCAGGCTCCGCTTTGTGTTTTTCAATCTTATCTTGTCCTGTCTTAAACGTAATGATCTTGTTTTAGTTTAAATGTATTTCTGGATTAAGGCAGGGTAAAATCAAACCATTCTTAATTTAGAGTCCATGAACCCTGCTGCAAGTCATTGAAAATCTGAAATGATATGCAAAATTTATGTGTATATACATTTTTTTTCCTGGGGAGGAAGGAGCCATACATTTTAATAATTTTTTAAAGGAGTATGTGTTCCTCAAAATATTAAGTGCCATTGGTACAAGAGAACCAAGAAACAAATACATGCTTTTAGTAGAAGGAAGTTGGAAAGTTGAAAGTTTGAATTGTAATGCTGGTATTTTAAAATGTTGGAGTGATGGTATGGAGAAATGTTGGTGGGGCAAAACATTGGAAAGGCAGAGAGAGGAATATTGGTGTGGTGGAATGTTCCCCATAATGGAATGGCAAGGTGACAGAATGTGGTGTGCTGAAACATTAGTGTGTTAGAATATTAGTGTGTTTTGGAATTTTGGTGTAACGGGGTCCCTGGAACACCTCCTTCCAGATGTCCTGGCATCCTCCTTGCTCAGTTTTATTTCAAGGATAGGCCTCTATCTGATTCTGCTTCTAAATCTCCCATATTCCCTATCTCAGTGCCCCGTAAAGACCCAATTGGCTGCTAGAGCTCTCACTAATGGGTACCTGGCTGGCTCATGAGTTTCTGTCAATTTCACACTGAGATGTCCATTCCTTTTTGACTATGCCCACTCTCCTTTGAGATAGGTCTCAAATGCCTTGCAGACTTAGGACACTCGTAGACTACCATGTCCAATTCCAATGTCCTTGGTACCTGCCTCAGGTCATGCCCAAAGGGCATGCCAACCTTGTGGCTACTCTAGGGTAGCCTGGCTAAACTACTGGCCAGAGGGCTGCCTGCAGACGGGGTGCTTGCTAGAGTTTAGCTTCTGGAGCCATTAGGCTGAAGGCAACTCAGTATTCTTGGAGTTGGTCAGGAGCAGGGGAAGCCAGTTCAAAGTTAGGGGCGAGTTGAAACTTCATTATCGGAAGAACCTGATCCAAAGGTCAAATCTAGGAATTGGGATAGGATAGAGACTGCTATCCTTCAGCCTGGAGTTTAGAGTGGGAATAGACAGAGGAGGAGTTGGGGTGAGGACTGGGTTCTTGGATGTTCTTTCCTCTTTATCGATTCATTCTTTCTGTTTTTTGGGTTTTTTTTTGGTCATGTCTTTTATTAACCCATGTACAATTACTTGTCTTCTGGTTTGTTGAAGCAATAGGTCAGACATTTACCACAATAATGTCTGTCAAAGTGTCTAGCATAAAAACTCCAGCACCACGTTCATCTGAAGGGCACTGTTTTTGCCATTCTCATCTACCTTATACGTAGTATTTCAGGACAGCCAGCTTAACCTTCTTTCTCTTACGCTTCTTGTTCTTGGGAATGGTGTAAGACTCCTTCCCTTTTTTAGCACCACCACGAAGTGTCAACACAAGATGAAGAGTGGACTCCTTGTAAATGTAGTCAGACAAGGTACCTTCATCTTCCAGTTGCTTGCCAGCAAAGGTCAGTCTTTGCTGATCAGGAGGAATTCCTTCCTTATCCTGGATCTTGGCTGTTACATTTTCTCTTGTATCTGAGGGTTCAACCTCAAGAGTGATGGTCTTCCCAGTAAGGGTTTCCATGAAAATCTGCATCTTGGCAACGATTCCACCGCAGATGGCGGATGGGAGAGGAAGAGCACCGTGCTGGTCTACACATATCGATTCTTTTGTTGAGCTAACATTTGCTGAGGCCTTTCAGTTGCAGACCTGTCCATACCTTGGAATTAATAGTCTGTAACGGAGGAGACAGGCCTATAGACAACGACAACCCAGTGTGGTCAGGGCTGTGACCTAGGGTAGCTGTGGGAGACGAGAATAAGTCCCCATCCAGTGTGGGAGTGAAAAAACTGTTACTAGAGGAATGCCATCTGAGCTGATTCTTGAAGGAGGTGGAGGAGGGGGCAATATCTGTGTGATGGAAAGGCTGCCTCAATGGCCAAAGCACATGGAAATTCCCCAGTGTTCAGGTATCGAAAATGGTCCCGTTCCTTGGGCTGCACAAGTTTGATCTGTTCAGGTCTAATTGCCTTCAGACTCCTCTCCCCAGCTATGCCAATAACCCACAAATTTAAGACTGTTGCAGACTGTGCCAACCCGGAGAAGATAATTAATTGGCTCTTAATGGTTGGAGACATTTCCTGATTATGAGAGAACAGGATTTTCTGGAGGTGCAAAGCTTCCTATCTCCCAGCCATCCTGTTTCCATGTCCTTTCTTGTGGGCACACACCTTAGCCTGGCCCTCATCCCAACAGCTGGGTGGGCCACGTACTCTCCTGCAGTCCATCTCAGTTACATCAACTTTAAAATGAGCTCCATAATGGTGTGAGGAATACTCACTAAGCTGAGCGGCAAGAGAACTGAATTCAAACCCTGGCTTCTATACAGAGACTTCACAGATGGCGCTGTGTGAGGATGGGCAGGGCACGTCCTCTCTCTAGGCCTCAGCTTTCCCATCAGTGAAAAGGGAGAATGCGTGCAAAGTTTGCTAAGGCCTCTTTCTGCCTTGACATTCTGTGTCTGGGTGGAATCCTGGGTGTCCTGTTGTCAGCCTGCTACTTTAAAATAGAGGTCGTGGGACTCTGGAGACAGGAAATCTAGACAGGATTTGGGCTTACTTGCTTTCTGAGCTAGAGACAGTCACTAAACCTCTCTGAGCCCTAGTGTTCTCATTTGGTAAATTGAAGTAATACTTACCTCACAGGATTTTATGAAGCTCCAATGAGCTAAAAGGAATATGATTATGGTGGTGGTGGTGATGGTGGTAATACTCCAGTGGAATAACAGTCAGTCTCTCAGAGTAAATTAAAAGTGTAGATGTTGCAAGGAAGTTAGGGGCCAGCTCCAGAGTCACAGAGAATGTGCAAAAGTCTTTGAAAGCCTTCCTCCTGGCTGAGCAAACATTCCCAGCAAGAGCTATTACTGAGGGAGAAAGGGGATTAATCTTTGCTGACTGCCTACATCCATTTGTTGCTTCCATTCCTGAGAGATGGGTCTTAGTATAGCTACCTACTAGCTGGGTGACCCGTAAATAAACCTTTAGAGACTCAGTTTCTTCATCTGTAACATTGAATGTTACTTGACTCAGGATTGCTGAAGACTTCCCAGTATCCAAACACTTTGCCTATCTGGAGGAATTCCAAGCTATGTGGAAACTGAAGAGGGCAGCAACTCTTCCCCTGACCTCTGTGGGCCTGGCCTGGCCAAGTTGGTGCCTCACCTAGGCGTTGAGCCTGGTGGGAGTTAGGCAGAGGGGTGAGGACAGTCAGAGATTACTTCAGGTGGATACAGTTGGGGACAAGAGCCCAAGAGTATACGGTGAGCAGCAAAGGGCTGTGTGGCCCTAAACAGAGTTCTTGTGGCAGGACTTTGGCTGTGTCCAGCTGTCCCTTCCTGGCTCTCCAATTTCTCCATCATTTCAGTGAGCCATCAAACAGCCTGCCAATAAAGCCCCTTTTACTTAGTTTTGCCAGGCATGATCTTAAATGTTTGCACCTGAGAATCCTGACTGGTACAGAGTAAACCATGCAACATGCCAGACACAGTGCCCAACATATACTAAGCCCTCAAAAAGCAACACACACACACACACACACACACACACACACACACACACACACACGCAGGTTTGGAGAAGTACAATGACCTCCTTGAAGACACACAGCTAGGCAGTGGTGCTTGTATGAGGCTGACCATGAACGTCTTCGTGGTACATTGTATTGAAATCGCACTTTCCATCACAACAAATCATTGTCGAACAATTTATTGTTGATTCAACTGGTTCAAAAGCCTCAAAATACCCTGTGAGGCCCACAGGGCCAGAACTTTCTTTAGGCAGAGAGGAAGGCACTAGCTCAGGGTAACTCTGTAAACAGCAGTGGCCTGGAACCCAGGTGGTGGTCTGGTGGTGTCCGCACATGTGTACATGCTGCTGCAGCTAGTGAAGCAGCCCCATCTGGATACATGGATACCTGGTGCATTAGCGATCTGCAGTGAGTCAGCAGCTGCCTGTGAGGACATCAGGGAGGGAACACCATGTACCAGGACCTGCAGAAAGGAATGCTCCTCTAGCCACTATGCTGATCTGGGGTGTGGGAGGATAGGGGGATAGTAATGGGTTACAGAGTGGGGGTAAGGAAGGGACAGGTGGAGTTATCCTAATCTGGGGCCACCTCTGCTGAGCCTACTAATCAAGGAAGGTTTTGACTACTACAGTGTTGGCATAGCGGCTTAATTGGACCTAATGGGAGAAAATGTGTGATGAATATGGATGATACAGGCAATGAGGCCCCAAGGAAAGCTGGTTGGAGGAAGGGTGATGAGCTGAAGATAGGTCTGATGGGAATGAAGCTATGGCTCCATTGGTGAGCTCATGGACAGCCGGGACAGCTGCTCCTCCCTAGGGGCTTAGGACCATCCTGCTGACTTAGGTCTCCACGCTGCCCTGGCCTGCAGACCTTGCCTTTACACTTGCATAGAATCAGAGAAAATGTCAGGCTTACAGGGTTCTGGAACTAGAATCAGACTCAGGATTCTAGAATCATAGACCTTTAGCATCACATATGTTAATCAGAAAATTTCAGAATCTAACAACTGACCATTGGTGGCCCTTGTGACAAAATTTAGGAGATCCTTCTCCAGTCTTCATTTAATAATGATAAACCACATCTTCCAGGCATCTCACAACTTCCAAAGACCATTCACGACTGTATAGCCATCACATGGGAGTAGGTATTATATAGTGCTTTCAAGTTAAGTAATGTGCAGACAATCAAAATGAGCTGGTTGAGACTGGAACCCAGCTTTGCAGAATAAATTCTATTTTCCATATGCCAGGGTTTTGATATCCTTGACTTCTAGATTTATAGAAACACTTTTAACTACTTGGTATAATGTGTCCAAACTCTCAGATGTTTGTTGTGTAAATTCTGCATGGTTGTGTACTGTTTTGCGATGCACTAACACGTGATTATCTTTGTTGCAACAGCATAATCAGGGCTGGTGCATTCTGAGGTAGCTTTTTATCAGGTTTTATCCAGCGCTATTTTCAGTTCACAAAGGACTTAAACAACATATCCAAAAATAGATTTGAAGTCACTAATGTAAAGACTGAACCTCACACTCAAGGTTTAGTCAGAACATGTTCTGATTTTCTTAGAATAAAAAGTTAAACTACGAAAAAATGCGGAAAGACAAAAAAACAAAGGAGAAACAAGCCTCCCTGGTTAGGAGCGCTGAACGTCACAGAGGAGTGGTTGTGGTGAAGGCCAGGTGCACCAAGCCAAGCGGAAGAAATCTGTCAGGATTCTGCCAGTGATAGGCTGCGAGTAGCCTGAGGCAAATCCCTGCCCTTTTCTAGGTCTCAGTTTCCCCCGATTTCAAAGGGGGATAATAATCCTGTCCAAGGGAAATTCGGGAGTTTATCAGCCCTGGGGGAGACACGGCTAAGAGAGATGGCGAAGGGGGAGGGGTGCCGAACAGCAGGGAGCTGCGAGGGGCTTGCGATCTCCATGGTAACGCACAGCGGCCAGAGGAGGAGGCGGGGTTTGGAAACCCGGAGCTGGAGGGTTTGGAAACGAAGGTTTCACAAAGAAAGCTCTCTCCTTCTTGGAGAAAGGCCTCCTCGGAGATAGGGCGCTGCGCTAAGAACAGCCCTTTGTGCCTGATGGCGCCGTGACTCTGGCCTGGTGTTACAGACAGGGAGAACAAGGCCCGGAGAGAGGACCACAGTGGCCCGCAAGTCCCTGGCAGGGAGGGCGTGTGAACCCAGCCCTGCTGCTTTCTACTCAGTGCTCTTCTCTGTACCAGAAGGTTGTTTCTCTGAAGCTTGGTTTCCTCGTTTGTATAATGAGAGTTGAAAGGAATAAGTCTCTGAGGGCCCCTCCAGCTCTGACAGTGTTCGATAAAACGATTAGCAAACTCACCCGAGATGTGAATACTAAGATGAGGATCCTGTGTTCTGTGAAACATGGGCATTGTCTCATTGTCTGTGGGTCCCCACGCCAACAAATAGGGAGGCACAGCGTGGACATTGGTATTTATGGAATGAATATTTATGCAAATGTCACCTTCATTCTTTTGTTGCCCAAGGTTTAAAGAGCACCTACTGTGTGCCAGCCAGGTACTCTGATAACTCGGAGAAGGACTGGAAGGAGAGGACTCTAGTGCCTTGACCTGCTTTACCAAATGCACTACGTGCATGTCCCAGGGCTTCCCAGCCAAGCATGATTTCTCTCCATCCCCAGTCTCCAGGTAATGTGAGTCATTTGGGAAGATTTTGGTAAAGGGCTTATTTAAAACAGGGACTAGCGATAAGGCAATACTCCAGTGAGTAATGTTAGGGCACTAGTGCCTACCCTGAGGTCTAAAGGAGTAGGGAAGGAGAGCAATTACTAGAATCTGGAGACAAAGAGAGCTGTGGTAAGGGCAGACAGACAGGAGCTATGCACCTTGGTCGAGAGACGCAGCCAGCCCATGATGTAACTTCAGGGAGGAAACGAGGGGAATGTATACTCTGCTGGAACTCCAGTTGGCCAAACCCTACCAGAATCCAGAGATTCCAGCCTCGGTGGAGAGCTCATGTATGTTCTACATGGTCTCATTTTCCAGCAGGCCAGCTTAGGCTTCCTTACATAGTGACACTGCATTCCAAGAGGGTTAGAGATGGATGCTGCAAGGTCTTTTGAGGACTAGACTTAAAAGTAGCACAATGCTACTTCTGCCACTTGCTATTTGTCAAAGCAAGTCACAAAGTCAGCACAGAAACAAAAGATGGGAAAATACATTCCACTGCTTGGTGAAAGGGGTGGCAAAGTTACATTGAACCAATGTAACATCATGTATGAGGTTAGAACAACCTATCTTTGAACTGATGAATGAAGAAATCTCAGCCCCATTGTAGTTGTAACCCCATACTATCAGTCTTCCCTCAATAGCCTGAGAGCTCCCCAAGAGCCGGATGTATGACTGATTCATTTCTTTGTTCGTAGAGCTCAGGGTAAGGCCTGGCATGCAAATGATATTAGGTATATGTTGAATGATTATGGTTGGAGAGGGGGTTTTGAATGGTCAACTTGTACAAAAACCAAGTGGAACTCTCTTTAAAACAGAAAGTTGACATTATAGAACATTTTCCTCTACCTCTTTGAGACCCTTCAAGTATTGCCATGGTCCATCAAGGCTGAATTCAACCCCCACTTCCTCCACAAAGGCTTCCAGACCATTTCTTTTCTCCTGTTTTAGAATCTCTGCTAACTCTAATGGCCTTTGCCCTATAGCTTGGCATTTGCTTTTGAGCTGCTCTCTAGGGGTTTCCTGGGTCAAACCTACTCTTCATCCCTGGTGAGTAAGTCCCTGAGGTAGGGCTGCATCTTCTATCCTAAAGTGCTTGTTACAGTATATCCTCAGTCAACACTCCCTGAATGGACCGCCCACTCTGGTGGCCTTGATCCTGTGAGGTATAGAGACATGCAAGGAGCCATTCATGCCCTTGTGGATGAGTGCTCCACACAGCCTCCCAGGTCTCTGGGACATAGCAAGTGCCATCACTCTCCTGTGTTCTAACCTGTGGCCTGGGGCTCAGTTGCCCCGTGCTCTGTCCCTTGAGCTAACGGGGTGTAGGCCAGGAAGAGCCGTGTCACTAATGGTAGTGGAATGACCCCCTCCTCCTGACAAGAGGAGATATATCCAGGCCTTGATTTCTTGTGGGCACTTGAGCCATCACTGCCCTTCAGACTTCTGACGTTTCGGGAACCAAAGGGGCAAGTGTTCAATAGGCCCAATAAAGCAGAGCTCCTGGGTGGCAAATTTCACTTCAGTGTCATGAAGAACATGAGAGCAAGCTATCAGATAAGGCATTGAGTGCCTTTCCATGCTTAAAACCCTTTCCCATCGCTTCTCCTTACCCATAAAATAACGCCCAAGCTCCTTAATATTGCAAAGGCTTCAGGACTTGGCCCATATTTTCTGCCAGCTTCATCTCTCACTATTCCCCACTTTGGCTACAGTGTTCACCAAGCCACCAAACTGAATTACTTATTGTTCTTGAAATCATTATGTGCTCTCTTAGCTCTGGGTCTTTGTGTATGCTGTTTCCTTTGCCTTGAATGCTGTTCCTGATCTTGTACCACAACCCCCTTTCGCTTGTCAGTGGGTCTTTCAAGACTGAATTCAAGCATCACTTCCTCCAAGAAGTCTTCCCCAAGCCTTTGGCTGGTTTAGGGATCTCCTGTAGACGCCATAGTCATGAGCTCCTTGAGGACAGATCCTGGGACTTCTTTTAGCCCACATCCTGGCCGAGAATCATTGTCAATCAATGTTGAAAGAACAAATAAATGTGAATGTTTGAGGAGAGGCTGGAAAAACACCTGACAGGAGTGCTATAAAGGTGAGTGGAAGGTTCTAATATTTCCAAGTTTTAAGATTAAACAGTTCCCTAATTCTTGATGAAGATTCAGACTCCCCAGCTAGCCACCTCCATCCTGTGCCCTCTAAGTGTTTGTTCACAGGCAGGCACACATATATGTTCTGAGCATAACTGAGGAAAGCAATTTACAAGAAATAATTGCCGGTCGATGTGTGCTTGCGAGCAGCGGTGAGCTCAGACTATTTCTGTCTGTGCGTCAGCCCACCCAGCTTCCTTCCTCCTCCTCAGCTGCCCTGGGGGAGGGGGCTCTGCTGCACAGGTTAGGCAGTTTGTTTTCAACCCAAGACTCAGACAAGCCAACCCCAGTGAGAGCCAGCTCTGAGGATTGATTGAATTCAAACGAGAGAAGCTGAACCTGGGGGATGGAAAGGAGCTTTATGGGCCTGAGATGCGTAGGCCAGCAAAGGCAGCACACACAGTCTATTTTCCATCCATCCCCACCCCATCCACACAGGTTCCTGCTGGGGAAACTCTACCAGGTCTTCAGGGCCCTACTCAGTGTGAGGTCTCCTAACCTCTCCAGCTCTGAGTCCTCTTTGTTCTTCCTGGCCAGGCTGGCTCAAAGGGTGGTCCCAGCCCAGCAGCATTAGCATCACCTGGAACTAGTTAGAAATGCAAATTCTGGGGACTTACTCCAGACCTACTGAATCAGACACTGGGAAGGGGGAGAGAGGCGGGCCCAGCAATCTGTGTTTTACCAAGCTGTCCAGCTAATTCTGATGCAGCCTGAAGTTTGAGAACCACTGCCTTCAGCCACTTGAGTTTTTAGAATTGACAGATCATCTTCCGCTGTCGGACCCTGAGTAGCCTAAAGGCAAGGGCCGTATTGGATTCTTCCTTGTAACCTCCCAGAAGGCCCAGCACAGAAAGTGTTCAGAGAAAAATTGGATTTGACAGCTGGGGATAGATACCACGGGGAGAGGCTGGATCTGTCCTGTGAAAGGTCAGCCACACAAAGTCAGCAACTAAACCTCCTGCAACGTTCAGTTCCTGGGCTGTGCTGGGCTCTTTCTCACTGTTTCTGAACAGGTTGTACTCTGACCATGTCTTCTGACCTTGTCGCAGATGAAAACTTTGACTCATCTTTGATGATTCAGCTCAGACATCACTTACTCCTCCCTCAAGCTGCACGAAAGGCTGCCATGGGGCTAACTGCCCTTTTGTGTGCCTACCTTGCCCTCCATATGAACCCCTCGAGGGCATCAGCAGTGGCTGATTCCCTGTTGTTTCTGATAATCTGCACAGGTCCTGGCACAGAATAGACGCCACTGAATGCACAAGAAGTAGACAAGGTGCTGGGTTTAGAGTGCTGAAAATAAGACACACACATGCACACACATGCACACATAAGACAACAAATAAAGCAAAACTAGAACCGAGGTCTCTTGACTTCCAGCATCGGGCCCTTCTGTGGGTGACTCACCCTGCCTTGCCACCCTATCATGTGCCACTGGCTGGCTCAGGCCCCATGTACAGCTATTTAAGAGTGCCAAATCCAGCAGCAGGTCAGGCCACTGTCAGGAATGTCAAGAGCTGCTTTAAGTGACTACTTTAAGAGTCTTCTCGATCCTGGCCTTGCACTCCCAGGGCAAAGCCTGAAGCCACTGCCAACGTTGAGAACAGGGGGGCTTCTCCCTGATTGCATGGAGTTGTTACAGTAACAACCGGGATCCATGTCTTAGCTCCCCTTGGCTCACAGAGGGCTAGGCAGAGCAGAATAGCTGGGTCCACAGCAGGGCCTGCATGGGTTTCCTGGGAAAAGTCCTCTTTTATCCCACTAAGTACCGAAGTCCCTTTGATCATCCCCATCCCCACCTTTTACTGAAAAGAGACTCCAGAAGAGGATGGTATAGAGACATTTATTGGATGTTTATGGGGCTGGTCCACGCGGGCTTAGATTGGGGACAGGGCCCTCCTCAGGGCTGCCTGGAATGTCACGGGTGGTCACTATGGCCATGAAGCAGTGCTGGAGGAGGCGTTTGGGGTCCGCAGCCTGTTCCTCATTGCAGTCCAGCCGTGGCTTCAGAAAGGGGTGACTCTGCTCTAGAGGGCTCATTCCTGGCACCTCCACCGTATTGCCTGTATTCACACCTTGGCGGTCAGGGGGCAACTCCTCACGTTCTGGAAAACAGCAAGCTGAGGGCATTGGGTTTCCTCCTGCATTCCCTTCCTTCTCACCAGGCTCACACACCATGGTTAACTTCTGTGAGTGCTTACCTTGGGCGGGACTATGTTCAGAGACTTAAATGCATCATTCATTTAACAAATGTTAGTGATATGCCACGTGCCACATCATGCACTAGGAGCTGTCAATGTTTCTAATGAACTTAAAGTTTAGTGAGGGAGACAGACAATAAACAATTGTTAGCAAATATGAAGATGACCTCCACCATAAACCCATGAGGTCGGTACTATTAAAAACTCATTTTATAGCCGAGGATACAGGTTTACTACACAGCCAGTATGCAGAGAAATGCTGGAAAATTTTTAAGATGTACATTATTTTCTTTAAGAATAGATTTCATGACTTTCTTTATCTACTGCTGTATTCTCTTCTCCTCTTAACTTTGAGTTTAAAGAAGGATCACCTGATCACCTGGCTTTCTCTACTTACCATTCATGACTTATTCTGCTACAATTTATTTGCAATTTACAAACCTGAGAACGTTTTATCATTAAATTCCACGATCACTTATAAATCCTTATCTCCCATGACTTATCAGCATTTGACACAATTGATCATCCCTGCCTTTTTGGATAAAAAGGGTATCAAGTGTTCAAGCCAGAAATGCGAGTCATCTCTCACACCTTCTCCCCCAGCCCCTTCACAAAGCCAAGCAGTTCACCGTGTCCTGCTGATTCCATCAAATCACCACTGCTATATTCAGCCATATAACTCCTCAAGGCCACCACTCTCTGTCAGGCTTTCATCCTTTTCTGCCCAGAACACTGGAACAGCCTCCAGGCAGGCCGCCTCCAACCTATCCTCCAGGCTGTAACCAGAGAGATCTTTCTAAGGTCAAGTAAGTCCACGTACTGTTCTTTCAATGTCCTCCCATTGCCTGTGATACTTGAGGTGGCATTCAAGGCTCTTCACATACTGGTCCCACCCCTTCTCTTTAGCTTCATTACTATCACTCATGAACTCTATGCTTTGCCACACCATTTTCATTGTTCCATAAATGCGTCCATTCCTTCACATCTCTGGATCTTTGTGCTGTTTCTTCTAGAATGACATTTTATACCCTCTCTGACTAGAAAACTCTTATGCTTTAAGACCCATTGATGGAGGATATCTAGGAAGAGTGAATTTCAAGAAGGAAGTGGTATTAGATATTAGAGTTGGATACCCAACATCCATTCTACCCCTTCTCCACCTGGCAATAGCAATTATTTTGGGGTGGGATTGGCCCCACCGCAGCTCCAGGAGTGATGCCTGATTGATCTGAGCCAATCAGGGAATCCCATTCCTTTGCCACATGGATGGGCAATCAGTACATAGCATTTCTCTGGGCATAGTGACTGGTTTAGGGGTGGGCACATGAACTAAGGTGGTCCAATGAGAGCTGAGCTCACGCCTCCCCATCTTCCTCCCTCCCCCATTGTAGGAAGAGATAGCTCTCTCTCCTCCTGGCTAGAAGGGAACAAAAAGCATGTAGTCCCAATGACTGCTGGCAGCCGACTTACTATCATGAGAAAAGTCAGTCTGAGGAGAAAGCCAACACAAGTAGAGGGCAGAGTTGAGAGAATCTTAGATGATGGAGTCGTAAGCCTGAGAACACTGTGCACTTCTATTCAAACCATGCCTATAGCCCACCCCTACTTTAGGACTTCTCACCTACAGAGTCAATAAATCTCCTTTTTTTGCTTTGTCTTGAACTTTCTATTTTTAAACAATTTAAGACTCACGAGAAGTCACAAAAATAATACAGTTCCAGTGTATGCTTCATGTAGCTTTCCCCATCGATAACATGTTACATGACCATAAGACAATTTCAAAACTAGGAGACTGACATTGATATGATACTATTAACTAAACTACTATTAATCCTATTCAATTTTACCAGTTTTTTTCTTAAGTGTGTTTTTCCAGGATCCATCAGCTCCAAGTCAAGTAGTTGTTTCAATCTAGTTGCGGAGGGTGCAGCTCACAGTTGTCCATGTGGAGATTGAACCCGCAACCTTGTTGTTAAGAGCACCGCGCTCTAACCAACTGAGCTAACCAGCTGCCCGCAATTTTACCGGTTTTTATATGTACTTTTTTTGGGTGTATAGTACTATGAAAGTTTATCACATGTGTAGATTTATATACCACTGCCATAATCAGGATAAAGAACTGTTCCCTTACCAGAAAGAAACTTCTTCATGCTACCGCTTTAATCAGACCTCCTTCCTAAACCTAATTCCTAGTAACTACTAATCCATTCTCCATTACTCTAATTTTGTCACTTCAGAAGTGTTATATAAATGGAATTACATGGTATACAACCTTTGAGACTGGCTTTCTTCACCCTGCATAATACCCTTGAGATCCATTCAAATTGTTGTGTCTATGGAGAGTTTATTCCTTTTCATGGCTGCATATATTTCATTGTATGGTTGTACTATTTGCCTACTGAAACACACATTTGGGTTGTTGCCAGTTTTGTCTATTACAAGTAAAGTTGCTATGAACGTTAATGTATAGTTTTTTGTGCAGATATATTTTCATTTCTCTAGGATAAATGCCTAGGAGTGTGATTGCTGATTTGTGTGGTATAGGGGGCTGAATGGTGGCCCCCCACAGATATCAGGTCCTAATCTCTAGAACCTGTGAATGTTACTTTATATGGCGAAGTGTGATTAAAGTAACATTATTTAGATAAAGAGATTATCCTGAATTATCTAGGTGGGCCCTAAGTGTCATCACAAGTGCTCTTATAAGAGAAAGGCAGAGGGAGACAGACACACACAGATAGTGATGTGAAGATAGAGGTAGAGATTGGAGTGATACAGCTACAAGCAAAGGAATGCTGACAGTCACCCGAAAAAGAGGCAAAGAACAGATTCTGCCATGGAGCCTTTAGTTTTGGCCAGCAAAACTGATTTTGAACTTCTGGCCCCCAGAACTGTGAGAAAATAAATTTCTATTATGTTAAGCCACCAAGTATGTGGTAATTTGTTACAATGGCCATAGGAAACTAATAAATATAGTAAGTGTATGTTTAATTTTACGAAAACACCAAACTATCTTCCAACGTGGCTATACCATTTTACATTCCGTCCAGCAAAGTATAAGAGATCTGGTTGTTCCACTCGTCACTTGATATTGTCAGTGTTTTTACTTTAGTATTCTGATAGGTGTGAAGTGGTATTTCAGTGTCGCTGTAATATTCATTTCTTTAATGGCTAATGAAGGTGAAACATATTTCCACGTGCTTATTTGCTATCTGTTTATCCTTTTCAGTGAAGTGTCTGTTCAAGTCTTTTGCTCATTTTCTAATGGGATTGTTTG
This sequence comes from Rhinolophus hipposideros, assembly GCF_964194185.1. Taxonomy (NCBI): domain Eukaryota; kingdom Metazoa; phylum Chordata; class Mammalia; order Chiroptera; family Rhinolophidae; genus Rhinolophus; species Rhinolophus hipposideros. Next base: position 58,284,666 of record NC_138054.1, read on the forward strand.
TTTTCTTAATGTTGAGTTTTGGAGATTCTTTATATATTCTGGAGAAAAGTCCTTTGTCAGATATGTGACTATTACCCAGCAAGGGGATTGGCTTTTCATCCTCTTGATAGGGTCTTTGGCACCACAAAATTTTGAATTTTGATAAAAACCAGTGACCAATTCTTTTAACTTAAATGAGTTGTGCGTTTGGTGCCTTGTCTAAGAAATCTTTGCCAAAGATTTTCTCCTGTTTTCTTCTAAAAGTTTTATACTTTTATGATTTACATATAGCACTATGATTTATTTTGAGTTAATTTTTTTATAAAGTGTAAGTTGTTTTTTTTTTAACCTATGGAAGTCTAGGTGTTCCAATACCATTTATTTGAAGATTTTTCTTCCCCTGTTGAATTGCTTTTGCACCTTTGAAAAAAATCTGTTGGACATACTTATTATGTGGGTCCACTGCTGGTCGCTATCTTGATCTATGTGTCTGTCTCTCCTCCAATACCACACTGTCCTGATTGTTGCTATTAGGTTGGTGCAAAAGTAATTGCGGTTTTTGCAATTATTTTTAACCTTTTAAACCATAATTACTTTTACACCGACCTAATATATAGTTAAGTCTTAAAATCTTACTAAGTAGTGTGATTTCCTCCAACTTTGTTATTCTTTTTCAATATTATTTTAGCTTTCTAGTTCCTTTGTCTTTCCACATAAATCTAGAATCAGTTTGTCTATATATACAAAAGAACTGCTGCAATTTTCATCTTTACTACGTTGAATCTTCCAATTAATGAATATGGTATGTCTCTCCATTTATTTAGGTCTTTGATTTTTTTCATCAGTATTTTATAATTTTTATTACAGATTCTGTACAGGATCCTAGTTTTATACTCAAGTATTTCATTTTGGGGGGAGTGACTGTAAATGGTATTATTGTTTTTAATTGTGGTCTCCAATTGTTTGTTGCTAATCTATATAAATATAATTGATGTTTGGTTCTGACCTTACATACTGACCTTACTAAATGCACTTATTGGTTCTAGGACGTGTTTCGTGTATCTGTGTGTGTGTTTTGTAGATTCCTTGGGATCTTTAGTTAAGCTTGCATTTTAAGACATTCCATTTAGTACAGGGATTTAGTTCAATCTTCTATTCAATGCAAGAATCCCCTTAGCTGAATTCCACATTTAGCCTTTCCCTGATTACCTTTCAGGCTTGGGGGTGCTTTTGTTTTTTTAATTAAGAGTTACAAATTGATGAACCAGATAGACCAGAGTGATGAGGGTGTTCTTTACAAGGGAATTTCAGGTCTCATTCCAGGAAGGTCTACCTTTGTTGAATCACTATCTGCCTCCCTATGGCTCTCCCCACTGATCCCAGCTCTGTTCTTTGGCTTCTCACAAAATGTCTCCTCCTCATGCCCCAGGACAGCCTTACAGAGATGTGAGGCTCTAGATTGTGAGCCCTGAGACTCCTTTGCTCAAGGGCAAATGTCCCTAGCTCTTCAGCTGATTCTCACATGACCTGGTTCCCAGACCGAGCTGCCTGTGATCACCCTCTGATTGGTCAAAGTCCCTCTTAAATTGTGGGGCTCTGAGTAGCAGAGCAGTTATGATAAGATTCATGTTTGACCAAAATGTGCTGGTACAACAATCTTATCTAATTCTCCTAACAGCTCTGAGGTGAATATTATTATTCCATGTTATAGAGAAATAACTGAGGCCCAGACAGAGAAAGTCAATATTGACACAGCTATTAAGTTTTGGATACAGGATTCAGTTTGATTTTACTTGATTCCAAAGCTTGGACTCTTACCACAGAGCAAGCATACCTTAGTATAGGTTAGGAATTAGGTCCTGGCGATACAGAGGCATTTTAAGACATAGATCCTATCTTTGAGATATCAACAGACTCTTGGAGGAGACTAAGATGTAAAAATCTAAGTGCCTAATAGTAATAAAAATGAGAGCTAATAATTGTTAAAAGCCTACCATATGTCAGAGACTAATTAGCTCCTATGTAAGCATCACCTCTAGTTTTTACAACTTTCTTAGTAGATATTAACGTATACATGTTAGAAAGTCAATTGAAGCCCAGAGAGAAGTGATTTGCCTAAGTCCACACAATAAAAGTGACAGAGTCAGATATAGAGCCAGGCTCTCTGATGTCCCAAACCACGGTTGTACCTTCCTATGTTTCTCCAAGGACCTCTGTGGCCAGTTACCACATTGTCCGGGATCCTCGACGTTGAACTTAGGACTAGCCTGTGGTGATTAGCCAGGAGAGGAGTTCTCACATTCTCCCTGCTTGGAAATGAGATAAGATGGACTCATCACTGAGGCTTGTTTGGGTCATAGGTACCAAGTGTGGGCAATTAAAAAGCACTGGGCTCTGAGGCAACTGAACCCTCCCCTGGAAGGTAAGAGGGGCTGGTGCAGGGAAAGATCTCTGACCTAGGAGGCAAAGGCTGGCCAATTGGCTAGGTGACCTTGGGCACGTGACTGTCCCTTTCTGGGCCTCAGCTCCCCATCTATACGGTGAGAGCGTCAGACTGGGTTTCTAGGAGCCATTTGAGTCAATGAGAATGACTGATTAATGATCTCCTCACCAACCCCTTTCAGAAGAGGATGAGAACTGAACTGTTTTTTTGTTGTTGTTGAGAACTGAACTCTTACCTCATTTTTCTTCCAGTTGTTTCTTTTGTCTCTTACTAAATGTACCGAGGTTGGAATATCAACTCCATGCTTACCTCATCTCATCGGCTAAATAAGGTTGATAATAACCACCTGGCAAGCTAGTTGGCAGGTTAAATGGTATAATACCCTGTTTCCCTGAAAATAAGACCTAGGCAATTAGCTCTAATGCGTCTTTTGGAGCAAAAATTAATATAAGACAGGGTATTATATTATATATTATATTATATTAAAGACCCAGTCTTATATTATAGTAAAATAAAACTGGTTCTTATATTAATTTTTGCTCCAAAAGACGTATTAGAGCTGATTGTTTGGCTAGGTCTTATTTTCAGGGAAACAAGGTATGTTTAAAGTCCTTAGCACAGCATCTAGCACAATAGTAGGGACTCGGTTACACTTCTGATTAAGCTAGTTCCTCACAAAGTGCCAGAGTTACGGTCTTTGCTGCATCTCAAGTTTGGGGATGGGGTGGGGGTGGAGGTGATGGGACAGTACAGAATGCCTGGGCAGCAGAAGGAGCCTGTTTTTAGAAAGTCTGTTCCATTTCCACTCTGCTTTTGCCAAGGCACTCCCCATCCCTCCATTGTCCCCACACTCAGAGATCAGGACCCTGAGGTACAGTGCAATGATCATAGGCTTTAGAGTCTGGGAGATTGGGGTTGGCATCCCAGCATCACATGTTCGCTAGCTACGTAGACTTGGCTAATTCACTTCCCTGAGCCTTGGTTTCCTCTGCTGTAAAATGGGGCTAATGATCTCTTTACATGTCCTACTGGAGAGGAAGACAGCAAACAAAAACAAAAGTCTGTATAAAGGGTAAAGTTCTGATAAATATAAGACAGTTTACTATAAAATGTCCCCGATGCAGAAGGAAGAACAAAAGGCTTCTGGGAAGAAGAAGAAAGGGAGGAACTAAGGGCTGAGTCTGGGCAAAAGACAGCTGAAAGCTATCACTTAGTAAAAGGTCAGGAAATGCATTTCCAATCTTAAAAATAAAAAGCGAAAAGCAAGAACACAAGCTGTCTCAAACCCTGGCAACTGAATAATCCAGCTGGTGGCTGAACAGTAAAAAGTAGGAGGGGTGGTTTTCACTCACAGGGCTGAGGGATGAACTGTCTGTGTTCCCTTTGATTCAGAAAGCCTGGGGCTGGGGGAGGAGGTAAGGTGGAGATAGATAAGGGGGCCAGGACACAAGCAGGAATACCCCATAGACCCAACCTGGTGAGGTAGGACTTTGGAGGAAGGAAAACACACATATTTGAATTTCAGCTCTACAGTTTACAAACTGCGACCCCTTTGGGTAAGTCATCTAACTTCTGTGATACCTGGTTTTCACATCTGTAAGTGGGTGATAACATCTACCTCACTCGGGTAGTTGGGAAAAGAAAATTAGATGAGAAAGTGCATGTAAGGTTTCAAACAATGCACACATAGTCTGGTACATAGTAGGGACTTCTCTTCCACAGCACAGGGATAAGGAGAGGAAAGAGAGTGAAGGTAGAGTTGGCTCTGTCACCCACTCACTAGGTGACTTGGACCTTCGTTTCCTCATCTGTAAAATGGATAGTAATAAGACCTACACTCTGCCCATTTATTGTGAAGAGCAAATAAGATGGACTATTTCGAGCTAGCTCATTCCTTTTAACTGTGGTATCATATTTCATTATTCCTGTCCTGATGGACATTTAGTTTGTTTCTAATATGACAAGCTGTCATGATATCCATCTTTACAAGTCCTCTTCTAGCAGTAACTATTTCTCTAAGGCAGATAATTAGAAGTGGAATTACTGAGTTATAGGGTATATACTTTTAAAATTTAAACAGATACCGCCAAATTTCTCTCTAAAGTAGTGGTACCAATTTGTACTCTTATTAGTATATGAGAGTATCCATTTCCCCCACCCAATCTTCTCATTAGTAATATGATCCATTTTGGGACTTTTGCCAATGTAATTGTTAAAGGTTAAGTTGCTGTGAACTTCTGATCACAACCTTTTTGTCAACAGATCAATACACAACTTTATTTTGTGTATGTTTCTGTTTAAAGACACCTTATTGAATATATATTGTTAATTCATTAATGGCCAACAGTACTGTAACTCCTGTCTGAACAAAACTTATCTAACACATATATTTTCTCCACGAGGCACAGGACAGCCTTTTCTGTGCCGAGGAACACAAGACAGCACTTCAGCACTACATTTGGGGGCCATTTGAACAGTGAAATCATCAACAAAAATCATAAAAATGTAAAAACATGGCACTCAATATACCATGAAAAGGATACTTGTTTACAGTATGAAAGCTGAAACAAGAAGGCAGAGCATGGCCTTGTTCAACCTCAGCTAGGAATGTGTGTGATGGGGCAACTCAAATTTTTTGCCACTCTGCGCATGTCCACATCTGCAAACGACCTTGAAAACACTGCAAGTATTGATTTTGAGGTTACATATAAATTTTAGCAAGTAGGCCAATTCACAAATATTGAATCTTCAAATAATGAGGATTGCCTGTATATGTGTATTTATATTTATAATATCTTTGCACTCCCTCACTTGTTTTTTAACTTTATGCATGTCTTTTGTAGTATTTGTATTTGATGTTTATTTGTATTTTATGTAGGCAAATTTGCCATTTCCCCCTTATTTAAAAAAAATTAAATGTTTTTTTAAATTGTTATATTTTAATTAGTCTGCTTCTGGACTTTCTATTCGAGGGTTCTCAACATCATCACGACGGACATTTTGGGTTGGCTAATTCTTTGTTGTGGAGTGCTGTTCTCTGTATTGTAGGATGTTTAATAGCTACCCTGGCCTCTACCAAAAGATGCCAGTAGCACCCTACACCCAGTTAGTTGTGACAACCAAAAATATCTCCAGACATTGCCAATGTCCTTGGGGAGCAAATTTGTACTCGGTTGAGGACACTGCCTTGCCCAATTCTGTCTGTCAATTTCTGTGCCAATATCAAGCTGACAAACGTAAGAATTTAAAAATGTCCTAGTATCTGATGGGGGAAGTCCCTCCTCGTCTTCCTTTTCCAAAATTGTTTTGTTCACTCTTGAACCTTTACTCTCCTAGATTAATTTTAGAGTCAATTTGGCGAATTCCATGAAATCTTTTGTTGGGATTTTTATTTATAGATTAATTTGGAAAGAACTGATATGTCTATGATATTGAGCCTTCCTATCCATATACGTGCCATATGTCACCAGACAGTCAGGTTCTTTTATGCCTTTCATTAACTTTTATGATTTTTTTCCTCTGTAAAAGTTGAAGTCTGGGCTGTCTCTGGTCTCCCTAGGTTTGGACTATGCTCAGGCTTTCTCCCTATTCTCCTGCCACTGCCTCCCAGGTCTTCCACCCTCAAAAGCCATCCCTCCTGCTTTTCACTGCTCAGCTACAGCAGGATTACTCATAGTCATCAGGATCTGAGAAGGATTCCTGTACTACTGTTTGTTGCTCAAATTTGTTGTTAAGTTGGAAAATTAATTTTTTACAAATGAAAAAGCCCTCTCTGTCTTTCTCTGAATCTTAGCTATTACCCACCCTACCCCTTCTCCCTGTCTGGTGTTTGCCATTGCTTCTTCTGCTTAGCTCCAATTCCTCCTGTCCAGCCTGCCCTTACTCCCTCTGGTGCCCCAGGGTGAATGACCCTGTCACAGCATAGGTCTCACTCAATCCTGCCCACATACCTTTACCCATCATTTTCTCTATTCTGGAATGCATTTTTCTCCTCTATTTGCCTAACCAACTCCTTCACTAACTCAACATTAATTCAAGTCTCTTACTTTTTGAAACCTTCCTTACATTTGATATCAAACAATTTTGGGCTTAATGATATATCTGCACAGACCCAGGGTGGTGGGCAGAAGAAAGAGCATGACTCAAGACAGAAAGACATGGGCTGGATTTCAGCCTTAACCGTTTACTAGCTGTGAAACGTTGAGCAAGTCACCTAATCTCTCTGAGCCTTGATTCTCTCATTTGTAAAATATAGATAATAATACCCATTTTGAGCATTGTCTACCAAACTATACTAAAAGATCTTTTGTCAATAGGGACTTGCATCTTTCACAATGCCTTGCAGAGGTTGTAAAAAATGAATGCAATGATGACTTGTGAAAAAGCAAAATTTTTTTTGATGGCCCTGTAGAGAGGCTCTAGGTGGCTCATGCTAATGAAGAAATGGGTAATCCAGAACATCAGATTATCGAAAAATACCTGTATTTAGTGACTAAACAAATTAAATTCGGGGAGCAGCAAATTTTTCTAATTGTGTTTTGTGTGGGGTAATCTTAAAATCAGTCTGCATTTTCTAAGGGTAGAATAAAAACATTGTGTTGTTAGAAAATCCACAAGATGGATTAATCTTTGTGTAACATATAGAATGCTGACTATATCAAATTATTTTGATAAACACTGAGCACATGAAGAGTTTAGGATGGAAATGTTCAGGTCATGAATGTCCTGAGAAATGTGTTACTGTTTCTGAATATTCCAGGAACACTTCATGAGGCAAATGTTCCAAAAATCATTTCTAAATATCTCCCCTCTGTAAAAATACCAGCCTGGTGAATACAAGGCCTCTTTCTTACCTGTAGTCTGTAAGCTTAAGCCTGGGTCCAACTTTGTGTGGGGCTTTGAGCTGATGAACAGGTAACAAAGCACACAAGCGGTGACAATGAAGGCCAGGACAACCACTGCTGCTATGGACAGGCCCACAAGAGCACCAATACTGGGGAGAGAAGAACATAGAGGAGCTGAGTCTGGAAGGGACTTGGGAGACAGCATTTTATAGCAGAAGTACTGTAGGTGTTATAGAATCAGTCGGCTTCGACTCTTGTTCTGTCTCTACTTGTCTTGAACAGGCTTCCTGGGCCTAAGCAGGAGAAAGAGCATCAAATATATGCCAAGTACTCCTCCCATATATAACAGGACATGCCTCAGTGCCACTATGTACTTGGGACTGAGTGTGTTCCCTTTCTTCTCCTCTCCTTCCCTCTCCACTTTCCCTAAACCTGTTCTCACTCAGTGAGCTGGAGATGATCTGAAAGAGCTGTCCCCACACTGCTGTTTGTTAAAAATCAAGACACATAATAGGCCTTAGTTAAAAACCAACTGTCCTTTCTATCTCAAGGAAATTTCTGAGCCACCCTCCAATAGGTCATCACACCAGTGTGGACTCCACAACTAGAATACCTCCCTCCCACTGGTCCCTCAATCTCCAACCTCACTGCCTCTGCCCCAAATCAGGCCTTGGTCACTTGGTCTCTAGACAACTACCTCGTAACTCACTGGGGGCCACTGTCTTTCCTGTTTCATATGATCCTTCCCTATCATCTCCCCACACTGGAATTTTTTTTTTTTTCACACTGGAATTTTACCTGTTCTTGAAGACCCATCTCAAATGTCTCCTCCTCAATAATGCTTTCCTTGGTCATCTTTCTCGTCCTTTTATTCCCCCCATGCTAGGCTGATCCACCCAGGACACTTTACTCAGGGCTTTTAGCACTTCCCACTGGGTCAGGCAGCCCAATGTGGTAGGAAAAGAGCGTAGAGCTTTGGAACCAGATTTACCTGGGTTAGGACCCAGTTCTGTAACTAACTCAGTGTGCAATCTTTTTTATTTTATTTTTCCCCCTCCTTCCGCCTCCCTTCTCCTTTCACCTCCCTCCTCCTTTCACCTCCAGGCCCCCACTCCAGTTCAAGCCATTGTTTCTCCGTCTAATTGTGTAGGACACAGCTCCCTGGCCCATGGAGGTATTATGAGCCTTATGCGCCCCCCGACTGAGGCAGTCGGCTGCTCACAGCAGCTCATGGGAGCCTGTGGCAGTTCATGCCAACCTCTGGCTGCTCACTCCAACCTCTGGCTGCTCACAGCAGCCCAGCTCCAGGGAGAGCTGTTGTTCACAATCTTAGCTGTAGAGGGCGCAGCTCACTGGCCCATGTGGGAATCCAACCCAAGACCTTGGTGTTAGGGGGACCGCTCTCCAACCACCTGAGCCACAGGGTCAGCCCCCACTGTGCAATCTTGTGAAGTTGTTTAACCTTTTGAGCCTCAGCTTCTTTGTCTGAAAAGGGAGAATGATCAAAACACAGCTCCTCACAGGTGGTAGTGAGTGTGAATGATATGTCATGTTATCGGCACATAGTAGGTGTTCAACATAGTACTTGTGTGTTCCTTAAAGGTAGACTCAGACCATTTTTAATCTGCTTTGTCCTCCCCTTGTACAAGCCCTGGACCATAGTAGGCAGTTAGTAAATATTATTGTGTCAAGTGTCAAGCACTGTTAGATGTTCTCCCAAGGTAGGAGATAGGTAGGTAGCAGGCTTTGTCTGTGTGCTCTTCCTGCCCACTATTCAGAAGGGTTTCTGGACCCAATTCCAACATGTGTGTGGAGATTTCCCCACACCAACAAGCAATTCTCCCAGCAGCGTGTCATGATCTACCCAATTCTGACATGATCTACCCAAGATAGAATCAGATGAACAGGTTGTAGGTTCAGTTCTACAAGTTCTACTGCCCACCCCCTCATACACTTCAGACACCAGCTATAAGCTCAGGCTCTTACCTGTGCTTCTATCCAGCTATAGATTGGCGGTTCCAATGATCCCTTCCTTGGGTTTGATTAATTTGCTAGAGAGGCTCGCAGAACTCAAGAAAAACCATTTACTCACTAGATTATTGATTTATTATAAAGAACATTAAATGATATGAATCAATAGCCAGATGCCGAGATATATAGGGTGAGGTCCCAAACTAAGGAGCTTCTGTGGGGCTTGGGACACAGTGGCACATGAAAGCATTCTGGTTCCCCAACATGAAAGCCTTCCAAAAAAAGACCAACGAGCTGTCCTTCGGGGTTTTTATGGGGGTTTCATTATGTAGTCATGATTGACTAAGTTGTTGGCCATTGACAATTGAAGTTAGTCTCCAGCCCTCCTCCTTTCCTGGAGGTCGGAGAGTGGAGGGGACTGAAAGTTCCAAACTTCTAATCACAAGGTCAGTTCTCCGGGCACCCAGTCCCCCACCCTTGGGTGGGGTCCAAAAATCACCTCTTTACCATAACAAAAGACACCTTTATCATTCCCAACACTTAGGAAATCCCACAGTTTTGGGAGCTGTGAGCCAGGAATTGTTGATGAAGACCAAATAGCTTATAAATCACAATATCACAGACTCCTTCTCCAGCTTTTCTGCCCACCGCCTCTCAGACACCAGCGCCTGACTCCTGCCTTTACTGTTTTTGCCAGATTTCTCTGTCAGTTAGCTGACGGCTAAGTAGCTGATGGCTAATTTCCACTAAACAGACACCTTAGAGCTTTGGAGAGTCTGCATTCCCACAGCTAAATAAATTATTGGATACACCTGCAATGAAATAGTATCACGCCATTAAAAACATATTTTTAAATAATATTTAAGATAAAGGCTAAATTCTGATGAGATAATGTTAAGTGAAAAGAGTAGGACACTGCTAAATATATTGCATAAACCCAACTCAAATAAATAAACAAACAAATATATACATAACTGTACATACACATATGTAAGGTTGGGTAGACATATACCAAAATGCTAATAGGCTGTCTCCGGGTATAGCCCCAGTTATGGATGTCCTGTCCATTGTCTCATTGGGTCTTATAATTGTGAAATATTCTGGCCAGAGTTTCAAATGCCAGCATTTGTATCTCTTTGCCCAAGGGCTTTATTGGGCCCAGAATAGTCTTTGTCTGCACAGTGAGCAGGTCAGAAAAGTGCCTCCCTTCTCCCACCAGCACATAACAATTGACTGACAGAAGTTGGTATGTAAATACCTAGCTTCCTGGCCCTCAGGTGGGATGACTCATAGATTCTACACTGACTGGCAGAGTTCAGCAGATTTAAGCTGTGATGACTCTCAGTGGTGACCCTTCCTTGGCAACACCATGGTTGTTAGCTCCTTCCCTTCCCCCACTCAGTTCCCCACACTCTACCAGTGTTTTCTAGGATTGCTTTTCATATAAACTCCTTTTCTCTGAGTCTTTTGGGGAACCCAAGCTAAGACACTGGATCTTCCATGATTTCTTTCTTTATTTCTCCTGTCCTTTCCACATTTTCCACATAGAGCATGTAGTACTTTTAGTTCTTGTAAGTATGTACGTTAGTTAAACATAGTTTCCTCTTTTGAGATATACTTACTGTTTATAAGGCTCTTTTCTGAGAGACTTGTGCTCAGGTTGGGACTTTCATGAGGGACATCTATAGGCATCTGGATGGAAAGGGCCCTCTAAAAATAGGGTCCTTTGAGGAGTATGTAGGAGAGCTGGGGGGGATATATCCCAGGTAACTGGTCAATCAGGGAGTGGACACTGTCTTTGATGGTTTGTCAGGAGAGAGGAATCTGCCTCCAAGGACAGAGCTGGGACAGAGCAGGGGAGGCCCCAAGAGGGAACGTCTGTACTTGGTATAAGATGAACTTTAAGTGGTCAGAGTTGTCCCATGGTGAATGAACTGCCTCACGCCATGGTAAGTTCCCTAATTATTGGACAGGTTTGCACAGAACACCTGGATGAGTACACCTTTCAGTGAAGTTAAAGATTCCTGCCCTGGGTGGGAAATTGGATTGAAGAGCCAGCTGCTAGCTAAGATTTATGACTCTGAAAGAGATTAAACACAGTGACATCCCAGAAAAGAATTGGAGGGGCAGGCTAATATGAGTTAGGGGTTTTGAGTCAGGCATTTCTAAGTTTGAATCCTGATTCTGTCACAAATAAGCTGAAAAATCCTTCACCTCTTAATCTTCATTTTCTTCATTCATAAAGGTTCCTATTTCACCAGGTGTCCATAAAGAGTAAATGAGACAGTGAATATACAGTGCCTGACCACCAACTCTGCCCTCCAGCAAGGCTTCTTGCCTTTTGGCTCACATCCTGGTAAAACACAGAACTACTAATAGAGGGTGACTGGAAAGTAGACCAGACAGTGATAGGACCAGCTGTTTGTCCACAGGGAGTCTTTGCCTCTTAAGACACGCCTTTAAAGCAATTCTCTTTAAGCACTATCAAAGGAAACACTGTTTACCTGGAGATTTATATGTTTTTAAGGGCCAGCTTTCACTCTGAAGGGCCAAATGGAGTCTCGAACAAAACAAGGTTTCCACCCTGCAATGGTGGAGCTCTGATAGAAGCATGCCAGAAGGGTTATTTCAGGGTATGGAGTATACTGATCACCTAGATATCCTGAGGATCTTCAGTTCCCCTTCTCCACTTTGAAACTATCTGTGATGTTTATGAAACACATTATGTACAAGCTGAGGAAGAGTCAACTCTGCAGCCTAGAACCTTTCAGCTGCCCTTGGGGTCATAGGATGGGAGTACACTGAAATGTGATGCAAACCTTAGGCTCACCTCATCCAACCCACTACCTCATTGTCTAAGCCACTAAAGCATCCATGCATGGAGTAGACAGGGTCCAAGCCAACTGGAGGGATTACGAGGGGTGTATAGAGAAGAAGGTGATAGTAGAGGGTTGGGGTCCTGGCTGGGTGCTGAGGGGGTTACCCATCTCTGTGTCCCCAACGGCTAGCACAGTGCCCAGAAAACAGTAGCGGGTCAGTGAGTGTTGTTTTTTTTTAATGTTCTGCGTAAAGCAGGTTATAAGAGAACCAGGTTAGATTTAGACAGTTGTGCAGCAGGAAAAGCCTGGGCTTGGAGCCAGACAGGCTTGGGGCACTCCCTAATAGTATTTTAATGGCTTTCAAGTTTTCTCATCTGTAAAAAGGAGAGAAGACGTGCCAGGGTTGCAAATACATGTAGTCCTTGGATGGTCCTAAGTAAGGTTCTTTAAATCTCAGTCTGCTATGAAATTGCTAGAAGATCTTCAACATTTCACTTTTATACTCTGAGCTTCCCTTTCCCCATCTATGAACCATGGAAAGAGAATTCCCTTTTATCAAGCATCTACAATATTCTAGTCACTTTCATGTGCATATTTCACTTAATCCTCACAACAATTCCACAAGACAGGTATTACTATTGCCAATTTAAAGATGAAAAAGACTCGAAGATAATTTGCCTGAATTTGCATAGCTATTAAGTGACAGAGCCAAGGTTTGGATCGGGTTCTAACCAGCTCCATACTCTCTCTATACCTCAAAGAGAGGTCAGTGCTATCATATTTAAGCACCCAGCTCAGTGCTAAGTACACAGTGGGTCTTCAACAAATACTCCATTGTTATGTTTTAGGAGCATGTCATTTCTCTCTGTCAGTGGCATATGACAAACTAATATCACCTCTATCTCATTTGATCCTTGCCCTAGTTAGAAATCAGGGCAATGATTTATCATCCTCCCCATTTAACAGATGAAAAGACAAAGGCTCAGAGAGGTTTGAGTGGCAGACTGTCCTTTCCCACTTAGAGGGCATGCAGCCTCTGGTCACATACCTCCAGGGACAGGAAAAATCACTGTCTACTGAGATGGCCCACTCCATTTTTGCTGATGCCTATTTCCCAGAGCAAGCTCAGGGTCATGTCCTACTTTCTGGGCAAGACTTTTGGAGACGGAGAAAGATTGAGACCTAATGCTCTCTTAGCCCCACACTTAGGTTCCAGGAATGTCAGCACTGGCCTAACTACTCCCTTCCCCCAAACAAGTGGGGAAACTGAGGCCCTGTGGATGGTCATTCACCCAAATTACACTGCTATTAATATAGCCTGAGCTGGTTTCTGTTGTGGCATTATGCCATTGTCTCATGATGAACTTGGAGGCAGTTCGGATCCCTTGGTCTTCTGCCTTAGCTGGGGAGTGGAGTACATCCCCAGTACTCACCACAGGGCCTGGCACGGCTAAGTGATCAGTAAGGGGTGGCTGAAAGAATGACTAAATATGAGGGGGAAAGAAAGAATTGAGACTGGGGGGGGCTGGTGTCGAGTCGGGGTGTAGCATCTGGTGAGGATTAAGTCTTGAGGCTGAGGTTTGGATGCAGGTCTAGGTAATGTTTGGAGTCAAGGTGGAGAAGGAGAGCTGAGGTCGGGATGCAGGGGGGATGGGGGCAGGTGGGGGCTGGTGACAGCATATGGGCTGGGATCAGTATTGGGGAGTAGGTCAAGTCAGGGATGAGGTTGGCTTTGATAGCAGGAAGGGCACGTGGATGAAGGTGGAATTTAGCTTTCCTGTGAACAATGGGCGATGGGAGTCTACTCTCAGGGAGAGGGTTGGCATGTAATTTGGGTTTGGGTTGAGGATGGTGGAGGATGATGCTGGAGCTGGGATGGAGTGAAGGTTTTTCAGGGTGGAGTTCGGGTTCAAGCTTGGATCCGAATAATAATTTGGGTCAGGATTGGGGAATGGAGCCGAGAAGCGGTTGCAGGGGGAGTGGGTCGGTGATGGAGTGAGAGTGAAGGTCAGTATCAGGCCTGAAGGGCTAAAGGCTAGGTGTGAGTTGGGGCTCATGTTGGGTGAGCCCTTGAATGAGGACTCAGGGTTTAGCACAGGGCTGGGCTGACGGTGGGACTAGGGAGCTAAGACTGGAGTGGGGGTTCTAGGTGGGGTGAGGGCCAGGGCCGGTACCTGAGCCACCACATGTAGCTGTGCTCGTAGGGGAAGAAGCTGTGCGGGTCGTCGCAGCAGTACTTGTGGTCGCGGAAGCCGCAGCAGAAGACTGCAGCCGCCTCGCCCCCCGGCCGCGGGCAGCTGAAGCCGCGCACCACCTCCTGCTCCGCGCTCACGTAGCTCGTGCAGGCGCCACTCATCGCGCCCCGCGCGGGGCCTGCAGCCACCTCGGGCCACCAGACGGCCGGCGAGAGGAGGGCAAGCGCGGCTGGGCGAGCGAGCGAGGGACAACGGAGACAGAACTGAGCCCGAGAAAGACAGAGACAGAGAGAGGGGCCGAGAGAAGCAGAGAGACAGACACACAGAGACCAGAGAAAGACAAGGCAAGAGGCGCGGAGACGCAGCGGTTAGAGACCTAGCGTCCCCGAGGACCCAGAGAGGCGACCAGGTAGGCGGGCCGGGCGCGGCCGGAGGGGAGGCGGAGGGAGAGCAGAGGGAGGAGGGCGGAGGCGCGGTGCGAGTGGAGAGTGGCGGGGAGGGGGCGGACGCGGGCGCCCGAGCGCGGGGCTACCCGGGAGCCGAGTGGAGCAAGCTGCGCGGGGTGGCCGCCTGGGCGCCGGGCCCGGCCCTTGCTTGCTTCCCCGGCCCCACTGCTTCTCGGTTTATGCACGAGGATGCTGCGTGCTCAGAGACACAACACGACATGTCCAGGGTGGCAGGGCGGGAATCGAAGCTGCGGTGTGAATCCACACCTGCTCTGAGCGTCCGCCCAGTGCTAGGCTCTGGGCTGGACGCTGGGAATCTTAGGGCAGTTCGAGGCTAGTGCAGGACGCAGACGGGCGACCAGCCAGGGACCACACAGTAGGGTCAGTATGGGGTGATTAACACACGACCTCACTTAACCTTCACAAGAACCCAACGACCAGGGATTTTCAAAGCCGTTTAATAAATGAGAGCTAAGGGTCAGGGAGAAGTCATCTCCCGCTGCCCTCAGGCCCATGGGATCTTAACCTGGATCCGCCTGGTTCCCAAGGCCTTGATCTGGGGGCTGTCACAGTGCCTCTCTTCTAGTGGACTTTTAAATGTCCTTATCCTCTGGCATCCTTGCCTGTCTCTTTCTCCCCTAAGCAGGGAGCTCATGCATGGACGTGTTCACACTCCCCTGTTCATACTTTGTCCACACTAGCCTAAGACAAGGAGGCTAGTGGATGTCCCGAATGGTAACCCCACCCACCAGGAAACAAAGCCAGCACACCTCTTCATTCTCAGAAATTATTTCCAGATCACCAGGGGCAATGTTCTCACTAGTGTCAGAGGACCACATTCTGAAGGAGCTATCTGAAGCCCTTAGAGATTGCCTGTCTCTCCTCTCAGGGTACATTGGGGAAACTGAGGCTCTGAGAGGTACACAGCTTGGCTCAATCACACTGATCCAGGACTAGGGACTCCTGAACATTAATTGTCCCATTTATTATGTAAATAATTCCCATTCAGTCAATCACAGGATATTGGGGCTGAAAAGGACCGTGTAATCAGTCACAGGTAGCATTTTAAAAAAGTAATAATGAAATAGAATAGAAAAAGTGCACTGCAGATAGTAAAGCTAAGTATTCTTCTATAAAATGTTTGTTTCAGTTACATACATATGTATTATGGACAAGATCACAATGTAAAATTCATTTCTTTCTTTCTCTCTTTCTTTTTTTTTCTTTTGTTGAATTTTTATAAGACTTTATTTGAGCCAAACTGATGACATTGACAGGAAGAAAGATCTCTCAAATCTTATCTGGAGAATGACAGTTTTGCAGTTTCTTTTATATTTTTGAAATTAAGGAAGTAAGGACAATTACTTGAAGGTAGGAGAAAGCAAGGCAGGAATTGGATTATAGGGTAATTAATAAGATTATGTGCTCTCGAGGGTGGTTACCTTTCCAAGGGGTTGATAAAGAGGCATTGCAAAGGTATGTTAACCTAGATGCACAGAAACAACAGACAGGGCTGCATTTCTTCTTTTGAGTCAGGTCAAAAGGCTTGAAAGCCACTGCATCTGACACCTCCCATTGTGTGGAGGAGCAGGGGCTAACTCAAGATTACAAAATCTTTAGCTTTCCTCATTTGTCAAAGCAGTGAGGAGAGTGGGAAGTAAGTGGTGCCTTGGGACCCCCCCCAATTCCTCTATCCCTTGCTTTGGGTGTATGGGGAATAAATTATGGGCATCAGGGGTTCTGGGCTCAAGCCTCAGCTCTACCCCTTTCCCATTTTTTCTTTCTATGCTTTGGGTTCCTTTTCTTTATCTAGGCCAACTCCTGATGCTAATGTGTGCCATGTCTTTGACCTGGGTACTGGAGCCCCTAAAAGGGGTCAGATCTGGGTCTGCCCTTGAGAAACACAGGGCAGACATCACAAGACAGGACAATGAAAGGGGAAATGCAGCGATTATGGTCACACAGGGGTCACTATCTGAAGGAGCATGGAAGAGTTTTGAGCGGTTAGTGTCCTCGAAGGGTTACTATAAAGTCAAATATGAAAACTGGAGGGAATTATTATTATCCCCCAGAAAATCTCTCCCCTGAGCTGGGGATCTCTGCACACTGGGAGCTGGATGTCATACTCTGATGGAGGTGCACTTTGGCCTCTTTACTAATCAGATGGAGAGTAAAGGGGAGGGATGAAACCCTATGGAAAGGAGAGCGGGCTCCTGGATAAGTGGAGACCAGCTGGGAGGTGGAAAGCATTCTTTTCTGGCTTCTGGCAAAGTTGGGAAGCTGCCAATAGTTTCCAACATCCTTTTTCAGACAAGAATTAATTTGTTCCAACAACCTTGTGGGGTGAGCCAAGCAAGGATGATTATGCCCCAAGAAAAATAACAAGCCCAGTGTCACACAGTAAGTAGTCAATAGCCCAAGCACGACTGGTACCCACGTCTGTCTAGCCAAGGGTCCCCACTGGCAGTTTGATGAAGACTATGGACCCCTATTCAGAAGAATATTGTTAACTACAAAAAGTAAATTACTTAGAACTACCAAGGATACCAGTTATACAGAATCATTATCAAAATGTTTATTTTGCGATGTAGTTTATTTTAAACATATTAAATAACAAGATTTAGAAATTGGTCTGTCACCTATTGTATTTTCACCTATTGAAATTACACCAATTATAATTTCAAGGTGCTGAATCAGTGTAAACAGTATTTCAGATATCGCTACTGTAATGCAATATGATTTCTATTGGTGACAAAGTTACAGGTAGTGCTAATGACCTGTTTCCCTGAAAATAAGACCTAGCTGGACCATCCACTCTAATGCGTCTTTTGGAGCAAAAATTAATATAAGACCCGGTATTATATTATGCTATACCCAGTTTTATATTACATTATATTAAAATAAGACCAGGTCTTATATTAAAATACGACTGAGTCTCATATTAATTTTTACTCCCAAAGACGCATTAGAGCTGATGGTCCGGCTAGATCTTATTTTCAGGGAAACACGGTGATACTGTGGTTTGTTGCTTACATGCATGATAGAAGGAAATGCTAAATTTCAGTTAGAGGTTAGAGAAATCAAGGATGTAATTTTTTCCATCCAAGTTCATGGAGCTCCCCACCAACCCCGAACTCTATCCGTGGACCCCTTGGGTTCTGAGGCATCTGTGCTAAAATCTTCTACCTCTTCTGGTCGAGCTCCTCCTCCAATGCTTGTTCCTTCATTATGTGCATCATGTTTCTTCTTGAAGACACCTATTGCAGACCTACTGTGTGCCAGGCAGTTTCCCCTTTTCTATGTCATGTAATCCTTGAAAACTTCCTTTTAGGTAGGCGTTAGTCTTCCCATTTGGCAGATAAGGTAAGAAACTTTGGGAGGTTAAGTGATTTACCCAAAGCCACACAGCTGGTCAGAGTCTTGTACAACCTCCGCCTTCCTTTCCAACTAAGATCTGGGGGCCAGAGTGTCTAACACCAGAAAGAAAGAGAAGTATAGGAGAAGGGTGAGCGGGGAGACCTCACATTTGTGGAGAATACACTGTGAAGTAGAAATTGTGCTGTGCTTGTCATTATTTCCTTTAATCTTTACAAGAATCCTGTACATATAACTCTATTTTTAAAAAATTGAAAATAAGTAAAAATACATATTCATTATAAAACAACAAATTAGAAAATACAGATAAACCCAAAGGAAAAAAATCAAAATCACCCATAATCCCTCCACCCGGAATTATCTATTAATACTTTGGTATGGAGTCTCCCAGATGCACACATAAACACACAATTTTGCACTCACTTTTCAGAGAGGACAAATGGACCCAGAGAAGTTAAGTAACTGGCCCAAGGATATACAAGTAATAAGTTCCAGTCACCTTTGGTGTGACCTTAGTCCAGTCCCGTTCCTTCTCTGTATTAGGGCAGTAGTTAAAATTACTCGAGATGGAAGAGTGCGAAGCGTGGCAGCCTGAAAGTCATACCTGGGAGCCCATTCTGTGCACTTCTCAAAACAGTGCCGTCTAGACCTCCGCATTCTTGCTCCAGGAGCCTGTCCTCCCAAAGAGGGTCCGGAAAGAAACGCCCCCTCGCTGTGGCGGGCCATGCAGCTCGGTGACCCCAGCCAACCGAGGCTGAGAACCCCAGCGCAAACTGCTGTTGAGAACTCTGTTGGGCCCGCTGGGCTCCGCCGTGTGTGTCCTCGGCGGGGAGTCCTGGAACTCTCCCCGTGCCCTACTGCCCCCAGCTATGCCCACTTGGGCCCCCTTCCTCTAGGACTCCCTAGGAATTTTTCCCTTCTCTTCCAGAATGAGGCTTTTGCGTCTCATCCTGAGAGAAATCACTGCCATGGTGGAACATCAAATGCAGGGACAAATCCGGGAGGAGACTCAAATCTCCTGATAACCAACCAGGCTCTTCCCCGACTCTAGGTGGATACCCTTTCGGTTTAGGTTTTCATTAGCTCGCTGCTTGTTTTACTGCGAAATCTTTAATACTCACAAAACAACTTAAAGGATAATACAAGGAACACCCATGTAGCCTCCACTAGAAAAATTGATCAATCTTGTTTGAAGACCCCTGTGTGTATACCCTCCCTGCCCCGCCCCTTAACCGCTCTCCTAAGTTTGGAGTTTGTCATTTCCACGCTCTTGTTTATGCGTTTACCACATGTGTGTGGATCTTTGAGCGATGTCTGGAGTTGCTTTGCATGCGCTTAAGTTTTAAATAAATAGCATCATAATGCATACATTTTTCTGGAACCTACTTTTTTCACTCAATCTTACGTTTGTGATCTTTGTCTATACTGATATGTGTGCTCAATGTAGTTCATTTATTTTTGCTGCTACATAATTTTCCATTTAGTTAATATATGATGATTTATTTTCCATTTCTTCAATATTTAGTTTCCTTACAATTTTTTATTGTTGTACAGTAATGCTTCTCGAGATTTTTTTTCCTTTAAAACCAATTTTTTGAGGTATATTTTACAAACAATAAAAAAATACCCATTTTAAGTGTACAGCTCAGTGAGTATGTATGTGAATGTATACTCTCGTGTAACCACCACCACAGTCAAGATACAGCACATTTCCATCGCCCATCTCTGTCCCAGTGTCCCTTGTATCAGCCTTCCTCTCCATCCCAGCCTTGCCTGAGACACACTGCTCTGTTCTTCATCTTTACAGATTAGTTTTGCCTCTTCTGGTATTTTTATCTTAATGGAATCAGATAGCATGTCCTTTTTTTGTGTCTGATTTATTTTCCTCACCACAATGCCTTTGAAATTTACAGAAATTGTTGCATGTACAAGTATATCCTTCGTTTTTATTGGAGGTATACCCATACAGACATACAATTTTTTTCATCCATTCAATTGTTATTAGGTATTTGGGTTATTTCCAGTTTGGGACTATTATGAATAAAGTTTCTCTAAACATTTTTGCACATATGCTGTCTTTTTGTGTGTGTGCATATATTTTCATTTCTCTTGAGTGTATACTAGGAGAGGAATTTCTGAGTAATATGGTAGATATATGTAATGTTTAACTTTGTAAGAAGTTGCCAAACTTTTTTCCAGAGTGCTGTAGCATCCCCACCAGCAATGGATAAGAAGCAAGGCTCCATATCTTCACCAGCATTTAGTATTTGCAGTATTTTTTATTTTGGCTGTTCTTATAGGTGTCAAAGTGGTATTTCATTGTGGCTTTAATTTTTTTTTTCTGAATGACTGTTGGTGAACATCTCTTTATATACTCATTAACCATTCACGTATCTTCTTTGGCAAAATGTCTGTTTTGTCTATTTTTAAATTGGGTTATCTTCCTACTGAATTGACACAGTTCTTACATATTTTGGATTCAAATCCTTTATCAAATATATTATTGTAAATGTTTTTTTCCCCACTCTGTAACTTGCCTCCTTGTTTTTTTAAAGGTGATTTTCAAGGAGCAGAAATTTAAAACTTTGATAGTCCAATTTGTCAGTTTTTTCTATTAAGATCAGTGCTTTCTGTGTTCTATCTTTTAAAAAAAACCTGCCTACCTCAAGATTGCAAAAATTTTCTCCTATGTTTTCTTCCAGAAGTTTTATAGCTTTAGCTTTTACGTTTATGCCTCTAATCCATTTTGAGTTAATCTTTGTGTATGGTGTAAAGCAAAGGTTGAAGTTCACTTTTTATATATGGAAATCCAGTTGTTCCAAAACCATCCTTTGAAAGGACTCTCCTTTTTCCGTTGAATTAACTTGACACTTTTGTCAAAACTCAATCAACCATATGTGTGTGCATTTATTTCTGAATTCTTGGGTCTAGTTCATTGATCTGGATCATCCTTAAGCCAATACCACTCTGTCTTAATTACTATGGCTTCATAAATAAGTCTTGAAATAAGATAGTATTATCCTCTTTGTCCTTATTTTTCAAAATTGTTTTCGTGATTCTAGGTCCTTTGCATTTCCATATAAATTTTAGAATCAACTTGTCAATTTCTGCCCCCCCAAAAACCTGCTGGGATTTTGCTCAGGATCGCATTGAACCAATAGATCAATTTGGAGAGAATTGACATCTTAATATTGAGTTTTGCAATCTATGAACATGGCATATTTCTTCATTTATTTAGTTTTTCTTTAATTTCTCTCAGCAGTGTTTTATAGTATTCTGTGTATGTCTTGTACATATTTTGTAAAATTTATTCATTTTTCTTATTTCTGATGTTATTGTAAATTATTTTTTTTAATTATTCTTTTGGGGAAGAGGAATAGGACTTTATTGAAGAACAGTGTGTACTTCTGGGACTTTTCCAAGTCAAGTTGTTGTCCTTTCAATCTTAGTTGTGGAGGGCACAGCTCAGCTCCAGGTCCAGTTGCTGTTGTTAGTTGCAGGGGGCACAGCCCACCATCCCTTGTGGGAGTCGAGGGGTCGAACTGGCAACCTTGTGGTTGAGAGCCCATGTTCCAACCAACTGGGACATCTGGCACTGGCCCATGTGGGAATCGAACCAGCAGCCTTCAGCGTTAGGAGCATGGAGCTCCAACCACCTGAGCCACCGGCCCGGCCCTGTAAACAATATTTTAGTGTGGTTTTCCAGTTGTCTATTGCTAGTATATAGAAATACAATTTAGTTTTGTATATTCACTTTGTAGTCTGAAGCTTGCTAAATTCACTTATTAGTTCTAGTAGCTTTTTTGTAGACCACTTAGGACCTTTTTTAATGTTAACATAAAAACAATTTATTCACAGACCACATATTATGCACTTTTACTTTTCCTTAGCTGATTTCTTTTATTTCTTTCTCTTATTACGTTGTTTAGCATCTCTAGTATAATGTTGAAGAAAATTCTTTTGAGTTTTGATGCAGAATTGTGCAATTGGTTTTTCTCTGCACTTGATTTTTTCCCACCACACACTTATCAACATAGAGATCCTCTAAAGGCTTGACCTGAGCTGTTGAAGTAGCCCACTGATTCCAGTCTGACTTCTAAAATTTCTCCCTACCTCTCCAACTATACTTTCCTCTTCTTTTCTACAAGAAGCCTCTGATTCATCCAGTCTGACGTGGGAAAGGACCTTCCTGTCTTAAGTTTTTGCTCATGTAGTTCTCTGCTTCTGCTTATCTAAATCCTCTCTACCTATCAAGGTCCAGCTTGAAGAAACCTGTATTACTGCAAGAAGACTTTCTATGACCAATTCTCAGGGCACCATTCTTTCTTGAAGCATCTGCTGTCTTGACTGTCCATGTACCATTCATTGATGACTGTCCATGAGCCATCATCTCACCAGAATCACAGCTTCAAACTACAGGCTTCTCCAGGACAGAAGTTGTACATGCTTCAGCCATAGTTTCACAGCACTCAGCTTAGGACCTGGTTCTCAAAGGCAGGGCTGCTGCTTTGTGCAGCTTTTTTTTTCTTTGTGTGCCTTTGTGCAAATCAGAAAAAAAGTACCCCTTCCTCTGGCCTGATGTAGTTCTGTGCCAAAAACAAGGTTTGGTAATTAGAGTTCAAGCTAGATTTCAACTCTCACTTGTTCCTTCTGCTGGACACCTTCAGAATCTACCTGGGTCAACCCTTCCTCAAGGAAGGAATTCATAAACAGACAATTCTGAAATATGGGTATTTTAATACAGAAAGATATATACATTAACCTCAGTGAAGTTAAGTTATTCACCGAAGGACTCATCCAAGAATGGTAGACACTGGGAGTTGTCCTGGGTCTGCCAGTCCCCAAAGCTCAAGGAAATAGGCTTTTGCCTGTCTTCTTCTCTCACCTCAACATGAGTCCAACTCTTTATATGTTATTAACATTTTTCATGTTCACAGTTTCTTTTCAGCCTGAAATGAGCCACTTCTAGAATTTATTCCAAGACATCTGCATCCTGAAGTGAATATCTGGTCCTCTCCCAGGACTGGTGTCTCCATCCCTAAACTCACCCTGTCCCTGCTAGAGTATTACCAGGAAACAGGGAGTAGAGGGAAAGGCAAGGATTTTGGTACCAGATTAGCCTGGATTCTAATTGCTATTTGGCAACTGACTTGTGGGGAGACTTAGGACTTCTCACTTAGCTTCAACTGCAAAATAGAAGTCATAATAGCTCTCTCATAGAGATGAGACATAGGTACCTCTCCTCTTCCTTGCACGTTGCAGAGAGCAAGGATTGTGTCTAATGTTAGGTCTACACATGAGAAAACTGCAGCCTTTGTCTACAGAAGACTTGTAGTGAACTTTGTCAACCCCATGACTAGAACTGCTTTCTCTCTTGACCTTGGGCAAGTCTGTTCTTCTCTGAGCCTCAATTTTCTGTCTTTTAAATGGGGACAGGTAATTTAAATATTACTATACCTAAATAACCACAAGAACTACTATCATTTACTATGTATCAAGCACTGCAGTACTTTATGGGTGTACTGTCATTTAATCATCACAATAGGACTATAAGGTAAATGCTATTAATATTCCCAAATCCCAGAGGAGGACATTGAGGTCCAGAGAGGTAAAGTACTTTACCTAGGAGTCATTCAGCTACTAAGTAGCTGTGATGGGATGTGATTCCTGCTTTCCAATACTCCAGACCAGCATTTCTCAACCTTGACATTTTGAGCCAGATAATTCTTTGTTGTAGAAGATAGTCCTATGCGTCGCAGGATGTTTACCAGCCTCCCTGGCCTCTACCCATTAAATGCCAGTAGTACCCATCCCCCACTTGTGACAGCCAAAAATGTCTTCAGACATTTCCAAATGTCCCCTGGTGAGTAATCACCGTTAGTTAAGAACCACTGCTTTACACTCTAGATTCCTAGACAATGTCTTTCCTCTACAATATGACCAAGCTAGGGGAAGCTTATTTCCCCTAAAGTGTCAGGAAATCAACTGCAGACAGATATTACACTAATGCTAATAATACCACTTCATATTTGTTACAGACCATTTGCACCAAAAAATGCCTTCTCATTAATTTGAATGTTTCAGCTGAGAGAGAGCATATATAGAAGTGTGTAGCACAGTGCTTAGGACTTATTAAGTAAAATCTTGGTTTCCTTTTATTGGCTAGAAGAAGCAATGGCAGTTCAGTGACTGTCTCAAGATTACATAGCTAGTAAAGTGGTCTCGCCACTTGTTATGCTGATTAGTTTGTTAACTATTATTCTCAGCTCCTCTACTTTAACCCTTAGAAGAGTTTTGCTTTCATTGAGAAGAATGAGGCAAATTAAAAGAGTTAGAATCTTTGTTTCCTAGAGCTCAGAAGATGCTAGAGGCTATCTAGTTTAATTTCCTACTGCAGAGTATTAGGGTTGCCAGACAAGATAGTTAAATTTCAGATAAACAATGAATAATTTTTTAATATAAGTATGTCCCATACAGTTGTCACAAATACCAGGGACGATTGTAGCCCTGGGACTCCCTCTGGAAAACAATGAGTGGGGCTCAATTGGTCATGTGATCAGAGGGAGCACTCATATTCAAAAGGATTACAAGAAAGGGGCTTCCGACTGGGCTTCCCATCTCACTGAGATTGGTCGCCCTTTCTGTGGGAGGATTTGAGCCTTTCAGGGGGAACTTGGCTGATGCAGTGGCAGTCCCTGGGACATTCAGAAACAGACATAGATGATGACAATGAGGTCTGTCAGTAAAAGCCTTTTGAACACCTACTATGGGCCAGGCATTTCTTTCTTTTTTATTCGGGAATATTGGGGAACAGTGTGTTTCTCCAGGGCCCATCAGCTCCAAGTAGTTGTCCTTCAATCTAGTTGTGGAGGGCGCAGCTCAGCTCCAAGTCCTGTCGTTTTTTTCAATCTTTAGTTGCAGGGGGCACAGCTCACCATCCCACACGGGGACTGAACTGGCAACCTTGTTGCTGAGAGCTGACGCTCTAACCAACTGAGCCATCTGGCCGCCCCTCCGGAAACCCAGCAGCAGCTCGTTGTTTTCAATCTAGTTGTGGAGGGAGCAGCTCACTGGCCCATGTGGGAATCAAACTTGTAATCCTGTTGTTCAGAACTCCCGCTCTAACCAACTGATGGGCCAGGCATTTCTTATGCTCAAAGGATGCAACAGAGATACAGTACACAGAAATATCAAGGAAAGGAAGAGAATTTCTACCTCTGCAATGGAAGGAAGAAGTGAAAGAGAATATGGCAAGCACTTCGGCGTTGCTATAGCAACACCAAACGTAAGAAATGGAGGAGGATAAGGGACGAGGACTTTAAATGATAGATTAAGGAACCAAGCCTTTATTCTGAGTATAAAAGTCGGGACTACACTGGAGCAGAGAGGTGATATGCTTAGATTTGTTTTTTTGAGCATCTTTCAGCTTGTGATGTAAAGGTTGGATTAGAGAAGAGAATTGGGGCCAAGGAGATGAAGTAGAAGAATGATAAATCCTGAATTAGGAAAATAGTAGTGGGAAGAAGGAGGAGAGGACAGCTTTGAAAGATGTTAAGATGTGGGGCAGAGATAGCTATTTGTTCCTGCTCCTCCAACATCTGTTCTCCCCTCCTATGTTAATGGAACCCCTGGTTTTCATCTGGGCACATGGCCATACACAATAAAAACTTTTATTTCCCAGTGATCCTTGTGTCTGTATGTGGCTATGTGACTAAGTTCTTCCAACCTGTAGAATGTGATGTAGTGCCCTTAAAGAAATAGGTTTGAGGATCATGCAGATATTGGTAACACAGGGCCATAAGCCTGGCCCCCTGACTATTTCATAGAGCAGAGTAAAGGTCAAGTTTTACAAGGGATAGAAGAAAATTTCCTACTTTGTTTGAGACTGTGTTTACTTTGGGTTCCTATTATAGTTGCTAAATCTCTACCCTGACACAAAGTGGTACAAGTCAGGTGAGGGCTAAGATATAGGGATTAAAGGAGATGTGAGGAAACTGCAGAGGTTTTGTTATACCCAAGGCAGCATTTCTTCTTAAAAAGTGGCTTTTTGATCACCTGCAATATAATCATTCTGAGTAGGGCCCAAAAATCTATGCAAGCAACTCGGTGATTTGTAGGGACCCAGGCCATGGCAATCCCCTCCAACAACCAGCAGGCTGGCTCTGCTGGAGCTGGGAGATCTCAGGTCTGCCTGCTTTCTACAGGTGTCTCCATGGTGACTGGTCTTCCAGGCAGCCCCAGAGCAGCCCACTTCTATCAGTAGTTCAGTGTCTGCCTCTGTCCCAGGGTTTATTTCTGGCCTTCAGATTTGGGACAAAAGGCAGGCTCTGTCACTCTCAGTCAGGTAACTTCCATTTCTTACCTGCATTCCACAAGGTCCTGAATGATCTGGCCCCTGCTTACCTCTTGCCCCCTCTTCTTATCAGTTGGCTCCTGGCAGCACTGGCTCCATCCTATCGAGTATCTTCCTTCCTTTGGGCCTTTCCCGAGCCACTCCATCTGCTTAGGACTGTTACTGAGGACTCAAAGGGTCTGCTTGCCTGCACTCATCCAAACCAAAAAAGAAAAGAGCGGGAGTTTGCATCAAAGAAAGAAAAGGTTTATTTAAGGAGGTGGTGCCAAGCCCAGAGACAGATGAGCCAGTGCTCTCAGAAACCTGGCTCCCCGATGGCCTCTAGTAGCCAGGTTACGTAAGGGAAAAGTCATTAATGATGGTGACTATGGGAGTTGGGGTCGTGGGCTCTACAGATTGGTCAGGGCTAAAGCAGGGAGCAGTTGATCATGGCTCCAGTCCTGATGTCAGTCATGGCATTGTTCCGTCCGGTTTCCAGGGGATGCAGTCCGTGGGGCTGTTATACTTTCATGAGTCTGGATCTGAAACATAACTAAGGCCATGGTGTCATCTTTGTTTGACTAAAACTTTGTCTTAGTTTGAGGTTTGGTTATTGTATCTCGATCATGGTTGACAGACCTGAAGCTTTATTCTTAAGTGAGTTTGATGCTGACCAGAACCTAATGTCCTAAAGGCTTAATGATTAAAAGGAGTGGGCATACAGTGTATATATATATATATATATATATATATATATATATAGAAGGATCGGGGGAAAGAATGCAAGTGAGTCATAGCTCTATCAGGCTAAACAAAGCTAGTTTGGATTAAAGCAGAATGCATGCTAAAGAAATGAAGTTCGTGGGCAATTACAGAACCTCCCCACTTCTTCTCCCTGTATTGACTTATTAAAATTTCAGCTCTCAGTTTAAATGTCATTTCTCAGGGAAGCCTTCTCTGAACTCCAGAATAGGCCCAGTGCCACTTTTATACATGCCCATGGCTCCTTGTACTTCTTCCTGGTACTTATTTTAATTGTAAATATAATAATTAGTGTAATTATTTGTTAATGTTTGTCTTTCCCACTATTGTATGAATTTGATGACAGCTGGGAACATGAGTGTTTTATTCACTATTTCCCTAGAACCTAGTACAGAACCTGACACCTAAGCACTGCTCAAGAAGTACTTGTTGATAAATGAATGTCTCTCCAACCATAATTTTCCAGGAAGTCCCCTCATAGTCACACTATCCTCCCTCCACTCTCTAGCCCAATTCAGAGAAGTAAATAAACAATTAGGTTTGGACCTCCCTTTCTCTGAGGACCTGGGACCAGCAACGTTGAAAGAGAATGAATCATCTGGGGATGAAAGGAGAGCTCAGCAAAAGACAAAGGCCTTTATCATATCCACAGCCAGAAATGACCCCCTCCCCAATCTCTTAACTGGTGGTCTCTGGCTTGCTAATCTGCCCTAAACTAATAACAGATAGCTAAGGGATCAGTAATAAGATTTAAGGAGACAACTAAAATATTGATTAATAATTAAGGTTTGGCAAATAATTAAACTACTGTCAATGTAAACACGTCTAAACCTGTAGAGAATTTTTGTAAGAGTTTATTTGAGCCAAACTAATGACATACATTGGGGAGCAAGGTCTCAAATGCTGTAGAGAATACAGTTTGCAGGGTTTTTTTTAATGCATTTGGAATTAAGGAGGGAAAGTAGGGAAGATTATATGAAGGTGGAAGAAAACAAGGCAGGAATTGGATTAAAAGATTATGTGCTTTCTTAAGGGTGCTTATGCCTCTGAGGGGTATTCTGGTATTTCAAAGGTGTGTTAACCTAAATGCACAAGAACAGTGGACAGGGCTGGCTTAAAAACCTTTCACAAAAGGGGCGGCTGAATGGCTCAGTTGGTTAGAGCAGAGAGCTCAGAACAACAGGGTTGATGGTTCAATTCCCGCATGGGATAGTGGGCTGTGCCCCCTGCAACTAAAGATGAAAAGGGTGACTGGACTTGGAGCTGAGCTGCGCCCTCCACAACTAGATTGAAGGACAACAGCCTGGAGTTGATGGGCCCTGGAGAAACACACTATTCCCCAATAAAATTAGAACGAAACAAAACAAAACAAAAAATAACAACCTTTCACAAAAGGAGTTATAGAGCCTGGGGCATGACTACCCACCATGACACGCCCTTGTTTGTCCACAGTACTAAATACTAATATATAACCTAATAAATAAAGTATTTGGCTCACAAGTAAAGTGTTAGAAGATAATTAGGTGTTTGCAGAAAATCAAATATTAACTACTAAAGTGTTAGCTGATAACAAGGGATTAATTTAAAACTAAGTTGTTAGCACATACTGGTTAACCAATGACTAAAGTAACAGTTGATAAGGATTTGAAGTGAGATTTTTCCAAGGGGACTCTTGCACATCAGAGAGGACTTGGGAACAACAGAAAGTTTATAAAGCCTGTAGGAATGAATGTCTAACTAGGACTGTAAAATCCTCAGCTGGACTCTAAACTTTTGGGGGAAACTGTTTGCTTGTCTTTGGTTTCCAGATAGGATTTCCAGCACCAGGGCTGGCCTGAACCTGGTGCTCAAAATGCTTACCATCTAATTACATTTAATCTGCTAAGGACCAGGAACTGTACTGAGGAGAGAAGAGAGGGCAGTTGCTTAAACGATGAGAATAGAGTGTGGTGAGTGAGCAAATGAGTGGTGCGTGACAGGAAAGGTTTAGGGGGTTTGTGAAGGCTGGGTGGAAGGGAGAGCAGGTGTATCAGGGAGAAACGACGAGTTTAGTTCTGAATGTGTTGAATTGAAGGGTCCGTAGACATGCCCAGTAGGCAGGTTGATATGAGTCCAAGGTAGAGATTTGAGTCCAAGGCACAGATGGTGGTGAAAACCATGAGAACAAAAAATGATAAAGCTGAAAAATAATGTATGGAGTGGGAAAAGGGATCAGCCTGAAACCCCAAGGAAGAACAACATGGAAGAAGTGGACAGAGGAGGAAGAGACATCAACAGATACTGAGAAGAAAGAAGCACTGAGATAGAGACGGAGAAAACCAAGAGGAGACATTGGCATGAAAGGGAAGAGAATGTGTCAAGGAGAAGAGTGCAGTCAGCAATGTGAGATGTGGCTGAGAGGCCAAGCAGGATGAAGTCGGAGAGGTATCCATTGAGAATGTGGTTCCGAAATGTCCGTCACAAATATTTCTGTGATAGCTGGGTTTCATTGTGTATGTGTGTATGCACACATGAGCACGTGCAGAGCTAGCGCTCGGAGCAGGATGTGTAAGGGCAGGCTGGAGGCCAGCACAGAGTGCCTTGTGGTCAGCTCACAGAGAGCTTTCATTTACTCTGGGCAGCTTTTGAGAAGGACCATTAAGGGAGACTGTGAGAACTGTAAGCACAGTTCAACCCTTTTGTTGTCAAGTGGGAAAATTGTGGACAAAATACGGGAACAATTTGCTTAGTCTGAGAGTCAGGAACACAGCCAGAACTTGAATCTGAGTCTCCTTCTTCTAGAAGGTTGACCTTGGGAGTAGACATGAAATTCTCATTGGCCAATGAATTATCAATCAGTGACTTTTCCCATTACTTCAGTTTTTAGCTGCCTCTTTTTTATATTTATATAAAAATAAAATACATATTTTACATACAAAATTCAAAATTACAGAAATACTTAACAAAGAATGTGAATGACTCCTGTTACCTCACGCTACCCCGTCAGCCCCCCCCACACACCACACACACACACACACACACACACACACACACACACACACAGAGCCACCATTAACAGTTTGGTCTATATTCCATCCCCTCTCTCTCCCTCTCACTTCACATTGTAAATTTTTAATAAAAATGTTATACTTTATACTGGATTTGTTTCTGTGTGTGCATGTGTTCATTCTGTTTTACAAGTTGTCTGTTGTTCACTTTTGGACAACTTTCTATATAGCATATAGACATCTAACTCATTCATTTTATAACTATATTAGCATATCATTTGGATTTGTACCATAATTTATTACCAGACCATACTGAGGGGCACAATTTTCACTCTTAGGAACAGTGTACACATATATTATTGCACATATATATTTGCATAGTTGAGGAGTCTTCTAGAAAGAGAAACGATGGATCAAAGTGTATAAACATTTTATTTTAAAAGCTTTTATCAAATCGTGCTCCAAAAATTTGTGCCAGTTTATTGTCCCATTAACAGTCTTTTGGTCAATGAATTTTATTGGGCAGTAATGATTGGGCAGTAATGATTGTGTTGATTTTAAAAGGCTTGGAAGTCTTTGTACCAAATTACTAACAATGTTTTCTTCCAGTGAGTGAGAGTATAGAATATGAGGAGGATACTTTCACTTTATTATGTCATCCTATATTATCTTACGATGCATTTGCATTATTTTGTAATTAAAAAATAATATAGAGGAAAACAACAACAAATACATGTTTTGCCTGGGTCTCATTGGCTAGAAATTCACATTGGGTGCAAGTTTTCATTGATCACAAGTACTTTTTTGGTTTATATGCAAAAAACATTTATTGAATGCATCTTATTGAGCTGTCACTGCCCTGGGCACATTCATAGATCTTTCATCCTAGTCCTCACAACAGCCCTGTGAGGTAGGAATTAGCCCTGTTTTACAGAGTTCCTAATAGATGATTATTGCTTGATATACTTCTATTTGTCACATGTTTTCATGGGCTAGAGGTTCTTATTGGCTGGTGAGTCATTGGTCAAGTGTTCTCATTGGCCAGGAGTACAGGTTGTTCTAAGATTCAAATCATCAAAATACTAAAATTTTCCCCCCACAGGAGTGATGGGGTAAGTGGGATAAGAATGGAGGAAGGAGAATCAATGGTTTCTCCCTTTGAAGCACCATTTGAGTTTGTTTTGGTCACCCATGGAAGATGGGGGGAAGGGGACAATGGGAGAGGAGGGAAAGTGGTTATAAGTCTTCTCGCTTCTTCAGGATGAGCTTCCTCACAAGCGCTGTGATATGGGGCCTGATCTCCTCCACCGACACGGTTGGGTCCCAAGCCCCTGCCACCTTTCCATCTGGGGCCACTAGGTACTTCCAGAAGTTCCAGGTGGGTTCCTTCCCAGAAGTTTCTAGAGAAAAAGGAAGAAGGAGAGCAAAGTGTGCTTCCTTGTTCACCCTCTCCTAGAATTCCACTATCAGTGTCCATTCATCCCTTGAAGGAGTGGTTCTATTAGTTAGAATTAACTGGAGAGTTTTTCAAATCCTCATGTCCAGTCCGCACCCCAAACCACTTATATCAGAATCTCTGTGGGTAAGACTCAGGCATCTGT
The DNA here is from genome assembly GCF_964194185.1 of Rhinolophus hipposideros. Lineage (NCBI taxonomy): Eukaryota > Metazoa > Chordata > Mammalia > Chiroptera > Rhinolophidae > Rhinolophus > Rhinolophus hipposideros. The sequence continues at coordinate 58,316,420 of NC_138054.1, forward strand.
ATTTTTGAAAAGCTCTCTAGATTCCAGTATGGCGCTGAGGTTGAAAACTACTGCTCTAGGATTCTGTTAAGTGTTTGATAAAGCAGTATGAGAGCATTAATTCCTTTATTAATGACCTCAAACTACTGAATAGTCTACACCTTATTCTCTAATGAAACCTTAATGGTTTCCAGATGTTAGTCTATGGATTGGATGCATCTGAATCGTGGTGGTGGGGAGAGCTGCTTAAAATAAACAGATTCTTGGGCCCTGCTTCAGTAGGTCTTAGGTTAAAGGCGTTTTTAAGAGCTCCCCAGGAGCTTCTAAAGCAAGGCCAGGTTTGATCTATAACAATGGGAACTGGGAAGGAACTAATAAAAAAACAGGGAGAAAAAAGCAAATATCAGGATTGACCTACAGAGCAAAATTCCAATCTGCTTCAGTAAGGTACCTTTTGTTTGCTACATTGTTGTTTCTTACTCCTCCAGGTGAATGGGTTGGTGGGGGGTGGTGAGGGATAGGAAGGCAACCAGAAGCATGGAGTGGGAGAAGGCAAAAACAGAGCCCCCGAAAGAGGACCATAATGACAAGTGTGGCTCGTGACTCCATTTTGTGGTTCTGAGGCTTCTGGGGCTAGAGAAAGGATCTCTTTCTGAAATATTGAGATGTGGTATTTGAGCTCAGATTTCCCTCCCGTGGCCTACAGACTTTGCCCCTGACTTACTGTGTTTCCCCGAAAATAAGACCGGGTCTTATATTACGGTTTGCTCCAAAAGAAAAAGCATTAGGGCTTATGTTCAGGGGATGTCATCCTGAAAAATCATGCTAGGGCTTCTTTTCCAATTAGGTCTTATTTTCAGGGACTCACGGTAGGACAGGAGATGCCTGTCAGCCTTCTCCAAACACGTGGCATTCCCTGTCTGCCCCTTGGTCTCTCCATCCTAAATTCCTAAGCACAACTCATTCACGCTGACTAAAATCTGAGGGCTCAGTCTCCTTCTAGGAGCCCCTGCATATGAAATCAGGATTTCAGCGATGTCTGCAAGAGTGACTCTGAGGGAGAAATGAAAGGCAACAGGTGGAGTTATTCTGAGGCAGGAATACCCCTCAGCTCATCATCAAAGATTACTGCTGGAACAGACCATCAACCCACCTGCCAGGGTCTGGAAAGGGCCCCAGGTCACCCAGCCAGCCAGTGCTGCCCAGGGAACCACGACCTCAGCGAGCTGAGGGAAGGGGAGGGAAAAGATCAGGACTCACGGGTCAGGTACTTGAAGGCAGGGTGGGCACCAGTACCGGTGACTGCAACCTTGCTAAACATGGGGAAAGAGACACTATAGGTACGGCGGGCAAAGCTCTCAATCTCCTTGTTGCTGTCGGGCTCCTGTTGGCCAAACTGATTGCAGGGGAAAGCAAGCACGTTGAAGTGGTGGGGCCCCAAGTCCCGCTGTAGCTGCTGCAGGGCTCGGTAGTGCTGGTCTGTGAAGCCACACTCACTGGCCACATTCACCACCAGAGACACCTGAGTGGCAAAAACAAAACATACACAACCCAGTGAAAAGGCATGCACTTGTACATTCCCTGACAAGCCCACATGTGATCCCCCCCACAATAATTAATGCTCTCTCATGCATATAAGAACACAATGTACACATATGTAAATGTGAGTACAACGCTCTCACATATACACAAACACATGCACTCTGGAACAAATGAAATCAAACATGCAGGGGCTTACAGATATGTGTGTGTACTCATACAGGTGAGCATGTGAGCCATGATTCAAAGATGCATTAGCATACATCACACACAACACATTCACAGTGAGAGACACATACCAGGGAGCTCACATCAGGAGGAGATGTGCAGAAATAGAAAGGAAGAACTGGATTCAGTTTCTGGCTCAGTCACCTGTCACTCTACACTGTAGTTGCTTGTATACATGTCAGTCTCCCTTCTAGAATGTGAACCCACTGAGGGCAGAAGCTATATCCACTTCATTCCAGGACTTCACATATGGAAAAGTCTCAGAAAGTGCCTCCTGAAGAAAAGTAAGTGTGCACACATACACAATCACCTGTTTGAGTACATAGACGGATATGGGTTTTCTTTTTGTTGTTGTTCTTTTTTTTAATTTTTTTATTTTTATTTTTTAAAATTTATTGGGGTGATAATTGTTAGTAAAATTACATAGATTTCAGGTATACAATTCTGTATTACATCATCTATGAATCCCATTGTGTGTTCACCACCCAGGTTTTCTTGATAAAAAGACCCGAAGGACCCCAGGGCAATCCCTTTTTTGTCCCTCTCCCTCCAGCAAACAAATATTATTTTTTTCTATCACTAGACTCATCCTTAAATTGATCTCCTTATAATAAATTTATTTATAAGTTTATTTATTGCTTTTAGGTGATAAATATAAAGCTGGCTGATGGAACTTGATTATAATACTGTGATTAGAATTTGGCACCAATGCTATGTTTTTAGCTTCTAGTTAATGTATTATTAAAGGATTTTAAATCTCACCCTGTGTCTGGGCAGCCTGCCCTATCTCTCTGGTCACTTTTTTTTACAAGAGCCAGGATTACACTAGCTGGTTCCATAAAAAGGGCCACCTCCCAGGGGCAGCCTGGGGCACTAGACATGCACACACACAAACTGCTCAGGCTAGATAGGGGTTCTTAATCTCAGAACTATTGATATTTTGGGCTGGATAATTCTTTATTGTGAGGGGGCTAGTCTGTTCAGTGTAGGATGTTTACAGCAGCACCCCTGGCCTTTACCCAATAGATTTCTAGTCTCGACAATAAAAAATGTCTCCACACATTGCTAAATATCCCCGGGGGAGCAAAATTACCCCATTTGAGAACCACTGAGCTGTAACTCCCTCACCCTGCCTCCACCAGATGAGGAAGGACCCATTCCCTGGGGCCCCAGGCAGTTAGAACAACCTCCCCCATTTGCACCAGCATATACCATGTTCTGCCTGTGGTGGTGAGAAACTGGGATGCTTTAACTCCCTTCCCTATTCGGGGATCTTCCTCTTTTTTCTCTGCTGGATCCCTGGACAATAAGAGCATTAAAAATCACTTATTTTTAACTTGCATCTTGTGTGTCTGCCCACTCTATTGAAAGTAAGAAAATCCTACGTCTAGTTCTATGCCTGAAACCAAAAAACTTATACTTAAAGTGACCAAAACAGACATACATAGTTAATTTACACAAACACGCACACACACACACACACACACACAGATACAGACTCATACGTGTATATAGAAGCAAGCAAGCAAACAGCATTCACATACACACTACACTCAGGCCTATACATTGCAGGCAAGCACATTCCCAAGTGGTCACTCATTCATCGATACGCAACCCTGGTCTAAATGACTATCTTCCTAGTCAGCCTGAGGGCATAAATCATACAGTCTTGCTCATGGCTATATCTCTAGGACAGGACCTAGGACCAAGCATGTAGGGGGAGCCAGTAAAATTTTTTTCAATTAAAAAAAATTATGATGAAATATACATAATGAGCCAGTAACTATGTGCAGGTGAATGGAATGACCATATTGCTCATGTCGCAGACCTACGTTGGGTTAACTCACAGCATCATTTGCAGCTTCCCTGTACTGACTATTCCTGGTTTCCCTCTAGACCTGAGATTAAGGGCATAGGCACTGGAGCTGGGCTGCCTGAGTTCAAATTCTAATTCTACCACTTAGTAGCTGTGTGACATTCTTTTCTTAATTTTTAAAAAATATTTCTTTCTGATTGATTTCTTGGCCTCTTGCTCCCATGCATTTACCAATGACCTGGAGTTTTTAATCGTTCAGATTTCTGGAATTACTTCTCTGGGTCATTTTTCTCCAGGATTTCTGTTTCTCATATCCTGGATGTCTTATTATTTCTGAGAACAAATGGGCTTTGTTCTATCCTTGTTATGGCACTTATTAATATTAGGAATTACCTTGTTCGTTTTTCTGTTCCTTGTGTATTGTCCCTCTCCTCTCCACCTCATGTAAGCTCTGTTAAAGTGGAAACTTGTCTGTTTTGTTCACCACTGTATCCCTAGGGCTGGCCTAGTCCTTAGTATACAGTAGGTACTCAATAATAAATAATGAATTAATGAGTAGCAGAGCTGGTCAAGTGCTAAACCTGGAGCTCTCTGGCCAGCTGCACTAGAGGGAAGGGGAAACCTGAATGGGAATGGACCCTACTTTTATTGGCTCTTTGCTCTGTGTTCTTGATGGCACTTCTGCTGGGGCCCACCAAACACAGGTACAGAGCACTCTACTAAGTATTTCCAAACTGTCATCCCATTTGAAACTCATAAGTGAAACTCACAACCGAGGGACAAGGATTGAAAGAACACAGATTGAAACTCACAATTGAGGACAAGGATTACTGCTCCCAGGACTCCCAGCATAACTGAGAATTTAAAGGCTAAGAAAGTACTTCCTTCACTAAAGATGGCCTTGCACCTGGGAGAAGAATGCTGACAGCCATTTCTGTGTGGTTCATCAAAACTGGACTCTGGACCTACCTGTCCATTAGAGACCAACTCCTCACCCTTCCTACCACAGCCTCACTTGAGAAATGGACTTGGAAGGCTCTTCATTACACAGTGCAACATCTAGGCCTCTGGATGTGGTGTGCAAGGCTCCTCTTGGTGCTTCCCTTCCCTCTGAGCCTCATCTTCCACCACTCTCAGCTTCATGCTCTACACTCTTTCAAGCACACTGCTTGAAGTCCTCACCCCCATGCCCACCCCTCCACCATGCTTCTTGCTGTTTGCTTCTGAGCCTTTGCATGGACAGTTCTCTGCCTGGAATGTTCTTCTTTGTCTTGCTAAAACTCACTCTTGTTTCAAAGACTCATCCTGCACACTTCCCCTCTAAAGAACTCTCTGAGCTGAGATGCCCTCTTGGTAAAGAGGTAGCAGTTAGCTTGGAAGACTCGTATCTCAGCCTGAGCTGCCATCACAGGAGTCTGCGACGGGTGGGTGGTTCTCCAGGTTCTGAGCTCTCTGTGTGACCCTGTATAAATACCTTCTCTCTCTGGACCTTAGGGTCCTACCTAGAGGATGGTCTGTGTAAGGTCCCGGTGCATTCCCTCTGCACTGCACATTCATTTCCACAATGTTCTCACTGGACTCAGTCTCAGCAACTCCCCCTCGTCCAGATGCGGAAACTGGGGATGGGAAAGACAAAGGCCGCAGGATGCTAGGGTTACTTTTTCCACCCGTGCCTGACAAAAGCTGGGCCCACGGCGTCCAGCCTCTGGGAGAGGTCCGGACCCGCTGCCCGAAATCGTCGGGTGGGAAACCCGCTCCGGCTGCGAGGGTTTCGGATTTCGCCGAGCGCCAGAACCGTGCCACGTAGTCGCAGGACAGACCGGGAGCAGGATCTGGCGGTGCCGCGCGCCCCCCAGAGAATGCCCGGGTGGGGGCGGGGAGACAGGCAGTGTCGCCGGGCGGCAGGAGCCCCCTCGGAGCCACACCCAGCAGGGTCCAGGGCCACGGGGCGCCCCCATCAGGCCCTGCAGGAGTGGCGCCAAGGCCCCGTGGGTGGACACTCACCGAACCCCGGTACTTCTCCAGCGACACCAACTTGCCCCGGATGTTTACCGCTTTGAAGTCGTAGAAGTCTTGCTCTCGCTGTGCGCAGGCCGCGGCCGACAGGAGCAGCCACGCCGCCACCAGTGCAGCCACCATGACTTGCTCCGGAGGTGGCCGCGTTGCGAGGGCAAAGACGAGGCGGGGGGACCCGGCGTGGGGGGCGGGAGGAGGCGGCTCCGGCGCCACCCGGCCCGCGAAGCGCGACGCGCCCCATTCTCTTTCTCCTCCGTGGGCGGTGGAGCGCCAGGCTCTGGACCTCAGTTTCCCCGTCTTTACTGCGGGAGTGTTGGACTCTGTGTCCCTTCCCGGACCCAGCAGCCGTGGTTCCAGGATTCAGACCTCTAACACCGGAATTCAGTTCATTGAGACACCCTTTCGTCCCAGGATGCAGCGACTTGGTAGGGAAAGAAGGTGAAAATCTGGATCCGAGGAGTTTCCTAATTAGCGCAGCAGCCTTAGGCGGGTCACACCACCTCTCCGGGCCTCACTTTTCATCTGGTCAGTAGGGCTAGCCACCCGTCTTGCCACATGTAGGCAGGCAGTATAGAATGGGAGTAATAAAAAAATGGATGTGAAACACTTTGTTAGTTGAATGATGCCTACAGACTTTAGGTAAATGAATGAACGTTTCCTGAAAGGAATGGCATCAAGAAGGGGAAGAGGAGGACATGTGGCACATTGGGTTCCTGGGATGCAGATTCGGAGATGGAGATTGCAGTGCACGATGTTTATGAGGGAGCACCCTGGGAATCAACACCTGTGAAAGAGAGAGGAGGGAACAAGAGTGGGCAGAAGTCCAGAGCCCAGGTAGGCCCAAGGACAGTGTTGGCTAACCTCACAGGGACTCTGGAGCTAGAATGGCCCATCAGAGTTGTCTCCAAATAAGCTGAATTGGCCAGGGCTTTATAAACCTGCCTTCGCCAGTCATTGGAGCCATCTGGGAAGAGGTGTGACAGGAGCCAAGATAGCCCTGTTCCTGGAGAGGCTGACAGTTAAAAGCTTTCCACTGACAGTACTGGTGTCCTAAGTCTTCACTGGGATCTGGGCAGCACATCATAATGTTTCCTACACTCTTAAAGCCTCTACTGAGCCCTACTAAGTGCCAAGCATGATGTTGGGTGCTGACATATTACTGGTTCTCCAGGAGCTCACAGGCCACTATGTGAGAAGCCAGGTAAACTGGGGCTTCTGTGAAATGTGGCAAGGGCTAAGCACTCCTACAGTCATTCAACAAATACTTCTTGAGCATCTATTCAATGTATGCCAGGTTATGCTCTAGGTGCCTCTTATGTAGTGATGAACAAGACAGTGTGGTCCCAACCCAGGGGGAGACAGTTATTAAATATTTCATAAATTGCTCTAAAATTACTATTGTGGTAAGTACCACCTAAACTAGCCTTGGGGGTGGAGGGCAGGGCACAAAAAGGGCTTTCTAGAATAAGGAATGTTTGAGCTCAGCAGTATAAATTAGCCAGGGTGAAGCAAGGAAGTAAGTGCAGAAGTCCTGAGGGAGAGAGAAACATGGTGCAGTAAGGAACTTAGAAGGCTTGAGTTCAGCTGGAGCAGAGAACAAAGGGTGTGAGAAGGTGTAGAAGCAGGCAGGGGTGAGATCACACAGAATCCGGCAGGCCATAGTAAAGATGGTCTTTAAGCTAGGAAAAGAAGTTTTGTTCTTTTTTAAAGCTGGAGAGTAGCAGTGAGTCCTGTGTTGTAGAAAGATCCCTCTGGCTGTTCTGTAGAGAGTAGATAGGAAGGAACAAGAGCAGATGTGCTCCAGATGCTGGAGTAGAAGAAAGTCTGGGGTTCTGAGGCCCAGAGGCAGTTGCTAACCTAGCAATCAGGAAAAGCCTCCTGGAGGTGGTAACACCAGAGTCATGTCTTTTTTTTTTTTTTTTTTTCAGTTTTAGGTGTACAAAACAATGTAATAATTAGACATTTACACCTCTCACAAAGTGATAACCCCACCCCAATCTACTACCTGTCCAACATTGTATATAGCTGTTACAATTCCATTGACTATATTCCCTATGCTGTACTCCACATTCTGTGAGGCCAGAGTCATGTCTTGAGAGAGGAATGGGAATTCTCCATTTTGGGAAGGGGGCGTGGCAAAGATGTCAGCAGTGTCTGTGAAGGCATAGAGCCCAAGAAAAGTGCTTGAATGTTTGGGATGAGAAGAGGCACAGGGTAGATGAGGTTGGAGGGGTCACCAGGGGCCAGATGGAGAAGGGTCTTGAGTACCCAGCCAAGAAGCTTGGATTTTACACTCTAGGCTATGCAAGGTTTTGCATAGCAAAACCTATGCAAGCAAAGGTTTTGAAACTGGGCACAAGATCATACAGTTAATAAGACTCAAATACGGCCTCCAGATTCAGAACATGGGAACTTTCTGCATTACTAAGGTGGCGTCTCTCCTCAGGAACAGACAGTATTATCAGGAGAGGTGGAAAACAGGAGAAAGCATGCTTTGGCAATGGCCAAGGCAGAAATAAAGCGCTCCTGCCCTTCCTACTCTTTACTCCCTCTCTGTGGGATCCTTGAACTTCTGATGGGTCCTGTAATATTAAATGGTCCCCTCTTTTCTGCTTTGTCCCTGTGAAGCTATTGGTCTCCCTTCCTGCCATCTCTCTTTCACTCAGCCTTTCCTTGCAATGTCCCAATGACCAGGGGTTTTCAAATTCTGCTTCACACAACTTGGAGTTTTGCAAGCTTGGCTGAGCTATTTCCTGTTAAAATCCAGATAGGTAGGCATTACTACTAAGCAGGGGGGGAAAAAAAGTGGTGAAATGTTTCTCACTTGGAAATTTCTCTCCTGGGCCCCTCAGCTCTTCCTCTATTCATGCTTCGGAACCCAGCTCAGATATCATCCCCCTCTGCTACTCTACTTAATCACTCCCTCCTCTCTGTTGCCTTTCTACCTTGTATGTACATTTTCCTGTTAGTGGGCTGGTGGGAATATGGTGTAGTTGTCTGTTTCCATGGCCACCAGACGGTGAGCTCCTTGGAGGCAGGCAGCACGGTATATGAATCGTCTTTGTGGACCCCTCGCACCCACTGGCAACTCAGTAAATATTCATTTTTCTTAAACCATCTGGTAACTTTTATTACTTGTCTATGCTAGAGTCTGATAGGATATGCTGTTAATTTTAGCCAACAGTGTGTATTTTGTCATTTTATTTTCAGTCCACTGTGCATTTTTGGTGTTTCTGAGAGAGCACAGCGATTCCCATTTGGTCCATCTACACAAGTGGGAGACCTGCAGGCACAGACAAGTGCACACACAGATCTCAGCTGAGCACCTGGAAGGGTAGAGGGCTCCCTTCTGGATCTCCTGCACTTCTCTTTTCTGTGATAAGCTCAAAGCTTTTTATGGGTATTGAGAATACTCATTAATGTTTTATTCATTCAACAAGTTGTCAATCACATACTATGTATACTATAAGACACTATTTTAAGGTCGAGGAATATGTAGTTAATAAGACAGACAAAAAAGACAAACAAAAAATTCTTGAACCTACATCCTAGTAGTGGGGGGAAGGATAATAATTAAAATTTATAGTATGAACTATATAGTACATAAGATGGTGATAAGCAGGGGAGAGGGATAGAGAATGTGGTTGTGAGGTGGGGAGGGATTGCACTTTAATGCAAATGATCAGGAAGCCTCACCGAGAAAGTGGCATTTGAGCAAAGACTGGAAGAATGAGAGCAAATAATAGGGAAAACTGGAAGAAGAATAACATTCCAGGTAGAGGAAACAGCATGTACAAAGGCCCTGAGGCAAAAGCATGCAGGGTGTGTTTGGAGAACAGCCAAGAGGCTAGTGTGGATAGAGTGGAGTGAGTGAGGGGAAGAGTAGCAAGGGATGAAGTCAGAAGTCTAATGGGATGTGCAGGCAGATACTGCAGGAGGTGTTATACGCCATTGTAAAGACATTTGCTTGGACTCTGAGTGAGATGGGAATCCATTGAAGAGTTTTAAGCAGGGGAATGACATTTCTAATTTATATATTAACTGCAGTATGGAAATAAGGAGACCAGTCAGGAGGCTATTACAGTAATTCAAGTGAGGAAATAAGTAGGTTTAGACCAAAGTGATGGCAGAGACAAAAGTGGTGGCGAGAAGTAGTCAGATTCTGAATATATTTTGAAAGTAGAGGCAAAAGGCTTTTCTGATAGGTTGGATGTAGGGTTTGAGAGAAAGAGGAGCACTACAGATGACTTTAAGATTTTTGGCCAGAGCAATTGGAAGACTGACGTTGCCATTAATTGAGATGAAGATGCGTCCAGGGACATCTGGTTTGGGATGGAAAATCAAGAATTCAGTTTTGGACATGTTAAGTCTGAGTTGCCTTTTAGCAGTGGTATAATGGTAAATGTTTAACAACTGGCTCTTCAGGGAAAAAGGATGTGTGTGTGTGTGTGTGTGTGTGTGTGTGTACGTGTGTACTCATAAGTTTATTATAAAGTTTACTGATAATAAATGATGCATAGCACACAATTCACAGATGATAATAAAATATACAATATTCCTTATTGTAAATTCCACATGGCCAATTTATTCTCACAGAATGCTTTAATTGATTTTTGCCAAACTTGTATCTGTAGCCAACTAATGGTTGCAGTTGCTGAGCAAGTACATTTCCATGATGAAGGTTGGTTGATATTTTCATTTATATTAATAGTAAGATGAAAGTGAAACAATAAAAACATATGTTGGAATTTCACTAGTGACTCAAGTGACTTCTTGAGTCATTGGATAGTAGTTTTTTCCAATACTGGAAGAATATTTCCTCAAGATTTTTTTCAGTTTCAGGTGTACAAAACAATGCAATAGTTAGACATTTCACCCCTCACAAAGTGATAACCCCTCTCCCCCAATCTATAGCCCCTCTGACATCATATATATCTATTACAATTCCATTGACTTTATTCCCTATGCTGTACTCCATACCCTGTAACTATATATATTAAATTATAGTTGACATACAATATTATTCAACTTCAGCTTCAGGTGTACAGTGAGTGCAGTGGTCAAACATCTACACCATTCATGAAGTGGTCTCCCTAATAAGACGTGCCCATCTGACACCCTACAAAATCTTTACAATGTTATTAATTATATTCCCCAAACTGTCTTCATATCTCTGTGGCAATATTATAGTTACCAATTTATGCGGTCTAATCCCTTCCCTTTCTTCCTCATCCCCCCCCTTTCTAGCAATCATCCTCTATACCTCTGAGACTATTTCTGTTTATTTTGCTCGTTTATTCAGTTTTTTAGATTCCACATATAAGTGAGAGATCATATGGTATTTGTCTTTCTCCGACTGACTTATTTCACTTAGCATCCTCAAGTTTTTGTATGTTATTCACAATGTATTAGCTATAGACAATACATTCTAAACTTAATGTGCATTATTCACATTTTTCCCCTCACCTTCTTAAGTGTAGGCAATCAACAAAACAATGATGTAAGATTTCTAGTGTCTGGTTCCCCGGGGTTCGTGGCTTCATGCACTCGAAGAATGAGGATGCGGACCCAGAGAGGTAAACTGAAGCAGTTTATAGTTTTATTGCAGAAGAGGATAGTTTATTAAAGCAAAAAGTTACAGCTCCCGAGTTGGAGGGGGTACCCGAAGCTGGGATGACCACCAGCTAAAGCATAAGACTTCTGTTTTTATGCTTTTTCTTGTATATTTAAGGAGAAAAGTTGACGTCTACTGGTACAGTTTTATCAAATTCTCAGCCTTGAGGAGGCTTTTGAGAAGACTTTTTGAAACAAACCGGCTGTCCTGTGCTAATGATGTTTCCCAGGGCTATGGCCTTGAAGATATGACCGTCCTTGTCCATTCTACCAGGGAATTCCTGACTGCCTGAAGTCATGCTGATTAACCTGCCTCGACAATAAATCAAACTCTGATTGGTAGTATTTGACAAATTCTGTGGTGTAATACTCTCACCATGGTTGGTTTCGGAGGTACCAACATGATATCACTGAACACGGAGATGTAAGAGTAGCACACCATTATATAGTGTTTCCACAGTACAGCTAGAATAGATGTAAACAACCCCAAGAACATAGAAAACAATAAAATATAGTAAAGTAATTAGAAAGTGATGAGTTTTGAATATTACCTTTGTTTTTAATATAATTTATTTACTTTTAAGTTTACATAATTTACTTTTTAGTAATGGCTACTTTTTACAAGAGGTTGGAAAAATTCCTGAAAATGCAACAGTTGTCTCTAGGAGCTGACTCTAGACACCACTCCCATTTCTAGTTGTCTTGTATATATGAGTCTGGACTTGGAGGATAGGGCTAGGTGAGAGACGTACTTTTGGGAGTGGACAGCATACTGAGTATTTAAAGCCATGATACTGGATGATGGTGGAGAGCTGATGTAGATAGATGGGAGAACCAAGGACAGCCTTTGGACTCCAGTATTCAGCATCAGGAAAATGACATCAGGGAAACAAGAGGAAAACAGAGAGGAGACTGAAACGAGTAGCCAGGAGATCAAGAACCAAAAGAGTACAGCGTCATGGAGGCCAAGTGACAGATTTGTCCCAAGAAGGAGAGCGATTTAACTGGTCAAATGCTGCTGATAAATCTAGTAAGATTAGGCCTGAGAACGGAACATTAGATTTAGCAATTTGTCCTTCACCAATTAAGGGAATTAAATAAACAAAACTACAATATTTTCATGCCTTTGCTATTACTCATGCTGCTCACTCTGCCTGGGTTTTTTTATTTTATTTTTATATTGTTATTCCTTATCCTTATAGCTCCTATGCTGCTCCCAGGCTTTATGAGTCAGGAGTCTCAATAGGAAACAGATGACACACTCAGATTACGATAATTAGACAAAGATTTGTTTACAAAGGGACTAATTTCAACCACGGGTGGGATATACAGGAAAACAAGGGATAGTTCGGAGCTGTTAACACCCTTGACCTGAATGGGTTGGGAGAGGGAGGAGAGATTATAGAAACTGGGGAAAAGGTCTTAATTCATCAAGTCATCTTGAAAGTGGCAGTTACCTTTAAAGGAGGGTCACAGTCCGCCCAAGACAAACTTGCAGGGAAGTAGCCAGGGAATTAATTCCTCAGCCCTCCTTCTCACCATTCACTGATCTGCAAGGGAGTTGGCCCATACCTAAGTGGAAGGCAGGGAGCAAAACCACCCATTGACTTAGTCTGTACAGGTTCAATGTACTGGGCAGACAGTGGGTGGATGGAAAGTGGACCTAAAGGATGAAACAGGTGTCCAGCACAGAAACCCAACTAAAAACCAACTTCTCTTGAGGATTTTCTCAAAATGTTTAGATAGTTAGGTGCCCCTTTTCTCTGCTTTCTCTTGTCCACCAATGGTCGCTGGCACCAATTCAATGGCAACAGGAATCCCCAATTTGGGGAGTGGTGAAGGAGGAAACTTTGTTTAGTGCAAATAGCTCAATTGGAATACAGCCTGGCTGTGGAACAGTTCAACAGTGTTACAGCTCAACTATGAAACAGTGTGACTGCGAGGATGCCCTTCCCAGTTAAGCAGCTCTACTCGTATCCAGCAAAACTTCAATCTTCAGTGGAAAGGGAAAGTGCACTCCCTGAGCCGCAGGAGAGCTAACATATGTAGAGAGAAATCTCCACCCCTGATCCCTGATTGGTCTGTCCTTATGTAAATGAGGACTCCAAATCTTCACAGTCTGATTGGTTCCAAAAGCACTGACCAGAATGGAGCCATTCTGATTGATCAGTGAAGATGCGAATGAGGATATAGCTGCACGGCTCTGATTGGATGCAGAAAGTCTCAGCCCTATTGGTTGAATACCATTCTAGGAACTCCTTTATAAGGGTTGGCTTGGCCTGTGGGAACACAGTGCAGGCAGGCAGTTCAGTGCAGGCTTCTCCCTGAAGTGAGATTTGCATGAGAGGCCCTGTTTAGCAACGCTGCTAGCCTCTGTAAATGTGAGCCCAGTTAGCCACCAGGAGCTCTTCTTGGTAGATATCTTCTTCCTCAGGGTCAACACCCTTAATTTAGCACTTATGCTTTATTGCAGTGATCCTCAATCCTGGCTACAGCTTAAAATCACCTGGGAAACTTTTAAAAAGTACTGATGTCCAGGCCTCTTCCCAGACCAACTGAATCTGAAAAGTCTGGGAATAGACCCCCCTCCAACATTAGTGCTTTTAAAAAACCCTCCAGGTGATTCTAAGTGCATCCAGGATTGAAAACCACTGCTGTGTTGTCATTGTCTATCTACCTGTGTTTCTTTGAGGAGTTTGTGAGTGCTTTGAAGATAGGACCATGTCTAATTCATACTTGTGTCTTTAACATGTAGCACAGGACCTGATATAGGGCAGGTGCTCAGGACTTGAAAGTTCACATTGAAGAATATGATGACTTCACCTTTTGTGTAATTTTGTTAGGATTGTGGTACATTTGTCACCTACATCATTGTTTCTCACACTACAAGTTGCAGCCCATTTGTAAGAATCAAGTTAATGGCCCAGACCAGCTTGAAAAAAAAAATTGAATAGAAAATATCAAAGTCCCATACAGTAAGGGTTAGTGTAGCATTGTGAAACAGGTATATATGATCCAGATTGCAATGTAAACTATGTTTCTACTATGGGTTGCATTCAAAATGTTTGAAATCCACTGACCTAATGACAATGGAACTCATTGTGCTTCTATTTTGTTATCTTTAAAGTGGGGTGTGGGGACAGGGCCCCAGAGCAGTTTCCAGGCTCTCGGCCTCATGTGGAGAGGTGCTGGCTTGGATAGTAGATGGCCGTCAGCTGTGGCTGGTTGGCCATCTGCTGTAGCCATTGAGCCATTGGCCACTGATATAACTGCCGTGGCTACGGAGGGGAGCCGAGGAGAGTGAAGGAGGAGACTGGAGGAGAGTCGGTTGGTTGGCAGCAAAGCGGACAGCAGGTCGCACGTCGTGTGAACCCAGCCTCCAGTGAGACCATAGTGGTATGACTCCCCTACCTATGGCTCTGTGGGTGTTCCTTTTTGGCCTCACCATGTCCTGCGTTCTTATGTGGGGAGCGGGATTAGAGACCCCGTGTGACACCCCGTTCGACATGGGGATACTATAATAGTACCTCCTATCTCATGGGATTATGATGAAAATTAAATGAAATAATGCATATAAAGTGCTTAGTGTCTAGCACAGAATAAATAATCAACAGTAGCTGTTTTATCATTCAAAAACAAAACATTTTTTAAAAGAAAAGTATAAAATTTTATTTATCCTGTGATTACTGCTGGATAATATTAAGCATACAGATAGATAAGGGCTTTTTGTCTTACTGTATCTGAACAGTTATTATTGGTAAATGCTATGGCAGTAAATAACCTTTTACAAGTAGGAAACTCTGTACCCAACCTCTTTCCTTATCTTGAGGCCAGGAATGCTGTGGGGCCTGCTTGGGGTGGTGAAGGTGCTGTCTTAGATTCTATCTGAGGCTATGTCCTATTAATATCTCTACTGCATCTGACCTGTGCCCACAGGCTATATCTGCACCTGCTCCTGGAAAGTTAACACAGCTCTGTTTAAAGGCCCTGAGAGGAGGGACTCAGCAGGGCTTACTTATTTAAGTATCCAGAGCACTTAGCACCATGCCTGGCACTCAGTAGAGGTGGGCTAAGTTGAATTGAACTATGGATAACTGCTGTATGACCTTGATCAACTCACTCTCAATCTCTGGACTGGAGTTTCCTGTGTACAAAATAAGAGATTGCATAGAAGATTAGAGGTAGAAGGCACTTCTGATTTTACAAATGGAGAAGCTAAGATTCAACTAGGCGAAAGGACTTGCCCAAGTTCACACCGCAAGTTAGCAGAAGGGCAGAGGTTACAGCTGAAGTCTCTGCACTCCATGGTAGAGCACTTTCTATGACATCGTGTTGTCAATCCAATTCTATAAACTTAGGGAGCAGTTAAAGAGCACAAACTAAAGATACACAGAGCAGCAGGGGTAGATCTTGAAAAATATAGTGTGGTGTGCAAAAGTAAGATACAGAATGAGATGCATAATTCAGTATCATTTACATAAGTGTATAATATGTGCACACAATATGAAAACACATTTTGCAAGAAAAATATTAATGGTTACACAATAAATTACACATTAAAGAGTTGCATGTAGGGGTAGGGAGAGGAAAGAGGGTAAAAGGGAATAAATAAGTCAATAAAATAAGAAAGAGGCCTTCAAGGCCAAAGAAAACAACTGGGTAATATGTTTACCTCAACTCTCTGCACATGAAATGAAAAAATAAAATAAAATAAAATACTATAATCTCTGCTTTCTCATGGATTTTATTTCTAGCAGTATGTGTAAAATGCAAAACAGAAATGTTCTGTCATCGATTTCTAAAACTCCCCCCTCCTCTCCTTGGCCTCTATCCTCAGGCAGGCCTCAGCTTCTCTTACCTGGACTCCTGGAGCAGCTTTCTTCTTGCTCTCCCTGCCTCCACTCTTGCCCCATCCAATCCAATGCAATTTTCCACAGAGCAACCAGAATAATCTTTGTCACACAAAAATCTGATGATGGTTCTCCTTTGTTTAAATACCCTTCAGTGACTTTGTGACCAAATGACCTAGGCAGCGTGGAGCAATGGTCAAACAAACTGGAGTTGGCTGCCTGGGTGTGTAGCCCAGCTCTGCCACTTTCTGTGGGATTTTAAGCAAGTTAATTAATCCCACTGTGCCTCTGTTTCTTCATCTGTATGGCTGGCAGATTAAATGAATTTAAACATGTGAAGTATTTCAAACAATGCCTGCCATACCACAAACATTTAGCTATTATTGTTATTCCCAGGCCCTTGACAATTTGGGTCCCATGTAATCCCTCAGCCTCATTTCCTGCCTCTTCCTTCTAGTTTCTGAGGCTTGAAAGGACCTGCCTCCTGCCTGGTAGACTCCTAGTTGATTTGAAATCCCTTCCTCCAGAAAGCCATACTTTAGTCCCCTTGCCACAGATGGGGTGCAGTTGACGGAGAGTCCTGTCTCTGTACTCCTCAGACCCCTGTATTGTAAATTTCTCTTCAATTTCTCTGTTTGATTAATACACAGTACCTTGTATATGATAGATATTCAATAAAATTTATTTTTAAACTTTTTATTGATGAATAATATACAGCAAAATATATTGTAAGCATACAGACTTGATAAATTTTTGCAAACTGAACACACCACGTAACCTGCACCCAGATCTATAAACAGAACATTTCCAGGACTCATAAGCCCTCTTCATGCCCCCTTCTAATCACTACCTCCCAAACCCCCAATCCTGACTTCTGACAGCATAGATTACTTTTGCCTATTTTTGTGCTTTATCTAAATAGAATCATGTAGAATGTACTCTTTTCTATCTGGCTTCTTTTCACTCATCATATGATTCACCCATCAATATTCCATATTTTTGTGTATAGTTGTGAGTTGTTGATTCTCATGCCGTGTGTGTATGCTATAATTCATCTATCTAGTCTACTGTTGGTGGGCACTCAATAAATATTTCTTGAATGATTTAAGAAATCTGTCCACTTTGCTATATCATGAGTTTCTCAAGGAAAGAAACAGAATTTTATTCACTCAGTCCTCAGCACTTAGCACAGGGCCTGGCACTTGGTGGGAGCCCGGTGAGTATTTGAGGAATGACCTGATGCATGATTCCTCTGAGATTTTGTAATTAAACTGGTCATTTCCCCATCCTTGGTGGGGCCCCAGCTTCAGATCCCTGGATGATGCAGGTGAGTTGCTAGGCAACAGCATGAGGTTGGCTATGGGGTCGCAATGGAGAGTGTGCTGCAGAGGCCGAGGAGGAGGAGGTAATTGGAAACACTTCTATTCAGCAGCCTCTGAACTGCCTCTGGTTTCTCCCTTCCAGCCCATCCCCCACACAGCTGCAGGAAGGATATTTCTAAAACAGGCATCAGACCACAGCATTCCGCTATTCTAAAACCTTTGGACTCTCAGTTGAAGAAAGAAAGGTTTAGAGATTTGGAAGAACTTGTCCAATGTCCACATAACAAGTAAAGTGCAGAGCTAAACCCAGATTTGTCTGATTCCAAAACCCAAGCCCTTTCCAGTATTTGATTTTGGACAAGTTGAATTTGGGGTGACTATGGGTCATCAGGTGGAGAGGTCTACGTGTCCATGGGTCACATCGCTGCCCTCTCCATCAAAGCCTTCCACAGAGTAGGTGCTTCAGCAACAAACAAGAACCAGAAGGCTGGAAGACCAATTCCCCATGGGAGAAGGGATGACTGAAGTTTCTCTCCCATTTTATATGTGGGGTTCTAGTTGGTGAGCTTTGATCCAGAGAGCAGCCTCGCTGTCTGACCTCCCTGATCCCAGAAAGGCAACACAGAGTGGTGTGTACTTGACCCAGACTAAAATAACAAATAGAGATGCCAGGAAAGGATTTTAGGTCAAAGGAACATTTTGAACAATGAGTAGACCGGTTAGAGACAAGAGGGATGTGATGGAGGTAGCTCAAATGTCTGGATATGTAGTTTTAGAAGAGATTTAATAATCTGGTTGAAGCCGACTTTCCTAGGAGAAATTACAGTTCTTTCAAGCATTCATTCATTCCACAAATATTTCTTGGTTGAGCCACCTATGCTTCAACCACCCTGAACTTCTAACTGCTCCTTACATAATACACAAAAGCTCCATTTCCCTCCAACCTTTGTATACGCACACAGTTCTATGGGAAACCACAGCAAGAAGTATTAGTCTAGATGTCTGATGGAGGAAAGGCATATGGAATAAGGCTTCTAGGAGGAAGCATGGGTGGTGTTAGCCAGGTGAAGAAAGTGGAATAGGGAATTGGTCTAGGTAGAGGAATTATATGCGTAAAGGCTCAGAGGCAAGACAGCATAGCTCATTTGGACAACTGGAAGAAGCTTCTCCTGGCAAATTCCTATACATTCTTCAAGTTTCCATTCAAACCTATCCCCTCTCCTAGTGGAGCTATTCCCAGTTATCCCAAGGAGACTTTCATCCTTTCCTGCTCTTAAAGCCTTACAATGTCTTTTCTTAGGGGATTCATTACATTACATTGTCATTTATCTGGATTATAATATTTTGTATGTATTTGTTCTCCTAAAGATCATAAGATTCTTGAAGACAGGGAACTATGTCTGATTTTACTTTGAAACAGCAGTTAATAAATAGTGGCCCTTAATAATTGTTGTTGAAAAAATGAATGAATTAAACTGTTTACATGTTTTTCTTTTCCACTGAACTATGAGTTGCTCAAGAGCAGGGATCCTATATGACTCGTCTCTAAGAACTCTATTGGCTTGTGACTATAGTGGAGAGTGCATAGGTTTTCAGAGACAGACAAATGAAGGGCAAATGTCAGTTGAACCATGTACTACGTAGCTACGTGACCTTAACCTTCCTTGCCTTCAGTTTCCCAATGGTCAACTGGAGCAGTAGTTCCATCCTCACAGGATTTCTGTGAGGCATGAATGAAAAAATGTGTATAAAGTGCCTAGGCACATAGAACTTGGCACATAGAAATGCTGGTTCAATGAATGGGAAGATAGGTGGAATAGCAGTGGCTGAAGAGAAGATACAAGCAAAGAAAATCAAGGAAGACAATACCCTTCTATTCCCAGATGAAAGAGGATTTTTTTCCCCCTAATCATTGGGAAAAGACTGAAGAGATGTCCCTTCCACTCGGACCCCAAATTCCAATTAAGAATCCACTAACTAAGTGCTATATGCTCAGTCCTCTTTGGACCTTCCCATTTACCCCATCCTTTTGTTCACTCCCTTGTACCATTTGTGAGTACGTCCATCTCCTCCCTAGACTGGAAGTCCTTGGAGAACAACGACCAGGATGGATGAATACCCTTGGCTTCTCCGTGCCTAGCACAATGTCTGGGCACATGGGGAGTGGTTCTCATTAATCACATGTAAAGTAGAAATATAAAGAACAATGAGTTTGAATAATACATTCAGGGTGATTACAGACTCTAATTTAACTCAAAGACATCCCGTTAAAAAAAATTCTTCTTTCCTGGTAGCAGTTTTCTATTTGGGGCCAGTGACTTGATTTATTGAAAGACCTTCAAGTGCTGTTGATCTGAGCCAAAGAAGGTTCAGAAAGTCTTTTCTTGGCACGGACTCAATCCTTTCTATTGTGTCAGTTTCTTTAAACAGAAAAGGATTTTAAAAAATCTTTTTTAATTGATTGTCTTGTAAACACTCAAAGAAAGAATGTCTGTCCTGTGGCTGGGCTGTGCTTGACTCTTAAGAATCAAGTGGAGGTCTCTTAATTGTAAAGAATGAAATGTCTGAACCTTCCCTCCTACGTATTTAGTGTAATTGGCAATAATTTCTCCCCTCCCCCAATCCCTGATTGAGAGACAGTTCACTTCCTATTAGAAGAAAACCAGATCACTAACCTGGGAACCTGAGTCTTGGAAAGAGTTTATTTTACCAGAGCATGCTTCCAGAGGGAGCGGAAAGCAGGAAGCCTGCGTTTTCTCTCTGCTTCAATCCACCTGGTACCTGGACTTATCACCATACTTTTGATTGGCCTCAGCTTTCCCCCACTCCCTCATGGGATACTTTGCAGTCTTTGAAATATTTGGGCAGATGTTTCCTGTGGAAAATATTCCACAGGGCTGCCCTCTTGTTATATGGGTTTCTGGTAGAAATATCAAAGGTTTAAAGCTGGGCCCCATATCAAGATACTAGGAAGTATATTGTGCTTGAGGGATCTGTTGTAATATTATAAAATTCCTTCTTAGAAATTTCTTTGCATTGCCAACAATTAAAACCTCTTCTTTTCTTCAGCAGCCAAATGTTGAAATTTGTCAAACTCCTAGCTCTACCACTTATTAACTGTACAGTTTTGGACAAGTTGCCTACCATCTCTGAAACTCAGTTTCCTTTTCTGAAAAAAAAATTATTGTTTTTTGAAATAACAGTTCCCATCTCCAAGGGCTGTTAGAGGTAGAGAGAAAAGATATGTGAAAATCCAAGCACTTAGTAATTGCTAATAAATTATAACTAGTATTAGTGTTATACTCTAGAACCAAAGGCTCAGTTCTGCCCAGTTTCTGAGCTAACACTGACCAACACAGGGGCAGGCTGCCTCATTTGTAGTAGCAGGTGGGATGAAAATTACATCTGGCTTTGGATAGGCCCAATGTGAACGTTGGTTCCGTTTGTACAACTGATCTTCAGCTGCAATTCTCTCAATACACCAGTCCCATGGTTGTCAGCATGTGTAAACCTTACTAATCCTAACCTAGGTAGGGAGTGGGGATGGATCCTGCTCCTTATTTTAGCCACTGGCTGGTACATAGCTATGAAGAGAATGATAACCCAGAACCACAATGTTCCTCCCATCAGACTCTTATCATATCACGTGTTGCCTAGATTCTGGCTGCCATGGCCACCTGCTAAATTGGAGCTTCTTGCCACGCATACCACCTATGTAGAGCACATCTAAGCTCTCACACTCTGAACTTTGTACTTTGGCCCACGAAGATCTTCAGCCTTCTCCCCACTAGATCTCTATTTCTTCTATTCCTCTAGCCCAAGGGGGGGGAAAGAGAGAGAAGAAAAGGATTAAAATTTATTTGAAGCTAAGCAGCTTTGTGTATGCACTCTTACTTAATTTAATCTTAACAACTGCAGCTTTGTGTATGCATTCTTACTTAATTTAATCTTCACAACTACATGAGGTAGCTATAGTTTTTTATTTTCATTCTAAAGATGAGTGAGATTCAGAAAGGTTAAGTAATTTGCTCAGAATCACATATCAAGCAAGTAATGGGATGAGATTTGGACCTAAATCTCTGCCACCAAAGTCCAGATTCTCCCTACTAGAAACGCAGTGTTCCTTCTGAAATCCTCAGCCTTGGGGCCCATATGAACACTTTTAGGGAATTCCTCTAAGTTTCCCTTCCTACCTGCTGCTTTGCACCTCCTAGTCTATTCTGCTTGGCTTCACATCTTGACTCTTCCTTCTTGTCTTGCTCCATTTGTGTATATAAATCTTGTTCCAGTGCCTACTTTGTGACTGACCAGGAAATATTTGATCAATCACTAAATTCAGCCTGGGTTTATATTAGTGGGCTAGGGCCGCCGTAACAAAATATCACAGACTACATGGCTTAGCCAACACAAATTTATTTTCTTACAGTTCTGGAGGCTAGAAGTCCAAGATCAAGGTGTCTGCAGGTTTCGTTTCTCCTGAAGACTGTCTGCTTGCCACCTTCTCACTGTGTCCTCACGTGGTCATGCCTCTATGCACAGGTGTCCCTGGTGTCTCTCTGAGTGTTGAAATTTCCTCTTGTACAGACACCAGTCAGATTGGATGAAGCCCTTCTTCATGGCCTCATTTTAACTTACTTCTTTAAAGGTGCTGTCTCCAAATACAGTCACATTCTAGGTACTGGAGGTTAGGGCTTCAACATATGAATTTTGGGGGCAGGGCTTGGCGGAGGAGACACAATTTAGTTCATAGCAGGGTTTTAAGTAGTAAGTAACAGAAACTGACTCTTAATGATTTCAGCAGAAAAGAAATTATCAAAAGGGTACTGAGGATTTCACAGAAGCAGAGGGAAGACTTGGAAAATAGGTAGGCACGAGAGAGGTGAGGCAATGAGTAACTAGCCCACAACTCAAATTACACCATCAAACCAGTCTGGTGAGGACATTACTGCCATGACCTGTGACTCTACTTTCTCTGGGTTCTGCATGCTGTCACTGCCCCCTGTAAATGTGGCATGCCTGCTACTGCTTCTACTGTGCTACTAGAATGGATTCTCTATGGCCCCTGCTCATCTGACTCACCAGCTCTGTTGAGAAGAGACTGTTCCATGATGAGACTGCTGTAGACCATTGAGCTGGATCCATTTGGATCTGGGCAGAACAGTTTGCTTCTCCTAGATCCCTTTAGAGAATGTCTGATGGACCCCTCCCTTATGCCCCAGGTGTGCTGGTTTTTGCAATAGGCCCTTGCCTGCCCCAGGCAAGTATGTAAGGCATTTTCCCCTTACCTGGGGTGTGTGATGCCCCAGTACCTCTGTACAGCCTGCCCTGTTCTATATAATTATTTAGCACCTGCCATGCAGCATGGAGGATATCCATGTTGTCTTGCTGTCACCCAAGACGTACCTTGTATATAAGTTCCCTTAATAAACCTCTTGATGTAAGGCTGGAATTGTCAGCCTCTTTCTTCAGTCTCTTGGCCACAGGAAATTTTCCTAACAAGCTCCTAATTCAAAGTTTGAGGTAGATGTATCTGATTGGAGGACACATGCCCTTGCTTCCCTGCTAGGGAGGCTGCAAGGGAAAGCATAGTGTGTTTTCTGCTTCTATATTAGGCTCTGCCTTCCACCAAGACTCAAGGAGTCTCCTAACATAAGGAGGAGGTTCAGACATGGGGCACTCAGAATTACAAGTGTCCACTACACTCAACAAACATTTATTGAACTTTTAATATCATGTCTTGGGAATACAAAGGGGACCAACATCTGCCTTCAAGAGTTCCAGGTCTGGTATGGCGGGAGACAGATGAGTAAATGGGCAATTTGAATACATTCTGATAATGGCCATAATAGAAAAAACAGAGGGGCCTATGGGATTACAGGGAAGAGGAACTAACTATTGTCAGGAGAAATCAGGAAAGATATTCTGGGAAAGATGCCATCTGACCTGAAGGACAAAAGAGTGTTACCTAGCTAAGATTATATCCTACCTCCCACAGTCCCTGGCTCCTGTTTT
This sequence comes from Rhinolophus hipposideros, assembly GCF_964194185.1. Lineage (NCBI taxonomy): Eukaryota > Metazoa > Chordata > Mammalia > Chiroptera > Rhinolophidae > Rhinolophus > Rhinolophus hipposideros. The sequence continues at coordinate 58,339,795 of NC_138054.1, forward strand.
CAAAGCCTCAGACATGAGGCACTTTGCTTGGCACCTGGCATCCAATCCAGAATTGTAGACACCGTTGGCCAGGTACTCCAGCCTCCTAATCTGAGGACAGAAATTAAACACGACTTTCCACAATACAGAGACATATCCCCATATGCACTGAGTACATTCATTCCTTCATTAATATTCCCAGTCTGGGGTAAGAAGTCACCTAAGCAACGTAAACATAATGATTTCCTTGACAAGACCTAGAGAAGAGCCCTTGTTCCATGTTAGACTTACCTCAGCCTCTTTTAAAATAAGATCCTTTTTGGGCTTTACCACAGACCAACTGAATCAGAATCTCAGAGTGGGACAAGGCATGAGTACTTAAGAAATCTCCCCCAGGTGATTTTAATATGCAGTCAGGGTTGAGAAACACAGCTGAAGTGAGTAGAATGTCTAAGCTGACTGACGAGAGGTCTCTTGAGATTGACTCATAACCCTTGTTCTGATTCCAAGCCTACCAGGCTACCCTCTGATACTTGGCTTCCCATGTGATATGCTCAGAAAGAGAGAGAAAGTGCACTGATCATCTAATGTGAGTGTTCTGGTCTACTTTGCAAATTAAATTGGCTTTACAAATAATACTTTCTTTTTGCAAATTAATAAATGGATTTCTGGTTTATGCATTCGTTGAACTTTATTAATGTGAGTCTGAGGATATGTCTCTAATCTGAGAGATGCATCCACTCTTCATGTGCCACAAAATCAGGGTTCTGAGACTGTCAGGACCCTGGACCACGGTAATGCCAGTCTGTGGGAATGGGTCCGAGTGGCCAATGGACCTTGCCCACTGCACGTCCTCCCCACCCGCCCCGCACCCCCAGCCAGATTGTAAACTCCTTAAGGGCACAGACCATGGATTCTCTTTTTTCATCTCCTTCCTTTGCCTAGCACAGGGCTGGGCAGTTCTGGAAACTTTCACAAGAGACTGGGAATATTCCCTTCTCAAAGTTCCGTGGTTGACCATCTTATCTTACCCTTTCTATTTACACAGATGTTCCCTGAACTCCTAGGATATATTTTAATTGATATGGTTTCCATTTATTAAACTGCAGTCAGTTTCTAGACCTGTAGCTTTGGAAATACTCTCAGATCATCTTGGTTAGAATTTTGAGTGTTCCCAAACTTCTAGGACACAGTTTTACACATAGGCTCTTAGCTTCCTATAGATGGTTAATTTCACTGATGGAGAGTGGATTTTATTTCTGGGACAAACTTAATTCTAGTCTTTTTTAGGGTATTCCACTGTTTATCACCAAGCATCCAGACTAATCCAAGGTTGTGGAAATTCAAAGAGAAAGTTTAGCTACAATGAGTTAACTCTGACTGAATGAACATAGTAATGGTTCAATGGAAAGAATCAGAGAGGTCTGAGTACATATCTTGATTTTGACCTTTTTGAGGTATATGACTTTGGGCAAGAGGCTTTATCACCCTGAGCTTTATCTGTAAACTGAGGATCATGATGCTTAACTTTTAGAGTTGTGGTGAGGAATAAAGGCACTGTATGAAAACCCCTTGGCATAGCATAGGCACTCAATAAATATAACTTTTAATATTGGTATTACTGAGGGACTATATCTATCAAAAGCTCGGGAATGTTTTTTCAGAACCAAACTCTTTCTCTCTTTAGTTTTTTAGAGGAGTAAATTTATTGTGCTTTAAAAATAATGATATATGCTCATAAAAAGTTCAAGTAGTACAGAAAAAACACAAGGAAGTAACAGATCACCCTTAATTCTAGTACTCAAAATAATATCTTGGACATATGGTAAAAATCATTCTGGATACCTTTATGTGTATTTATACAACACAATGAACGCAGAAATAATTTTAAAGACTCACACTGAGTAAGATATTTCAAATAAAATATTTAATTAAAAAGTCTTATTGAAGTTAATTTAACAAATAAAAATAACTAACAAGCTTGATGAATGATAAAATTATAAAAACAATTATGAAAATAATTGAAGTTGTCATTATTTTTAATTTCACATTTAAATGTTAGACAATATTAACTGATCATTGTCTATGATGGTTGCTGATTAATACTGTTATACCTCTCCCTTCTCCTCTCTACCACCTTCTAATTTTTGTTACTCATTATTTTTACTTTGCCAACAGTATTCATAATGTTTACATTTTATTTTGCAACTATATTTCCCGTAGTTATTTAGGCTTAGTTCCAGATTTAAATAGATTCAATCTTCATCACCAATGTTTTATGATAGCTTTTATTCCTTATTTACATTCATGTCTTGATTAGCTGAATTTTTGCATCAAGAAGTTTTTTCAAGAAGGATGCTGGATTCCTTGAATTCTCTCAATTTTAATAATGTCAGCCTGTTACTTTTTTTATTTAAATGACAACATAGCTGGGTAAGATATTCATAGGTCACACTTTCCCTCAGAATACCATAAACTTTTCTTTTGCTGTGGAAAAGTCTAAAGTGAGTCTGATTTTATTCCTTCTTATAGATAATGTGCTTTTTCTGTCTGAGGAATGAATTCTTTCTTCATCTTTGAAATTCAGTAATTTGACCAGGATTAATCTCTCTTTTGATACGATTGCTGGAAAATTTGTTATTTGCCTGTAATTTGCTGAATGACCTTGGGTTAAGGCCCTGTCACTCTCTGGGCTTCGTTTTTCTCAAATGTATAATGAGGGAGATAATGAGTCCTTTCAGCTTTGTTAGTCTATGTTCCCATGACTAGATTCATGAATGAGCAAGCAAGTAGTTTTCATTTTACATGGACTGTTAAGCAAAAAGATGTATAAAAACTGAATTTGAAGAATTGCTTATGGAGGTTATAGTAGGACTTCAAATTTTCCAGGGAAGGTGGAGTATAGCAATCATGTTCAAGGTTCTTTTCTATCCTGGAAGTAAATCTAGAATAATGATGTCTTGGTATATTTCTGGTGGCCCAGTTGGCTACAGTCGATGTTTCATAAAAGTTTAGAGTAGGAATGTATCTTTAAGCCCTTTTAACCCAATGCTATCATTGTACACATTGGCAACTGGATGCTCACAGAGGGAGTATGACTTGTACAAGGTCACACAGTGAGTTAGTGGCACAACACTAAGTGGAATCAGACTTTCTAATTCCAAATCTACATTCCCTCCTCTTCAGCATAGTATGATAATGAGACTTAGAACAGAGTTAGACCCAAGGTGGGCCCATTAGCTTGACACTTCCTTGTCATGGTCAAGTGACACCACTGGATCACTTATCTTTTTAGTGGGAGCCTCTGGACACTTCAAGTGGGTGTGGGGAGAAAGAATTCCCTCCTCTTTCATCAGTTGCTTTCAAATCTTACTCATCCTTAAAATGACAGTCCAATTTCCATGTCCTCTTTGAAGCATTCTGATGCCAGAGTTTGAGGAGAACTTGCCCTGCTGTCCATCCATTTACTTGTTCATCCAACCAGTCATCCACTTATTTAACAACTGTTCACTGAACATCTTCATGTATGGCTGTTAGCTGGGGACTCGTCGATGACTCAGTAATGTCTAAACTTTCATGGAGATACCAGGGCAGCAATAAAGGCAATTATGATGCAGTGAGATAAATAGACCTCCAAGAACCTCAAAGAAACCTGGCCAGCTGTCCATTTTGAAGCTTCTCAGAGCCGTACTTATCAGCTCTGATGATAATGGGTTTTAGTTAGAATCAGATAGTAAGCTTTTGGATAAACAATAAAGTGACAAATTATAAAATGGTTATGTTATTAATAGACAAATTGCTAAACTATAGCACTTAAATTTCTACAGTATATATTAGACTGTTTTCCCTACATTATTTCCTGAATAAGGTCTAAATTTACAAAATTCAGAGTGAATTTGAAAAATAGCAAATGGCAAATAAAGCTGTAGGGATATTAAGAGATTACAAAATGATCTCCAAAGTAAGTAACTAACTACAAAGGACAACTATTCTGAAGCAGATTAGAAATGAAATATAAAACTGAAACGAGGGAAGAAACTAAAAGAAGACAACTCACCACACTGATGCAGCCACACAATATACAGCTATTGTTCACAAAGAACTGTTAATAGAGGAATAGAGTGGCTTGCCATTCAATAATACTCTATTACTGTGTTCTCCAAAAGAGAGTCAGCATGTGAATGGCACAGTTATAATGTCTCTAAAGTGTGAGCTGGGCAACCAACTTTGCTTTTTCCTTAGGAAATTGCCTATCACCTATAAATAACTATGAATGACTAATAATAATCTTTACAGTTAGCAGCTCTATGGCTCTTTGAAAAAATACAAAGGATTTATCACACCCAAAAGCTACTATTACGATAATTGTTAAAATTAACAAACCAAAATTATATGTATCAACATGGTTAAATCTCAAAAATAAATGTCAAACAAAAAAACTCAAGTTGCAGAATTACATTTACAGTATGAAACCATCTATTTAAAAGTAAAAAGCATGCAACATATCAGTAACAACTCTTGTTTTTCTTTAAAAAAAAAAAATATATATATATATATATATATATATATATATATATATATATACACAAATAGTTAAAGAAATAAGGGTGGATATACATGTATACATGGGTTAGTATACATACAAATATTTCCTAGCTCTGTCTAGGGCCTAGAAGCAGTGATACCCCAATAGCAATAATCACACCTAGTACCCAGATCTTGGACTCTAAATAGCAGTCTTCAATAAAAAAGAGACAGTTTTCCTAAAAGAGGTGATCGATTCCAGGGCTGGGGCAAGAAAAATACAAGATGAGCCTGGAGCATCTTGTGGTACCAGGATAAAGATATGTCAAAAAGACACATAAGCCAACCAAAGAGTACCCAATGACCAAAACGGGAACAATTTGCTCAACAAGATAATCATAGTATTGGATTATAATCCAAAGAATGAAATACATATCACTAAGTCCTTACTGATATAAAGGATTGAATAAACAAACAAATGAGAGAGAAGGACCAAGTCTTCCTCACAGAAGAATTTCAATTAATAAAAATAGAAGGAACTAGGGAATTAAAAAAGTCACCATTACAACATCATAGTATTAATTGCAGCACGCATGATCTGCTAATGAATGCTATAATTATTGGATGAAAGTGTAAGATAAAACAAGATATTTGCATAGCTTCCCATTATATCTCCCTAAATATTATTTTTACAAAAAGAAAAATAATAAGTTTACAATGGAGAAAGCTGGTAGCCTCTCCTTAATCAAGTGATCAAGGTTAATATCACAAGAAATAAAAGGTATTTATATTGTGTACCACCTGATAGGATGCACTGAAAAGAGTCATAGCTGTTGTGATATTCTTCCCCCAAATCCACAGCCTTAATCTAATCACAAGAAAACCTTAGACAAACCCTAACTGAAGAACATTCTACCAAATACTTGACCAGTACTCTTGAAAATGTCAAGGTCATGGTAGAAGAGGAAAGACTAAAGAATTGTCACAGATTGAAGGAGACTGAGGAGACATGACAACTAAATGCAATGTAAGATCCCAGATTGGATTCTAGAATAGAAAAAAGAACATTAGACTAAAAACTGATTGAACTGAATAAAGACTTTAGTTGAATTAATACCACTGCATTTATGGTAATTTCTTAGTCTTGATATTGTACCATGATTTGCAGTATGTTAACATTAAGGAAAATTAGGTATTGGAACTCTATGTTATTTTTGCAACTTTTCTATAAATTTAAAATTATTTCAAATTAAAGAGTTAAAAAGTGCAGAATAATACTATATACTGTTCAAGGGAACAAACATGCATTGAAAATATGGAAGCATACACAGGAATGAAAAACACAAAATTCATGATAAATATGTCTGGATACTGGGAGAGGGGAAGAGAGGGGAAGGTAATTGTGGAAGAGTATACAGGGGCTTCAATTTTATTGGAAATGTTTTATTTCTTAAGTGGGTCATGAGAATACAAGTATTCATTATATTATTTTCTATAATTTTTATATATCTGAAATATTTCATTAAAAATGGAATATATAATTCAATGCCAAAATGAACATTTGTGATAAAAGCTTACCTTATTCCCTTGCACAGATTTACTGTTGAACAATAGTCCAAACTGGAGACACCCTCCCCTTGCCCTTGCCTGTGACTTAATGCCAGAAAGGTGAGTTGGGGGCAGATTGTAAAGGACCTTGAATACTTGCACTGTATCCTGAGAGTAATGAGAATCTGTTAAAAGGTTTTCAGCAGGGGAGGGATGTGGTCAGATTCCTGTTTTTAAGGATATGACTCTGGCTACAGTAGAGAAGGAATTGAATGGGGGTTGAGAATAGAAGCAAAGAGATAAACTGGGAGGCTGTTGCAATAGTTCAGAGGTGAGTCGATGAGGTCTAAACCAAGGCGTGGTCATGTGGATAGTGAGCAAGGGAAAGATAGAAGAGTGAAGAAGGAAATAGAAGCAAGAAGACTTGGAGAGTGATTAGATGTGTGGTAAATAAGAAGGAAGACTCAAGGATGATGACTCCTCTGAATTTCCTCAGAAATGCTCTGTGTACATGTAAATTATTAGGCATGTAAGCATATACAGTATGCTATGGCTTTTCCTTTTTGTGTTTATCCTCAATAAAGTGGGAGCTCATTGAGGGCAGAAACTGTTTTTTCTTTGGCTCCTCCACACCACCCACCCCTTACCTTGTGCCAGAACTTACTAGAAAGGTAGGTGGTAGGAGCTGGAGAGGCAGTGAGTAAGATGGTCTTGGGCCAGGAGCAATAATAATACCCCAATGCTCTGGGCAAGACTGTTGAAAATATGTAAATCCTGGCACTGGTTGCATAGGGCAAGCCTTGGAAGAACCAGGAAGGAGGACCTGGAATAAGAGATGAATTGAAAGCTGATATAGGAAATGTAAGCTCAGGAGGAGATTTTTGATAGCCAGGAGTAGATGACTAGGAATAGTACAAGAGCAGAGGGAAAAAAGTGGTGTGCGCAGAGGTCCATGTAAACTTTTTGGAGAAGACATTGTTCTTCAACGGTTTGCTCTGCAGAACAACAACCCTGATTCTTAGGTGCATGGGAAATACTTCTAATACTAAACGGAGGTTTGCTGGTTTGATTTCCTTTGTCCCAATCTTTCATAACACCGTACAGAGCTTCCTGAAAACTGGGCCACTAAAATTATACTAAAAATAAATAACACTTAATTCATTTATTCCGTAACTTATTCAAAATAATTTTTATTGAGCACCTTTTTATCTTGCGTGGTCTATTCGAAGTGTTGAATTATGAAACTTGTGATCTATTGAAGAGACAATGATCAAGTATTAAAAGTGTGATAAGTGATACAAAAGAGAAATACAGAGTATTATAGAACCACATAAATAGGAAGGTCTCAACTTGTCTTTGGGTTGGGGAAAGTCTTCCCTCAGAAGTAATGTTTAAGCTGAAGAATGAGTAGGAGTTACCAAATGAAGAGCTGGAGAAATGAGTGGGCAAAGACAGTGGGCGTGACATTGGCATGTAGGAAGGTCCAGGAGCTTTAAGGAGCCAAATTTGGTTCAGGGAACTGAAGGTATTTAATGGCTGGAGGACAGAGTGTGGGACATGAGACAAAGCTGAGAGCCTGCCAGAGGTCAGCTCATTTAAGACTTTATCGTCATGTTGGAGTATTCACAGATCCTCTCCCTGGGACTGGCTTTGTTCTGGGTACTAGGGAGCTAGAGAACTGAATCAGGCTTTAAAGTACTTTAATCCCAGGCCTTAAATAGCTCATCAGGTGAAGTAGAGACACTTTGACCATGTCAGCGCAGCATGATAAATATGATGATAGAGGTAAGAAGAGATTTTCATGGAAATTCACAGGAGAGGTACTTAAGAAATAAAATTATTTCATCATACTGCCTTTTAAGTTATTTCATATCGCTTCCAAACTCATATTAGATCAGTCAATTATAGGACCAAGTTTAGATTAATGTTATTTTTAGACACACATAAAAATGATTTAGCCACTTAGGCAACCAAGCAATTTCTAGTATAGTTCTTGCTTATGACCTCTACACTGCATCTTCCTTTCCTTTTCATAAACTCTCACTCATCCTTTAAGAGTCTACTGAATTGTCCCGTTCCCACTTTACTCCAGGTGGAGTTAGAAATCTTCCCCTCTGTGCCCCTGGAAGACACTGGCATATGACCTATTAGGTTGTGGTGCAAAAGTAATTGTGGTTTTTGCAATTATTTTTAACCTTTTAAACCCCAATTACTTTTGTATCAACCTAATAGTATGGCATTTATCACACTATACTATAACTGTTTATTTTCCTGTATATCCATTACACCTCCCCCCCACTATACTTCTTAAGCATAGAGATATTGTCGTGCTCAACCTTCAATCAATCATTCAATAAATATTTATCAAACACCTACTACATGCTTGTTGTTAGTTGAGGTGCTACAGATTTAATGATAACCCAGATAAGACTCACTCCTTGCTCTTAGAGAGCTTATAGTCCAGTGCAGGAGGCAGATGAGTAAATGAGCAAGAACAGTAGGACAAGTGCTATAATAAGAAAAGTGTAAAGTGCCATAGGGAGCCAAGAGCAGGGGTGCCTAACTTACTTCAGGGGGATAATGGAAGGCCTTCAGAAGGAAGTAATTTAAGCTGGGAATGGAAGGATAAGCATGAGTTAGCCTGGCAAAGTGGCAGTCGTGGGTTCAGAGCTAAGAGAGCACAACAGATTCAAGAAACTGAAAGAAGTTCATAGAGAAATGGAGCTTTGGAGTAGTAGTAGAGATGAGGAGCGGGGAAGAGGGAGCAATTTGAGATAGGTGTTTAATATGATGTTGTACATATGAAAAGCACTGTATAAATATTTGTTGGATGAATGAGTGAGCCATTCCAAACCTGGAGAAGTGAGACCTTTGGGAATGCCAAATGCGTTTGTGATTGTTCCCTTGTTCTCTGGGAGACATTGCAGTGTGTTGGTTACAAGCCTGGTTTCTGACACCAACTGCTTAGATTTGAATCCTGGCTTTTATAATTAGTAGCTGAGGTGACTTGAGACAAATTACATAACTCTGTGTGTGTGTGTGTGTGTGTGTGTGTGTGTGTGTGTGATTTACCTTATCTGTAAGTTAGAGATGATAACAATACTTCATAGGATTGTTGTCAAGATTAAAAATGTAAAAAGCTCCCCTGGAATTTACAACTAATCGAATAACAATAACTCCACAAAGGACTCCCTGCACATCAGACAGGCAAAAGAGGCACACTACTGAATTCACCTAAAGGTGGGCGAATTGAGTGGGGGGGGTATAGGGGGGAGGAGGGAAGGGAGAAGTGTGGAGACAGAGCCACGGGCGCAGGACTTCTAGCTCACTGCTCCAAGCTAGCTGCATCCTGGAACTACCGCAGCTGTGGGAGAGGGAAGAACTCAGACTGCTAGGGCTCCACTTATGGCCCATAGGGCTGAGGGGGCAGCATATAACACTGCTGAACCCAACACTCACGGCAGAGACCTCGGAGAAAACACTGAGAGAAGAAGGCTGAAAACGGTGGTTTAAGCCCTCACTGCCCAGCAGAGAACGGAAGCCTTAGGCACTGAGACTAGCTGCGCCCTCCCTACCCTCCCAGAGCTTGCCCCGCCCTCACCTGCCCGGTGCTAGAAGCGGAACAGTAGCAGTGTCAGATCAAAAGAACAGAATATTTGCTGTTCTGAGAACTGTGGACCGCAGACACAGATTCACAGCCCAACTAGTTCTGGCAAAGGGGAGGGAGCTGTGGAAGCAGGACCGGCTGTGGTGGTGGTCGCTGCCATTGCTCTGGGCCACCTCTCACAACTCACCCTGCCCCTGGCCCCACCTATCTGGGCGGATCCTGGCAGGAGTAAACAGAACTGCTGAAACATACAGGCTCTGAATCTGGTTCAGGAAGAGCTTTGGAACTTCAAAAGCTCTCCACATACCCACACGGACACTGTGCCCTGTGACCAAGGCGAACTATTAACAGAGGAGAAGCCCATCTCCCAGGGAATGCCTCCATTGTGTGAGAAGCTGGAATAGTGCAGAGAAAACATAGCACTACTATGTGAGAGAGAAAAAAAAGGCTGCAGTCGGAGAGAAAATAGAACATTCTACCAACAAGTAGTGGACTGGAAAACAAAAGAAACACCTCTTCCTATCAACCTGTTGCAGAAGCCACTCCTGTAGATGTCTAGGAAGAGAAATAATAAATCAGTAATTGCCGTGAATAACCAAGGCAACAAGGCAGCTTAGAAAAAAAGTGAAAAGTCTCCAGAAAAGGAACTTAAAGATATGGAAATATGTGACTTAACTGACAGAGAATTCAAGATTGCAGTTCTGAAAAAACTCAACGAGATGCAAGAAAACACAGAAAGGCAGTTTAATGAACTCAGAAACACAATCAAAGAACAACATGAGCATTTTACGAAGAGATTGAAATTTTAAAAAATAACCAAATGGAATTTCTGGAGATTAAGAACTCAATAGAAGAAACAAAGAGTGAAATAACCAGCTTAGGTAGTAGAGTTGACCAGATGGAGGAAAGAATCAGTGACATCGAAGATAGAAACCTGGAAATTACACAGATGGAAGAAGAAAGAGACTTGAGATTTAAAGGAAATGAAAGAACTCTCTGACAAGAAGAGAGTTCTGACAAGAACTTTCTGACTCTATTAGAAAGAGCAATATAAGAATAACGGGCATACCAGAAGGAGAAGAAAGAGAAAAGGGAACAGAGAATATATTCAAACAAATTGTTGATGAGAACTTCCCAAACTTGTGGACAGAACTTGATCCTCGAATCCAAGAAGCAAATAGAACACCTAATTACCTCAATCCCAACAGGCCTTCTCCAAGGCACATTGTATTGAAGCTGTCTAAAATCTATGACAAAGAAAGAATCCTCAAGGCAGCCAGGGAAAAGAAGACTGTAACCTACAAAGGAAAGCCCATTAGATTATCATCAGATTTTTCAGCAGAAACTCTACAAGCCAGGAGGGAGTGGAACCAAATATTTAAACTATTGAAAGAGAGAAATTATGAGCCAAGAATAATATATCCAGAAAAGATATTCTTTAGATGTGAAGGAGGAATAAAGACCTTTCCAGACATACAGAAGCTGAGGGAATTTTCTAATGCACGACCTGCACTACAAGAAATACTAAAGGAGGCTATTCGACCACCATCAACAGGGAAAATTTGTGGCAACCAAAACATAAAAAGGGGGAGAGTAAAGGTCTGAACCGGAATATGGGAATGGAGAAAGTAAGCGTGCTGAAGAAACTGGAATACTCTAAATATCAAACTTTCTTTTACATAAATTTAAGGGTAACCACTCAAAAAAAATCCAGAACTGAAATATATACTGTAATAAAAGAAGAAACAGAGGGAAACATCATAGAATACCACCACACAGAAATAATAGACAAAAACAAAAAGGCAAAGAAACAATGGAGACACAGCCTTACCAGAAAACTAAACATAGAATGACAGGAAATCCTCACATATCAATAATCACCCTAAATGTAAATGTAAATGGACTGAACTCACCAATAAAAAGGCACAGAGTAGCAGATTGGATCAAAAAACTAACCCCAACCATATGCTGTCTCCAAGAGACACATCTCAGCTACAAGGACAAGCATAGACTCAAAGTGAAAGGGTGGAAATTGACACTCCAAGCAAATAGTACCCAGAGAAAATCAGGTGTAGCCATAATGATATCAGATGAAACAGACTTCAGGGTGAAAAAGATAACAAGAGACAAAGATGGACATTTCATAATGGTAAAGGGGACTATACAACAAGAAGACATAACAGTCATCAATATTTATGCCCCCAATCAGGGAACACCAAAATATACCAAGCAACTACTAACAGAAATAAAGGGAGAAATTGACCAAAACACAATTATACTAGGGGACCTAAATACATCATTGATAGCTAGATAGATCATCCAAACTGAAAATAAATAACAAAATAGCAGCCCTAAATGACACATTAGATGAAATGGACATAATTGACATATATAGAGCACTTCATCCTAAAACATCAGACTATACATTCTTTTCTAGTGTACATGGAATATTCTCAAGGATAGACCATATATTGGGACATAAAATCAGCCTCAGCAAATTTAAGAAGGTTGAAATCATACCAAGCATATTCTCTGATCACAAGGCTTTGAAATTGGATATCAACTGCAAAAAGAAAGCAGGAAAAAAACACAAATACATGGAGATTAAACAACATACTTTTAAAGAACGACTGGGTCAAAGAAGAAATTAGAGGAGAGATCAAAAGATACATAAAAAACAAATGACAATGAAAATACATCCTACCAAAATTTTTGGGATGCAGCGAAAGCAGTTTTAAGAGGGAAATTTATATCATTACAGGCCTATCTCAAGAAACAAGAAAATCCCAAATAACTTATGTTACAACTTAAAGAACTAGAAAATGAGAGCAAGTGAAACCCAAGGTCAGCAGAAGAAAGGAAATAACAAAAATCAGAGCAGAACTAAATGAAATAGAGAACAAAAAGACAATAGAATAAGTTAATGTGGCAAACAGCTGATTCTTTGAAAAGATTCATAAAATTGACAAACCCTTGGCTAGACTCACTAAGACAAAAAGAGAAACAAAAAGATGAAAAATGTTAATATTTATAGAGCATTGGAACAGAGCCTAGAAATAAGCACTGTGTGTCTGTTCTTATTATTCCTTCATTCATCAAAACATTTATTGAGGGCCAAGTACTACGCTAGATGCTGTGAAAATAAGACGTGGCTCCAGCCATGGAGGAGGACCATAAAATCTGGTAAGGGAGAAGATTCATAAATAATTACAACACAATAAGATCAAGTGAGGTGATATCGGTAAGTACTGCAGAATCAAAGGAGTGACTCATTCTCTCCAAACAATCCAAGAGAGGCTACAGAGGGAAGGATGCATTTAAGTTGGGTGACAAAGAATGAACAGTTTGCCAGCAAAGAAAGGCAATAAAGTTTATCAGGCCAAGGAAGCACCATGTTGCAAAGGCTTAGCAGTTTGCAAGCCTAAGTCACGTTTAGCAAATGGCACAGGATACTAGAGTGTTTTTACGTTCCAGGGTCTGTGCTAGGCACTTTTATAAGTTATTTCTTTACTTTTATAGGAACTGTTACCAATGTACCCACCCATTCCATGTAATACTCATTTTGTACTTCCTGTTGTTGCAGGCACTTTTTATTTATTAACTCATTTAATCCTATGACAACTATGTGAAATAGGCACTATTATTATTCCCATTTTACAGATGAGGAAATTGAGGCAAAAAAGGTGAAGTACCTCATTTAAAGTCATACAGCGATGAAGTGGCAGAATTGCACTTCAAATGCAAAATTCAAACTTGCATTTTAATTCTAGAGTCTCTTCTCTTGAACCATCATCTTATTCTGTGTCCTCCAACTCCCACCCACTTCTTGTTTTCATCTGCTATTAACATGGAAACTAGATACCCAAACTTATTGAAAGTGCATGTAACGTAAGAGTTGAGAGTCACTCCTTGGAGGAAAGTTCATGAACTGTGTAGCATGTGTAGTCTGCACAAGACCAAGCATAAAAGGCTTAAAAAGAATCCCTTCCCCTCTCTGATTCTAGCAGTTGCTATAGCCAGCAAAAGTGTTGGTGGGTGTGGGTAGATATTTATTGGATTACACAGAATGTCTCAGGGCCCTCATGTTTCTCTGGGGGTCCATTTTAAATTTGGATCCTCCAACCAGCAAGGTGTTCTCTCAGGAAACAAACAAACAAAAAGTTTAATATACCCCCTTCACTGTAGGGGAGGACAAAAGTGGGTGGAAAATGTAACATAGACAAGACATATTACAAAAAGAGTTAGGATTATCTAGAGCTATATTGATTCCCAAAGAGAAACATCATTTCAGGGGACAGTATGGAATAAGAAGAGAGAGTTTTGCAGGCTTAGTGGAGGAAACAAACTTCCTTAGAAATACGATTAAGACTGTACTTAAAGTGAACATTGAGCAAATACAACCTTGGAGATTTAGATAAAGGGCCCCAGACAAAAAAGAATCAAGAAAACTTGGGTAGTGCAACAAGGAAAGTTGAAATTGGACCTGAGGAATTCACATTGATTAAGAGCTGTCCCTAATTTTTTTAGGGAGAAGGAACTGAAAGTTTAAATGAGAACCTACTAAATCACCTTTGAAGGTCTTTATACACATTATGCTTAAGTCAATGGGTAGTAAACTGTCTATTCTCATTTCAGTCTTTCTTAGTAAACCCTTATGTGATCTGCATAAAGTCTCCAGTTAAATACCCCCTCTATTGCTATCTACAGATTGTTATCTGTAGATAGCAATCTGGCTGGCTAGACACTACCCAATGTGCAGTCAAAATTCTGATTCCCAGAGTGGGCAAGAAGAGAAAACCTCTTTTTCAGTCTGAGTCTAATATATAGAACAAAAACTTCCTGACAACTCAGGATGTTCAGAGTTCTTGCTTGTGAAAGTGCTTGAGACTGGATTCTGGATAGGTGGAATTTATAGCAACATTATGTCCCAGATTTGCGAGGACAGCCCAGATTTCAAATATCCTATCTTGTCATAACTGTAAGTATGCTTATAAACTTGTGCTTTCACGTATCCTAATTTGGATAGAGAGGAAAATATGGGCATAATGTAAGTGATCCTTTATTGGAGTTTATGATAAGGATAAATACCGTGCTTGGGTTAAGATGGATAACAGTGCTCTACTAAGAGTATTCCTTGGTAAAAGCTATTTTTGGTGTGAAAGAGGCTGGGAGAAACTTTTGCAAAATTGAGGAAGTTGTGTGTGCCATTTGGAGAGAGTAGAAAAGTCCAAGGGAGAGAAGTTTGGGGGCAAAATAGTGAGACGCTGCTCCTAGTGAAGGTCTGCTGTGTCCCCTTTGTGGGGAGAGAGAGAGAGAGAGAGAGAGAGAGAGAGAGAGAGAGAGAGAGAGAGAAAAGAATTAAAAGAAGGTTAGAGAAAAACTTAAAAAACAGACTCGGGAGGGTGAGAGACACAGTTGGGGGAGAACAAGAGCAGAAAAGAGAGTGAGAGTGAGAACGGGATGGGGAAAGCTAGAGCAAGAAAGCCTAAGTGGGCCAGAAAGAGACAGAGAGGAAGCCTGAAGTTTCTTTCAAGGCTGTGTAAATCTGGAGAACCCTGGAGAAGTGTTGGGAGAGATCTAAGGCCAGGGAAAGGATTATGGAACTGGACCAAGGGCCATCCAAATATGAACAATTCAGAGCTGCATATACCTCCTAGAACTGGCAATCCCTCCAGGGACCCCTTTGAGAGCCTCGCCTCCAAAGCTGTAAGTGGTCCTGAGTCACATTCTCTGGGAAGCTTTGGAGACTCAACAAGATGTTTTCTTGATGTTGCCTAACCTTAAGGGAATATCTCTCTAAAATATTGTTGGCTTGCAAGACGGGGTTACTTACCTGTTTAAAAGGTGTTTCTCAGGTTCTTAAAAGGTATCAAAGTAAGTAAAGTGTGGCAAATACCCAAATCTGGGACTTCTGTTCTACCAGCCAGTATTTATTTTTTGAAGGAAAATACATTTGTAGATACTATAGCCTCTGTTCAGAGATTCAGAGAAGCCTTTCATTTTTAAAGCTTGAAAATGTTTAGTTGGTTTTCTGTCCCACATAATAGTGATGTGGAATTTGGGACAAACCTTTTAAAAATAAATTTGGCAGTACATATTGGGAACCTTTAAAATTTTCACACTACTTAATGTAAAAATCCCACATCTGAGAATTTTCTCTGAGGAAATAACCTTATAATACTTTATACATTATGCAAAAAGCATTATTTATAATTACAAAAAATTAGAAGTAACTTAAATGCCTAACAATAGGGAACTGGTTAAACAAACTCTGGCACCTTATATAATATTTTGCAGCTGCTAAAACTACATTTACAAATAATTCTTAATGATGTACAGAGATATTTATGATAAAATATTAGGTAAAAAATAATACACAAAGTGTGATCTCAAGTATGTTGAAATGTGTAACAAAAAAGAAGACTGGAAGGAAATATGCCAAAATGTTGTTTACATTGATGATCTTAAGATGGTGAGGTTGTAGTCTATTGTTACTGTTATTTTCCTCTTTATGTTTTCCTATATTTCCTAGATTTTCTGCAAAGGGCATATAATATTATAATCAGAAAAAAGTTTAGTTTTGAATGTCTAAAAAATTGGGGAACTAAATGTTTACTGACATAAAAATCATTTAGCCAAAAATAATTTTACCAAAATTTAGCAGTTTTAAAAAAAATACTAAAGGACATAAAACAAAATTGTTATAAGGAATAAAATAAAAGTTTTATTTTAAAAAATGTTTATTTTTTATTTTTATTGTATTAAAAATAAAACTTAACCTCTGAAAATACAAGTGGTTACGAAGACTATATGACAACATGCGAAATCCTTATGATTTAAGGTTAAATGAAAAGAGGCCAAAATAATTAAGATTACCACTATGCAGTCCAGCACTTTAAGCAACTACATTCAGCCTCACAATATACAGTAAGTACCCAGCAAAACGAACTTCCCTGTACACACTGTCCTCCTGTAGTGGCTAGCTCTTGAACCTCTCTACCCTTTGTACTTTTGCCTTTTGCTTTCTCATTTTAGACATGTATTTCTGACTTGGTTTTTTTTTTTTAGATTCTGCATTGCTCCTGCCAAAATATACTCAGAGACTACTTTGGGTTATGCCTCTCCATATCTGACACCTGGTCCACTCCTATCAGCGTAGGTCAGCTGTCTTATGTTGAAGAGCTAATTTAAAAAAAATGAAAGAAAGAAAGGAAGAGACTGGTAAGAAATTCAGTATACCAAAATGCTAACAGTCCTGTGGTGGGATTATAAATAGATCATGCCACTTTTTTTTGTTTTTAAAGATTTTATTGGGGAAGGGGAACAGGACTTTATTGGGGAACAGTGTGTACTTCCAGGACTTTTTTCCAAGTCAAGTTGTTGTCCTTTCAATTTTAGTTGTGGAGGGTGCCATTCAGCTTCAAGTTGTCCTTTTAGTCTTAGTTGTGGAGGGCACAGCTCAGCTTCAGGTCCAGTTGCTGTTGCTAGTTGCAGGGGGCAGAGCCCATCATCCGTTGCTGGACTCGAAGAGTTGAACTGGCAACCTTGTGGTTGAGAGCCCACTGGGCCATGTGGGAATCGAACTGGCAGTGTTAGGAATTAGGAGCACGGAGCTCCAACCGCCTGAGCCACCGGACCGGCCCCTATGCCACTTTTTTTTAGGCTTGATAGTTTGCAGTGTGGTTATGTTTGGTTAATAACAAAAAATACTTAAAGTTTGAATTTAAGTCACTTGCCAAGTGCTTTTATAGGTAACTATTGGATTCTCTGCCCTTTCATGATTTCCAAGGATGGATATAAAATTGATATCTCTTTAGCCAAGAAGATGCCGGGTCTGATTTCCTATGTAGGTCTGAAAAAATGGGTCTTCATTCTCTCTCCAGATTCTGCACAAAAACAGAGATATTAGCATATACTTTTACTTCAAAACTTAGCTGCTCCCCAACACCTGCAGAAGCAAGTCCAAGCTCTTTAATATGGTTCCCAAGACTCTTTATAATCTATTGCCCATCTACTTCTGCAACTTTATATCCCAATAATTTGATAACCTTTTTCTTCCTTACCCTGTGTCACATCCGACTACTTGCCATTTCTTAAACATTTATTAACTTTTTCCACTTTTTTTATTGATGTATAACAGTCATATAGTAAGGAGTACAAAACTTAAGTGTACAACTCAATGGTTGTTCACATATGTATACACCCAGGTGAAGATCTAGAACGCCTAGCACTCTAGAAAGCACCCTGTACCTCTTCCCACTCCATACCTACATCCTCACCCAGAGATAACCACTATTCCGACTTCTATCAACAAAGATTAGCCTTGATTTTTTTTTTTAAATTAAAATGTATTGGGTGACGATGATTAGTAAAATTACATAGGTTTCAAGTGTACACTTCTGAAAAACAAAGATTAGCCTTGCTTGTTCTTGAAGTTTTAAAAGTAGAAACACGCTGTCTGTATTCTTTAAAGCAAAGTATATTTTTATGTTTCCTCTGCCTGAGAATAGGAATGTTAAAGATGTCATATATTAGTGCTCTTTCATGCTGCATCCGTGGCAGATATACTAATCCATCATTCTTTCTATTGTGCTAAGATTGAGTTTTAGGCTCTTTTTCCTAAACTGCAAACCAGCCATCACTTTTTGTCCAGAGTTGGCGCTAGTGAAAACGCCCTGGACAAGAATGACCTCTTCTACACGACAGCCTTCATCTCTACTCAGCACAACACATGTAATAAATCATTTAAGTCTTGTAGATTTATTTATTTAATTATTTATTGTTAGTTTCAGGTGTACAAAAACAACATAATGATTGGACGTGTACACCCCTCACCTAGCGATAATAAGCCCACCAAATCTACTACCCATCTGACATCCTACGTGAGTCTTGTAAATTCCATCACTGTAACATCTCTTTAATCTGTCCCCCCCCCAGCTTTTATTTTCTCCAAGGAGAGGGCAACTTAGTCAGGTAGTGCTAACAGATAAAGTAGTCCCAGTGTTAGCAAGAAGGGTAAAAGTCCTCAGGGTCCTTGGAGCAGCCCTATGCTTGCTTCTATTTCTTTTCTTTTTCTAAATCCTATTTTAGTTTTCTACAATCCTTAAGGTGACTTGTATTTTTACAATAAAAGCAGATTCCTCTACAGAAGTTTCCCTAGCAAATCTTAATAATTCTCTTGCTTTGCTCTCAGAAACCAGTAGGTACATTAACTGCAATACATCAGGAAAGCCAGGATTATATGTTCTAACAGTTAATTCAAATTCCTTTGTGAACTCATCAGGGTCCTAGAGAGGGCTGGGGGAATCTTTAGTAGATTTCTTAGTTCTGCTTGCATACAACTGCAGATTCTCCACCGCCCAAGACCAGCTCCTCTCCAAAGGGAGCTGCAACAGAGCTGTAGAACAAAGAGATGGAGGAAAAGGAGAGCAAGTCCAGACAAAGCAAAGCACACAGTGAATCTGTCCCCTCTTTTCATTCCTCCTGTGTTTGCTTATTTCAAGCTTTCATAATCTCTCAGCTGATTTTCTGCAACAATTCCTTACTGTTTTCCCTGCCTTAGTTTTGGCACTATTCTTTTCTACCCATTGCTAATTAAACCTTTTAAATATCTGAATATGACTACATCATTCTCCTGTTTAAAACCTTTTAAGTACTACCTTTCAGGTTAAGTCCAAGTACTTAGAGCTATGTTGCAGGCCTCATGATCTTGCCCTGCCCATCCCTCCAGTATCATCTTCTATACCCTGCCCTCCAGTATGCCAACTGCTTGCAGGTTCCTGAAACACACCCTGTCCTTTTTTTCCTCTACATCATCATAAATGTTCTTTTTCTCCTCTAGATGGCTAAGACTCACTGACCCTTCTAGGATATTTCAAGGATATTTATTATTCAAACTTTTATTTATCATTCTTTCGTGAACAAATGGTTATTTTCTCCCAGAAAACATTAATTAACTCTTGGGGCAGCCAGATGGCTCATTTGGTTAGAGCGCAAGCTCTGAACAACAAAGTTGCCGGTTTGATTCCCACATGGGCCAGTGAGCTGCGCCCTCCACAACTAGATTGAAGACAACGAGCTGCCGCTGAGCTTCCCAAAGAGCAGCCTGATGGCTCAGTTGGTTATGTGAGCTCTTAACAAGGTTGAGGGGCATAAGATTGAAAATGGCGACTGGACTTGGAGCTGAGCTGCACTCTCCACAACTAGATTGAAGGACAACTACTTGGAGCTGATGGAGAAACACAATGTCCCCCAATACTCCCCAGTAAATTTATTTTAAAAAATTAGTTAACCCTTATTTGTGTCCTCATAATACTTTATACATATCCTTATTATGGCAATTACTATGTAGTATTATTATCTGTTTACATTTCTGAGAGCTTCTTGAGGGAAGAGAGGTTTGAAGCTCCAGAACTCGTCAGAGTGCATGACATTTTTTTTTACAATTTTTAAAAATTGTGGCAAAATATATGCAATATAAAATTTACCATTTTAAGTGTACAGTTTAGTAGTATTAAGTACACTAATTTTGCTGTGCAGCCATCACCACCATCCGCTCTTTTCACTTTGCAAAACTGAAACTCTATGCTTATTAAACAGAAACTCCTCATTCTTCCTTCCCCACAACAACCAGCAATCATCACTCTACTTTCCGTCTATGAATTTGACTACTCCTTAAGTACCTCATGTAACTGGAATCATATAGTATGTTGTTATATATCTGGCTTATTTCATTTAACACAATGTCTTCAAGGTTCATCTGTGTTGTAGCATATATCACAATTTTCTTCCTTTTTAAGGCCAAATAATATTCCATTGTACATATATACCACATTGTACTTATGAATTCATCTGTCAATGGACACTTGGATTGCTTTCACTCTTTAGCTATTGAGAATAATGATGCTATGAACATGTGTGTACAAATATCTCTTTGAGACCCTGCTTTCAATTCTTTTGCATATAATTGCTGGATCATATGGTAATTCTATGTTTAATTTTTTGAGGAACTACTATACTCCTTTCCACAGTGGCTATATCATTTTACATTCCTACCAATAGTGCACAAGGGTTCCAATTTTTCCAGTCCCCACCAACCCTTGTTATTTTTCTAGATAAAAAAAATTTTTTTTTGGATAGTTGCCATCCTAATGGGTGTGAGTGTAAGTGGTATCTCATTTTAGTTTTGATTTGCATTTCCCTGATAATTGGTAATGTTGAGCATCTTTTGATGTGCTTATTGGCCATTTGTATATCTTCTCTGGAGAAATGTGTATTCAAGTCCTTTGCCCATTTTTTAATCAGGTTGGGTTTTTTGTGTGTGTTATTGAGTTGTAGTTCTCTATATATTCTGAATATTAATCCCTTTTCAGATATATGAACTGCAAATATTTTTCTCCCATGCTGTGGGTTGCCTTTTTACTATGTTGATACTGTTTTTTATGCACAAAAATTTAATTTTCATGAAATCCAATTTGTCTATATCTTTTGTTGTCTGTGCCTTTGGTATCATATCCAAGAAATCATTGCAAAATCCAATGTTGTAAAGTTTTGGCCCTATGTTTTCTTCTAAGAGTTTTATTATTTTAGGTCTTACAGTTAGGTCACGAATCCATTTTGAGTTAATTTTTGTATCAGGTGTTAGGTAAGGGTCCAATTTCATTCTTTTGCATGTGGGTGTCTGGTTTTCCCAGCACCATTTGTTGAAAAGACTGTGTTTTCTCCATTGAATGGCTTTAGCACCTTTGTTGAAAATCATTTAACCATATATGCAAGGATTTATTTTTGGATAGAGTACATGATATTTTATAGGATACAAAGATGAATCAGAGTACAGACTGTCCTAACACATTGGAATTGGTCATAGGGAAATTGTTAGAATGGAGTTGGATCTCATTTTTTGTTTTAGAGAAAAAAGGGAGAGAAAATTTGGTTTAGAGGGAGGCAAAATAGCTAACTCAAAAGGAGTTCATGTCAGAATGATAGGCCTTTATACCCGTTTCCTGCCATGGTTCATCTATTTCATGTCCTTATTTTTATGAAGACAATATGAAGAAAAAGAGGCCTGGTGTTACTCTTGAGGTCAGAATTATAAAAAAAAAAAAATAGACATATAGAAGGAAGATTTCAGCTGAGAGAAGGAAGAACTTCTAACATCTAGAATAATAGATAGATTTGGAAAGGAATGAGCTCTTTATAAGTAAAAATATTCAAACAGAAGTTGGATTACCATCTGTAAGTTCTGCTGTAGAAGGCAGGTCTGATTATCACTCTGCCTTGCTTGCAAATGTTCCCGTAACTGCCCCTTAACTTCAGGATAAAGGCCAGCACTTTAAAATGGCATACGTGGCCCTTATCATGTGGTGCTATGATACCTTTATAACATTATCTCCTGCCGTGTATCTATATTCTTGACATATCCAACTGTATGAACTCTAATCTCCTTTCTAACTCTCAGATTTTACTCACATTAAAAAAAAAAACACCTTAAAAAACAGACTGTTTCTAATGTTTCAAGGAAGTAAGCTAAAGGGTGTGGCTGTATTTTAAAATTCCACACATAGAATCCTCAGAACAAATTAAATAGAATTAATGGGTAGCAAGTACACACATGTGCTAGTGTGAGTCTAAGGGCACATGAAATCCAAATTGGAGCAGATGATAAGTAACTAGATTTTAAGAAGAAAGGGAATTAATTTTGTTGAATGTTTACTGTGTAATAGGCATTTAACATATTTTAGCTTATTTAATTTTAAGAATGCAAAAAGACAAAGAGAAATAGATCATTTACATTACCTTTAAGGTGAGCACATACCTTAGGAGCTTTGGTATTGTTTGTTATTTTTAAGAATCACAAAAAATTTTAAACTTTGAACATAACTTCTACTTTATAAACAACATACATTGTCAACAAGCAATTTCTAGGTACTTTCTGTGTGTCAGGATTGTGCTGGGTGCTAGAAATACAAAGGTGAAGAAGACATGGGTAGGACCACATCATGGAGGTGGATGCACTCTTTTTGACTGGAGCTCGTCATCAGCCAGGGTCTATAAAAGTTTACCAACCATTTCTCCTTAAAGAAATCAGGTACATGGGGGAAAAAAGGAGGCTCAAAGAAAACCTTTAGCAGCTCTGATCATATCTCTGTCTTGCTTACAAATGTTCAGCAACTCCACATTAACTACAGGATAAAAGCCTGTGGTTTTTTTTTCCAATTGCATACTTTTATGATTTGTTCTCCTATGATCTATGAGATCTACTTTGTTTGAACAGACTTATCTCTGAGGTACTTTTCTTGTTCTGATTTAATTTACTCACTAAATCACCTTTTTATCCAATATGATTATCTTTGGATTAGGTTTTCCTATCACCTAGGAAAAGAACAGCATATGATTATTGATCCACTGGGAAATTATATTTCTCATTATATATAATAAAATAACATTTTTGTTTCAAGTAATTTTCACCTGAGTTTGGATGAAATTGAGTTCTCAGAACTTCTGGACTGAAAGGTTAAATTTGGAGACTTAACCACAATCATGAGGTCTTTCCTGCAAGTATCAGACGTAAGTTCTCAGTGTATTTTTACAAAACATTGAGACATTTACTGTTTTATTTTCAGTAAGCTGTTTGTGATTCAATGGAAAGACCTGAATCACACAGGACTGGTATTCTAGTCCTGCCTGTGACTTACTGTATGACCCTGGCTACTAATTAAGCCTCTTCTGACCCGTTTCCTTATTCTTTACATAGAAATAATACTTGCTCTATACTTACTTTTTTGTGATAAGATTATAGTTGCTAAAATTTTCAACTCAACAAGTATGTAGGCATTATAAGAAATACAAATATAAGTATTTGTGCTCAATTTATAATCTATTGGGGTCGGACTTATAAAAGTAACATGTAGGGATTCAGAGAATGGAGGTTATCACATTCAGTGGAGGGGAATGATCAGGTAGATTTAATAAAAGAGGTAGGATTTGAGCTGGGTCTTGAGGAATAGGAAAGGTGGTATGTAGAAGAGAGTTATCTGGAAGATATAAGGGGAGAGACGCGCTGGGATTCTCAGTCTGGCCCTGGCTTTTACTTCCAGACACATTATCTCCTGTACACTCCTGACTAAATTATGTTCTCTGAATCATATACATGTGTCTGGCATATAGCAGGCAAGCCTCCAAGGTCTAGC
This sequence comes from Rhinolophus hipposideros, assembly GCF_964194185.1. NCBI lineage: Eukaryota > Metazoa > Chordata > Mammalia > Chiroptera > Rhinolophidae > Rhinolophus > Rhinolophus hipposideros. Next base: position 58,363,642 of record NC_138054.1, read on the forward strand.
TTCCACCTCTTCCACTTCAATGGAAGTGGAATGTATCATGCTCTCCTCCATATTAACCCAGCCTTTGTCTTATGACCTATTGCTTTTTATTGTAGCTTAATAGAACCACCTTTCTTGCTCAATGGTGAACTTTTTGGAGACAGGAACCTCGTTTGTCTTTGTATATTCTTGGGTACCTAATTTAATGCTTTGCTCTTATTAAGTAATCAGGAAATTTTATTCAATTGAACTTCCTCCAAGGACACTGATACTAGCAGTCACTAAAGTGAAGGACATGTTGGTATCATCTTAATGTCTCTATGAGCTTTAACTTTTGTGTCCTGCTGTTTTCCTTACATTATCCTTGTGAAGTAGGTTTTTTGACTTTAAAATCTTACAGATGAGGAAACTCAGAGGGTGTATTTGCCCAAAGTCACCGAGCTGGTAAGTGCTGAAGCCAGACAGGGCTCTTTTGACTTGAAATCCACTATACTCGGGCCCTGTGACATCAGATAGGTATGGCTAAAATGCACTTATGCTCAGAGCTCTAGTTTTCTCATTTGTTAATGGGCACAATAGTTCTGACTTCATGAGGTTGTGGTGAAGATTAAATGGTGAAATATGAGAAGTCCCTACTAAAACACCTAGCACTTAGAGGGCAATGCTTGGTCCCTTCTCACCAAGCTTCTGATTCACAGGGACATAAATGGATAAATGAAGTATGTAGTTCTGGGGTGTAGTGGGAAGTAGATGGACTATGCAGAGTAATGTCCTGCTGTAACCTCTTGCAGGTTCTAGTCTGAGTCATATTATACGAAAATTTATAAGGCAGTAAGTGTACTGTAAATACTTAAGATTTAGCCTCCCCTCAGCACATACATACTTGTCATATCCTTTTCCTGGCTAGGATGTGTCAAATGCAAGAATTGTAGTTGTGTGAATTGTCCAGCTTCGAGGTCAGAGATTGGTGGAATAATCTCCAAGACTGGGCGGGGAGGGGGGGGGTTCTTAAAAAAAAACAACTAACCAAACCTAAGTTCCCTGACTTGAAACGACTGTGTGGAGGAACCTGACACATTAAAAGCAAGGTGGGGGGAGGCCTAAGGAGGGTAATTGATTCCAAACCCACGTGAAACTGAAGAAAATGATTTCTAAAATCATTTTTTGGGCGGATGCTCTTGAAATTTCTCTGCCGAACTCCTTAACTCCTGAATTGGCTGCTTTTTAAAAAGAAAAGCATTTCAGCTTTGGTGGGCTGGTTGCAAAGGTAAATAGGCGAGGATCGACCCCAGAGTCTTCCTCTAGTTTCCTGCTGGTGTTCAGAAGCCCGTGCTAACCGGGCTGGGCCCGGTCGCTGAGCCAGGCCAGAGGGTGCACGTCCAAGGCCGAGCTTTTTTCTCCGGGGAAAGGCTTTCAGAGCGAGGCACGGAGGTGGCTTTCGGGTCCCTCGTCCCTCTTGGGGGCCTCGGCAGGGCGGCCTGCAGTCCAGGAACCAGAATGAGTGGCGCGGTAATTCCCGCGAGGACGAACTCCAGACCTGCGGGCGTCCTCGCGCCGCTCCACAGTGGGGCCCGGGAGGGGAGCCCGACCTCCCGACCCGCCGCGCTCGGCGGCCCCGTCTCTCCTCTGGATCCAGAGCTGACTTCGACCCTCCCCCAACATTAGAGTGCCCCGCCCCCTCTTCGCGGGCTAACTAGTGTCCTCCCGCTCCCACCCCTTCCCTGAGTAAGTGTGAATGCTGCCCTATTACCTCGATCCCCTCCCCATTGTTTCTCGCAGCCACTACGTGCTCCCGAACGTAGCCCCTCCCCCATTGGTGTTTACTCCCCTCGCCCGGGTTTAGCTGGTGCCCAGGGGCCCCCAGAACTAAGGGAGGGGCACCCTTAAACCTTTACCCCTGGGTCTCCCTCGCGTCGATCCCCTACCCCACCTCTGGGCAAAACTCCATTCAGGACTTCATCCCTCTCTCCCCTCCCCTTTCCCCCCAGCTCTCCGTCTCCTTTGACTCCCTCCCTTCAGCGGGTCCTCCTCTTTCTCTCCTTCCCCCTCTTCCCTCTCCCCTCCCCCTCCTCTCCCCCTCCCTTCCCCTTCCCCCCCACAATGCAGTTCGCGGCGCGGCGGACATGGCGGTGGAGTCCTGAGCTCGTCGTCTCCCGGCCTCCAGCGGCGGTGACGGCGACGGCGACGGCGACGGCGGCGGCGGCGGCAGCAGCGGGAGGCGGAGGGGGAGCCGGAGCCATTGAGATGAGGAGGCGCCGCGCGCGCCTGTAGCTAGCAGGCCTCGCAGGTACAGAGGTTCCGGCGGCGGTGAAGCACTGGGCGCCTAGGGGGTGTGCTCGGGAAAGGCCGGGCGGTCCCCTGTTCGCCCTCAGGTGCCGCTCCTCGCAGGTGTTGAGGGCCCGACCGGAGCGCGTCTCAGCCGCCCCGTTGGGGCCTAACACTTCTTTCTTTGCGGGAATGGGCTTCAGTGTCCCAGGAGAAGGCAGAGATAAAGGAGGTAGGGGCGGCGGCCTGAGGAGGCATTGGGGCGCTTTGGGGCCGAACTCCACTGAGAGGCTAAGGCTGTCGGTCCCGGGCCGAAACCTGTAGACTTGGGAGGAGGATTTTGAGTTAACGGAATTGGCGTGAGCTTTCTCTTGGGTCCAGTAAGATTCCCTGTCATGTTATGTCTTTCTTTGATCTCTGCTTAGATAGAAACGTACGTATATAACATAAATATACACATGCATGTAATAATACATCATAAATATTTTCTCTGGGCTCGCCCTTGTCGGGAGAAGGCAGAGGTGTCTGTGGGTTTCGTTTCTTGTTCGCCCGCCTTCACCCCGCCCTCCAGTCGAATGGTGGTAATGAATGCTTTTGACGTGGGAAACTCTGAGATTCGTGTTTGTAAACAGACAACATTCGCCGAGTTGTTGCAATGCCTCCCCAACTATAGGTTTCAGGTCCTTTTGGTATCCGGATTGCAAAAGAAAGAGAAAAATAGACCTGAAAAAAAGCACATCATCGGGACTTCTAGTCGTACTTGAATGGAATGAATTACTGTTATTTTAACAACGTTGATTAAACATTTTGTTTTCAGAAGATTATCAAATCTTTAATCAGATGAGTTTTGTACTTTGCACGAGATTTTAGTTTCAGTATACCATGTTCCTTCATCTTGATATATTTTTGATATAAAAGTAGTTCTTTACATATTTGACGTGCTACTCCCTTTTGTAATCTTTTTAGCGTCCAGAAATGCAATTCGAATTGTGTATTGTTGGCATCCAGTAATTACCTGGAATGGATCAGATTACCTTTTGTTTCCAAAGATTACCCCCCACCCAAGATTTGTAGGAACGAAATACATGTGTAACACTTGGTGAAACAGAACATATCCTGTTTCTGTTTTTGAAGTAATGGGAACTATTAACTAATAAAATTGGATAATCCCACTTGGAAATGATAATTTAGAGAGAATGCCATACCAAGGTGGTGAATTGCGGGCTGGTTTTAAAAAAAAGTTGACTTCTTTTGGTTAGTATCAGCAGGTTCTGTATATGAGTAAACTACATGCTGAAATTTTCTTAGGCACTGAAATTTTCTTGTGTCTCTTTAGATATTGCTGCACTACACTGCATCCAATACTGGTTAGTCACAACTTGAAAAATTATGAAATATTGATTCATTTAGAAAGTTGTGCTTTAGATAATGAATTCACTAATGTTTACTGTGCTATAATGCTTTCATAAAAAATTTAAAGAATGCTTAAAAACTATACTTTGGGGAAGATAACTTTTAAGTTATTTCATGCTTTAAAAATATATTTAATATAAACAAAAGAAAGTTGCTTTTAAAAAAGACCTTTTAGATAATTTTCCTGCAGTTTGCAACTTTTCATTTTAGAGTGGAAAATGAAAAAAATAAAGCTCCCTTGAATTAATACAGTAGCAGAAGTGAAAGTTATTGACATTTAATATTTTAAGTCTAGCAACTAAATACAAAAAGGAAATCAAAGTTTTATTGTCCTAGGTCAAGTAATCATGCACATAAGTTTAGTTCAATTTTGTAAATCCTAATTCACACTTAGAATTACATTTATTTTTAGATAATTTACCTAGAACAGTGTCTACATTATAATTTTAGACCTTTTAAAATCAAAGTTTATAAATATCTCTGATTAATAAAAAGCTGTTGAAAGAATTTTTATTCTCAGAGTAGGTTTATTTTAGTAAAGTAAGTAATTAGAGAACTTTTTTTGACCTCAAGTTAACCTAGCATGCATAATAATTATGTTGTGTTCTTTATAGAATGTCAAATCAGGATCTGTGGGTAGAGAAAGGTGTTTGAATTTATTTTGTGCAGAAAGTTTCTAGTTTCCGAAAAACAAGACTTACCTCTAAATGCAGATGCTATTAAATATTTGTTTATCCTTAAAAAAAAAAAATCAGACCATTTTGATATAACAATTCAGTGAGATGTGTTACCTTCTAAACTAAATGCTTGAATTCATGAAATCATGTTTTAAAAATTCAAATAAAATCGTTATGTTACAAATTCAATTAAAGTCAATTATATTTTTAAAAAGAGCAGTTCTAGAAAGACCTAAAACAGGCAAGGGAAAAGGACACTGTAGTTTAAAGCTGGATGTGTAGACTTTTTCTTAATTTAGGAGGAATTAGTATTGTTTACACTGAACTAAGTGTATTAGAATTGTTTACACTAAACTAAGTTTTAATTTTAGAATCCTAGATAATTGTGTACTTTGGAGAAATGTTTAAAAATCAGAATAATGTCTCCAAGTGTTTCTTAACAAATCTAGAAAGAAGAAAAGGTGTGTAAATGCAAGGACGAACCATTTTGATTTTTCCCCCCCTTAAATGAGAGATTTAATTTATGTGATATGTTATGGTTTTCAAATTGTTTTCTTATCAGCTCATTGGGTGTCCAAAATTGTCCTGTGAGTTAAAGAGGGAGAGAAAAGGGAATTAGTATGTATTTGAAAATCTGTTTTGTTCCAGGCATTGTGCTAGACAAGTTTTTGTGGGGTCCCCCTGGCAACTGGTTCAGTGTAACAACCCTATGAAATCTGTTTTGTAGATGAGGGATCTCTCACTCAGCAGTTAAGTAATTTGCTGAAGATCTTAGAGTTAAAAAGATTCAAAGCATCTCTGTGCTCTTGCTATTATGTAGGCCATGTTGCTTCTCACACGTATCAAGGATTCTCTTTAATTTTATAGGAGAAACTGCTTAAGGTTGTTTGTCCATTCATCATGTAATTATTTCATCGAACATAGGCATTTGTACTTATGCTAGACACTGCTAGGTTTTAGAGATACAAAATGATTGAAGATAATCTTGCCCTATAGGGAACTCAGTTGATGTATATAATACAGATAAATTACAATACACTAGATTATGGGAGCTCAGAGGGAAAAAAAGCTGACTTTTGAGGGATGAATAGGAGTTTGCTAGGTGGAAAAGGGAGATAGTAAGTCATTCCAGAGCTAAGGAATAACATATGCAAAGATGATAAGTTGTTATGGGGCTTGGTGTATAGGGAAGAGTGAGAAATTCAGTGTGGCAGGAATTGAGGATTTATGGATAGAGTAGTTAAGAGAAGTAGTTGGAAGTAGCAGTCAGATTGTGAAGGTTATTGTATATGTGAAGTTAAGGCATTTGGATTTTTATCTTGTTAAGCGAGATCACCAAGTGAGATAGTGGTTAAACTGTGATTAGAAGTGTGTTTTCTGACTCCTAGTTTAGTATTTTTTTCTCTTTGGCTTCTTTACCCCAACAGATTTTACATGTTTTTAATCGATAGTAAAGCCATCTTTTCCATGTAACTCTCTCTACTCTAGTTGTATTCCAGACTGGTGTTTTGAGAATCCTGTGAGCCAGATCTTATTGTCTAAGAATGTAGTATCTTAGAAGAATCTTTTAAGATAAAGATATCTCTGGGAGAAATCACCTTGTTATGGTTACTCAGGAAGTTTTTTCATTCCTTTGCTTGGGTTAATTGACTACTTTCTAGTTTCACACTAGAAACCTGTAGGATATGGCATTGGGGAGTGTGGGCTGGAAAGGAGGAGAAGCATTCATGCAAGCTCAGTGTTCATCAATAAAGATGAGCAAAGTCCTAAACTTTACACAAACCAGCTTGTACTTTCAAAAAGAAATATGTATGTTTGTAAGTTACAATAGTCTGGTAATTTTAAATGGGTATTTGAGTTACAGTGATAATATATAACTTACTTTATGAGAGGCTTCCAGTCAAGATAGTGCTGTATGTACACGCTGTGCATACCTTCTCATGACCATATCAAAATTACAACTAAACTACAAAACAACCATCATTGAGAATCGCCCAAGATCTTGCTGAATTAAAGCCCTAAAACTAAGGACATGCAGAAGAAGCCATCTCAAGACTGGTAGGAGGGGCAGAGATGCAGAACAAGCTGGTCTTACATCCATGTGTGACCATTAAAAATTGCGAGGGACATTTTGGCTGCAGAGGTCTCCCTGAAGGAGTGAGGGGTCCCAGCCCTCCCTAACTCAGGGTTCCAGTGCTGAGGAGAGAAGTACTCATAATTTCTGGCTGTGAAAACCAGCGGAGTTTGTGACTGAGTAAGAGAGAGGGTGGCTGGAGTCCCAGGTGTCCTTTTAAAGGGACCACAAGCAGACTTACCGACAGAATCACTGGCTCTAAGCTCCAGTGCTGGGGCAGCAGCTGGAGAAGTGGCAGGGATGTGGGAGGGGCCGGGGGAACTGAGTTATCTGGCTTTAGGATGGGCTGAAGGGGTAGCTTTCTCCTGGATGGAGGAGCTGGCGGAGGACATTGTTTCTTTGATGAGCCCTCCCCCTTCCCAAGGTACAGACATAGGCTGCCATTGTATCTGAGTCTCCATTACTAACACTGCTCATTTGCCGTGCCTTAGTGATTCGAGACCCCACCCCGCCCAACTTTTGGGCATACCCAAGCTCTTTCCAGTGGCTTTTTCGTATAAATTGCGTGTCCTGGCTCATTCTGCAGACTTTCCTAGTGTCTCTCAAAGGTTTGTGGAACCCGAACAAGCAGCATCTGGCTTGAGGATGTCCTGTACCTCTGGCTGAGCAGCCCTAAGCCTGGCATTAGCAGCAGCTGCCCTTGGTTCATGGCTTGGCCTCTCAAGGCAGTTCCAAGCAAGTCAGGGGCGATGGCCAGCTGCGGATTTCTTTGTGACTTCTTCCAGGTAGTCCCTGGTGAAGCATGGGCTGTGACTAAACTTGACCTGCAGTGGGTTCCCTCCCAGGTGGCCCTGGGGCTGGAGAGACCAGAGGCCAGCTTCGAAACAAGCTGGACTGTGACCCTGCTGCCTTCAAGGATGACGCACCCAAGAGGTAGATTGGGCAGGTGCCAGAGCCCTGATGGGGCAGATCCTACTATGTAGGGTCAGCCCCTGCGCCACAACTGCTCCATTGTAGTTAAGGCCAGTCCTCACAGCCAGAGAGCCTGAGGGTCAATCCCTTCCATTGATGTGCAAATAGCAACCAAGACTCAACTATATGAAGAGGGCACACACAGCCCACACAAGGGACACACCTGGAGTGCATGTCTCAAGTGACCAGGAAGATTGCACCACTGAGTCCCACAGCACATCTACTTCATAAGGCCACTCTACTAAGAGTGGGAGACATGGCAGTCCTACCTAATACACAGAAACACAGGGAGACAGCCAAAATGGGGAGACAAAGAAACATGTCCCAAGTAAAAGAACAGAACAAAGCTCCAGAAAAAGAATGAAACAAAGTGGAGACAAGCAATCTACCAGACGCAGTTTAAAACACTGGTTATAAGAATGCTCAATGATCTCAGGTAGAACTTCACGAAAGAGATAGGAAACATAAAAATGGAGATAGACAACGTAAAAATGAACCAGTCAGAAATAAAGAATACAATAACAGAAATAAAGAACGCATTACAGGAAATCAACAGATTAGATGAAGCAGAGATTCAAATCAGTGATTTAGAAGATAAGGTAGCAGAAAACACCCAATCAGAACAGTGAAAAGAAAAAAGAACGCCCCCCCAAATGAGGAGAGTTTAAGGGCCTCTGGGACAACCTCCAGTGTACCAACATTTGCATCATAGGAGTAGCAGAAGAAGGAGAGAGAGAGCAAGGAATTCAAAACCTGTTTGTAGAAATAACGACAGAAACCTTTCCTAACCTGGCAAAGGTAAAAAATATACAAGCCTAGGAAGCACGGAGAGTCCCAAACAAGATGAACCCAAAGAAGCCCACACCAAGACACTTCGTAATTAAAATGCCAAAGATTAAAGACAAAGAGAATCTTAAAAGCAGCAAGAGAAAACAGTTACCTACAAGGGAGCTCCCATAAGACTTACCAGCTGATTTCCCAACAGAAACTTTGTAGGCCAGAAGGGATTGGCACAAACTATTCAACGTGATGAAAAGCAAGGATCTACAACCAGCAAGTATTTACCCAGCAAGGCTATCATTTAAAATTGAAGGATGGATAAAAAGCTTCCCAGACAAGAAATAGCTAAAGGAATTCATCACCACCAAACCGTATTACAAGGAATCTTAGAGGGACTTTAAGATGAAAAAAGAAATGTGTCAATAACTACATACCTATCAACAATTACTTTCAAAGGAAATAGATTTAATGCTCCAATCAAAAGATAGGGGATCTGAATGGGTAAGAAAATAAGACCCTTATATGCTGCTTGCAAGAGACTCACTTCAGATTGAAAGACATACACATACTGAAAGGGATGGAAAAAGATATTTAATGAAAATGGAAACAAAAAAGCTGGGGTAGCAATATTTTTACCAGAAAAAATAGACTTTAAAACAAAGACTATAATGAGACAAAGAAGGACCTAGTAATCCCACTTCTGGGTATTTATCTGAACCCAAAATGCTACTTAGAGGGACCATGCTCATCTATATGTTTATGGTGGCATTATTTACATAAGCCAAGATATGAAGGCAACCTGGGTGTCCCTGGATAGATGAATGGATAAAGAAGAGATGGTACATGTACACGTATACAATGGAATATTACTAGCTGTAAAAAAGAATGAAATCTTGCCATCTGCGACAACATGGATGGACCTATAGTGTATTGTGCTGAGTGTAGTAAGTCAGACAGCGAAAGACAAATATTGTATAATTTCAATATTGTATAGTGGAATCTAAAGAACAAAATAAACCATTGAAACAGAAACAAACTCATAGATACAGAGAACATTTTGGTGGTTGTCAGATGGGAGGGGGGCTGGAGGTAGGTGAAAAGGGGAAGGGGTTAAAATACAAATTGGTTATACAGTAGTCATGGGGATGGGGAGGGTATAGCATAAGGAATGTAGTCAATAATATTGTAATAACTGTATGGTGTCAGACGGGTACTAGATCTATTGGGGTGAGAGATGGAAGGGGGGCAGGGGCAGGATAAAGGTGAAGGGATTAAGAAATACGAATTGCTAGTTACAAAATAGTCATGGGGATGTAAAGTATAGGGAATGTAATCAATAATATGGTAATAATTATGTATAGTACCAGTTGGATACTAGTCAGGGGGATCACTTCCTGAATTATACCAGTGACTAACCAGTATGCTGTACACCTGAAACTAACATAAAATAATATTGAATGTCAACTCTAATTGAAAAATTAAAAAGGGGGGGAGGAAGATAAAGAAGAATAAGAGGTTCAGAGTTCCAGATGTAAAACAAATAAGTTTTGGGGAATGTAATATACAGCATAGAAATATAGTCAATAATATTGTCATAGCATGGTACAGTGTCAGATGGTTGCTGGACTTATCATGGTGTCACTTCTTTAGCATAGGGAATATAATCAGTAATGTGGTAATAACTGTATAGTGCTTGGTGGGTACTGTTGAATAACACCTGAAACTAATATTGTAGGTTAGCTATATTTTAATAAAAATATTAAGACAAAAAATAAGCAGTTTAGAATAAAAGGTTAACTTTTATTGTTAAATTTTAACAATAAAAAATGTTAAAATTAATTCCAGATTTATATTTGTTTACCTGAATAAATGCAAGCCCAGCTACATAATTTGCAGGGCCTGTGCAAAATGAAAATGCAGGGCCCGTTGTTCAAAAAGCAGGAAAAAAAGTGCCATTAATTTACTAAAATTTAAATCTAAAATATGAAACTTACAGTTGCTAAAATACAAAGTTACTAAAATAAAGATTCTTTCTTTCTTCTGTGACCTTTCTCCTGACTTGTTTCTTTTTAATGCCATTCTAAATAACAATTAAAATTTTAAAATCATTAAGGGCAGTTGTCTACCCTAGACTCTGCCATCAGCACCCCCTCTGCCGGTGTTTCTTTTCTTAAACTTTCTACCTTCTAAAAAAAATAAATAAAATCATTAAGCATGAATTTCACTCACTGTTCATTTTTATATTGTACAATGTCAGTTTTAAATGTAAATGTACAAGCATTTAACTGTATGTGGAATTGCTGGTATTTCATAGCTTGTACATACATATTTCATTCTCAGCAGAACAGGGGAAACATTGCAAAAAATTTATACAACTGTTTTTTTTCTCTTGCACATTTTACCAACACTATCTTCCTTTGACTTTGGTAGGAGTGAAAGGAAAAGGAACTGTGGCTTGATCTTTCTTTCCCTTTTCTTCTGTGTCTTCACTTTTAGCCTAAGGGATTGGTTAACACAGGGAAGTAACATGAGTAAGAAAAGATATGATAGGTTTTCTTTGTCATTCATGTTTCTTAGAATACCGTTGTCTTCTATGTTTGAAGCGAGTTATGATTCAAAGGGAAAATTTGGCTTCTTGGACTGTTAGTAGCCTTGCTTACTTAGTTGTAGACGACAAGCTTGCCTTGAACTCATTTTGAATCTTGTTGAACTCCCATACACTGTGGATCCACTAGAATTCTGTGCTTATTGGGCATCACCAAAGCTACATGAGAATGACGTGGAAAGAAATGGCAGATATGCATTTTCATGTGTCTCTTCTGCTCACGTGCATGTTGCATTGGCCCAACAGGTTTCATTCAAAACACAAATTCAAAGATAAATTATTAAGAATTTCAAGATGGCAACAGCAGAGGTTTAAACCAAGAACAGGGTCTTTCTGAGCGTGGAGCCCTGTGTTACTGCACAGGTCACGTCCATGAAATCAGCCCTGAACAAAAGGATTGGTGGAAAATAGTAATATGCATTGAGACCAAGAGACTGTCGTAGTTCACCTTGTTCTAATGCGATAAGCATTGATACTAATTTATTTTGAAGCATTCTGAGGATTGTGTTCCTTATTGTGAAGTTAGTGACTTGTTGAAGTAAATGAAATGGGAGCAAAGGTAATTAGTGCTAGTATTCTTTCTTCCCCTATTTTGCTAATAGTGGGACATAACAAAATTAAAGAATTTTGGAATGCTGAGCCAATGCATAAAAGACAGCTGCCTTGGAGAGTCACCTGAATTCACAGAGGAATTTGCGTGAGTTGATAAACCAACTTGTGATAAACATTGAGTTACGGGGTTGTTATTACAGCATAATGTGGCCCATTCTGAGTGATACAGTTTGTGAAATTCCAAAATGAGTGTGCTGTTAGAAGCACAAGCCTTGTAGGACCAGCACAATTACATATTATAATTTTTAATATGGGACATAGTAGGTATCCCCAACAAACAAGTAAACCCACTCGAATTATTATAAATATCTAGGAACTGCTTAGTAGTGGAAGAATTAAGAGCTCTCTACTGTATCTAGTGTATCTTCATATGTAGAGCTAGTTCTTGATTATTCGTTTATAAAAGGAATAAGAGGAAAATGTGGCTTCAGTAATTTGGGAACCCAGGTTAATCTCTACATCTCATTAGAAAAAAACAAAAAACAGTTGTCAGCCTCAGGCTGTTTTAACAAACTGCTTGTGAAAAAAGCGTAACCTAAATAAACTTCCTTTGACCATTGCTGATGAAGTTTCTAATATGTAATCAAATGTCCAAAAAAGGTTTACCAAGTGAACAAAGAAAGCAAAGGCTTGAGTAATCCAGAAAACCTAGATAATCAGGCTGTGGGTGATTATCTAGGTAATTTAGTTTAGAAATCCCATTTATTCACAAAATTGTCTTTGAGAGAAGGGAGCACAGTTCCTCTTGCCTTTGATCATAAAAATCCTGTCAGCTGATTTACCCATATAAAAAGTTACATTTAAAAAAAAATCTTTGGTTTAAAGAGTGGTTAACATTTAAAATAAGGTCCATAATACTTTATATAAGCTTATTAATGCACATTTTTATTAAAATATTTTTGAGTTTAAATTTTTTTATTGTGGTAAAATACATATAACATGAAATTTATGTTATATATATATATATATTAACCATTTTAACCATTTTTTAAGTGTACAACTCAGTGGCATTAGTACATTCACAGTGTTGTGTAACCATCACCACAGTCTATCTACAGAACTTTTTTATCATCCCAAACAGAAACTTTGTACTTATTAAGCAATAACTCTCCATTCCCCTTTCCCCCACAGCCCCTGATAAATTCTGTTCTACTTTCTGTCTCTGAATTTGCTTATTCTAAATGTCTTTATAATTGTAATCATACCATATTTGTCGTTTTGCGATTACTTATTTCATTTAGCAGTGTCTTCACATTTTATCCATATTGTAGCATGTATCAGAATTTCCTTTTAATGGTTGAGTACGTGTATACCACACTTTATCTGTTGATAGACACTTGGGTTGCTTCTATCTTTTGGCTATTGTGAATAATACTGCAGTGAATGTGGGTGTACAAATATCTGTTCAAGTCTCTGCTTTCAGTTCTTTTGGATATATGCCTAGGAGTAGAATTGCTGGATCATATGGTAATTCTGTGTTTCACTTTTTGAGGAACTGCTGAACTGTTTTTTGCATTGGCTGCATCATTTTATTAAATTTCCACCATCAGTTGCATGAGGATTCAATTTCTCTACATCCCCACCAATGCTTGTTATTTTCTGCTTTTTTGGTAATCCTAGTGGGTATGAAGTATTATTGTAATTTTGATGTGCATTTCCCTAATGACTAAAGTTGAGCATCTTTTCATGTACTTATTGACCATTTGTTTATCTTTGGAGAAATGTCTATTAAAGTCTTTTGTCCTTTGTTAAGTGGGTTGTCTCTCTTTTTGTTGTTGAGTTGTAGGAGTTCTTTATATATTGGATGTTAGACCCTTATCATGCACATGATTTACAAATATTTTCTCCCATTCTGTTGGTCGTATTTTCACTTTTTTGGAGTGTCCTTGATGAATAGAAGTTTTAATTTTTAAAAATTGAGATAATATTGACATATATTATTATGCTAGTTTCAGGTGTATAGCGTAATGATTCGGTATTGGTATATATATTGCAAAATGGTAACAAGTCAACATCTATCACCACACATAGGTAGGAATTTTTTTTGCTTATAATGAGATTCACTCTCTTAGCAACTTTCAAATATATGACAGTGCAGTATTATTAAGTACAGTCACCATTGCTGTACATTACATCCCCAGGACTTATTTAATAACTGGAAGTTGTTACTTTTGGCCACCTTCACCCATTTTGCCTCCGACCCTTCCCACCCCCCATCTCTGGCAACCACCAATCTGTTTTGTGTATCTGTGAGTTCGGTTTTTGTTGGTTGGTTTTAGATTTTACGTAGGGAGATCTTACAGTATTTGTCTTTCTCTGTGTGACTTATTTCACTGAGAATAATGCCCTCAGGTTTTATTCATGTTGCGAACAGCAACATTTCATTTTTTTTAAATTGATGGATAATATTCCTGTGTGTGTGTGTATGTGTATGTGTGTGTATCACATTTTCTTTATACAGTCATCCATCAGTGGACATTTGGGTGGCTTCTATGTCTAGACTGTTGTAAATAATGCTGCTGTGTACATGGTGCAGATACCTTTTCGAGTTAGTATTTCATTTCCTTTAGATAAATACCCAGAAATGGAATTGCTGGATCATATGGTGGTTTTATTTTTAATTTTTTGAGAAACCGGTATGCTGTTTTTCATAGTGTCTGTACTAATTTATATTCTCACCAACAGTGCAGAAGGATTCCCCTTTCTCCACATCCTTGACAATACTTATTTCTTGTCTTTTTAATAATAGTTTTTCTAATAGGTGTCAGGTGATAACGTCATTGTAGTTTTGATTTGCATTTCCCTGATGATTAGTGATATGGAGCACCCTTTCATTTACCTTTTGGCTATTTTGTATGTCTTCTTTGGAAAAGTGTCTGTTGAGATTCTCTGCCCATTTTTTAATCTGATTTTTTTTTCCTATTGAGGTGTATGAGTTCTTTGTATATTTTGAGTGTATCCCCTTATCATATATAAGATTTGCAAATCTTTTATTCTGTAGGTTGCCTTTTCATTTTGTTGATGTTTCCTTTGCTGTGCAGAAGCCATTTAGTTTGATGTAGTCCCATTTGTTTATTTTTGCTTTTGTTGCCTTTGCTTTTTGTGTCAAATTAAAAAAATCTTTGCTAAGATGGATGTTAAGGAAGAAATTTTAAATTTTGATGACATCAATGAAATCCAATTTATCTGTTTTTTCTTTTGTTTTCTGTGCTTTTGATGTCATACTTAAGAAACTGTTGCCAAACACAGTCATAAAGATTTACAGTTTTTATGTAGTATGTGTATAGGTGTGTGTGTGTGTGTGTGTGTGTGTGTGTGTGTGTGTGTAGTTCTTAAATTTAGGTCTTTGATCTTTTTGTTTTATTTTTGTTTTTATCCTTCCATTGTTTATTTCTGATAATATAGGTGTATATGTTCTTTTCTTTCTTATATGTAATTAACATAATACACACTTCCTATGTGTATTATTTTTTTTCACTTAACAGTATATCTTCACTGTCACTATAGCAAAATAGAGACTTCCTCATTCTATTTTATAATTGCATAGTAATTTATGGTTTTATGATAGTTTTTGCTACCAATTCCCTATTGGTGGTCATTGAGTTTTTCCATTCTTTTGCCTTTACAATTGCTTGGTGAAAAACACTACAATTAAACCTTGTCTTATTTGATCCATTTTGAGTTAATTTTTGTAACTGATGTAAACTGAAGGTCCAGTTTCATTTTTTGAGCGTGGATATCTAGTTTTCCCAGCACCATTTTGAAAAAACTGCACTTTTTCCGTTGAGTACTCTTAGCACTGATGTCAAATCAATTGACCATGTATGTGAGGGTTTATTTCTGGGCTCTCTGTTCTATTCTGTTGATCTATATGTCTTTCCTTATGACAGTACCATACTGTTTTGATTACTGTAGCTTTGTAGTAAGTTTTAAAATTAGGAAGTGTGAGTCCTCCAACTTTTTTTTTTCCTTTTTCTAGATCATTTTGGCTATTCAAAGTTGCTTGAAATTATGTATGAATTTTAGGATGATTTTTTTTGTTAATTTCTGAAAAAAATGGCATTGGGATTTTGATAGTGAATGCATTGAATCTGTAGATAGATCACTTTGGGTAATATTGGCATCTTAACAATATTGTGAACAATGTAAGTTATTGACAATAACTTGAAGGAAATAAGTGGATGAGTACACAGTAGGCTGCAGTTCATGAATTCTGCCCAGTCTCCAGCTGTTGGCAGTTCTGGCAAAGCCGCCTGAACAGTTCTTGGGATTCCTGAGCTTAATAACAATTCTCAAGGGGTGGAGTGATTAACCCTTTTAAGTGAATTATAAATACTGTGAAAGGCATGTCTTCCAACCTTTCACTCCCTTGGGGCTGTAGGTTACATGAGCTTAAAATACTTCCTGATTCGCAGCCTCTGGTTACGCTGGTTACCCTTAGGCAGTGATCAGAGTTTGGAAGAGGAACAGCAAGGAAGAGATAGACAGGGAAAGTAGACTGGAAGGAATCCATGAACACGGAGTGTCTTGCCATTTATTTGTCTTTAATTTCTTTTAGTAATGTAGTTTTCAGTGTACAGATGTTTTGCCTCCTTAAATTTATTGCTAAGTATTTAATTCTTTTTTTAATGCTATTGTAAGTGGAATTGTTTTCTTAATTTCCTTTATGGATTGTTTATTGCTCTTGTATAGAAATAGACCTGATCTTTGTGTGTTGATTCTATCCTGCAACTTGCTGAATTTGTAACTCTGTTTTTTTTGTGTATTCTTTACAGTCTTCTTACATATAAGATCATGCCATCTGCAAATGGATGTTTATTTCTTCCTTTCCAATTTTGGATGCCTGTTATTTTATTTTCCTAATTGCACTGGCTAGAACTTCCAGTATGATGTCAAATACAAGTGGCAAAAGCATACATCCTTTTCTTATTTCTTATTTTTGGGGAAAAGTTTTTGATCCGTTTTTCCCCCGCCTTTTTTCTACCCCGCCCCCCAACTCGGTTCAAAATGTTGTTTCTCAGTTTAGTTGTGTAGGACACAGCTCCTGGGCCCATGGTGGTATTAATGAGCCTTGTGCTCCCCCCGGCTGAGGCAGTTGGTCACCTGTCGGTCGGCTGCTCACAGCAGTTCACAGAAGCTCTTGCTGGCTGCCGGCTGCTCACGCTGGTTTCCGGTCATTCATGGCAGCACACAGCAGCCCATGCCAACCTCCGGCCGCTCATGGCAGCCCAGCTCCAGGGAGAGCAGTTGTTCACAGTCTTAGCTGTAGAGGGCACAGCTCACTGGCCCAAGTGGGAATTTAACTGGCAACTTCGGTGTTAGCACGGTGCTCCAACCACCTGAGCCGCCAGGCCTGCCCATTGATCTTTCAATAGGGAGTCTGATGTTAGCTGGGATTTTCTTTCTTTCCTTTCTTTCTTTCTCTCTCTCTCTTTTTCTCTTTTTTTTTTTTTTGGTAGATGGCCTTTATCATGTTAAGGAAGTTTATTACTAGTTTATTGAATGTTTTTAGCATAAAAGGGTGCTGGATTTTGTCAAATGCCTTTTTTTGCATTAGTTGAGGTAATTATATTTTTCTTTCAATTCAGTCTATTAATGTGATGGTATATCACATTGATTTATTTTCATATGTTGAGCCACCTTTACATATTCTGATGATAAATCTCACTTTGTTATGGTGTATAACATGTTGTTGAATTTGTTTTGCTGGTATTTTGTTGATAATTTTTTGTATGTGTATTCATAGTATCAGGGTAATTCTGGCCTCATAGAATGAGTTAGGAAATGTTCCCTCCTTTTTAGTGTTTGGAAGAGTTTGAGAGGTATTGGTGTTAATTCTTTAAATAATTGAGTAGACTTCATTCACCCTTACAGCTTTCTGGTTCTGAGCTCTTTTTTGTTGTTTGGAGGTTTTTAATTTTTAAATTTATTAAGACTTGTTTTGTGGCCTAACCTAACAAGTCTATAGACCTCCTAGAGAATTTTCCATGTGTACTTGAGAAAAATATGTATTCTGATGCTGGGATAATTTCATGTGGAGAAATGCAGCAATAAATAGAGTTGAAGAAAACGGAAGCAACTCTACATTGATACATTGGCACGAAAAGAAAGAACACACACTCTACTCATACCGTCTTGTGTGTCTGAAAGCTGATTTTGTACACACTCCTTTGGAAACACCACTCTGAAAAGATTTTGTTAGCTCAGGTGAGAGAATGAGATACATACGAGGTGTGATCAAAAGCTATGGTGAATGTTTAAATTAAAAAAAAAAATTATTACAGTAAAAGGCACATTGCTATTACTCTCCCCTCAAAATACTCCCTCTCGCTTCAAACACACTTATCCCATTGTTCTTGCCATGACGCAGCTCTGGAAGTCCTCTTTAGTGAGTGTCTTTAGTTACACTGCTGTGGCTACCTCGATATCCTAAATCAGTTCAAAACGTTTACTTTTCATGGTCATTTTGACTTTGGGGAAGAGCCAGAAGTCGCATGGTGCCAGATCTGGTGAATAAGGTGGATGAGGACACACCATAATGTTTTTATTTGACAGAAATTTCTGTACCAGAAGTGACGTGTAACACGGGGTGATAAAAAAAAAAAGTGCGGTGAATGCTTCTGATGAGTGCCATCCATTGGAAAGGCAGGGATCTTCAATATGGGAAGCCACACTTCAAACCTTAGTAACAATGTGTGACAAATTTCAACTTGTTTGGTCCAGTCAGTCAGGTGTGAGGTACAATTGAGAGAAGGTGTGTTTTAAAGTGGGCTGTAAATCGTCCTCCATCATGACAACACTCTGTGTCACACATCGCTTCTGGTATATGGCAATTGCTATCAAATAAAAACATTACAGTGTGTTCTCGTCCACCTTATTCACTGAATTTGGCAAAGTAAGACTTCTGGTTCTTTGCCAAAGTCAATATGATTCAGGACATTGAGGCAGCCACAACAGCACAACTAAAGATACTCATGAAAGAGGACTTCCAGAACTGCCTCATAAAGTGGCAAGTATGATGGGATATAAGCTCAAGCAAGGGGGAGTATTTTGAGGGGGATTAAAGTCAATGTGTCTTTTACTGTAATGTTTTTTTTTTTTAAGCATTCACCACATTGTTTGATCACAGCTTGTATAATCACAAATGTATATGGGTCACGGCTTTATTTAAAAATTAGCAAACAATACTATAGAAACATTGATATGTAAATTTCTAAAATGCTGCATCTTAAATTTAGTTGGCAAACACCACTTTAGCTATAAGCACGAGTTTAACTTTCCACGTAGAAACCAGCTAGTAAACAATAAAAAGCCTTTCTGTTGTTTGAAAACACCAGTTTAACTAAATGATTGTAGAAATGCATAGATCTGCAATAAAAGAATTGGCTTTAAAAGAGTACTCCCCTTTCACAGTATTCTTTTTATATGTGACTTATTGGTTATGCTATAGGATTTAACTGTTAATAGCATTAAAAGGCAGCTATTTAGGGAAGAGGCAGAAAATGGAGTATATGTGAGACAGTATTTCTTTTAGGTACAATAAGCATAATAGTGTTTTAGGCAGAGAAAATAAAAATTAATCAAAGCTAGCTTGGTTCTCACTGAATAAAAACAGTGGGCTAAATATTGAGCTCCTGTCGGTGATTTCTAGTAAGACCGTGGAGTAGGTAAATGCTGTGTTTACCTCCTATCATGACCACATCTGAATCATAACTGAACTGTAGCACAGTTACCATTGAGAATTGCCTGAAGTCTGGTTGAACTGAAGCCCTACAACTAAGGATGTACAGAAGAAGCCACCTCGAGACTTTTAGGAAGGGCAGAGATGTGGAATGGGCTTGTCTCACAGCCATGTGTGACCATTAAAACTCAGGAGGGATATCGGCTGTGGAGGTCCCTCCCACTGGAGGAGCAAGGGGTCCCAGCCCCACACCAGGCTCCTCAGACCAGGGTTTCAGTGCTAGGGAAAGACGTCCCCATAACTTCAGGTTGTGAAAACCAGCGGAGATTGTGGCTAGGTAAGATGGAGGGCAGCTGCAGCCTCTTTAAGGGCCCACACATGGACTTACTTACTGACGGACTCACTGGCTCTGAGCTCCAGTGCTGGGGCAGCAGCTTGAAGAAAGGCACCAGGGACATATGGGAAGGAATTGAGATGTCTGGCTCAAGGTCAGGGCTGGAGGGGCAGCTTTCTCTTGGATTGAGGAGCTGGAGGAAGCCATTGTTTCTTTGTTGAGCCCTTCCCTCCCGGTGTGCAGACACAGGTAGCCATCATATCTGAGTTAACACTTCATCAACCTGGTTAACACCATTTGTTCACCCTGCCCTGGTGATTTTGAGATGTTGCCCCACCCAACTTTCAGACACACCCAAGCTGCTTCCAGTGGCTTTTCCCTACAAATGACCTGCCTTGGCTTGTGCTCCAGCCTTTCCTAAAATCTCTCAAAGATTCACAAAATGCATACAAGCAACATCTGTCTTTGGTATGTTCTGTATCTCTGGCTGAGCAGCCCTAAGCCCAGCACTAGTGACAGCCAGCCTTGGTTCACGACTTGGCCTCTCGAGGCACCTGCAAGCACAGTGTGGGTGGCAGGTATCTGTGGATTGCTTTGTGGCTCATGCCAGGTGGCCTTGGGCAGGGGTTAGTCTGTGGCTGAACAGTCCAGGAGGCCCAAGAGCTGGCATGCCCAGTGGCCTGCTATGGACTGAGCCAACGCATCACCCGGCCACCTCCAAGTATGATATACCTAAAGGGCAGACTGGGCATGCACTAGAGCCTTGCTAAAGTGAATCCTGGTTTGTAGGGTTAGCCCCTGTACCACACAACTTCACTGTAGTCACAGCCAATCTTTACAACCAACGAGCCCAAGGGTCAATCCCTCCTATTGACATGCCTACCAGGGCTCAACTGCAACAGAAAGGCACACACAACCCACAAAAGAGACACACCTGGAGCAGCCAGCTCTAGTGACCAGGGAGACTGTGCCACTGGGCCCCACAGGACAACTACTACATAAGACCACTCTACTAAGATCGGGAGATATAGTAGCTCTATTTAATACTCTGTGTTTGTACACAGGGAGGCAGCCAAAATGGGGAGACAAAGAAACATGTCCCAAATGAAAGAACAGAACAAGCTTTAGGAAAAGAACTAAACAAAATGGAGACAAGCAATCAAAATACTGGTTATGAGCATGCTTAACAATCTCAGAACTTCAGCAAAAAGATGGGAAGCATATAAATGGAGATTGAAAACATAAAAATGAACCAGTCAGAAATAAACAATACCGTAACTGAAATGAAAATACATTAGAGGGAATCAACAGATTACATGAAACAGAGTATCAAACCAGCAATTTAAAAGACAAGATAGCAGAAAACACCCAATAAGAACACCAAAAAAAAAAAACAATAACAACAAAAAACCAAACAACTCCAAAATGAGGATAGTTTAAGGGACTTCTGGGCCAACATCAGGCATACCAATATTTGCATCATGCGGGTACCAGAAGGAGAAGAGAGAGAGCAAGAAATTGAAAACTTGTTTGATGAAATAATGACAGAAAACTTCCCTAACCTGGTGAAGGAAGTAGACATAGAAGTCCGGAAAGCACAGAGAGTCCCAAAGAAGATGAACCCAAAGAGGCCTACCCCAAGACACATCATAATTAAAATGCCAAAGGTTGAAATCAGACTCTTAAAAGCAGCAAGAGAAAAGTATTAATAGTTACCTACAAGGGAGCTCCCATAAGATTGTGAGCTGATTTCTCAACAGAAACTGCAGGCCAGAAGGGATTGGCACAAAATATTCAAACTGATGAAAAGCAAGGACCTACAACCAGGATTACTGTACCTGGCAAAGCTATTTAGAATCAGAGGACAGAGAAAGGGCTTCTCAGATAAGAAAAAGTTAAAGGAGTTCATCACCACCAATCCAGTATTGCAAGGAATGTTAGAGGGAGTTCTTTAAGATCAGATAAAAAAGAAAAGATCAGAAATATGAATAATAAAATGGCAATAACTGCAGATCTGTCAACAATTACTTCAAATGTAAATTGATTAAATGCTCCAATCAAGGCATAGGGTGGCTGAATGGATAATCAAGCAGGATTCTTAGAACTGCTGCCTAAAGAGACTCATTTCTCAGATTGAAAGACACATACAAATTGAAAGTAAAGCGATGGAAAAAGATAATTCGTGAAAATGAAAACAAAACAAAACAAAAATGCTGGGGTAGCAACACTTATGCCAAGCAAAATAGACTTTAAAACAAAAGCTATAATGAGACAAAGAAGGACCCAGTTATCTCACTTCTGGGTATTTATCCAAAGAAACCCAAAACATTAACGCTACTTCGAGGGGATGTATGCTTCTATATGTTCAGTGCAGCATTGTTTACTATGGCCAAGATGTTGAGGCAGTCTGGGTGTCTGTCAATGAATGAATGAATAAAGAAGAGATGGTATGTATATACAATGGAATATTACTTGGCAATGGAAGGAAATGGGTTCTTGCTATCTGCGGCAGCATGGGATAGATGTGGAGGATATTGTGCTGAGTGGAGTATGTCAGACAGAGAAAGATAAATGTCATATGATTTCACTTAGGAATCTAAAGA
Organism: Rhinolophus hipposideros; assembly: GCF_964194185.1. Lineage (NCBI taxonomy): Eukaryota > Metazoa > Chordata > Mammalia > Chiroptera > Rhinolophidae > Rhinolophus > Rhinolophus hipposideros. The sequence goes on from NC_138054.1 coordinate 58,385,637, forward strand.
ACAAAATAAATAAATGAAACAGTAACAGACTTGTACTATGAACATTTTGATAGTTGCCAGATGGGAGGGGTGAGTGAAAAGGGTGAAGGGATTAAGAAGTACAAATTGGTTGTTAACACAGTAGTCATGGGGATGTAGATGTAGCATAAGGAATATAGTCAATAATATTATAATACCTATGTATGATGTCACGTGGGTACTAGATTTATCAGAGTGATAGATGGGACAGGAGTTGGACAGTGAAAAAGGTGAAGGGATTAAATACAAATTGGTAGTTACAAAATAGTCATGGGGATGTAATGTAAAGTATAGACAATATAGTCAATATTATAGTAATTAGTAACTATGTATGGTGCCACGTGGGTACTAGACTAGTCAGGTGGATCATTTCTTAACTCAGTATAAACGTCTAACCATTATGCTCTACACCTGAAATTAAGATGAAAGGGAATAAGAGGTTCAAATTTCCAGCTATAGAACAAGTAATTTTTGGGGATGTAATATACAGCATAGGAAATATAGTCAGTAATATTGTGGTAGTGTAGTATGGTGTCAGGTAGTTGCTAGTCTTATCATGGTGATCCCTTCTTTGGGTATATAAATGTTGAATAACTATGGTGTACACCTGAAACTCATATTGTATGTTAGCTGTATTCAAATAAGAGTATTTAAAAAAAATACTGAACTCCTCTCTATGTATCTAATAAACAGTGCCTTGGTCACCATATTGCTAATCTCTGGGGTGGTCATCTTGGTACTCGCCGTGATATTCATCTGTGTATTCTGCCTGATAATCGCTACCATAGATTTCCAACCCATTTGTTCCTGTCCCTTTGCTTCCATTGTGAATGACAGGTTCTGTTGGAGCAGCATAGAATTTGGGATCATATGCTTGCCTCCTGAGCCCATACACTCATTTATTTCTGGGAAGCAACTGTTGATATCCATCTGTAGAGAAATTGTTGAGTTCTCCACTGATTGTAAGGTTAGTTTCTGATTGTAGATGTCTCCTCTGGTACCTGGCATTAACATTCCTCACCTGGCTGGCTCCTTTGTTGGTGCCCATCTGCAGACTAATCATGGTGTGGTCAAAGTTTTGTCAGTTTGCATTTTGGGGTCATGAAGATGCCTCTTGGTCCCATAGGCTGTCATTTCTGCCTGGCTGGTGGTGCATTTGGTGGTTCCCATCTGTAAATCAATTACACTTTGGCCAGCTTTTAATTTTCCGTCATCAAAACATCTTGTTTTTCTGCATACTTAACTCTGACGTCATTGGTTGTATGGAAGCCTTTTGTTTTAGCCAGACCTGCTAGAGCCACCAGTGTAGTCTGAACCTGTGTCATGTTTTTATTCTCAAAAAGATCATTTGCTTCAAATATGTCATGTGGCTTCATCATAAGCCTGAATAGCTTTGATAAAGTTGTCAGTATTCTCCAACTGAGGACAGTTTAACAGGACTTGTTGACCTTTTTCACTGTGCCTGGCTGTAGCTTGTTTATGAGTTCATAGAGGATTATGCTTTCTTTTAAGCCCAGCTGAAAATTGGTGCCGGTGCTCATGCCTGTCATTTCTTTTAGCCAGTTGCAAAGATCTTCTGCCTGATGATTATACTTGGAAGCAGTCTTGTTCTTGGCCTACACAGAGAGCCCACAGGAAGGGCCCTTGTTGAAGTGGGTCATGGTGGTGAGTGGCTGCAGAGGCTGTGCCCAGCTAGGGGGTTCTCACACTTGGTTTCCTGGCTCCTGGCCCTGAGGACTGGCTGAGGTGCCAGACGCTCACAGCTTGTTTCCCTGGACTGTGGGGGGGGCGTGGGCAGTACCTTGGATGCCCCGGCAGACTGGGTCCTGCTGAGCCTCCATTCCATCCTGGAGTCTCACACGCCTGTTAATCTTATTGTGGATCCTTTCTGTATGAGAAGTTGTTTCTTTTGCTGCTTTCAAAATTTTCTATTTGTCTTTGGTTTTCAACAGTTTGACAGTAATGTATCTTGGTATGGATTTCTTTGAGTTTACTCTGCTTGGAGTTCATTGAGCTTCTTGGATTGTATAATTTTATCTTTCATCAGATTTGGGAAGTTTTCGCTTATTATTCATATACTTTTTTTGTCCCCTTTTCTTCCTTCTGAGATTCCTGTTATGCTTATGTTAGTATACTTGATAGAGAAGAAAACATATAAATTGGAACATGGGAAACAATACAGAGAGAGCAGAAAAAATTTTCAGAAAAACTTAGTTTTCTCAGAAATAAGAGATTATAATGTTGAGACAACATCAGAGTGCTACAAAAAAGAATAATCTTAAGTATATTAAAAAAGAGAGAGAGTTCTAAAAATGAAAATATGATAGGTTCGCCATGCCCCTCCCCACCAAATGTCAAAGGGTTGGAAGATAAAGTTGAGGAAGTTACCCAAGAAGGAAAAGAACAAAAACATGGAAAATGGAAAGAAAAGGTATGATAATTGGAGGATGAATGTAGGAGGCCTAAAGTCCAATTAATAAAAGTTATAGAAAAAGAACAGAGAAGATGGAAGAGATTACAGAAGACATAATATAAGAAAAACATTCCTAGAAGTGAAGGACTTGAGTTAGAAATTAAAAGAGCCAACTGAGTGCCGAGCAGAATGAATGGGTATGTGCACCGGTTTATCTCTTGGCAATTACAGAACACTGAGGCAAAGAAAAGATCCTACAAGTTTCCATAAAGAAAACAGTTCGGTAAAAAACATGGAGAATAAGAATGGCGTAATTTTCTCAGTAGTAATGCTGGAAACTAGAAATCCTTGAAATGATACCTGTAATATTTTGAGTGAATGGTTTCTAATCTAGAATTTTAAACCTAACAAAATGTGAAGATAGAGTAAAGACATTTCAGACATGCAAAGTCTTATGAAGTTTATCTCCTATTGAGGCTTAGGGGGGCCCAATAAATAGCATTCTCTTTCCCTTCCTGAATTCTGATTCTCTTTTCCTTCTTGAAATCTGAACAAATTGAGAGAGATAAAGGGAGCATATGGTGAGCAGAATGTCATTTGTGTTATGGATACGGTTCACTTTGGAGAATGGGACTTATATTTTCAAGTTGTGTGCTAATATTCAATGCCAGAATTAGGCAGACTTACCCACTCAGGCAGAGGTAGAGCGAACAACTACAGGCCCTGTGTGGAACTTATATACCTGTTAGTATTAAAGTATGAATGAGAGAACAGAATTTTGTTTCCTGTGAACAGCTGGGTGCAGAGAGGAAGGAAGTAAAGGGGAAGATGATAAATTTTGCCCAGATCATTTTTCCAAACCCCATCTCCTTAGGAAAGGAATGAATGACAGTGGTGGAAAGAAGTCAGGAATGATATAATGGATGTTCCTCTACATAGAAAGAAATGGCAGAAGTAGGGCATAATTATTTTCAATGCCTATCATGTTCCCTTTCTTAGGAAGCTACTGGAAGATGTGCTTCACCACAAAAAGGGAGTAAATCATGGAAGAGGAAAATAGAAGAATCAACATGAGAGAGTGGATGGAGTTAGTAGGATGATAATGAAAGGAAGTCTCAGGGTGACAATGATGAAAGCGTAGTCGTGACCACAGAGTGCCAGACAAAGAGTGTTCACGGAGAAAACAACAGAAACAAATAGATTACTTGCTGTATTTGAACATCTTGAGACAAGATTTACTGTCCTGTCAATGGATTATTGATAGGTATATTAAAAAACTTAAGAAAAATGATTAATTTCAGGTAAAACTGAAAAATATCCCAAAAGATGTGGTTATAATATATAGTAAAAAGGCTAGGCTACTATGACAAAGAGATCCAGTAATACAGTGGCTTACAAAACAGTTTTATTTCTCTTTCATGTGATAGTTGCTAGGTGAGTGGTCACCAGATTCAGATGAGCATGAGTAATTTGTTCTCTATGATTGTTCAGGGGCCCAAGTGCCATTGATGATGATGTCCAGACAAAAGGCAAGCAGTATGCACTTTACCTGGGCTTGTTAGAAATGTATAATGTCAGTCTGCACTGCAAACCTACGGAATTGGTAATCTGCATTTATGACTAGTTGATTCCTATGCACAAAAGTTTGAGACTCACTAGTCTGGATTAGAACATAATTGTTGGCTATCTGATTGAAGATGAATGATTGAGGATTTTATCCATTGAGAAGGGGAGAGAGCATGGAGGAGGTAAGAACTTGATCTTAAGGATATACCTAATTTCAGTGAAGATTGGGAAACGTAGTCTAGCCATGTGGCCAGGACAAAGGAGAAAATAAATTTTGATGGACATCTAGAAAACTCTAGTATAGTATTTGACTCAGCCATCAATAATATTGGCATGTCATATTAAAATCATCCTGGGGGGACAGAGGTGGGATGGGAACGTGTGTGTATGTATGTGTGTAATTCTTTTTAGGGCGAGGGTTTGAGACAGTAAAATCCTTATCTTCCATAGTAGGAAATCGGTAGATAATATCTAAAGCTAACACAAAATAAGTATCAGCTTAAGCATGTAATCTAGAAATATGGAGATAAGTCTCAGAAGAAACAGCTAAGAGAGTTGAAAGTAGTTGCTTCTGAGGAGAGATTGATAGTCAGTGAGAGAATACTGTTTGCCTTATAGTACTTTTGACTTTTTGAACTATATAATTATATTTGTTTTATAAAAAGCAAATTGGAAGAAAATCCCTGAGGTCCAAATAGGAAGTAAACAAATGAAAAGTATTAAGTGTTAAGTGTTATGAGAAAGGTAAGAGCAAAGTTCATAGAATGAGACATACTTTTCTGAGCCCAGCCTGGGTGGCAGGTGGGTACTGGATGGATTAGGGAAGCTTTCTTGGAAGAGAGACATTTTCTAATTACAATAAGACTGTATGTTATGATGTAATAAGCATCTTTTGGATTTATTATATTTTTTAACAGTGTGAACAATTAAAAATAATTAAAGCTAATTTTGGTCAATTTAAAAAAGTTATTAATGCCTACTTTGTATTAGGCACTATAGTTGGCACTGAAGATATAATGGTAAGTAAAATCAGAATTGGATTCTTACCTACTGGAATTTATAATCTAGTGGGGCCACTGATGTGAATCAGATTCTTCATTGTGTGTGAAGTTATGGAGTGTATAGTTTCTCTTCACTTCTTTCAGAACCACCCCTTAGAGCAGTGATTCTTCAAATGAAGTTCTCAGTCTGGCTACCTGGGCATCACCTGGGAACTTGTTAGAAATGCAAATTTTCAGGCCCCTATCTGAGACCTACTGAATAAAACTCTGGGAATGGGACCCTCTAGGTGATTCTAATGAATGCTAAAATTTGAGAACCATTGCCTTAAAGGTAATCAATATTTTAAGCTTGGTTTATTACAGCTAGTATTTCATTGTTAAAAATAACCAACTGTATATACCAGGTTACATAATTGTTAAGCATTTAATGACTTCTAAGTGTTTAATAATGTATTTAGAATTTATTAAGCACATACCATGTATAGTAATTCAGTCTCTGGAGTCCTAGTTTATATGGACTTCTTTTGCTTAGCAAGCTTTTTTCCTGTAGGAGAGTATTGTTTACAAATGCTGTGTCTTTTTTATTTAATTGAAGTAATATTGACATATAATATATTTCAAGTATACAACATAATGAGTCAATATTTGTGTATATTGTGAAGTCGTCACCACAGTAAGTCTAGTTAGCATCGTACAAACGCTGTTGTGTTTATGAAGCCTGAGAGGTCCCTGGAATTTTCTATAACTTGTAAAATGATCAGAACCGTATAAATTAACTTTACTGTTTTGATATTTGCATAGAATCGTAATATTTTAGTTGGAGTAGACTCTAAAGATAGCCTGCTTCAGCCACTTATTTTATAGTTTAGAAATCTGTGACTCAAGAGAGGGTCAGTATCGTCTTGTTTAGTCACTCAGTAGCTGGTGGGTCTCAGTGGTTGGAGGCCTTAGCTGAAATTGGTTCATTATGTTTCTCTCTCTCTCTCTCTCTCTCTCTCTCTCTCTCATATATATATATATATATATACATATATAAATATATATGTATATGTATATATTATATATATGTATGTATGTGTGTGTGTGTGTGTATATATATATACACATATATATATATATGTGTATATATATATAGCTTTCTGCAATTGTGCCTTACAGTAGTTTCCCTGTCTGTCCCATGGAAGGGTTACTTGAACAATAACTATTGCTGTGATTAGCTTCTCTATTAGTTATGGAACAGTTCTTTAAGCAAACTTTCTTAAGTAGTGTATCCAAACAACTTTTTTAAGTCTGAGGACCCAGAACTTGTGGGCCAATCTGCCAATTGAATGATGAATAATTATAAAAAGGTGTCAAAAATTTCTCTTGAAACAATTGCAATATTTGCTAAATGCTTTAATTTGCAGCAGGAAAAGGCTAATGTGAAGCATCAGACCAAGAGTAGATACTCTTTTAATTTCCGGATGATTTTGAATACCTACCAAGTACCTAGCATTTTTATAGGCATTGTAAGAATTCAAAGGCTGGCCTGTGGCTCAGGCTGTTGGAGCTCCGTGCTCCTAACTCGGAAGGCTGCCGGTTCGATTCCCACATGGGCCCGTGGGCTCTCAACCACAACGTTGCTGGTTCAACTCCTCGAGTTCCACAAGGGATGGTGGGCAGCGCCCCCTGCAACTAAGATTGAACACGGCACCTTGAGCTGAGCTGCTGCTGAGCTCCCCGATGGCTCAGGTGGTTGGAGTGCAGGTTCTCAACCACAAAGAAAAGAAAAAAGAAAAAAAGAATTCAAGGAAGATAAAAGACATGATTAGAATTAGAAGTAGGAAATGGACTGATATGTAAATGATTTATTTAAAAATGAAATCAAATACATTTTTAAATGCTATTGTTTTCTATATTCAAACACTTTTAAAGAAATTCATTAAAAATTCTTTGTATTTTCTTAATAACTAGTTATTTAAGGTTAGAATCTCATTTGATACCCATTTATCACATTCTAAAAATATAACCAGGAACTAAAAAGTAGGTCTGACATTTTTATTTGGTTCAACTAATTTTGGCATGAGTGTGCACTGGAAAGCAGTGAATCTTATTTTCAAAATCCTGTCTCTTCAGAGAAAATTTCGTTTCTAGGAATTACAACCTTTTTTGGGAAATTTTTATACTGTTGATAATTTAAACGTTAAAAATGGCATTTTTTTGCTATAAAATTGCCACATTTTTTTTTGTGGCAATCGGACATTTGTTACCCTATAAGGAAAGATGGGGTAGATTAGAAAATAAATGTAGTTTGTTTTTTCATAACACATTGTTTCTATTAAAAATTTAAATGTACTTTTAGTTATATGAAACAAATTACTCCCTTAAAATGAAACCTGGCAATTTTCTGAGTCTTGAACTCCTCACTAGCATATATGTATCTTAATTAAGTACACTGATTTTTAAAAATCTTTGCAGCTTTCATTTATATGTACAAACTTGATTTACAGTTTTTTATTGAGTGCAAGAATAATGTGTCTACAAAGTTTTATAAACAGAATTGTGGATCAGCGTTACTGTAAGTCTTTATTAATAGCCTTTGTCAGTAAGATAACATCTATAAAATTATTAGAGTCATTATTGTAGAATAGTATTAGAAAATTTAAAATATTTAGGTTACCTGGATTAGGTAAACTAATCTTTTAGAAATAGAACCCATTTTTATTTTTAAAATTAGGAACCTAAATTTTTCTTAAAAAAATTTAGAGATAGTCATATTATTTGACAACTGTGACAGTTATATAAAACACCTTATCAGAAATAATCAAAGAAGGCTGTACTAATTAAATAAATTCAAATATCTGAACACCTGGATATTTATTAGATAAAAGCGCTGGAACATTATTTTACTGGAAAATAATGTTAGTCAAAAAAGGAAGTAATGGTGAAAATGTAGTTTGGTTTTGGCTTAAATTTTAGTTATCATAATTTCTTAAAATATTACTGAATTTAGAAAAAAGTACCTAATAAGTTGTGGGGTTTTTTTAAAAAATAAAAAACAATATTAATCTGGACAGAGATCAAGACAGACTGTAGAGAACTGTATTATAAATAGGAATTATAAAAGCTAGGTCCAAGTTGAGTAAGATGTTTCAGTGTAACTAGGTAAGTTTAATTGATTTTTTTTTTAAAGTATGCTTTGGCACAAACACAGACAGTTGGGAGTAAATGACTGGTAGTCTGAGCTTTTTATTTTAGGTAATATTTTTGTGTTTATATTATGTATAATTATATGAGTAGAGGTGTTTGACTGCCCAAATTTGTAATTTAATAAATTAACCAGGTAAAATCAAAGGTGCTACACATGTAGTTTGTTTTTGCTGAGTAAGTTTTATTTATATTATCTTTGTTTAGAGGCATAGGTCTGAATTTAAGATATCCAGGGCAAAGTGAATAGCAAAAATTCCTGATTTCCATGTAATGTATTATATAAAGCATTTCTAACATTGAAATAATATAACAAAATACAGTATTTTCATTTATTTATAATTTCTGCTCTCTGGTAAATACAAAATTGTTCCTATTATATTTTAGAACAAAATGAGTTCTGACTGATTTTAGTATTCTTACTATCATTTTTTTGAAACATTTTTTAGAGCAGTTTTAGTTTCACCGCAAAAATACAGAGCAGAAAATACAGAGTGTCCCTATACTCCCTTCCCCCAAACAGCAATAGCCTCTCCCACTATCAACATCTATGCACCAGAGTGAATAGTACCTTTCTTACAGACATGAGCCTACACTGACATCACCCAAAGTTCATAGTTTACATTAGGTTTCACTCTTAATAGTATACATGCTATGCATTTTGATAAATGTATGACACGTATCCATCATTATAATACTATAAAATTTTACTATCATTTTTTAACTCTGGATTCCTATTGGTTTTTAAATTTTTCTTACTTCGGAAGAATTTACTAAACTACTTTATACTTCAGAAATGGAGAAAGTCTTGATGTTGTGTCTCCATGTTTAGAGTGAACTTTGAAGTAGGTTAGTGGTATAAATAGGTACTGTTTAGTAGGAAAGTCCTATGGTTAGGATTTTACCAATTAGGCTCTATAAACTGATTTCCTATGTTGCATATAGATTGGAATTCTTGTGTTTTCTTTGTTCCATTTCCTTTTGTGTTAAATGTACATTACAATTATTTCCCCATTAGTTGAAATTCTTATTGAGTAATGGAAAACGTTTTACTTCTAAAATTCCCTTGTATTGCCATAATTACATTAGAACCTTCTTTATGAGCATTTGGCTATTTACTAAGTGGGTTTTAATTCTTTTTCAAAGTTTTCAGAGTTTAAACATTTTTTTTGTTATTTTTTTAGTTTTGAGAACACAGTTTGAAAGTTTTCTCATGTCGCACTAATATTTAAAAAATGGCTTTTGCATTTTAAATAACAGATTTTTTTTTTTTTAATTCAATAGTTTGCTTGCCTAAACTGGATTTGAAGCAATTCAAACTACTGGAGATCTGCCAATTTACAGCAACACAATTGGAAAGAAGCAAGTTTTCAAATAATGGAAGAGTCTAAGACCTCTAAAAATGAAAATCATGAACCAAAGAAGAATGCTTGGGCTCTTTCTGAAGAAAGCAAAACAGTTAAAGTTATAACTAATCAAACTTTGAAAGCCAGAAATGAGAAATCCATAAAAGAAATTGGGACCAGCTCTCCAAATAGGAATAGTAATAAAAAAAATAAGCAAAATGATATTTGTATAGACAAAACAGAAGTTAAATCATGTAAAGTAAATGCTGCCAATGTTCCAGGCCCTAAAGATTTGGGGTTAGTCCTTCGAGATCCAAGTTACTGCAAAGCAAAAAAGTCACCTAATTCACCGGTGAGAGCAGAGAAAGTACCTGTTTCACAGGTAAAAGTAGAAAAGGCATCCAGTTTACAGGGAAAAGCAGAAAAATCACCAAAGTCACCTAATTCACCAGTGAAAACAGAAAAGGCACCCACTTCACCGGCAATGGTAACAGAAAAGGTACTTAGTTCCCAGAAGAAATCAGAAAAAGCACCCAGTTCTCAGATGAGATCAGTAAAGGTTCTCAGTTCACCAGCAGAAGCAGAGAAGGTGTCCAGTTTACGGTTGAAAGAAAACATGAGACAGACAGAATTACAGCACATTGGAAAAAAAATTTCAAGTTCCTTTACTTCTCTGGACAAAGTAAATATTGATATTGTAGAGGGAGGAAAATCTGCTCTGGAAAACTCTCCAGGATCTCAGAAGCAACAAACATGTACAGAGAATACTGGTGATTCTGATGATAGCACTTCAGGAGTTGAAGACACCTCAGATGATTTGAGTAAGTACAAATTAGATTATTGCACAAGTCATGTTTTTGGAGGGATTTTCCTCTACTAATGTTCTTTAGATTGTCCCAATTGATTTTTAACTACTTTACTTATAAAAAGGACATTAATAACATGGCTTTAAAAGCTAAAAAAGAACCTTTACATTTATTATGGTAGGTAAAAAGCCTGAGCAAACATAAATTTAGTTTAGTGGATCCTAGTCAGTATTTTACCTCTCTCTCTCTCTCTCTCTCTCTTTCTCTCTCTCTCTCTCTCATTTTTTAAATGGTCCTGCTAACATATTGCTCATTTATTCACCAAACATGTATGTATTGAGTTCCTATTATATGTCAAGCATGTGCTTACAATGGAAAACCACAAAAAACCCCCACAGCCCCAGACCTCAAGGAAGCTTCTAGTTAGATGGGGATGATACAGATAAAGTAGTGATTTTGTTCAGTGCCCAAAACTTGAGTTGAGAATGTAAATGATTTAATTGAGGGCTTTAGACTTTGGGTTGAGAAAACGCATGCATGATATAAATGTGAGACTACAAGTGTGATTCAGATTCAGTGTGACTAGAACAGGGAAATGGGGGAAAGTGGCAAAAGATTCAGCTGAAAAGTACACAAGAATTGGAGAATAAAAGGCCTTTTAGGACATTATAGACAGTTTGGACTTTATTATGAGTGTTTTTAGAAGCCTTTGACAAGTTTTAAGCAAAGTTAGTGCTATGATCATATATATGTATATATGTTTATATATTTGGCTACAGTGTAGCAAATTCTTTGACAGGAACAAGACTGGAAGCAGTGTTTCTTCTGGGATTTTGATCTGAGCTTTAATTATTTATAAATATTATCCATGTCTTTTGAGGACTTTAAATCTGATTTTGTTTAAATTAATGATTTTTTTCCTCAGCGGTCTTTTTTCTTAATGTTTCTGTGCCTAGAAGAATAAAGCCTTTCCTTGATGTGTAGACCAAAAAAAAAAAAGAAGCTATTTCTAAATCATTATTTACCATACTTTGAAAAACACTGGTTGAGAATTCAGAAATAGATTCTTTTTATTTATGGTGGTACCCAGATGATGATATGTTGACCGACCATTTAAAAAAAAATTAATAGAGGTATTTTTAGGTGTGTAAGAAAAATAACAACTTCATAATTTTATAGATAAGGCTTCAGAAAATACCAAAAAAAGTAATTTACAGCCAGTATCAAGTAAAAGTACCGGTAAAGTTTTGATTTGGCAGATCTAAACATGATAGTACATGAATGATTGAAGTTGGCAAATAACTGGTGCATAATAAGATTACTTACAAGGGTCTGATCACTTGAATTAGTGAAAAATCTGGTTTAAAGATTATATATTTTTAAAGGCAACAAAATAAATGAGGTGACAGAGAGAGATAGCGAAGAGTGGAGGCTCTGGAGTAAAATCGCATAGGTTTTGAATCCTGTCTTCCCCACTTAGTAACTTTGTAATTTGCATAAAGTGCTTATCTTTTAAAATATTTCTCAGTTTCCTCATTTTTAAAAAAGTAGAGATGTTGCTGCCTGTGTTGTGAAGGTTAAGTCCAATAGAGTGTTTTATGTAGTGCCTGACATAATAGGCATATGGTGGTAGTGAGTATCCTTTATTATTATTTCTCCAATTAAATGCAGTTTCGTTATTTGTTAACATGAAGAACACGCTGAACTACTTAAAGAAGTTAGTAGACCAAGTAGAGGTCCTTTTGGGAGACTTGGTTTAACAAATTAATAAGAATGATTTATAGTACTGCATAAAAATCATATTTCATAAATAAGTGCTTCTCATGTTTTAAAGAATTCTCTTTAATATGTATGTCTGCCTTGAAGTCATATTCATATATAATTGTTTACCATTTTTTATCATAAAAAACCAAATTAATAATTTTTGAATTATTTCTCATTTAGATTGCTCCTTTGTAAATCAAATCAAATCAAACCAAACCTTTATATCTGGATTGTGATCTATTTGGACTTAATAGGCTGTATAGAAATTTGATTAATCTGAGGCCCACCTGAGATTAGTGGACTAATCTCTGTTAGGCCCATCTTTAGCTCCCACCTAGCATTTTTACCATTTTTCCATTTTTTCTTTTGCCATTCGTTTATTCAGTAAATATTTTTTGGAGCGTCTGCTATGTGCTAGGTACTGATTCAATCACTAGGAATATAGCAGTGAACCAAACAGCACTGCTCTTAAGGAGTTAATATTCTATTGGGAGGAGACAGACAAAACCACAGTAAATAACAAAAGTATACAATAAATTAGATAGTGATAGATCTTATGAAAAAAATAAAATAGGAAAGGTCATAGGGAATGGATACTACTGTATCTGGTGGTGATGTTTCAAATTTAAATTGTCACTGAGAAGGTGACAGTAGAGCCAATACTTGAAGGAAAGAGGTGAGAGTGAGCCTGGTGAATATCTGAGGAGAGAGTATTCTAGATCTGGCTTCTCAAACTTTAACGTGCATATGAATCCTCTGGGATTCATATTAAAATGCAGATTCTTGAGCTCTATTCCCAGAGGTTTTAGATTTAGAAAGCCTAGACTAGGGCCTGAGATACTAAATGTCGAACAAACTCCTACTGAGGTTGATGTTGTTGGTCAGGATCATGCTTTTGAGCAGCATAACCTAACTTATCTCCTTACTTTCACTTATACCATCCTTCATTGTGTTTTTAATAGCAGCTGGAATGATCCCGTTAAAATTATTCAGATCATAACTATTGTTCAAAATGTTTCAGTGGTTTCCCATATGTCAGAGTAAAAGCTAGTGTCCTTGTAGTGACTTAGAGGGCTCTACATCATCTGTGGCACTCCTCCACTTCTCTGCCCTCATTCGTCTATTTCTTACCCTTTCTCTCTCTGCTCCGACTTCATGGTTTCCTTGCAGTTCCTCAGATATGAACATAAATGTCCACCTGATGACCTTCACATTTATCTTTTCCTCTGCCTGGAGCATTCTTCTCCCAGATGTCCATATGGCCAGCTAGCTCTCTTATCTCCTTTACCTTCTCAGTGAGGCTTTTGCTAGGTCACTTATCTAAACCATACAACCCTCGCCTCCACCTCTGACACTTCTTATTCCTTTTACCTGTTTAATTTTTCTCTGTAGTCCTTATTAACATATTTTCAGTTTTTTGATTTACCTTTTTATGTAATGGTTTTGTTGAGGTATTTTTCACTGCCATAAAATTGATCTTTTAAAAATATACAATTTAGTGGCTTTTTAGTATGTTCATAAATTCATGTAGACATTGCCACTGTTTCATTCCTGAACATTTTTATTACCCCCCCCCAAGAGAAACTCCACATTCATTAACAATTACTGATCATTACCCCCTTCTCCTATCCACCGCCAACCACTAATATACATTCTCTCTATATAGATTTGCTTATTTTACATAGACTCATAGAATATGTGGCCTTTATGCATGGATTTTTTTATTTAGCATAATGTTTTCAAGGTTCATCCATGTTGTGGTGTGTATCAATACATTACTCCTTTTTATTGCTGAATAATATTCCATTGTATGGCTATATCACATTTTGTTTATTCTCTCATCAGTTGATAGATACTTGAATTGTTTCCATCTTTTGGCTATTATGAATAATGCTGCTGTGAACATTTGTTTAAAAGTTTTTGTGTGGATGTATGTTTTCATTTCTCCTTTATATTTGGGAGTGGAATTGATGAGTTATATGGTAACGCTGTTTAACTTTTTTTGGTGGTGTAATACATACAAAATTTACCATCTTACCCATTTTAAAGGTGCAATTCAATGGCGCTAAGAACATTTACAGTGTACTACAACCATTACCACTACCTAATTGCAGAATTTTTCATCACTCCAAAAGGAAACTCTGTATTCCATTAAGAGTCATTTCCCATTCTCTCCCCCAGCCAGCCTCAGACAACCACTAATAGGCTTTCTGTTTCTATGTATTTTCCTCTTCTAGATATTTCACAGAAATGGAATCATACACTATGTGTTTTTTTGTATCTGGCTTCCTACATTAAACATCACGTTTTCAAGATTCATTCATGTGGCTTATATCAGTACTTGCCTTTTTAAGGCTGATGCTATAGACTGAATTTTGTCCCCTCAAAATTCCCATATTGAAGATGTAACTCCCAGTGTGATTGTATCTGGAGATAGCTTTTAGGAGGTAGTTAAGAATAAATGAGGACATAAGGATGGGTCCTAATCCGATAGGATTGGAGGCCTTATAAGAAGAGGAAGAGGAAGATCTTTCTTGGTGCGTGCACCGAGGAAAGGCCATGTGAGGACACAGTGAGAAGGCGGCTGTCTACAATCCAAGGAGAGAGCTCTCATCAGACACCAACCCTGCTGACACCTTGATCTTGGACTTGCCTACCTCCAGAACTGTGAGAAAACAAATTTCTGTTGTTTAAGCCACCCAATCTATGGTATTTTGTTATGGCAGCCTGAGCTGACTAAGACAGCTGAATAACATTCCAGTGTATGAATATGTCACATTTGTTTATCCATATATTCAGTGATGGACGTTTGGGTCGTTTTCACCTTTGACTTTTGTGAATAGTGTTGATATGAACATTCATGTACAGGTTTTTGTTTGAATACCTGTTTTCAACTCTTGTTTTATGAGAGTATTAACATCTCAAGAAACTAGTGTTCTGTGGGACAAAGTTTGGGAAATTCTGCCTGATTAATTTTGGTGTTGATTTCAGAAAATTAAATAATTTCATTTATTTTTAACTTTTAAAGAAAGATGTATAGATTTCTCTAATTCTTCAGTTTGCAGAAATGATAATTTTGCAGGATTTTCTGATGTTAGCTGCTGTGTAATATAGGTCAAATTAGTTGTACATATAGAAAAGGGAAGGTTAGACTATTATATTGCCTTGCTACCACACTTTTTCATGAAATGTGGAACAGAAACTAAGATTTCACCTTTTCTTTTACATTTTCATCATAAAATTGTTATTAAAAAACTAAATTATTTTTTTAAGTATTAGGACACAGTTGCAAATTGCTCATGGTGCATCATTGTTCCCCTGACAATTTAAGAAACACTTAGCTAGCCTAGTGACACTTCTGTTTGAATCCTTTTTTTTTTTTTTTTTTTTTTTTAAAGGAGAGCACAGCTCACAGTGGCCCAGGTGGGGATCTAACCGGCAACCTTGGTGTAATTAGCACCACCCTCTAACCAACTGAGCTAACTGGCCACCTCTGAATCCTTTTTTAATATCTTTACATAAGAGTTTGCCTTCTTATTCTGTACACTTGTGGTAGGAGACACCTCCAGAGGCACACTATTTCTTCTTTTTTTCAGAAAATTAGTACTATCAAAAAGTAGAATTGACTGTCAGGGTTCTTATAGATAGCAGGTAGTGGGGCTTTTGAAAGCAGAGTGGAGAGATTTGTTGATTATTAGCATTTACCTTTATAAGTGCTTTTAGATATATTCAAATTTGTTTATTCAACACGTTTTTTATTGTTTCATATCTGGTCTAGGCATTGTTTTAAAATCTGAAGGTACAAAGTTAAATAAGACCTAGTTATTGGCATCAAGGAATTCATCATTTAATGTAGAAGATGGATAAATGAATATAAATTATATTACTATGCAAATGTAAGATAATAGAGGTACCATTATAGAATATAAATAATATCATCTGTCTTCTGCAACATGACACTTAAGCTGAATTTTACATGTAAACATATTAGGTTGGTGCAAAAGTAATTGCGGTTTAAAAGGTTAAAAATAATTACAACAACCGCAATTACTTTTGCACCAATCTAATAGTTGAAGTGGGGAGGACCTTTATGGTGGAGGGATCAGCATATGTAAAGGCATTGAGACTTGAAGTAGCAGTGATCCATTCTAGCACATTGGGTATGAATGAAGTGAAAAGTGTTAGAGCAGAATATAAGTTTATGGATACGTACAATGTGCTAGAGAATTTAAACTTTGTTCGAACTCTTTGAAAGCCTTTTAAGTATTTTAAGCAAGAGAATAATATGACTCAGTTTGTATTTAAAAAATCACACTGGTGGTGGAACCTACTGTATGCCAGGTACATATTGCTAGGTGTTGAAAATGCAAAGATGCAAGCACATTGTCTATTCCTTAAAGACGTTACAGTCTAGTTAGGAGGCAGAGTAGCAAAGAAAAAATATTGATGTGGTGGAGATATCCATGAGTTCGGTGAAAGCAAAGAAGAAGGAGTCTGGTATGGGTTTGTGGTCTGGAGTGCATATGTTCTTTTAGCTGCTGGTGTATAGTGATAAAGTCACTAAAGTGACTTTTGTTCGGAAACTAAGAGCTTTTTATCATATTTACTCCAGAGATTCTACAAGATGGTTATGTTAGCCTTGTGTAGTGAGTGTCAGTTATATTTGTCTCTTTTGATAGGTAGGTTGAAAGAACAAGATAGGCAATAGACCCATGAAGTAGATTTTTCTTTGTGAATTTCGGTATCACGTATATCTCTTACTTACATTTTACATAGCATACCAACTTGTACAACCAAGAAAGAATATTTTTTCTGTGTGTGTATAAATTGAATGTCTTCCGTTAATTTTTTTGTTTTGATTTACTAGTTCTGATGATGGTAACTAAGTGATTGCTTCCTTTTCTAGGTAAAATGAAGAATGATGACTGTAATAAAGAAAATTCTTCAGAGATGGACTATTTAGAAAATGCCACTGTGATAGATGAATCTACATTGACACCTGAGCAGAGGCTAGGCTTGAAACAAGCAGAAGAACGCTTAGAAAGAGATCACATCTTTCGACTTGAAAAAGTATACTATATTGTTTTAGTTATTTGGAGGAAGATGGTGGTGTTTCATAACTTTTCTTTCCCGAGTGTAGTTTTTTATTTTTCTTCTTTTCCTAAGACAGCATTCATCTTTCCTTACTTTTCTCTTTCCTTTCTTCTTCTCTCGTTTTTTTCCCCTTCCCTCTCTTTGTTCTGCAAGTTCTTACATATGTGAGTCCGACTTCATTCATTCATCCCAGAGGTTCACAAACTATGCCCTACCCTCTTATTTTTGTTTTGTTTTTTTAAATTATGGTAAAATAACACCTAGCCCCTTGTTTTTGTAAACAAAGTTTTATTGGAACACAGCCATACCCATTTGTTTACATATTGTCTATGGCTGCTTTTATGCTACCATGGTAAGTAGTCGCTATAGGGAATATGTGGTCCACAGAACATAAAATATCTACTGTTTACTAAAGCATAAAATATTTACTGAAATACTACTTTGTTCTGTTATGGAAGAAGTTTGCTGACTCTTGATTTATTTACTTATCAAATAGATCTTGAGAGCTTGTGTTCTAGGTAATGTGCTAGGCACTGGGAATATATTGGTGAGAATAGCAGTTTCTGCCCATTAGAAGGTAAAAGTCCATTTAGAGTCACAGAAATAAAATAGAAAGTATTCCATGATGTCCTGGACTTCCTCCTTTCCCCTTGCTTTTTTCTCGTCCCCTTTCCTCTTTTTTCTCCCATATAATACATCTACTGTGTATTAGGAACAGTTCTAGTCATTGGTATCTTGTACCTGAGTACTAATTAATTTCTTAACCTAGAAATACACATTCCTAGCCTTCACAGTAAAAATAACTGCTATGTATTGAAGGAAAGAATCATAAATTAATCTGTTCACAAATAGATACTTGGAATACTTGTGAGTATGCATATGATGAAATAGGTCATCATTCTTGATTAAATAATAAAGGAAAGAAAGAAATGCTTTTGTATAGTTTAGGAAAATGAGGTCATAACTAAATTGAAGAAGGCAATCCTGGGTTATGAATAGAATTTATGGCAGAGTAGGCACCCTATGAAAATAGAAAGGAATATCAAGGAGTAGAGGCCCTTAATGTAGGAGAGTTGGTTGTGCAGCTACCTTCACAAAATCCTCGTTAGACGTCTTTTTTTGCAATTTGCTATTTTACTTAGTTTTATCTTTCCTCTCACTTTTTCTTTCCTAAGCCTGGAATTAGTAGCTATTCTGGATCTGTGCATTGTCAAGATATTAATAAATTAATATTAATCTATTAAAATATTATTAAAAGATTAATAAATACTGAGTGCTTTCATGTGCCATGATCTTGTGATAAAAAGTTGAATTGGGTATGTGTGGCATTTCTAAAAACATGGTACTGCTCTTCTAGGAGTTTACTAATTAGAGAAAGATGTGTAAGCAAATAATAATAATAATAATAGTAATAATAATTCTGTTTGAAAATGGGATCTTGGACAAAGCAGTGACCAACTTGAGTTAGGTATGGAGGCATAAAATTGGGGAATGCTTGATAAGGAGGAGACACTGGAACTGAGTCTGAAGGAGTGGTTAGGAGTTGCCCAGATGTGTTGGGGAAGGGTGGTGGTAAATTACATAGGATTTCTAAATGAAATGTGAAAAATGTCTTTTCAAACAAAATAAGCAAGGGTTTGGATGGGAAGATATGTAGGATATGAAGTGGAAAAGGTCAATTTTTGGGAGAAGGAAAAAGTTGGGGTAGAATGGATGTTTGATGGTTGTAAGAAAGAATGACCCGAGGTGAAAGAAAAGCTTGGAAGCATGGAAAACATTTTATGGGTTGTTGAATTTAAACAGCAATGATGTAAAATCAGTGTGTCAGTATCAGCATAGATGTCTATAATCATTTTTCTTTCTGACTCCTCTATTTCTTATGATCTCCAAAACCTCTTGTTTAACACTTTTCTTTACCAACTTTAGACACTCACTAAGAATATTCTTACTAACTTGTTTTTTATTTTATCAGGTTCTTTGGTTCGCAGTGTATACTCATAGATTGTCTAATTGAGAAGTAAAGATGTAGATTTTTTTACCTTGTACCAAAGAAGGAATAAATCTAAATAATTAGATCAAAAGGGTAACCTTCCCTATAGCAAGCATTAAATATTGATTAGGAGTGTTAAATACTTAGAATTTCTATGCCCAGAAATCGTTATTCTAGCTGGTCTGCAGAAACTTTTAAGGAAGGTTTATTAGTGTGTTTGTTTAATGGCAAAATAAAATACTATAACTATAATAAAGTAATTTTAAAACATTTTTCATTTGTCTCCTGTGAAACTTGAAGCTTAATGATGGTGAGAACATTTTTGTCTTATTTGCTATTGTGCCTCATACAGTACTTTGCACATACCATGTTTCCCTGAAAATAAGACCTAGCCGGACCATCAGCTCTAATGTGTCTCTTGGAGCAAAAATTAATATAAGACCCACTCATATTATATTAATTATATCATACCTGGTCTTATATAAAACCTGGTATATTATATTTATTATATTATATTAAAGACCCGGTTATATTATGGAAGACCCATTTTTGCTCCAAAAGATGCATTAGAGCTGGCTAGGTCTTATTTTTGGGGAAACACGGTAGTAGTTGGTCAGTAATTAGAGGTAGGTCGTTTGCTTAGTGGTTAAGTGTATGGGTTTTGGAGTCACTGGGTCTACCTCTGCCACTTAGTGATTAAATACCATTGGATAAGTTATTTAACCTCTTCAAAACTCAGTTTATTCATTATTAAAATGGAGTTGATAAAAATGACACCTAGCTTACTGGGCTGTTATGAAGATTAAATAAGATAATACAAGGAAAGTTCTTGGCCCAGTGCCTGATATATAGTAAGCACTAAATAAAGATTAGCTACTTGTAGAATTGGATTATTTTTACCAGGTAGGGCAATTTTTATTATTTTAAGGACACAGAAGTAGACTCCAGTGTTAGAAATTTTTCCAAGGTCAACTGAGATGTTATCCCAGGCCTGCTGATTCCCTATTCAGTGTTCTATTAAGCTTTTTTTGCTAAAGGAATCCAGATATATCCTTGTCTGCTAACATTTTACAATTGAAAAATTTATATGAGTGATCTCAAGACTCCCTTAGTGACCTCATCGATATTCATGGCTTTAGGTATTCTGTATTTATGCTTTCATCTCTTGAATCCAACCCTTCTTGCCTCTTCTACCACTCTGAACTTGAACCAAGCCAACATCAGCTCTCTTCTGGATTATTGCAGAGTGCTCATAATGGCAATAAGCAATTCCTGCTTCTATTCTTAATGTAGAAGACAAGTGATCCCTTTAACATACTGATTAGATCTTAAAATTCTTTGCTCAGAAACCTTCAGTGCCTTCCCCTCAAACTTAGAATAAAAGCCAGAGTCTTTACAAGGGGCCTTGTGATCTGTACCGCATTACCTTTCTGTTCTAGTCATACTAGCCTTTTTATAGTTTCTCCAACATATTCGGTAGATTCTTGCCTCAGGGCCTTTGCATTCCCCTCTGCGTGGAATGTCCAGATATCCACGTAACTTAATCCTTCATTTTAAGTAACTTCATCAATAAGTTCTTAAGTGTTGATCCTATTTTTAAGAAGCAATTAACACCCTTTACAATATTCCTATATATGCATTTGTTTGTTTATTTACACTAGAATGTAAATTCATAAGGACAGGGATTTTTGTTTATTTTGTTTACACTATTATACCCAGCTCCTAAAAAAATGTTTCATATATAGTATGAGCTCATAAAATATTTGACTAATTAAGAACTAGTTGTGGTAGGAAGCTAAGAGGTGGAAGTCTATGTGAAGGCTTAATTCATTCCCCAGTAAGGACCGGTTTGAAAGAATTTTTAAAGAATTGCAATGACTACATTGAGCTGAATTTTCTTATTTGTTTGTTGCCTTGGGCAAAGTATTTAAACCTTCAGATTTAGTTGCTTTGCCAGTAAAGTGAGGAATCCTCGTAAGGTTGTTGTAAGGTTAATAGATACGAGGCTGGCTATGTTTATTTTTAGTTGGGGGTAGTACTGTTGCTAAATTTGGGGCAGGTTTCCCTTTAAAGAAAATCATATACATAATATTCTAAAGTGAGAGAATCTTTTTGTCAGGGGTTACAGCCTTTTGAAATATATGTTCTCCTATGATGACTATTTTGAAACGGACAACTATCTCTTGGGTTTATAAGTTCTGATTTATTACAAATTTATTCCTTCAATGCTTATTTTTATCTTATATTTACATAATTGTGCCATTCACATATGTAGTCAAAAATTTACTTCTCTGTTTTCTGAAAAAATGCATCTTTAATCTTTTCTTTTCAGCGCTCACCAGAATACACCAATTGTCGGTATCTATGCAAACTTTGCTTAATTCACATTGAAAATATCCAGGGAGCTCATAAACATATAAAGGAGAAACGACATAAGAAAAACATTTTGGTAAGTTCTTATTACAAAATATTTCAGTTTTGAATGGTAAAACTATATCAATTATTTTTTATTTATGTAAGTAAAAATGTGGTATTTATCCAGTCATATATTAATAACTGAAGTGATAGCATCGAGAGCTGTGATTGCCCTCATTAGGTAGTCAGGAGAGGAATCTTCTTAGAGACTGGTTTGCTTATCCTAAAGTATGTTGATTCCTAAGCTTAATACTTTCAGATACAGGTAGTCTAACTGATATTTATTAAGTTCTTATGTGCTTGGGTTGTCTAGCACATAAGACAGTGGTGAATAAAATAGTCATGTTTCCTGTTCTCGGAGTTTCTAAAGTATTGAGTAGGGATTGTATTGAGTAGGGATTTAAGTATCCTGAGCTTTAGTAAAAGGGGAAACGTGGTTCTAAGGAAGTATACAAGCATATTTTACTTAGTCTAGAACAGGGACAGTTTCTCTGAGAAAGTGACATTTGAGTTGAACCTTGAAGTAATAGTTTAAAAGGTAAAATGGTGAATGGCATAGAGGGATAAGCTGAGAGCATTTTATACAAAAAAGCAGTATGAAGAAAGGTCTCTTAAGTCAGGAAAGACCATGGTGTGTGAGGAACTGGAACAGTATAGTAAGAGTAGAGCAAAGAGAGCTGGAGGAAAATGATGTAAGATGAAACTGGAGAAGTCCAGACCATGCAGCGCCTTGTAAGCTTTAACTGAGAATTCACAAATTCTTCAGTTATTTTTATTAGAACATGCGCAGTGTTTTTTTCTATTTAAAATTTATTAGTATACTAGCTATACTAGCTATTTTTCTTTTCAAAGTTATAATAATATATTAACCTTTTATTTCTAAGTCACTGCTTATATCTTCTCTGAGAAATACTCTTTTACCTGCCTTTTCCAACAAGTCTGCTTTAGGTTTTCTGATCAAGCTGTTAAGGGAGCAGAGAAAGAATACCTAACACAGTGTATTATAAATGTCTGCTTTCTCTCCTGTTCTAGAAGGATTTAATATTTAATATTTTAGAAGGAAAGTTTAGTTTCTTATTTATGTTTTTACGTTGGTTAGGAGAGTGTCTAACACATAGTATGTGCTCAATACATTTTTCTGAAAAATGCATTGAAGAAAATCAGGAACTTAGAAGGAAATCATTCACATTTTACCAGTGTATTATTTTGATTTGATTAGCGCTTCAGAAGACTTAATAGAACAAAGTGGTAGTTTAGGAGAGTTATTATATCTCTCGGAAATTTCAAGAAATGTTGAAAGATACTGATTATTAGTTCCAGGAAAGCATCCTGAAGCCAGGGAAAGACCCATCTGAGAGAATTAGAGAGAACAGAGCTTGGTGCTTACACAGAGCTGGGGATAGTACCTTCCCACTATTCAGCCTGGAAAACCTCATACTTCATGGAGAATTGGGTAGAGTACTCAGAAGGATCTTGTTTCGGTATTGGGGAATATTTAGCCCTAAACTGAATGTAGTCTGGTCCTGACTAAAATATGTTAAAGGCAAGAACCAAAAGATAAACTGTTTCCAGGTACTTAATGTCATTACAGAGCAAAGCTTGAGAATATTTACAGAAATACAAAATATCACCCCAAAAAGTTCACGTTGTCACAAAGAAGCAGGAAAATACAAACCATGATGAAGAGAAAAATAGTCAATTAAAACTAACTTTGAACTGATATAGTAGAATTAGCAGAGAAGGACATTAAGACAGTTAACTCTAGTTATAGTGTTAAAAAATTAAATAGAGGATAAGCAAAATGGAAGATATACAAAGGATACTGTTCAAATCAAGCTTACAAAAATGAAAACTGTGTGTAGAATGAAAAATACACTGGACAGGTCTAACGGTAGATCAGGCATTGCAAAAGAAAAGGTTAGTGAACTTAACGATACAGCAATGGAAACTATCCAAAATGAAATAGAAAAAAACTTGTAAAAAAGAAAGGAGTATCATTGAGCTTTGGGATAATTGATAATATGAGTATATAAGATGTCATCAAAAAATACAGTGAATGTTGCTGCCTCATGTCATCCAGTGGAAAGGCAGGGAGCTCCAATACGGGAAGTGGCGCATCAAACTTTAGTAACAGTGTGTGACAAGTTTCAACTTGGGTGCAGTCAGGTGAGCTACGGTTGAGAGAAGGTGTGTTTTAAAGTGTGCCATGTGTCATGGATCACAAACGATGCATGAACTTTGTTTCAAACTGCAAAAAAGTGCTAAAGAAACACGAAATGTTAAAATTAATTTATGGTGATGCTACAGTGACCATGATCTGGCACCGTGCGACTTCTGGCTCTTCCCCAAAGTCAAAATGACCATGAAAGGTAAACGTTTTGAATTGATTCAGGACATCGAGGCAGCCACAACAGCGTAGCTAAAGATACTCACGAAAGAGGACTTCCAGAATTGCTTTAGAAAGTGTCAAGAATGATGGGATAAATCTGTTTGAAGCAGGGGAAGTATTTTGAGGGGAATTAATGGCAATGTATCTTTCACTGTAATCATTTTTATTTTATAATTTAAACATTCACCGTATTTTCTGATCACACCTCATATGTACCAATTCAATACAGACTCTTGCAGAGCACTGAAGAGTTATTTGTGATCACACCTCATATGTACCAGTTCTATACAAACTTCCAGAGCATTGAAGAGGAGGAATGCTTCCTAACTTAGTCTGTGAGGCCCACATACTCTGATGGCAACACCAGAAAAGACATTACAATAGAAGAAAATTTCAGACTAGTGGCCCTCATGAACATACATGCAAAATTTCTAAACATTTTAGCAAATTGAATGCAACAGTATATTTAAGGAAGAACTATGTATATTATGACCAACTGTCAATTTATTCCAGGAATGCGGTGTTGGTTTAACATTAGAAAACTAATCAGTGTAATTCATTGATGTTAACACAAAAATAACACTATATATGATCATCTGAGTAGATGCTGAAAAAGCATTTTTAAAAATCCTTATTAAAAAGTCTCAGCAAACTAGAATAGGAATAGAAGGGAACTTCTTCAACATGATAAAGAACATCTGCAAAGAACTTACAGCTAACATCGTACTTAATGGTGCAAGAAGATAGGTATGAAAATGGTATAGCTGCCATGGGAAACAGTATTGAGGTTCCTTAAAAAAATTAAAAATGGAATCACCGTATGATCCGGTAATTACACTTCTGAGTATATACTGAAAAGAATTGAAAGTAGAGTTTTGAAGAGATATTTGTACACCCATCATAGCATTATTCACGATTGCTAAAACATGGAAGTAATTCAGGTGTCCATCAACAGATGAATGGATAAGCAAAATGTCTTATGTACATACAGGAATATTATACAAGCTTAAGAAAGAAAGGGAATTCTGAAATGCTACAACATGGATGAACCTTGAGGACATTATACTAAGTGAAATAAGTCAGTCACAAAAAGAGAAATACTGTGTGATTCTACTTATATGAGGTACCTAGAGTAGTCAAAATCATAGAGATAAAGTAGAATGGATGGTTGCCAGGGCACGGGGGAATGAGGGAGTAGGGAAATGTGAAGTTATTGTTAATGGGTATAGAGTGTCAGTTTTATAAAATGAAAAGGATTCTGTGTGTGGATGGTGGTGGTGGTTGCACAGTAATATGAATATACTTAATGCCACTGAATTGTACACTTAAAAATGGTTAATAGTAAATTTTATGTTCTGTATATTTTATCACAATAAAAATATTAGAAAAAAAGATATTTCTACTCTTACCACTTCTAGCCTACATTGTATTAGAGGTGCTAGTCAGTGCAGTCAGGCAAGAAAAATAAAAGCTATGAAGATTGGCAAAGAAGAAGTAAAGTCTTTGTAATGTAACATAACTCAGCATATCTCTCGTGTTTGTGGAGATGCTGGTATAAACAAACCTACTCCATTGCCAGTTGTATAAATACTAGCAATACAATTATATACAGTACCTAATACGTGCTAATAAAGACTGTGTTATTGTTTATGTATTTATTATACTTTTCATCTTTATTTTAGAGTGTGCTCTTTGTACTTATTAAAAAAGGTTTGCTGTAAAATCGTATGTCATGTTATGCTAGCAACAGCCTCATACATCTCATGTTTACCACATCTCTTGATTGCCTTGTTTTCTCTTGCGCTTCTTTTAATCTCGTGTTGTTTGGTACAGACGTTTAGCCTAGGAGCAGTAGGCTATACCATGTAGCCTAAGTGTGTAGTAGGCTAGATCTGTGTAAATACACTCTGATGTTCGCACAACATTGAAATAGCCTACCGCGGCATTTCTCAGAATGTATCCCCGTTGTGAAGCGGTGCATGACTGTATATATGACATTTTCTTTCTGTTCATCTACTGAAAGACACTTAAATTGTTTCCATGTCTTGGCTATTGTAAGTAATGCTGCAGTGAACACAAGGATGCAGATATCTTTTTGAGTTAGTGTTTTCATTTTCTTATGATAAATATCCAGAAGTAGAATTACTGTATCATAGGATAGTACATCCACTTTTGAAAACCTTTTGGTAGTTTTTAAAAAGTTAAACATATACCTAATACACCCAATTTTATTTCTGTATATTTACCCAAGAGAAGTAAAAGCGTGTGTTTGTACAAATACTTGTATCTGAATGTTCATGGTATCTTATGAGTTCCGACAGTTAAGTTCACGAACTTGCCACCGTGCCCTTATATTGGCAGCACTGTACAAACAGCTCGGTAAGGTTTCATAACCTTGGTATATCAGTGTCTCACAGCTGTGTTTGTGTCGACGTGTGGCGGTGTCTTGCTGAGTGGCATTCATTGTCTGTTTTTGTGTGCCATCGCAAGAATGTCTGAGCTTGAATTAAAACAATGAACAAACATTAAATTTCTTGTTAAACTTGGCAATCGTGGAAGTGAAATCAGGGCCATGTTAGTCCAAGTTTATGGGGATAATGCCATAAAGAAAACGGCAGTGTACAAATAGATAAAAGGATTTTCTGAGTGGAGAGAATGCATCACTGATGAAGAGAGGTCTGGGCTGCCAGAAACGAGCAGAACTGATGAAAACATTGCAAAAATTCATCAAATTGTGCATCAAAATCATCAGCTGACTGTGAGAAGCATAACAGACCAAGTAAACATTGATAGAGAAACAGGAAAATCTGAACTGAAAATCTTGGCATGAGAAAGGTATGTGCAAAAATGGTCCCAAAGAAGCTCACTGATGAGCAAAAGCAAAGGAGAGTCAAAGTTTGCCAAGACTTTTTGGAGAGGCAAGATGATGTTTTGGGCCATAATATCACCGGTGATGAAACGTGGGTGTACCAATCAGACACTGAAACAAAGCATCAAAATGCACAATAGAAGTCAGCTAATTTTCCACGACCAAAAAAGTTCCATCAGTCCAAACCAAGAATTAAAACGATGTTGCTAACCTTTTTTTATATCAGACGAATTATTCATTATGAATTTGTAACAACTGGACAAACAACCAAATTTACTATTTGAAAGTGCTGAAAAGGCTGTGTGAATAAGACGAAAACTACCTAAACTTTTCAGCAACAATTCATGGTTCTTTTTCAGCAATAATTCATGGCAACATCACGACAATGCACCAGCTCATACAGCACTGTCTGTGAGGGCTTTTTTAGCCAGTAAACAAATAACAGTATTGGAATACCCTCTCTACTCACCTGATCTGGCCCCCAATGACTTCTTTCTTTACCCAAAGATAAAGGAAATATTGAAAGAAAGACATTTTGATGACATTCAGGACATCAAGGGTAATACAACGACAGCTTTGATGACCATTCCAGAAAAAGAGTTCCAAAATTGTTTTGAAGGGTGGACTAGGCACTGGTATCAGTGCATAGCTTCCCAAGGGGAATACTTCAAAGGTGACCAGAGTGATATTCAGCAATGAGCTATGTAGTACTTTCTCTAGGACAAGACTGCAAACTTAATTGTCAGACTTCCTAAGTACAAACAAACCAAATGTACATCAGTAGGTGAATGGATATACAAATTGTGTGATAGCCATACCACATTATATTATTTGACATAAATAGGAATGAACTGTTGATACACACAACATAGGTGAATCTTAAAATAATTATCCTGTGTGAAAGAAGCCAGACAAAAAAGAGTGTGCTGTGTGATTCTATTTATTTAAAACTCTATAAAATGCAAACTAATCTATAGTCACAGAAACCAGGTCAGTAGTTGCCTGCGTACAGGTGTGGAAGGGGGAGGGAATGATTACAAAAGAGCTATAATGGAATTTTTTTACACGTAATTAATGTTTATTATGTTGACTATGGTCACGGTTTTTATACATATGTCAAAAATTAACAAAATTGTAAACTTTAAGTATATGCAGTTTATTTTATGTCCGTTATATTTCAGTAAAGTTATTTTTTAAAAAATAGCCAAAAAGAAAATGGAAGGTCACCCATAAAGGTGCAGCAGTAGGGAATGTAGCTAACTTATCAGTAGCAGTAATAAGTCAGGAGACAGTTGAACAGTATTTCCAGAGTTATGGGGTAGAAAAAAGCACGGTCAGCCTGTATTTCTATACTCAGTGAAATTATCTAGCAATAATGAGTGCAGAATATACTTATGGATAAATGAAATGAGAGTTAACCACCAAAAGATCCTCAGTAAAGGAAATTCTGAAGGATATAGTTGAGACTAAAAGAAAATGATTCTCAAGGAAACATGAGTTGCAAGAAGGACTGCAGAGTTAAAGATATATTGGTTGAATAAAATAACAGTAACAGCATCAATAGCATTCAGTTTGTCAGAGATAAAAATGCAGGCTAGAACTAAAATGCTTGGGGATAATAGGATGTAAGCTTGCAGATAGTTATCAGTGTTAAAACTTTTTTAAATTTATGATTTGGGAAGAGACGAAAGATACTGGTTTATTGTAGATATTGTTAGGTTAATTATGCATGTTGAAATACCTAGAGTAAGCAGTAAAAAAGTAGTAATAGAGTATAGCTTCCGAACTAGTAGGAGGTAGATCGAATAAAATAATGAAAAGGCCTCCATCCTAAAGAATGGGCAGAGTGTGGGGTAGGGCAGTAGGCTGATAGTGTCAGGAAAAGCAGATCAAAAAGAAAGCTTAATAAAAGTTCATATTATACATACCAAAAAGATAAATGAACTATATTTTCCAGTTAAAACACCTGTATAAAATTTTGATTTACGAATAATTTGTTGAGTGCCTTCAGATTCTGCTTTAGGCCTTTATGCTATAGAGATCTAAGAAAATAAAGCACCGTAATCTCTGGACATGAGTTCATAGGCATTGGGGGCAGGCACATGAGCAAAATGGTTGAAAAAGAGAGTGATTAAGTATTACAGTAGATGCTTTTTAGAATATGGTGTGACAGCAGATTGGGTCTTGCATAACAGAGTTTGTGTATTGTGTCAGAAAAGGCTTACGAGAGAAGGTGAATAGAGGAACTGATCATGGTTTTTAAGAATAGAATTGTCATGTCACCCAGCAATCCTCTCTCCTGGGTATCTGCCAAAAAAATGTGACAACATTTATCCATAAAGACATATGTACTCCGGTGTTCATTGCAGCATTATTTATGGTCACAAAAACATGGGAACAACTAAAGTGTCCTATGATAGATGATTGGATAAAGAAAATGTGGTATATATATACAATGGAATGTTGTTCTGCCATAAGAAAAGATGAAATACTGCCATTTGCGGCAACATGGGTGGATCTTGAGATTATCATGCTAAGTGAAGTAAGTCAGACAGAAGAAGTCAAGAACCATATGACTTTACTCATATGTGGGATATAAAACTGAAGGCAGTACACCCGAAACTAATTAAAAATAAAAAAGGACATAAAAAAAACACACACAAAAATACTGAAGGAAACAAGGGAATAAGACAAAGAAACAAAAACTCATAGACACAGACAACAGTTTAGTAGTTACCAGAAGTTAAGGGAGGATGGGAGATGGTAAAAGAGGGTCAAATACATGGTGTAGGAAGGAGAACCGACTGGATGGTGAACACATAATGCAATATATAGAGGATGTATTATACAATTGTACACTTGAAAAACCCATGTAGTTTGGTTAACCATTGTCACCCAATAAGTTTTAATTAAAAAAAAATTATCAGGTAAAGAAGAGAGAATAAATCTTTATAGAAGATTTATGTTTATAGTCATTGAAGGAAGAAATGGCAGATTGTGTTCAGGGAATAACTAGTATTTTAGCATAACTGAAGTACACTGGCAAAGGGGAGACTGATGATGAATGTATACTCTGTTAGAGTGTTCAGATTTTATTTGACGTTTATGGGGCTTAGTGACATGTAATTTTGCATGATAACTCACCCTGGCATCAGTGTGAAAGAAGTCTTTGAAGGGTTTAGATTGGGGAGACCCATTAGTAGTCTTTCATTAGTCAGGCAATGATGAACATTTGGTATGATGTTGTAATTGGTGAGAATGGAGTTGAGGTTGGAGCTTTGAGAGAGATTTAGGCTGTAGAATTGTAGAGGCGGAGGGCTAGGATGTCTCGAATGATCATAAGGTAATCTGATTTGAGATATTATAGAGTATGGTGCCACTTATAGAGGAAATAAAGAAAATATTTTAGAACATACTGAGTTTGAAACACTTGTAGAACGTTTTAAGTGGAGATGTTCATCAGTCAGTTGAATATAAGGAGGTGGAATTTATATTAGGAGCTGGAGATGCAGATTTGGTAATCTTCATTTGGTAGTCAGAAGCCATGGGTCAGTACCCATGGGAGAGATCATCCACGGGACTGAGGAGAGAAAAATCAAAGAACATACATATTGAAGGGACTAAAAGAGGAAGAGCAACAAACAGACTGGAGAATGATCAGGAAAATGAGGATAGAGATACCACAGAAGCTAAAAAAAAAGTTTCATTAGGATAGTTCAAAGTGTCTGATAACATTAAAATAATCTAAGAATGTAAAAATGTCAACTAAGCAAGTTTTGATAATCCTGGTAAGAACAGTTTCTGTTTTTGAGCTAATGACATAGCTTCGGATGAGCAGGTTAAAGAAAAGGCATATGAGTAGATGCAACTTTCAGGAAACTTCATTATGAAAGAAAGGAAGATTGGCAGTAGCTAGAGTGGCACACAGGATCTTTTGTTTTAATATGGCATACTGAAACTCAACACAGCACAGTTTTAATTTTTTATTAATTTGAATGATCATTTAATTTTTACCTCTTTCCTGACTGTAAGCGCCATGAGGACAGGGATTATATGCATTCTTTTTTTCCCATAGTAACTCCATTGCCTGGCACATAGTTGCTCAATAATATTTGTTGACTGATTATTTAAATGGAAGTCGAAAGAGCATAAGCGTTGGGGTTAGACCTAGATTAATTATCAGTTCTACCCTCTGATTGTTGAAAGATATTAAGTATCTTTAAGCCTCAGTTTTCTTATGTATAAAATGATTTTGATAGTATCTACCTGTGGAGGTGCATTTTAAGGGTTAAATGACATAATATCTATTGAGGCCCCTCACACATGCCAGGCCCACACTAGGTGCTCAATAAATTGTGGTGGTCATGGTTGTTATAGTAGAGGCAGAGAGAGCTTACTTGATAAAACAAACCAATAGATGGGGCAATGTTTAAAATGAGGAAGATTGAGTTGATTACCTGAGAAGGTAAAGAGTTTTGGAATTTAGAGCATGCTATTAATCATGAATTAAAGGGAATGTTTCATTATGTTGGAAAGACATTAAGAAGGCTTCACTGCATATTTAACATTTAAGCTATACCTTCAAGGATTAGAGGGATAGAAAAAAGAGTGTCAACAGTCTTTTAGGCATAGGGAATAAAATGAGTAAAGACATGGAGGCCCAGTAGCACATATAGCATTTGGAAGCTGGTGACTGTGTAATCGTGGCTATCTGCCAAAAATGTTGGAGGCAATAGAGGGAATGGTTGGATGAGGGCCTGAAAAGGTAGGCCGAAACGAAATTGCTGTATATTTAATGTTAAGAAGTTGGTGTGTTATCTTACTAGTGCCATTGAAGGTTTAAAATTTTTTTGTGTGTGTGGCAAAATATATATGACATAAAATTGAACATTTGAACCATTTTTAAGTGTATAGTTCAGTCACAATATTGCACTACCATCTCCAAAACTTTCTCATC
Organism: Rhinolophus hipposideros; assembly: GCF_964194185.1. Classification (NCBI taxonomy): domain Eukaryota; kingdom Metazoa; phylum Chordata; class Mammalia; order Chiroptera; family Rhinolophidae; genus Rhinolophus; species Rhinolophus hipposideros. The sequence goes on from NC_138054.1 coordinate 58,417,451, forward strand.
ACATATTGAAACTCTGTAACCATTTAACAATGATTGCTCATTCCCCTCTCCTCCTTGCCTTTGGTAACCACTGTTCTACTTTCTGTCTCCATGTATTTGAATGTTGTAAGTACCCTACATAAATAAGTCCTTTTCTGCTTATTTCACTTAGCATAATGTCTTTAAGGTTCAACCACGTTATGGTATGTATCAAAATTTCCTTCCTAATTAATGTTGAATAATATTCCATTCTCTGTATATACCATGTTTCGTGTATCCATTAATCTGCAGATGGATATTTGGGTTGTTTTTACCTTTTGGCTATTGTGAATAATATTGGTATGAACACTGTTGTAGAAATACTTGATTGAATTCCTGCTTTCATTTCTTTTGTGTATATACCCAGAAATGGAATTGCTGGATCAAATGGTAAACCTACATTTAATTTTCTGAGGAACTGCCATACTGTTTTCCACAGCAGCTGCACCATTTTGCATTCCCACCAGCAATGCACAAGGGTTCAATTTCTCCACATCCACAAAACTCTTGCGGGTTTTTTGATTGTTTGTTTGTTTTTGTGGATAATAGCCATTCTAATGTGAAGTGGTATCTTGTACTTTTGATTTGCATTTTTCTATAATGATTAATGATGTTGAGCACCTTTTCATGTGTCTGTTATCCATTTGTGTATCTTTGGAGGAATGTCTACTCAAGTTCTTTGAGCACTTTTTAATTGAGTTGTTTTCTTATTAAATTTTAGGTGTTCTTTGTATGTTCTGGAAATTAATCCCTTATATGTGATTTGCAAATATTTTATCCCATTTTGTGGGTTCCCTTTTCACTCAGTTAATAGTGTCATTTGATGCACAAACTTTTTTAATTTTCATGAAGTCCAGTTTGTCTTTATTTTTGTTCCCTGTGTTTTTGTTTCATATCCTAGAAATTATTCCCTAATCCAGTGTCATGAAGCTTTTCTCTTCTGCTTTCTTCTGAGAGTTTTATAATTTTGCCCTTGCAATTAGGTCTTTGATCCATTTTGAGTTAATTTTTGTATGTGGTGTAAGGTAAGGGTTCACATTGCATGTGGATATCCAGTTTTCCTAGCACCATTTGTTGAAAAGACAGTCCTTTCCACATTGAATGACCTTGACACCCTTATTAAAAATCATTTAACAATATTTATGAGTGTCTATTTCTGGCCTCTGTTTTATTCCATTGGCCTATACATCTGTCTTTATGCAAGAACTTTATACTTTCTTGGTTACTCTGGTTTTGTAGTACGTTTTGAACTCAGGAAATGAGAGTTCTGTAACTTTGTTCTTTTTTCAAGATTATTTTAGCTATTTGGGGTTCCTTGAGATTCCATGTGAATTTTTAAGGTCAATTTTTCTGTTTCTGCAAACAAAAAAAAAAGTCATTGGGATTTTGCTAGGGATTGATTGACTGTAGATCACTTTGGGTAGTGTTGACATCTTAATATTAAGTCTGCCAGTCCATGATCATGAAGCTTTTATGTTTATGTTCTCTTTAATTTCTTTAATCAATGTTTTATTGTTTCCGGTATACAAATATTTCATCTCCTTGGTTACTATGTTTCCCTGAAAATAAGATCTAGCCAGACAATCAGCTCTAATGCATCCTTTGGAGCAAAAATTAATATAAGACCGGGTCTTATTTTACTATAATATAAGACCCGGTCTTATATAATATAATAATAATAATATAATATATAATTAATATAATACCAAGTCTTATATTAATTTTTGCTCCAAAAGACGCATTAGAGCTGATTGTCTGGCTAGGACTTATTTTCGGGGAAACACCGTAAGTTAATTCATAAGTATTTTTTTCTTTCTGATGCTACTTTAAATAGAATTGTTTTCTTAATTTCCTTTTTAGATTGTTTATTGTTAGTGTATAGAAGTCAACTGATTTTTTTTATGTGTTGATTTGTATCCTGCTACTTTGCTGAATTTATTGTTCATTCTAACAGCTTTTTTTGTGGAATATTTATGGTTTTCTACATATTAGATTATGTTATCTGTCAATAGAGATTATTTTATTTCTTCCTTTTCAATTTGGTTGCCTTATGTTTCTTTTTCTTGCTTAATTTCTCTGGCTAGAACTTCCAATAGCATGTTGAATGGAAGTGGTAAAAATGGGCATTCTTGACTTGCTCCTGATTTTAGAGAGAAAGCTTTCAGTCTTTCACCATTGAGGATGATGTTAACTGTGGGTTTTTCATGTGATCTTTATTATCTTTATTATTAAAATAATTTATTCCTAGTTTGTTGAATGTTTTTACCTGGACTGTTTCCAACTTACACCTCTTCCTGTCTCTCACAATCTATTCTTTATTCAGCAGCTAGGATTGATTGTTCTTTTAAAATATGTTATATCACGTTACTTCCTACTCATAGCCCTTCAGTGGCTTCTCAACTTAGAATAAAATTCTAAGCTGTTATACCAAGTTTCATGAGGTCATAAGTATAACAAATGCTTTTGTTATCATAATAAATAAAAGCAACAGTATGGTCTCAGTTATGTTAAAAAATGAGGGAAATAGTAAGACGTGAGATTGTGGGTGATTTTCTTCTTTGCATTTTTTTATATTTCGTGTAGTTTTTACAGTTAGCATGTGTTCTTTTAAATCAGAATAGTAAGTTAATTTTAAAAAGTCGTGCATATATAATATAGTCCCTCTTTAGCTCTTTGGTTTAAAATGGCTTTCAAACTTTTAGCAGAAAAGGTTTTTTTGACTATTTTGCCTAGTGTTGGATAAAATAACAGATAAATCAATTGCAAATCATAGGCAGTATTTCAGAGTGATGATAGTGTCCAGGATGTTTTCCTGTGACCATTTAATCTCATACTGTATATGAGATCAGAGACAGTTCAAGACCTGCTACACCTAAGACAATCTCACTTTGCTGCAACAAAGTGATCAGCTAAGTGTTAGACTTATAGTGTCTTGGCTTTGATGTAGCATTTCAGAATTCATGCAGACAGTAAAGTAGAACAAGTTTTATTTTTTAATGTTTAATGCCAGCCTCTCCCACGGTGCCTCTCATTCTTCCAATTCTGCTTCACAGAGGCAGGGATCTCTCTCTGTTGTTCACTTCCATATCATATCCTAGGTGTCTTAAATCTGGCACATAAAAGGTGAATTAATAATTGTTTACGTTAATATTGTTGAGTTAATATTTCTGTCTTTTTCTCCTAAATTTAAGGACATTAAAATAGAATTTTTTTTTTTTTTTTTTTTTAATGTTGTTGTTAAATGTTACACTGACAGGAAAAACAGGAAGAAAGTGAGCTTCGTTCTCTGCCACCTCCTTCCCCGGCCCACTTGGCTGCTTTAAGTGTTGCAGTTATTGAATTAGCAAAAGAACAAGGAATAACAGATGATGACCTCAGAGTCCGTCAGGAAATTGTGGAGGAAATGTCAAACGTTATAACGGCATTTTTACCAGGTACAAATAGATTTTATGCTTAATTTTTTAAATCACACCTCTTCCTCTTCTTTTTGAACTTAGGGTTTCTTAGTGTTTTCCTTTTCCTTTTTTTCTCCATTTTAAAAGTAGATGAATTTAATTGTTTAATAAATGACTTTTTTGGGGGGGATATTTCAGAAAAGCAAAATGGAGAATTATAGCACAACATAATAAAATTTATTTCTTACAGCCAAAGGGATTTTGGACAGTTGATGAATTACAGTTTTCATACAGAGCCATTGTGAGATTTATAAGACTATAAAATTAAAATTTAAAACTGGAAAATATTTTCATTTCTTTATTTCTGTAATGTTTTTCTATCTAAAATACATTGAACACTAATTTAAGTTATATATAGAAATAATTCATTGTTATTATAAGAGTAGAAATGAAAATTTTGTGATTTTAATCACTTCAATGATTTTCAGACATTTTGTGAACTTGAAAAGTAGACTTTTATATATACAATTAAGTATAAACTTAAACTTTCTAAAAAGCTAAACCTGCCTGATCAGTCCCAATCATGTTAGTTTTCAACTTGCCCTTTAGTGAGATCCTTTAAAAATTTGCCTTTATGATTTTTGAAATGTCATATTTGATAGTCTGAGAAAGGTGCAGGTTACATGTTACTGTTTGTTTAATTTGTTCTACGAACTCTTGAAAGCCATAGAGTATTTTCAGTTTTAGTTTTGCAGTATTTTTAGTTTTAGGTTTGCAATATCAATTGACTTGGCTGCACTTTGTATGTTTAGGGAGCATTGCATTGAATATCTATATCTAAAAATAAATGTAATTTGTGACAGTAGCTATAGCTAAGTTAGTATATTCTTTACTGTTATATATTAAATGTTAAACATACTTCTAGTCACTCCTAAATGAACTATTACTAAAATTTTATTTAAACTGAACTTTTATGAATAATTTCTCTCCTGTAACTGAGAAATGTTTTTTATTATTTTGTAGGTCAGTCAGAAAGGATACCATTCTACTAGATTTGGAAGACATAAAATTGAAATATATGCAATTTTCCTACCACTGCTTTGAAGTTTCCATATTTGCATGCTATTTCATGCTTTGATATTTTTCCTTTTTTTCCAGAGTGTTCACTTAGGTTGTATGGCTCATCTCTGACCAAGTTTGCTCTGAAAAGTAGTGATGTTAATATAGATATAAAATTTCCTCCTAAGGTAAGTTATTAGAGAAGAACTTTTCCTGTGTGGTTCTTAACTAGTACTTGGTATTTTTTATTGATTCTCTTTTTAGAGGAGGTGCAGGGGACTATAAAACTGTGGCTTGTAGAAGTTACCATCATGATTAAACAGTGCTTTTGGAAATTACTAATAGGTGTCAACATAGGTGGAATAAAAGAAATAAAGGATAGGAAAAAAAGGAAACAGGAAGGCAGTCATTAAAAATAAAGGAAAAATGCTTATATTTGAGCGTGTAGAACAGTTACTACTTATGGTAAGTAGTGTAGAAAGTGAAATCGTACATTGGTGTTCAAATCTTGGTTGCAGTGAGCAAGTTACTTACTTGACCTTTTTGAGTCTCAGTTTCCTAATTTCCAAAACGGATAATAAATTTTATATTAAGTAAGATTCTATATACCAGGTATTTTTGTATAATTCCCGATACATTATGGATACTTTTAATAAGTAGTAGCTAGTTACATTAACAAAAGTACTGAGTTTCCCCGAAAATAATGCTTAGCTGAACCATCAGCTCTAATGCATCTTTTGGAGCAAAAATTAATATAAGACCTAGTATTATATTATATTATTTTATATTATATATCATATATCATACTTTACTATACTATATTATATTATACCCGGTCTTATAGTAAAATAAGACCTGGTCTTGCATTATATTATAGAAGACCCGGTCTTATATTATAGTAAAATTAGCCTGGGTCTTATATTAATTTTTGCTCCAAAAGATGCAGTAGAGCTGATGGTCCGGCTAGGTCTTATTTTCGGGGATACACGTTACTAAAAGCACTGTTAGCATTGCTTATTTATTGACATCAAACATTTAAAATAATCAATTGACATTTTATGTGTTTTTAATTTTTTGAATAAGTTAGTGCCCAAGGAGATTTGATTTGGGTGAAAATTTGATGTTTTAATTTCTAGTCTGATAACAGTCGTTTACTTATAATTAATGTATGATTATTAAATGCTTTTAAATAACTGCAAAGTGCATATTAAACTAAACATTTGACAAGCTTGTTATTTAAGGTAGTATTTTATTCTAAGCCCTTTGGCTATGCTGGCAGTGATCAGTAGCCCTTAAATTTTTTTACCTCAAAACTTCTCTTTAGTAGTCATTTGGTAAACTAATTTTTTTCATTTGTTTTGCTATAAAATTCCAGAATCTTTTCTCACTCTAAAAAGTCATTAATTCTAGGAATGTTGTTTGAATAATAGCATTACATGATTTATTAGATTCTAGTTCCATGAGCAAAATTTGTTAACATAAATGTAAAACACTATTCTATTTTCATTAAAAGAGAGGATCATTTTATTTAAATGTTTAAATGTTTAAAGTTCTGCAACTTGAACTTTGAAATTAGTATATTGATTTAATTTGAAACTTTTTTAGATGAATCATCCAGATCTTCTGATAAAAGTTCTTGGGATTTTAAAAAAAAGTGGTGAGTTTCTTTTTAAATTTGTCTTTCTAAAGAAAATTCTTTAAAGGTGTATGTGTTGTGTTGTTTATATATGCCTAACCAAGTTAAATGAAAACTCCTAGCGTATTTGTGTCATATTACATGTGGACATATATATGTGTTTGTTTAGTAGGTGTACAAGAAAATTTATGTGTTGGTTAGATCAAAAGTATTATATTTAGATTGATACATAAAATCTACTGCCTTTGGGGTACTTTGAATATTATGAGTATTTCTTGTGTAAAAGAAAACAAAACCTATAATCATGGGGAAGTCATTGGTGAGGGAAGATTTAGAGAGAGATGTGGGGAAAAACGTATGCATTCATTGAGTAAATATGTTTTATTAACCTAATTTAATATTTATGTTACATCAAACAAATCATACTTAGTAAACTTTTCATATGTGCCTCATCTGTCTAGATTTCTTTTGATGTAAAAAGGACATTCACATAAATAAAAATACTTTTAAAGTAAAAATTTTTTAAATTACAACTGCCCCAAACTGGACCCCACGTCATGTAGTAACCAGGCCCCAGGTCATGTAGTACAATCTGGAATATTATTTTCTTGGTTTTTATTTACTGCTTTTCTTGTTATGAATTAAATGCTCTTAAGAGCTCAGGACCTGGAGTCAGACTCAAGTTTTATTTCTGCCACTTATCGGTTGTAGGTTCTTTGATAAATTAATGTTCATACTTCAGTTTTCTCATCTATAAAGTGGCAATAATACAGTATCTTTTTGGTGAGAAGGTTGTGAGGATGAAATGGGTTAAACAATAGCTTAGAAAAGTGCCTAGTATACAGTAACTTCCTATTAAATTTATGTTGCTTTGATTATTATTACTATTGTCAACTTAAATTTTATGAATCAGAAGTACCTGGCAACTGATAAAGGTAAATACCATATGATCTCACTTACGTGTGGAATCTAAAGAAAAAAGCAAAGGAACAAACAAAATAGAAACAGACTCATAGAGAACAAATTGATGGTTGCCAGAGGAGAGGAGTGTTGATGAGAAAGGTGAAGGGATTAAGAAATACAAATTGATAGTTACAAATTAGTTGCAGGAATAAGTACAGCGTGGAGAATGTAGTCAGTGTTGCAGCAACTATATATAGTGCCAGGTGAGTAACCCGAGAAATAACTGCATAAATTATATAAATGTCTAACCACTATACTGTACACCTGAAACTAATATAAAATAATATTGAATATCAATTGTAACTGAAAAAGTAAATAATTAAATAAAAGTATCTGGCAAAAATATTTACAGTTTGGCTGACAAGAGGTAGCTTAGCCTTACCTTCTCATTGGCTCTAATATCAGTTCTGAACTTCCTTTCTCTCTCTGTCTGCCCCATTAGCTCTCCATTATTTAATAGTGTCTTTTTAGTCATTTTCCTGGGAAATTACTTTTATGGGTTTAATTTGTTCCAGTTTATCTTGTAAAGAGATTTTAATATCATTTTCTTTCTTAATAAACACGTCTCTAATTGCACAAAAACTTTAAAGCGTATTACAGATAAGAGGTAGATACAGAGCTTTTACAAACTCTTTAGACTCACCTAGCAAAAATATTTTAAATGTTTCTTTTCCATTAAAATGCATGAGCATCTTAAGACACATAACATAGGTTTGCAAAATTGTCAGTTACAAAATCGATTATTATCTCCTTTATGCCCTCATTGTACTCCATTTTTATTTTTTAAAACTTTTGTTTATTGTAAGAGTGTTTTTCCAGAACCATCAGCTCCAAGTCATGTAGTTGTTTCAATCTAGTTGTCGGGGATGCAGCTCTCTGTGGCCCACGTGTGGTTGAACCGGCAACCTTATTAAGAACACCGCGCTCTAACCAACTGAGCTAACAGGCTGCCCCTCATTGTACTCTTTAAAGACCTCTTATTCTGTCATCTACAGGATTTATTAGTTTATATGTTTGTTTTCCAAACCCCTGTTTGAGCTCTTTGTGTCTTATTCATTGTCATCTACCATGCGTACTGCAACTCCTGACATATGAGAATGGACAGGTAAATTTGTGAACTTTCCACTGTGCACTCACGGTGGAAAGTTTTTTGAATAAATTGGTTATTCTAATAAATACTACTAAGAGATTTTCTTTAAACTTCAAATGAAATGTTAATCCATCTGTTTTTATTTAGATTAGACATTTATGGCATGGGGTCTACCTTGGAGACATAGTGATGGACTTCAGAGTGGAAGTGTGTTTCACCCTTGCTTAGAACCTTTAATTGGGGAGACTCTTCATATGTTTACAGGAAATGGGGCCAGCAGAGTTAGTCTTTTACTTGCATGGATATTTAAAAGAACTAAATTGTCAAAACAGTGTAGGTTCTCATTTCATGATTCCTGTGGAAATAGCCCTCAGAAGTAAGTGGTGTTCTCTGCTGTATTTATGAAGGTTAGCTTTGACTAGATTATATGCTTACGTGGATATAGTCAAACTTTTAGGGATGTTAAAACCTGTCTTCTTAAGGTGATCGTAATTTTCAGACAGTATTTGGGACTATGCCTATGGTTTGTGATATACAGCAAATGACACTGAGCGGTAAGAAGAGGTTCTGTTCGGTTGATGTTCTTAACGAGAAGAGTGGATTATCCCACAGAAGGAATAAGAGTGATTTTTAGAAGGAAACTTACGTTTACCATAAAGAGATGTTGACATTAGCTTACTTGTTTTATTTTTTTTCCTTGTTAGTGTTATATGTAGATGTGGAATCTGATTTTCATGCTAAAGTTCCTGTTGTGGTGTGCAAAGATCGGAAAAGGTTGGTAACAATGAAGAGAAAATGAAGTATTTTTAAAACTAACGACAACATTCAAATATGCAGTGAACATATCCAAGAGAGAAATTTTTTGTTTTAGATTTCTCCTTGGATTAATATGACTAAGCTAGTTTCTATTTATTAAAATAGCAGGCTTACTAAAAGCATGTGAACAAGAAATAGAACTACCAGACAGTTAAAAATAAAACACTCTGAAGCAGAACTTTTCATTTTTTTCAAGATTATTCACCCAACTGTAATTGAACATTTACTATATATGTTAGGTACCGCTTTGCTGTAGGGATACAGATATGAATAAGAAATAGCGTCTTCTCCAGGAGCTTACAGTCTGTGAGAATCTAGTTTTTAGTTTACTGAAATTGAGTCATTGAAGACTAATCTTGCCTTTCTAGTCAGATGTTTATAGGACTGAGAGAGCAAAGTACCTTCGAAAAAGGAAACTAAAATAATCCTATTTGAGATCAATATGGGAGACATGCAAATAATACAGAAATAATAGTTTTCTATTATTATTAACCTGTATATTTTATGTATTAAGATTTTTATATTTTCTTATTCAAAACTAGAAGGATCTATAAAGATCTTCCTTATTTTTTAACTTAGAAAATTGATAAGTGAAGGACAACTAGCGATTTGTCCAAATTCACACCATTTAGGGGAAAATCAGAATTGGACTGGAGCTATTCTGATCTTTAGTGTTTTTTCCATCACGGTGTGTCAGATTGCCTTTTTGTGCCAACCTCAGATAAATTCTTCTCCCTGCTACCAAAATATCTCTACTACAGTTTTGTTACCCCATTTAAGGTAGCTTCTATTTTCACTTTAAGCATTACTTGTGGGTTAATACATAAATCCTTTCTAATCTCTAATCTGAAAATAGCATATCAATAAAATCATGAAAACTTGGGTAGGAAAAAATTGGAATCGAGAAGTACCGGTAATCAGTTCAGAGTTGTGTTTTGTTTTATTTTATCATGTACAAAGCAAAAAGAATGAACTAAGAAGGTATGTTGCACTATTTGACATTGACAAGATCAATGTCTTCTCACTCATATAAGTCAAATATTGGTGAATCATAATGCTGCTTTTGTAATTAGTTTCTCATGAACTTAAGTACTAAATGAGATTGAAATTTATTATGAAGTACAAATGAACATTTCAAACATCTTTAATTTATATGGAACTCTAGTGATGGAATTGTACATAGTTTTCAGTTAGCTCTAAGTTTATTAAAACATTTGTTTTTATTATGGCTTCTTAGGTATTAAAATACGGTGATTGGAAAGGATAGCCACAGAATTTGAAGTATTGTGGTTTTTAAGGTATTAATATAGTGAAATTTGTTTCTTATTTACAGTGGTTTACTTTGTAGAGTGAGTGCAGGAAATGATATGGCATGCCTCACTACTGATTTACTTGCTGCTCTTGGCAAAATGGAACCTGTCTTTATTCCCTTGGTGTTAGCCTTTCGCTATTGGGCTAAGGTGAGTGGAACAGAAGAAAAAGGTACCTAATCTTTAAGGTAACTCAGGCTTTTTCCTGCAGTAACCTGTAACATAAATCATAAAATGTGGGGACAAAATTGTTATGGATATATGTAGTAAGGTTAGAGTGGATCTGAAGCCAAGTAGACAGATTTGGGATAAGTTTTGTGGACATGACTTGGAGAGGTACTGTGTATGAGAGTTGAGGGGAATTGAGTAATTGAGAACAACTCCTAAATTTTTGGAAAATACGAAAATACCAAGTTCTTGGATAGGGAAATGGTTTCTTTAAAATGACATCTGTAAAATCTCCTTAATTTTCAAATGTGCAATAATATTAATTAGAATTACTAAGAGTTTTTGAAAAGTTGATAAAATGGTCTTAAAGTTAGTATGTGAGAATAAATTGCCAATGGAACTCAGAAAGAGAAGACTAGTGAAGGGGGACCTACTTTACCACTATAAAACTGATTTAGTCAGGTGTATATACCATCGGCATGGGAATAGACAGATCTGTGGAACAGAATAGAAAACCCAGAAGTACATAAAAGATTATTAATATGAGGCAGAAGTAGAAGCGAGATAAGAAAATAACATTTTAAAAAGATGTCCACTGTAAAAGTACTATGTATGATATGCTTCCATTTAACTAAAATGTATGTGTCTTTATATGCAATAAAAAAATGAATGGAAAGATAGTCACCAATATGTTAATAGGTGTTTTCAGGGTGATAAGATTACAGGTCATTCCTTACATGTTATATACAACAGACACATACATACATAACATACATACATACATACATACATACATAGAGTGCCAAAAAAATGGATACACATTTTAAGATTGTAGAAGTATTAAAATTGTAAAACTCAATGTATACCGATAACAAAAGATGAGTACAAGTCACATTTGACTTCTGCAATTACAAGAGGCGCTCAAAGTGGTTACCATCAGCGTCCGGACACTTCTGATTATGGGGAACTGCTGCTTGAGCAATGTTGATCAGAGTGTCCACTTGTATATATATTTTTGGCACCTCCAGTACACACACACACACACACACACACACACACACATTATATATTTATACTTTTTACAATGACTATGATAGGGGAAAAACTTCCATCCTTCCCAATCATATCCAGTCTAACTTTACTACAGATATCCTTATTACTTTTATTGTGAGGGGAACAAAAAAATTACAGGTAAATGGTGGTTCTTTTTCCCATTCATTTTGCAGTTGTGCTATATTGACTCCCAAACTGATGGTGGAATCCCTTCTTACTGTTTTGCTTTAATGGTGATGTTTTTTCTACAACAAAGAAAACCACCTCTTCTTCCTTGTTTACTTGGAAGTTGGGTAAGCATGAGTTTGTGACATACATATATATAGATATATAGATATATAGTTTGCTCTTACAGAGTGTTCTGTTCAAACAATTTAAGCTGGAATTGCAGTTTGTCTGTCTGTCCATCTTTTTTTTTTTTTTTAAATAATTTTTACACAATTTGGAATGCCTTTTTATGTAGATTGACGGCTTTGACCCAAAAAGAATGGATGACTTTCAGCTGAAGGGCATAGTAGAAGAAAAGTTTGTGAAGTGGGAATATAATTCAAGTAGTGGAACTGAAAAAAACTCAATTGCTGAGGAAAACAAAGCTAAGACAGACCAACCAAAAGATGATACCAAGAAGACAGAAACAGACAACCAAAGTAATGCCATGAAGGGAAAGCATGGCAAAGTAAGCATTTTTTTTTTTTTTTTGTCTTTTCTATCTGTAGAATTTGTGATGCCTTCAATTGAAGCTATTTTAATAGTAGATTGACTGACTTGAGTAAACCTCTTGGCTTCATTTTCCTCATCTGTAACATGAGGGGTTGATCTGGTTTAGTTTTTCAGTAGGGAGATTCCCTAATGAATTTATAACTCATTTTGGAAGACTTCTATTGTTTGAATCATGTCAGAGTAATTCTTTGTATCTTTTTCATTTAGACAAGGAAAATTTCCTTCAGGAATTGGGCTGTGACCAAAAGTTTAGCGTATGAGAATTATGGTGCCAGACTGGTGGAAAAATAAAGGCCTGTGCACCTTTAGTGGGTGGCTTGCTTATTTAATCAGTCAGCATTCATTTATTAAGGACCTGTTAAGAGCCAGGCATTATCTTGAGTGCTGGAGAACCAAAGTTGAATATCTATGGATTGTGTCCTCCAGTAGCATGTAGTCTACTTCTGAAGTAGGTAGACCTATTACTACAGAAATGTGAACATTACTGAAATCATTGCTTATGTAGTTCCCTGAATATATATATGTTCCTAGTTCATTCAACTCTCCCATTTTCCTAGCCTACTTTCTGTCCTCTCCTCAAACCACCAATATTCTCAGCTAATGATCTTGCTTATTACTTCACTGAGAAAATTGAGACAATCAAAAGAGAATTTCTACACACTCTCCCCACCATCTATCACTGTCTGCACTCACTCACGTATTCTGCCTTGCTGCCTGCTTTTAGAAAGGAACTTCCCGTGTTGCTATCTAAAGTCATTTTCTCCACTTGTGTATTCAGTCCCATTCCTTTTTGTCTAACCAGAACATTGCTCTAGCAATTGCTCTAGCAATTCTTCTTTCCCTAAGTTACCAATTTTTGATTCTCTACTGAATCAAACATGCTTTTATCTCTCCCATTTTAAAGAAGAATCTCAGCACCACTTCTCTTCCCAACTATTCTTTTGCTCCTTTCTACACTAAAACTATTTGAAAGAATTATCTACATTCACTATTTTCAATTTCTTTGTTTCCTCTTAACTCATTCTAATCAGGCTTTGATCCCCATCAATCTGCCAAAACTTGTATCATCATATCAATATCCTCCACATTGCTAAATCATTTAATGGTCATTTCTCAATTTTTATCTTTTTTGACTTATCAGCAAAATTTGCCAATTGATTATTTCCTTCTCTGAAAAATTTCTTAACTTCACTTTCAGGACACTGTACCCATGGCTGATTATTCCTTCTTGGTTTCCTTTGCTGGTTCAGCCTTTACAGTCTCTTAATGTTGGAGTGCTCCAAGGCTCCACCCCCTTTATCTTTATCTACACTATCTTGGTAATCTCATCCAATCCTGTGGATTTTAAGTACCATCTGTATGATGATGATTTCCCAATTAAATCCTTAGCCAAATCTCTCTCCTGAATGCTATAATTTTATCTCCAGTTGCCTATATACCATCTCTACTTAGATGTGTAATAGATGTTTTAAACTTAACGAACCTAAAACTGAACTACTGATTTTCTCCTTGCTCCACATGCAGTTTTCTCATCTCATTTGATGGTACTACGTCATTTCAGTTGCTCAGTCAAAAAACATTGGGGTCATCCTTTACTTATCTGTTTCATACCTCATATCAAGTCTGTCAGGAAATTCTGTTATTTCTACTTCATATATGTCCAGAATTTGACCACGTCTTACTACCCCCACTGTTAACCATCTTTGTTCTAGCCACCATCATCTCTGGCCTGGATTAATACCATAGTGTAATAGTAAGTTTCCTGCATCTACCTTTGCCCCTTATAGTCTATTCTCAACACAGTAATCAGAGTGGTTCTTCCAAAAGTTAAGTCAGATTATGCCCTTTTCCCCTCCTCACACTCAAAACGCTTCAGTTGCTCCTCATTTAAATGTAGAATTAAATGTAGTTCTTACTGACTAGTTCTCTGTTTTCTTCTTCTTCCCCTTTCTCTACCACACTGGGTTTCTTAGTTTTCTTTTTAAAGCTAGTCACACTCCTACTTGAGTGTGTTTGCTGTTTCCTATTCGTAGAACACATTTTGCTCTCCTCTAAATCATACCTTCTCATCAAGTGTTATCCTGACCACTCTATTTAACATTGTAACTGTCTCCTGCTCCCATACTCCCATCCCCTTTACTAAACAAACTCAACTTTTTCTTATTTCCACAGTTTTCTTCTAACTTACTATGAATTTACTTGTGAAGTTTGTTATTTTGTTCTTCCCTGGAAAGTAAGCTCCACTAAGGCAGGGCTGTTTGTTTTGTTTTCTAATGGATCTATCCCAAGTGCCTGGCACACAGTAGACACTCAGTTAATAGTTACAGAATTGAATGAGTGAATGACTGTTTCATCATGTCTTTATGTTCCTGAGTGGTCACTGTTAGCCAGTCTTTATCTCATAGCTTATTCCTTTAGACTTCAGGTATTATCTCTTCTGTTATGCCTCCCGTCACTACCACCACCATTGCATTAGAGGCCCAATTTACCATGTAGCCTTTACGGTAATTGCTAAACTGTCTCCTCCTCTCCTAATAGTTCATGAAGTGGGATCTTACCTTATTTGAGTGACTTTATGCAATAGTGATTAGCAACGTGGATGCGGTAACCAGATGCTCCTGAGTTAGATTGTTGTCCTATAGTATCTCCTTCGTAGAGTTGTTAGAATTAATAGTTATTACATGCTCAGCATTTAGAAGGATGAAGGATGCATGGTGAGCGTCATGTGTAGTAGCTCTCAGTGTTTTATATCCCCAGGACAATGCCAGGCACATAGTAGGTTCTAAATAAATGTTTGCCAAATGAAGGAATTAGCCAAATGAAGGCATTTACTTAGATTGTAGAAGTAATTACTGCAGTGAGGAGCTGTAGTGGTCCTTATTGCAGTGGTTTGCAACCTTGGCTACACATGAGAAACACTTAAGGAGTTTTAAAAATTCCAATGCCCAGTTGATGCCCAGGTCAGTTAAATCAGAATGTTGGGAAGGGTATGGGAGGTGGGAGTGGTGTATAACTCAGATATTAGTGTATTTCAGTATTCCCACCGTGATTCTAATGTGCAGCCATGGTTGAGAATTGCTGGTCTAGTGGAAAGAACAAAAATTCTAGGAGTCAGTAAACTAGGACTCTGTTACCAGCTATGCCAGAAACTATTTTTTGGCAAGTTACCCCTTTATGCCTCAGTTTTTGAAAAGATGATCTCCCAGGTTTTTTTAAACTGAAAATTAGATAGTTCTAGTTTTGTGAAGCTTAAATAAAAAAATATGTTTTCTTTTCCAGTCTACTTTAACATTGGAAACACCACATCAGGTATCCCTGGGACAATTATGGTTAGAGCTGCTAAAATTTTACACACTGGATTTTGCTTTGGAGGAATATGTGATATGTGTACGGATAAAAGATATTTTAACAAGAGAAAACAAAAACTGGCCTAAAAGGCGAATAGCCATTGAAGGTAAGATGATAGTTATATTTCATTTGGAGAATATTATTTTGTGTGTCACTCATCATCTGTTTCTTATACAGTATTATAAATTCTATCCTTTGTAGCACTATATATGCCACTAGGTTGCCATTATATATTTTAGATAAATTCTTTATCAAGTTTGTTATAGGATTAATACTTAAATTTAAAGGTTTCCAATCTGTAAATATTATATTAGTTAGGGTTATTAGCTTATTTACATGCCTTTATTTTAATTTTTAATTATGAAAAAATGTTAAATATAGAAAAATAGAATAGTTTTATGAATACTGTAAGATCTTTTTGAATAAATTTGTGTCATAAAATTATGTTAAAGTATAATTTTAAAATCCAATTTTTCATTGTCTTCTAAAGCACCTTATCTGTTAAATGTGACTAAGCTAAAGAAAAAAGAACAATTGATGTTGACAAATAAGGTTTCATATCAAATTCCAAGAACATTTAAGATCTTTAGCAATACAGAAACTACCGTGTTTCTCCGAAAATAAGACCTAGCCGTACAATCAGCTCTAATGCGTCTTTTGGAGCAAAAATTAATGTAAGACCCGGTCTTATTTTACTATAATATAATACCTGGTCTTATATAATATAACACTGGGTCTTATATTAATTTTTGCTCCAAAAGACCCATTAGAGCTGATTGTGCAGCTAGGTCTTATTTTCGGGGAAACACGGTAATAGAATGGTTTCTAAATTCTTAATCAAAAATTTAAATTCCCCTCACTTTATAGATAGGAAGTTGAATTGCTATCCATCATTTTAGTCTGTTTAGACCAGGGGTGTCCAAACTGCGGCCTGCAATCCATTTTTTATTGGCCCACAGCAAATTCCAAAAATATATTTAGTTTACTTAAATAAACCAGGTGAGGCAATACGTATTTCACCTCGAGTGAGTGGCCCGGCTGTTTGTGTATTTTACCGCATATGGCCCTTGGTGAAACACATTGAAAAAAGTTTGGACACCCCTGGTTTAGACTATATATTCTTCTTTTCATTTAATCTTCTGCTGGCCTTCTCTACTGTGAATTGGACCCACAAATTTCTCATATACTCACAAGCATGTACTCATATCTTGTACTCTTATATATAGTAAATAACGCACTTGAAACCTATAGCTGTCATAATTTCTCTTTCTTTTTCTTTTAGCAAGGGAAAGAGGCTAGAAAAAGTTTTTAAAGCCTGGATTTAGATAACAGTAAAAAGTAGTAACAGATGCCTGAACCATGACAATCTAAAGCCTGGCCTGTTAATCCTTTTACTTAATGATCTTCAGTAGTAGAGAAAATGTGTAGTCTTTTGGGTATTACTGTTGTTTTTCCCTTGGGGCATATTTGTATTTAATGCTTACAAAATCCAAAAACATTTTGGATTATAAAAGCCATAAACATTTTTAGAAGTCTGAGTTGATGCAAGCCTTTTCAGCATAACCATTTTCGATAGCATCAAATTCTAAATTTTGGTTTAATTTTCACTTTCTTTGGTCTCTTTCTGCTTTTCTCTATTCTCTAATTTTTTAAAAAAAAAATTTTATGGGGAATATTGGGGAACAGTGTGCTTCTCCTGGGCCCATCAGCTCTAAGTCGTTATCCCTCAAACTAATTGTGGAGGGTGCAGCTCAGCTCCAAGTTCAGTTGCCGTTTTCAATCTTAGTTGCAGGGGGCACACAGCCCACCATCCTGTGTGGGAATTGAACCGGCATCTCTGTTGTTCAGAGCTCGCGCTCTAATCAACTGAGCCATCTATTTGCCCCTCATTTCTCTAATTTTCTGTTTTCACTAAAGTTAAATCTGAAAAACAGTATTTTTTTAAGTTGAAACTTTGAGAGTCTTAGGTTATATTTTATTTGTTTAAATTGCAAGGAATATGTAACTGAAGAATACTATCACGAGATGAGCTTGAAAAATTTCATTCAGTGACAGTATAGGGAGGCATATTGGCATGCCTTTTTCTAGTAATTTCATCATTGAAACTATAATTACTGAGTTGGGCTCCTCAGTCATTGTCTCATTAATTACCTTATTAATTTTTTTTCTCTTTTCCTTTTAGTTTTTCATTTTATGGCAGAAACAAAGGAAAAGATGTTGCTATTGTATTTCTCATTGGGACTTTAGAAAAACTTGGAAAATGTACTCTGCTGACAGTCTAGCAGTTAAGATCTGTTTGTATAAGTTTGGAAACGTAGTTTGTTAGTCTATACTTAGCTACTAACCTTTTTTTTTTTTTTTTACTAGATCCATTTTCAATCAAGAGGAATGTTGCACGGAGCTTAAACAGCCAGCTTGTTTATGAGTATGTTGTGGAGAGATTCAGGGCAGCTTATCGATATTTTGCCTGTCCTCAGAGGAAGGGTGCAAATAAATCTACAGTGGATTCCATGAAAAGAGAGAAAGGGAAAATAAGCAATAAGAAGCTAGTGAAGTCTGACAATATGGCATCCAATTGTTGCATTCAACTTGGGGGAAGCACGGAAAAAATAAATGCAGAAAGAGGTCATCCTGATAGATACAATGAAATGGAATGTACATCACAGAGATGTATTACTGAAGATGACAGTTTGTTGGTAAATGAGCCAGTTTTGGCTGAACATGGACAGGAATCTTCATCTCTTTCCACCAGTGAAAGCAGTGAATTAGAGCCAAAATCAATGAAGAAACAGTATGACTTAGCGCCTTCAGAGACTTGTTTAAAAAAGGAGCTTAGCCAATGTAATTGCATTGATTATAAGTCCCCTGACCCAAGTGAGTCTGATGGTACAGACTGCAGGTCAAATTTAGAAACAGAGAGTTCACATCAGATTGCGTGCACCGACACACCTGCTACCTCTTGCAACTGCAAAGCTACAGAAGATGCTTCTGACCTTAATGTTGATGATAAACACCCCACCCAGGAATTGTATTATGTGTTTGATAAGTTTATCTTAACCTCTGGCAAGGTAGGCTACAGTTTGTAAAGAATCTGGAAGATTTTGTGGTTGTATGACTATAGTTCTTAGATTTGGAAATGTAAACATAGCTTCTATAATAGTAGACAGTTTTTTTGGAATGATATTTCGAGGTATATTTTAATTTTACTTATTGCATTTTGTTAATAGTTGCCTTTACAAAATGTATATAAAACTACAAAAGGTTTCAGCATCCTATTACTAGCTGGTTTGCTTCATTTTCTCATATATGAAAAGATTATTCAGCTATTTCATGAAAATCAGTTTGGCAAAGGCAACATATATTTTAAATTTTGCTTATTTTTTTAATACATAATGTTTACTTTTTTCTTCAACAAATGAGAGTACAGGGCTTGTAAACTAATAGTATTCTAGTTTAAAAATACTTTTGTTTTGATTTTTTTTTTTAGTGGGGAATAGGGTGGTTGGGGAGGGTGAGTATAAATTTGGTAAAAGTTGAGTGAAAGCAGGAACCAAAAAAAGTGAAGAATCCAGATTCTGTCTCTGCTATTGAGCTTCACTTTGGATTTTGGCATGTCTCTTACAAATTATGGGAGTCTTAACTTTTCTACTTTTTAAAATAGCCTAGTCTGAACTTCAACTTGATAAATTATAGAAAATAAAATACCCTAATGAACAGAAAATAAGCAACAGGTTGTTAACTTTGTTAATAGAAGAAAGTTTTAGCTAAGTCACATTGCTTCAAGTGCAGTATACATAACTGAAATATTACCAGCACCCAGTGTGAAAAAGTGATTATATAGTGATTATATAGATTATATAGGTCATATATGGTCAACCCAAGTGGAATATTAAAAACAAAAATCATCCAGTTATATTGTTTTATCAATAATTCCTTATTGACAGCTTTAACTTTTTTTAACCTAGTGACTAAGCTATCTTTATTTTTTGTAAGGGTAAATCTATTGCATTTTGTTTAGGTTGCAGTATTTAGGGCATATGGACTATTGAAGGCTGAAATAAATGGCAGATTTGTTGAAAAGCCTTTTAGATAACTACAGTTAACATTTCTTCTACTTTATACTTTTTTTTTCCTGGAAATCTATGTTAGGTTAACTATTTCTCCAATTTTAATTTTTTTCTAGTTATCTGTAACATATTTCTGATAATATGTAAAAAAAAAGGTTTTCAAAAGCCGATACAAATTATTGTGGTACTGTTAATTAGCCCACAGCACAGCAGTCCCACAAATAGAAGTTTCTGTGTATAATTTGCATCACAGTTAATGAATAGGTAAATGTCCAGGCTAACCCTGGAGGGAGAAGCGAACTCTAGGATCTAGCCATATTACAATAAAGAAGAGAGTAGAGCTTTTCCTTAACCATATGTTGTTGTCTTTTCAAGTAGATGGGATACGTTTTTACTGTTTTAGTTACTTGGTAGTACATTGAAATACATTTAAAATGGTGGTATAGGGTTTGAAGTTAAGTTTGTGGCTATTGTATAAGAGTGGTTCCTTGTATGAAGCTGATTTATTTTTAGAGTTCAGCTCTACAGTTTGGTTTCTTCAGTGCCATGCTAATGTAATAAATTGAACCAACTAGGCAAGCAAGGGTTCTGTAATTGGTTCTGAAGATAGAAAATGTTTAGAGTGAAATGAAAGGTATCTCTTGAAATTTCTTTATACAGTCATGCACCGTATAACGATGTTTCCATCAACAGTGGACTGCATATATGATGGTCCCATAGATTATAATGGAATGTAAACAGAACGTTTATTTTTGATATTGAAAGAAAAGGTTGGACTCGATTATAATGTTGAATTTACTGTTAGCTTTGGGTGGTTTAAATAGATGATGAGGCTCCACTTGCTGTCTACCAGCTGTGTGCCTGCCCCCTCATGGGGCAGGAGTTGGTGAGGGAGTGAGAGCTGTGGAGGAGGCAGCCTGGAGCTCCTGGAGCTGCACACACACTCACACGTGCACACTCACTTACCTCCTCTCTCTCTTTATCTCTTCCCTCCCAGTCTGCTGTTCCTGTCCCCTTTCCCCCTTTCGCCCCCTCCCCCTCTTATTATTTCTCATCTCAAGCTTTATCTCTCTGGCTCTCTTTGAATCACTGCTAGCCCTTTCTCCTGCCTCCTTCTGATGTCTGCTTTCCCTCCAACGGTGTCTCCATCCACAGCCTTCCCCCGCTTCCTCCCTGTGCGCGCGCACACACACACTTTATTTTTTACACTGTATTTTTACTATACAAATACCAATATGTTAGTTACATTGCCTACGGTGTTCAGTACAGTAACGCACTGTACAGGTTTGTAGCCTAGGAGCAATAGGCTATACCATATAGCTTAGGTGTAGAGTGGGCTATACCACCTAGGTTTGTATAAGTACACTCTGTGATGTTTGCAAAACCATGAAATCGCCTGATGGCACATTTCTTAGAACACATTCCTGTTGTTAAGTGACATGACTGTAATCTACTTTGTTAAAAGATCTGAGTAGATTGAAATGTAGTGCATGTATTTCATTTGGGGGCTGATCAAACTGTTTGAATTAACCCTTACTTTTTGCATCTCCTGGTACATCTTCAGGTAAAGCTAATTCTTAATATTATTATAGTGGGAAAGAAAGTTAAAGTGGTTGGCTCAAAATATGTTTTTTTACATTTAACACAGCATTTCATTAACGTGGTTCTCACCCCTTCCCCCCCGAAAGCATAGGTTTTACAGAACTGTTACATAAAATATTCTTTTTGGATCTGTTTTCTAAGTAATGATGAAGTCCCTTAATAGTTTATTAGAGTAGATTAATTTTTTTACCTTTATATAGCCACCAACGATAGTATGCAGCATCTGCAAAAAGGATGGCCATTCAAAAAATGATTGCCCGGAGGATTTCAG
Source organism: Rhinolophus hipposideros (assembly GCF_964194185.1). Classification (NCBI taxonomy): domain Eukaryota; kingdom Metazoa; phylum Chordata; class Mammalia; order Chiroptera; family Rhinolophidae; genus Rhinolophus; species Rhinolophus hipposideros. Next base: position 58,438,967 of record NC_138054.1, read on the forward strand.
GAAAATTGATCTAAAACCTCTACCACCAATGACAAATCGATTTCGGGAAATACTTGATTTAGTATGTAAAAGATGTTTTGGTAAGTATTTTACTAATAGAGCTACTGAGACTAGATACTTTTTTATAATTTGAGTATTTATTTATTTTCTTTCTTATTTTTTAAGAACAGTTTGCTAATACTTGTTTTGGTAGAAGTTTTTAAATAGTTTAGAGATCCAACTACATATATTTATGAAATGCCTACTATGTTTGGGCCACTGTTATAAATGCCAAGAGGATTACAGAGTCCATATGTGTTCCTTAATTAAACTTAAATAAAATGAAAAATTAAGTTCCTTAGTTATATTGGCTACATCCACTGGGATTGATCAGAGGAATTAGAATTAATGATGTGGCATTTGATTTGGATCTTGAACTGCATTTTCAGATACAGGAGATTATGAATAAAAGCATAGGGTGTTTAATTTGTTTGGGAGAGTAATTACCTTAGATTTGGTAGAGTGTAAGAAAAGCAATAGAGGGAGATAAGGATATAAAGATATTTTGGGGAAAGCCTTACATATTTTATGCAACAAACATTTATGGTATACCTGGGATAAACCTTCACTCAGCAAACATTTTTTAATTACTTGCTGTGTCCCTGGTAAGATAAAATTTCCCATGTAATATTTAGTGCCCCATTGTAATCCCTCCCTCCTACTTTTTTCCTATCTCCACCTCCTGTCTGGCAACCACTTACCTGTTTTTTGTTACTATAGATTAGTTTGCATTTTCTAGAGTTCTATATACATAGAATCACATAGCATACACTTTCCTTTGGTGGAGGGAGAGCATCTGGCTTCTTTCACTTAATAGCATAATTATTTTGATATTCATCCATATTGTATCGATGATTTATTTCTTTTTATTGCTGAGTTATTTTTCATTGTATGGATATGTCACAATTTATTTACCATTCACTTGATGAATATTTGATTTCTTTCTAAATTTTTGTTATTACAAATAAATCTGCAGTGCACTTTAACGTGTAGGTCTGGGTATGGACATATGTGTTAATTTTTCTTAGGTAAATACCTAGAAGTTGAATGGCTAGATCATGGGACAGTTTTTTTTTTTTAGCAGCTTTATTAAGGTATAATTCACTACGTTTGTTTTCAATTTATTCATTTATCTCAATATGGACTCATAGATGTTTTAATACTTTGGGTTTTAATCCAGGATCAGTTTACTTTGTTGCTCAAATTGTTCCAGATTTGGCTATTGAAATATCTTTCAGTTGGTTCATGTGACCCTTTGATAAACCCCTGTCACTGTATTTTGTTTGTTTTTTAGCACTTCTTTACTTTCTGGCATTACAAGATGCTCCAGGCTCATCATATATGTATTTCCTGCCTCAGTCCTAGAATTAGACATTTCTCCAAAGAGCCCTGGTTCCTTTTATTGGAGAATGGTATTAGAAACCAAGATCTGGATTCTAGGGTGCTTGTTACTACTGGGTGGTTTTGATTCTAGGCCCTTTCTGAGCAAGAAAATTTGTGTGTGTATACTAACCCATATATAAACATATATCTATAAATATTTCTCTGTGATCATCTTACCTATGTTAAGCTAAACATGTCTACAATTCTAATACATTACCACATGGCTCATTCTAGCCTCTTCTCCCTGCTTCTCTGTAAATTTTCTACTCCAAAAGTGAGAAATCTTGCTCCTACTGTCTGCCATTCGTTTAATTGTTCCATTTAAGTACATTTCTTTAGCATTATGAAAATTGTTATCCTGTACCTCTGTGGGAAACGTTATCAATTAGAGTACATTGCTTATGTGCAGTTCCACCCTTAGACTTATAGACTCCCCTCATTTTCGAAGTTACTTAGGTTAGCACCTTTCCCCCCACTCCTTTGAGTGAAGTCATCTTATACATTTATAATAGATTCTTTAGTTACAGCTTACATACCATTGTGAGATTTTCTGACCTCCTAGATGACTTAAAATTTGTATGCCATAAAGTTCACACTTCGTGCTGCAGAGGTCTGTGGGATTTGACAAGTGCATCATTTCATGTGCCATTGGAGTATTATACAGAATAGTTTTATCACTCAAAAAAAAAAGGGAAAAAATAACTTGTATTTCAGCTATTCAGTGTGTTTAATTCATTACAGTAAATTACTGCTTTGTTCCCATTACTGTTTTAACTCTTGAGGGTGAGTCTAGAGGAAGAAATAGGGGAAAAAAAGACTTCTTATGGAATATATGGTCTTATTTGGAAAAACAAGGTGAATATAAATGAAATGACTAGAAAACTGAAAGACTTTATAAACTAAACTGGCAAGCAATTTGGAGAACTAAGGGAATTCAGTTAAGGAGAAGTCTTTGAAGGCTGTGGGTAAAACAGCTTTTTAGGAAGATGTGAATCCTGACCAGGCATTTGTGGCGACTGTTAGGTTTGAATGGGTCAGGTGCCTAGTGTAACAATATGAGTATAATTTTAACAGGAGGGAAAAACAAGAATATATATGAGAGACAGTGGAATGTCGGAAGAAAACAATATTAAATAATTTGTAGAAGTAACTATATTTTGTAGATATAAGGAAAATGAACATGTGAAATGTATATAGATCTATAAAAATTATTTTTTGCTGTTCTGTTTCCTTTCCCAGTAACATTTATGATTGTTCTAGTCAGAGAAGTCAACAAATAATGAAGAAATTTTAAGTAAAGTTTTTAGGGTAAAAATATGAAGACATTTTCATATTCCATTTTCTTACTTTTTCCTTTTTTTTTTTCCAACTTAGATGAGTTATCACCGCCATTCTCTGAACAACACAACAGGGAGCAAATTTTAATTAGTTTGGAAAAGTTTATTCAAAAAGAATATGATGGTATGTCACAGTTTAAAAATTGATTGCTTTTGTTACTATATCACCTGGTTTTAGTTTCATTCACTTACTAAAAAATGCTTATTGAATGTTATGTGTTAGGTACTATTCTAGGTGCTTGGGGACACAGTGCTAATAAGTGAAATCTGCTCTCATTAAGCTTATATTAAGAGAAAGAGACAGGTAATCAACTAAAAAATAAGTATATAATATAACATCAAGAAATAATAAATACTATTACAGTGCAGGAGTTAAAAGGATAGTGATGAGGTGTTATGGTAATTCCCTGTGATAAGGTGACATTTGAGCAGTCATGAATGATAATGAAGGAATAAGTTGTATGAATGCCCAAGGAGAGAACAATCTAGAGAGAAAGAGCAGTAAATACAAATATCTCAAGACTAGCTTATGTTTGGCATGCTTGAAGTCCAGCCAGGAAGTCAGTGTGGCTGGAGTGGATTATGTGAGGTAGATTGTAATAGAAAGATGAGGTCAGAGAGTTAGCCTAGAGATTGGATAATTAGGGTCTTACAGATGTTGGTAGAAAGACTTGGAATTTTATTTTCAGTATCTAATGAGAAGCTTCTGGAGGATTTTAACACTTAAGTGACACGATCTAAGAGAACAGAGTATAGGTTCATAAGAATAGAAGCAAGCAGAACATTTAGGAGGCTGTTGTATAAGTTCAGATGAGACATAATGATTTGGAAGAGTAGATGAGAAGTGGTCAGATTTAGGATATATTTTGAATGTAAAGCCAACAGGATTTGCTGATCACTATTTATGTTAGATGTGAGAAGGAGTCAAGGATAGTTTCAAGGTTTTTACCTCAGTAGTTGGGTGGTACTGTTTAACTGAGATGGCAAAAATAGCAGAAGGAACACATTTTGGGTATGGGGATGAATAATCAAGAGTTCTGTGGCCAGATATTTTAGAAAAGGATAAAGAGTTGATTTATAATCAGAATGAATTTGTACTTTTAAAAGATAATCTGTTATGTGCTGTAAGAGTCCATTTTTTATTATATTTGCTAGTATGTAAAGTATTGACCAATTCTAAGTCCCTGTTATGTTAAATTGATGCACATTTTTATTTGCTCATGAGCATAGCTTTTATATATCTTACAGTTATTGAAATAACTAGGGTATCAGAACTGAATCAGAGTATTACATTTTGAAACTACAGAATTTGTTATCTAAATGTGTAGTCTACAAGAATAAGGGAGAAAAATCTGATCCTGTTAAGCCACACCTTGTTTTAAGTGGCACCTGTAATAAATGATGCTAAGTATGAGGGGATAACTCTATCATAATTTATATCAAATGGATTAATGACTTACTTTTGGAGGAGAATTCTTTGTGCTAAGGTGATATTTGTAAAACTATTTGAATTGTGCCTTGAAAAAAACTAGTTTATTTCCAAGGTGTAAATCTCTAAATATTAATCTTAACGATTGGTAGTAATTTGAAAATGAATAAAAGTGGATGAATTTGTGAGACAGTTAAGTTGAAAGAAGCAAAAGGACTTGGCAATTGTTTGGATATAGAAATTGAGAGGGGTGTTAAGAATCACATGTATGTTTCTGGCTTGCGCTACCGAGTTGATGGAGATACTGTTTCCTGAGAATAAGGATTATAGGAGTAATAGGTTTGAAGTGAAGTTTAGTTTTGACTTGTTCAACTTATGATGTCTGTGGAAAAATGAAAGAAGCAGTTAGATACATTAATGTGGGAACTTGGGCAAATGATTTGGGCTTTACATAAGTGTTTTAGAATTTCTCAGTTTATCTGTCAATGGTAGGTAATTTAAGGTATCGATGTGGACAAGATCATCTTGTGTTAGGACAGAAGTAGATAATAGAAGACTCCTCTTTCCTGCTAATTATACAACTTTTGACTTTTTATTTGCTTAGAAAAGGCAAGATTGTGCTTATTTGGCTCTTCTAAGAATGGATTTGGATTTCGTGATAGTGATCTGGATATTTGTATGACCCTGGAAGGCCACGAAAATGCAGAGGTAAGAGTTAATGTTTGGAGAGCAATTGTGGAAGTTAATCTTCCTCCAGGGATGAATCTTTTTAATTTTGTAAGTAGTATTAGTAAAAATATATGGTGTCATTCTTTGTATAAATATATTAGCAATAGCAATGTTTGAAATGTAAAAGCATAAGCATTAGCATTATTTTAGAAGAGATTCAAAAATTTAAATAATTTACTGTTTGAGTAATTTTATAATGCAAAAACCATGTTACTGACTTCCCCATCCTCACCCCTCTCCCATCTAGCAACCCTTAGTTGTTTTTCCCCTCTATATCTCTGAGTTTATTTCTGTTTATTCTGTTCTTTAGATTCCACATATAGGTGAGATCATATGGTATTTCACTTAGCATAATATTCTCTAGGTCCATCTATATAGTTGCAAATGGTAATATTTCGTTCTTCTTAATGGCCGAGTAGTATTCCATTGTATAAGTATACCACAGTTTCTTTAGAAAGTACAAATTAGTAGTCACAATATAGCCACGGGGATATGAAATATAGTTTGGGGAATATAATCAATAATGTAAAGATTTTTTAGGGGGTCAGATGGGCACTTACCTTATTAGGGAGACCACTTCATGGACTGTGTAGATGTCTGACCACTGCAGTGTACACCTGAAGCTGAAGCTGAATAATAATGAATGTCAATTATAATTAAATATATATATTAGTGATAGGATGTGGAGTAAAGCATAGGGAATAGAGTCAGTGGAATGGTAACAGCTGTTTATGCTATCAGAGGAGTAGTAGATTGGGGAGACGGGTTATCACTTTGTGAGGGGTGTAAATGTCTAACTGTTACATTGTTTTGTACACCTGGAACTAAAATTTTTTTTTTAAAAGTTTAAAATAAAGGTCAAAAGTCATAAAGGATAATAGCTGATGGTTTTGATAATGCTGATTATATATTACTGAGAATAAAGGTAGAAAAGGAAATATGAATACTAAAGAAAGGTAAACATCCCAATGCTGGATTAAAAAAATGAGAAAACTCTTAAAAAACAAAACAAAACAAACACAAAACAACCCATGTCACTGAGAGTTATCAGTGCTTGTAATAAATTTTTAGAAAAAGTTAATATACCATAGAGTTGGAATTTTTTTTCTTTAGAACCAATGAGAAGCCAGTGCTTCGGTTTGGTAGTGAATGTTGATCTCACTTACTCTCTTTTCACATCTCTTCAGTTAGGCGATGTCTTTGTATCACTAAAGATGGAAAATAAAGGTGGACATCTAATTTATAAATGGCTTGTATTCTACAAGTTAATCATAATTTTGGGGCAACCAGAACACATTTTTTTACTTAGAAACAATGTTATGAATGATTTATTTTAGGATAGCTTTCCAGTGTAAAAGGCTGATAGAAAAAAAATGGATTCATTTGAAATGAGGAGTTGCAGGAGAGCTCTACAGATACTGTGGATTGCCAGAAAGACAAAGACAGGTCCTAGAGTAAATTAAGCCTGAAAATTGCTGGAGGCAAAAATGATAAAACTGAAATTTTCCTACTTCGATCACATCATGAAAAGTCAGGGTTCTTTGGAAAAGACTATAATGCTGTGAAAAAGAGAAGGCAGCAGGAAAAGAGTAAGGCCAGATATGGATTGACTCCATAAAAAACACACAATAGGCTATAGGAGCTGAGCAGGGCTCTTGAGGACAGGACTTGTGGACATCACTCTTTTGTAGGCCCAGTATACACTTTTAGTTACATTATCTCATTTCACTTTTTCAACCATCTTTGAGGTAGATAATTTCCCCCATTTTGCAGATGAGGAAACTGAGGCTTTGAGAAATAAATTGACTTGCCCAAGTTCACAGCTAGTAAATATTGGAGCCAGGATTCATACCCAGGTCTGTCTGACTCCAGAATTCATGCTCTTTCCATTGTATCTCACTGCTTTTCTGTAATTAGTTAACCTATAATGTATTAATAGGTGAAATATAGTACTAATAATAATGTAGAAGCTAACCTCTGCTTTCTGAAATTGAAAGCTTTGTGAGTTCCACCGTGAGATTCCAGGAGCAGATCTTTCCCCCAAGAGCAGTTAATCAGTGAGAGTGGGTACTTCGGCTTTTTCTTCTTTGTGTACCGGGCCTCAACTGTGGGAACAAGATTGTCCAAGCTCAAGTAAAGAAAGGGACTGATTGGTCAAGGAAGAAGTGTCTCAGGTCTTCCTAGCAGCAAGTAGAAGAGGAGGGGGGAATCCAAGTAGTTGCTCATTTCCTGTTGCTATTTATATTTCAAAATCAGGGACTGCTTACACGATTGGGGTGATGCCAAGCTTCTGGTATCTGGAGTGGTGTCAGTATAGCCTTGTTATATTATACAACAATTCAGCAGAATGGTATACTTACGTGTTTCTGAAATAGTTTTTTCAAAAGGTAGTTTGAGAATTGTTAGAACCAGAGTAAAGATGGCAAGGATGCCTGGTAAATCCTTATTTCTGGCTGTAAGAAATTGCTTCTGGTATTAACTTGTTGGATAAAGAAACTGAAAAGTTGTATATATTTTAGTTCTTAGCTAGCTTCTGCTCAGTGCCATCTACCTGGAAAGAGGCCACCCCTCTCCATTTTGAAGATTAAGAACTGCAGGAATAGAAAATAATTTTTTCCCAGGGAGGAGGTTTGGGTTTTAGATATCTTCTATATAAAATTTAATAATCAGACTTCTAATCACTAAAGGTTTGTATATTATATACAATCTATTCCAGTCACACTGGAAAGTTGAAACAGTGAAAAAGAATAAATTATTTTCTTCCAAATGAGCCATAATTGAAAACAAAATTTAGCGTAAATTATATCCTTACCTAATAAAGAAAAAAATAACCTCGTTTATTTGATTGTGTAATTAGTAACTAAAGATTCCCTTGAAGTCCTCAGGTTAAGCTATAATGGCTGCTGCTCTCTTGTAGCTAAAAAGAGCATGTTGGGGATATGCAAAAGTTATTTTAGTATAAGCGTGGGCATTGGTATAACTACCCTTCAGCTTAATCCTGTTAATTTGTAATTCCATTATCTTTTCTGTTCCTTTTATCATGGTTATCGTTACCATATCAACTCTGCTGTCTAGCTTTTAAAACAACACATTTAATTTGCAGAGGTAAGAATTTCCTTGAAGAAGTAGATTCTGGTAATAATAGGATTATTTTTCTTTTATTTATCAATATAATAATAATAAAAAGCTTGCAAACTTAAAGTACTCATTTTGTGCCAAGCATGCTGCTAAATGCTTTTACATACATGTCTCATATAATCCCTCCAATTACTCTATAGAGCAGGAGTTTACGATTATCTTAATTTATAGAACAGTAGTAGAAGGGTTAAGAATTTGGTCAAAAGTCACACAGCTAATCAGTACTTAGTTTAAGGTTTGAATCCAGGTTTGTCTAAGTTCAGAGCCCATGTTCTTAATCACTATACTGTTTTGCCTTCACCAAACCCATCTCTAGTTGTTGATTCATGTATCTGAAAACATTATTCTCTTGTCTTTGTGCTTCTCAAACTTTAGTGTGGAGTGAATTACCTGGGGATCTTGTTAAAATGGGGATTATGATTCAATAGATTGGGGTGGGGCTTGAGATTCTGCATTTCTTTTGTTTCCAGAGGATGCTGATACTGCAAGTCTATGGGCCACATAGTTTGAGTAGAAGGTTATATAGAACTTATGGCTAGAGATTTTAAATGTTGGTATTAAATGCCTAGATTACAGTATAGTTTGCACAAGGACAAATCAAGTCAGACAAATTTTATTATTTATCTCTTGTTTTTTTAGAAATTAAATTGTAAGGAAATAATTGAAAATTTGGCAAAAATTCTTAAGAGACATCCAGGTATGACTTTTAAATTATAACTTTAAAACAACAAAATATTTTTTAGGTTTGTGAAAACTATTTTACCTAGTAAAGTTTTTTTTTTTTTTTTTTTTTAAATCAGGTTTAAGAAACATTTTACCTATAACTACTGCCAAAGTGCCTATAGTAAAATTTGAACACAGACGAAGTGGTTTAGAAGGTGATATCAGTTTGTATAATACATTGGTAAGTTTCTCTTTCTGTATAGACCCAGGTATGTTTACACTTGTAATTGAAAAAGTTTACAGATCATTGACTATACATTTGTATTTAAAACTTTCAAATGTGAACAGTATAAGGAAAAAATATTTAATCATTCATTTTGATATTTCCCTCAGATTGAAAATAAGTTTTTCACTAATTTATAGGTATTTTAAGTTTTAAATACATATATTCTATTTGGAATGTATTACATCTTTCTATCTGATTTGTAGTGTAATAAATTTGAAATGCTTTCAAATATGTAATTATTTTTCAGGCTCAACATAACACAAGAATGCTAGCTACTTATGCAGCTATTGATCCTAGAGTGCAGTACTTGGGATATACTATGAAAGTGTTTGCTAAGGTATTTATTAAAAAGTTAATGATCTGCTTTGTTACAAGACTCAGGATAGTTAAAGTGAAACATACTGATGTCAGACTATTGAAAAATATTTTCTAAATTTTGTTTACCTGAACTTTTAAAAAAAGTTTAAATTTGTACCTATTAGAGAAAGGCGATTCGTTGTTTTTTCCGGTATGCTCCGGTCCTACATGTAATGTTCTAGAAAATTTCTTAGTAGTAAAATTTCTCAATGTGATAATGATTTTCAACTCTAGACGTGGGAGTTGGCATAACATACTAGTTAAGAACTCTGGGTTAGGAAATCTGATATTTGGGTTTAGTGATAAATTTTTTTGGCCAAGAAAACCTTATGTTAACATAAATAACACTTAACAATACTAAATTCTGTTTTTTGTAAGTGTGTAAACTCTGTGAGGGTGGAGGAGACTTCTGTTCAGACCTAATTCAGTGCAGTGCCTGCGTTATGGTAGATGCTCAGATAACAGTTAATTTTATGAATGTGTTGGTGGAAAGGTTTTAGTAGGGGAGTGACTCAGTTACGTTTTCATTTCTTAAAGCCCACTCTTTGAACAGGGAGGCGTATTTGTTTAGATCGCCCTTTACATGTCTTTGTGGACAGAGGTCATCTGAAGAGAAAAGGAAGGAATCTAGCTACATACTACAAAACATATTTGATACAGTTAGTTTTGTCGGTTCACCTCACAAAATATTTCCAAACAGACACTTTTGTACCCCCATGGAGTTTTAGTAATGAAACCAAGTAGTCCATGTCAGGGAATCATTCCTCTCCCTTAATATAATATCAGCTAAAGCTTTACCAGGGAAGTCTCTCAGGATTCTTTTAGGGTTGTTTTTTAATTAAAAACTTTTTTCTGGATAGCCAACCTATTTATGTGGCTCAAAATTCAAAAGATCTAAAGGGGTTTATGATGGAACATCTGTCTTCTTCACCGCCCTCCTAGCCAACCATTGCCTCTTGCTGGCGGTGCTCAGTGTTTGTTAAAAATTCCTTTGTATCCTTCCAGAAATATACCAGTACAGGCAAATACATAAATTTCCCATCTCCTTTTTATTATGATATAAGCACACTAAAAACAGTGTTTCATGCTTTGCTTTTTTACTGTGCGGTAGACGTTGGAGATTATTTCCTATTAGTATGTAAGAGCTTCCTTGTTCTGTTTTAATGGCTAAATATTAGTCTATTGAGTGGATACTCATCAGTTTTTAAAATCTGTGTTTTACTGATGAGCCTTAAGTTGTTTCTGATTTTTTGCTGTTAAAACAGTGCTACAATAAAAAAAGTGCTTAGTCATTTCACATATTTTTTGGCATATTTGTGGATAAATTCTTAGAATAGACTTGCTAGGTTAAAGGAAATGTGCTTTTGTAATTTTGATTTTGCCTAATTATTCTTCATAGAGTTTATGCTAATTTATAGCCTCATCTGTAATGTGTACATACTTGTTTATCCACACCTTCTATGGCAGTTGTTATTAACTTTTGGATATTTGCCAGTTTGATGATTTAAATGGTGTCTCAAAGTAGTCAATACTTTGTGGAATAAGATTCTGAAGTTTTATTTTCAATCATTGTTATGTTTCTTTAGAGATGTGACATTGGCGATGCTTCCAGGGGAAGTTTATCTTCATATGCTTATATCCTTATGGTGCTGTACTTTCTGCAGCAGAGAAAACCACCTGTTATCCCAGTTCTGCAAGAGGTAGGTGTTTAAGAAAACTGTAAAGGAGTTTCTTGTGAAAACAATCCATCTAAACACATAGATCTTGCTTATTAATTCATGAGATCATGAAGGATTTTTCCCATCATAGCATACTAAGTTTTCTTATCCTATTAATGGTATAATCAAACAGTGAACCTTTTTGAAAAGTTTATTATGGGAGAATATAGACTAACAAAAGAATATTAGATAAACAGAATTATTGAATATCTTTTACAACATTTTTAAATTTTATAGTCATTTTTTTATTTTATAGTCAGAATTCTACAGATGATTATGAAATTCTTGTTGCCATTCGTGAACTCAGATATTATAGTCTCTTAGATGCAAATATATATGTTTTCTTCTCGCCAGAGTATTCTCTCTCTTTTTGCCTGGCAATGAAGTTTGATTTATTCCCATGTATATTTTGGTCAACTTGATAAATTTTGGGTGAGAGAAAACCCAAGAAATTCTATCTTATCTCTCTAAGGTCATGCTAATTGCTTTAAGCATAAAAATATATTTAAAAAAAAAGATTATACTCATATTCACTCAGATTTGGTGACTCCTAGAGTCCATTTTTTGTAGCCAATTTGTATTCTCTGAAATAGGTACAAAGGAGTTCTTGATCATCTATCTGTTTTCCTCATTCTTGGCACAAAGTGGATTTGCAAACATTAGGGAGGATCCAGTTCTAATTTCTTTTGAGGTAGGAGAGAATCATCAGAATTGTTTGGAAAATTACATACTCGTATACTGATTTTTGGTAAACTTTGATAGTCAAGTCAAAGAAGAAAATCACACAATAGCAAGCCATATGGTATATGGGTGTCAGATGACCTTTGTAAGTTTTAAAAAATTCTAATAAATGCCATGTGGTTTTAGTAGCATTTCCTTCCCTCTTTTAAACAAACAGTGGAAGAGAAATAAACATTTTAAATATCTTTTCCTAGCAGAAAATTGTACGTTGCCGAATCTGTTGAGTGATGTGTTTTTTTAGCAAGGTTGTTCATTGTAGGATATTTAAAATTTCATGAATTTATTAGGCTTGCCAAGATCAAAATCATCTATGTTAGTCTAATTATTGTTAAGGGTTTAAATTTGGGGATTTTATGCATAATTGCCCTAGTGATACCATAACAATCAGTTGCTGTGACTTTGACAGGATACTATGATTAATCAGGAACACAAATTTTGATGGTTGTATGTTCTCTCATTATAGTACCCATGGATGAGGAGCCACTGAGGCAGATGATATAATGGAAAGAGCAGGGTATGATTTTTAGAGCCAGAGATAACTGGTCTGAATCCGAATTCTGACATTGTAGCTTTTAACAAGCTGCCTGACCACTACTAGTCTGAGTTTCATCATAAGTAAAAATGTAATAATTATAGTAGTATTTTAGTGTCAATATGAGGAATAGAGACATCGAATACCTTTGAATGTAGTAGATACAAAAGTAGATGTTCGTAAATGGTGGTTGCTTTTATTATTTTTTTACTGTTATCATTAAGAGCTTTATTAACATTACTGGTAAAATGTAGGTAGGATTGCCATAGCCAACTTCAAGAACTCTTCCATTATCTGCTTAACAGACAATGATTGATGAAATGAGAGACAGTCCATGGAAGGTTTTCCATCATAATGAGCTGTGATTATAGGGGGCTTTGTGATACGTATGAACTGATGATATATGGATTTTTGCTTCTGGCCTTTTTTGCTTGTCATGTGGGACCCCATTGCCCTTTGCTGTGGCATCATTTAAGTATTGGTCATTGGCATCGATCAACTTTTAAGGGTAAGGATATGTTTAATGAAGCTGATGATCTTTGACTCCATTTGTGATTGAACCTAGACTTTCAGTGACTGGGTATCAATAAGGCTGTGCTAAGAGTATTTTTCATGGTCAACAATACAAAATTCTTTAGGTCAGAAGGAGCTTTCCTAAGCAGAATGATTTTGCTATATTCTAGCAGATCATTATAAGTAAAAGTACATTTTCACTTAAGAATTAGTAAGGAATAGGGAGTATTATTCACACTTGATATGAACTATGTTTTCTTAGCTTATATGAGTTCAAAAATTGCAAATGAACCTTGAGGACATTATGCTAAATGAAATAAACAGTCACAAAATGACAAATACTGTATGATTTCACTTAAATACGAAGTACCTAGGGTAGTCATATTCATAGAGACAAAGTAGAATGCTGGTTGCCAGTGGCTGCAGGGAGAGAGGAAGTGGTAAGTATTGTTTAATAGGTTCACTTAACAGTTTCACTTTTGCAAGATGTAAAGAATTCTGTGGATAGAAGGTAGCACAACAGTGTGAATATATTTAATGGCACTGAACTGTACACTTAAAAATGATTAAGATGGTAAATTTTGTGTTATGTGTATTTTACCACAATTGAGAAATTGCAATTTAAATATAGCAGTAGATGTTAAAATATTACACTCAGATAAGAAAGTAAATATATAAATGTACAGGGTCACTCCTTGTACAGATATGATGGACTTGTTTGGTAAGGTTTTAGAGGGAGGATTAAGTGTTTGAGTGGAGGATGATTGGTGTTGAAAAAAAGCGAAAAGAGGAGAGAGAAACAGAAAAAGTGTGTATGTGGGTGTGTAAGAGAAAGGGTAGCATTAGTGCTTCTAAAGGCTGAGAGTGTGGAAAGGTAGGCACTGTTAAAAAAGAGTCCATAAAAACAGGTAGCTCAATGATTAAATACCATCTAAGGCCTATAGATTCGCTTTATTGTGTTACCAACCAACATAGTTGGGTTTGGATCATAGTTGTTTCTCAAAAGTAAGAGTTCTCTTAAAAAGAATCAACGTCTAAAAGACGTATCTTGTATTATTTCCGTATAATATGTATAATAACATTTTAATCTATAAGAATAAAATATTTTGGCCTCTTTAAAACCTTCCTTTCATTTTTGAGGGTAGGGTCCCATGACTTTTGTTTTAGATATTGGTATCTTTAGATATTGGTATCTGTAATTGCCAGTCTCTCCCTTTTTTGTTCAATGAAATGTTGGAATTTATGTTAGATGATTCTTGGTAACTGTTTAAGTTATATGTAAATATAAAAAACAACGTATTAGCTTAAGTCCCTGGAAACTTTATGTAAACATGTTGAGTATTCTCTATATGGCAGGCTTTGATGTAATAGTAGGAATTTTGGCTCCAGAGATGAGTTAGTCATTGCCCACGGGGAACTTAAACCTGAGAGTGAAATTAGAGGGGCCAGTTAATTTTATAATTCATTGTCCCATCTAAAATGGGAGGGGCCACGGGACCATCTTATCTCGTGGTTTTAAAGTATATTCTCCGAAGCTCCAGGAGCTCATTAGTGTATGTGTGAGAAGTGGGTTAAAGAAAAGGTGGCAAATGTTTTCTCCATTCAGGCTTCTATCAGATTACCTTCGCTTTATCTGTTTTTACATTTTTGATCTTCCAAGAAGGTTCCATTTTAGGAAACAGTTCTGCAGCTTAAGAGAAAAATAAAATTTGAAAACTACGGACCGAATTAATCTAATCTCTCATTTCATTGGAAAACTGAGGATATAGGAGGATAATTGTCTTAACCTAGAATCACTGCTTTGCAGAACTAAGACTAGAAATGAGGTCAGCTGACTCTGAACCTATTGCTACTTTTTACTTTATTGCATCTGTTTCTTAAAACACCTGTAGAAAATAAGTCTCAAAATTACTTGAAGAGGTTCGTTGTGCTTATGCGATCATACTTTTCTTCTGATAAAGTAGCATTACTCACCTCCCCTTAGGACAGTTAATTATTATTCCTGATTAATCATGGAGATTTTATAATCTTGTATCAAGATGACAGGGAAAGCTACCTAATATTGATTTTTTTAAAAATCAGTGTTCAGAGAGCATTTCAGCCTCATCTGATACAGATAACTGATTAAAGGAGCTAGAGCCCTTCCACCAAACAAACAATTCCATTGATTTTATATGGGTGCACAATCCATAAGTATTATCTGTTATGTGTTTCTATATCCACGGTTCTTTGTGAAAATGCTTTCACAAATGTTTTCATTGTTTTTTCTTTAGTTTTATTTCATTAATCTTGGGCTGGATGTGTTTTGACAGGCCAAATAGGTAACATCAAATAACATCACATGTGTCATTTGAAGAGTCTGGTGCTCTTAAAATATTTTTTCCCAGCTTTGGTCTTTCAGATACATTTTATTCATTAATAACTTGGCATTAAATTTTACCATCCTGACATATTCCTTTTGGAAGAAGTATTTTTAATATGTCTATTATAGCTAAATTCTAAAATGATATGAGGATATTTAGGCTTTTGGGTTGGATGACTTAAAATCTAATAGTAAATTAATTTTTTTATGCAGATCTTTGATGGAAAACAGATTCCACAGAGAATGGTTGATGGATGGAATGCATTTTTCTTTGATAAAACAGAAGAACTGGTAATTTTTAAATAGTCTATCTTATAGAATGCTTACTGATAAATGTTAGGATTTGCATAATTTAATTTAATAATTTTACTTGGATTCGGAGTCCATATGTCGGATAGGTATAGATCTCTCGCTTCTCTGTCTTTCTCTCTCCTCACCTGTAGAAGAAGCGTTTACCTTCACTTGGAAAGAATACAGAAACATTAGGAGAGCTTTGGTTGGGACTGCTTCGCTTCTATACTGAAGAGTTTGATTTCAAGGAATATGTCATTAGTATTAGGCAGAAAAAGCTGTTGACAACTTTTGAAAAGCAGTGGACATCCAAATGCATTGCAATCGAAGGTAATTATTTGGCTTATATTCATTCAGGAATAAAACCAAAAAGCCAGAGTTTCATTTGGCCAAGGAAATTTGATGGGAAAACTGTAATAATTAGAATGTGGAAGATTCTTCCTTTTGATTTTTATCAGTTTCCTTTCTTTAATCTGTACTTTTAAAAGAATAAGTCACACAGAAAAAGTCCAGAACCATATGATTTCACTGATATGTAGGATATAAAACTGAAAACAATAAAGGAGCAAGACAAACAAATAAACAAACAAAAACTCATAGACACAGACAGTAGTTTAGTGGTTACCAGAAGGTAAGGGAGGAGAGGGGTGATAGATGAGGGTAAATGGGGTCAAATATATGTGATGGAAGGAAAACTGACTTGAGGTGGTGAACACACAAAGTGCTATATAGATGATGTATTATAGAATTATACACTTGAAACCTATGTAATTTTACTAACCATTATCACCCCAATAAATTTTAATAAAAAATAATAATTTGCTGCTTGGATAGTCTGAGTTATGTAGTATTAGACTATAGTTATGGTTACTAAGTATATTTTATGTTAATGAACGTAATTCTAAATTAAAAGTAAAATTTTTCTTTTCTAGACCCTTTTGACTTGAATCATAACCTTGGTGCTGGAGTTTCTAGAAAAAGTAAGTTTTAAATATAGAAACTCCCTGCTTTTAAAGCTCTTACACATTAAGGTCTGCAACTCTATTTTCTTTTTTCATTAGTGACCAATTTCATCATGAAGGCATTTATCAACGGAAGGAAACTTTTTGGTACTCCCTTTTATCCACTCATTGGCAGAGAAGCTGTAAGTTTATGTAATTTGAATTCTGAATATTTTCTTTTTTCTTACAGAACTTTTTTTTTTAATAGTATAAGAAACCTATTCCTATCTCTGAATTGGTTTTAAAAATAGGGAAAGAGATGGTTATAACTCCCTGTATTTTTTCTTATTGTACTTATAGTCCATCTATGTGCTAAATTTTATCTATTTAATCTATTTGTTAAATTCTGTCTCCCCCACTAGGCTGTAATTCCATGAGGATAGTCCATATCTGTAAGGTTTGCCATCATATCTCCAGTACTTACATGGTATCTGGTAAATAGGATGTACTAAATAAACATTTGTTGAATGAATGAGGGTGGATAGTCAAGACTCAGGATTCTTAAGTTTTGAAATTGAGGTGCCCAGTGTACATCTTCCATCTCTAGAAATCTTGATGAAAATACGAACAGAAAGCACTCCAAAGACACACTTTATTATGTGCTGAGGCTTCTGCTCTAATTTTGGTGTAGCCCTAGTAAACTGAGTTAGACAGCATGGAACTGAGAAGATTCCTCTTGCCTGCACTGGGTGGCAGTGTACCCCATTCCTCTTGGTCTCACTCTGATTTTTGCTTGCTTTCTAATGAGAGGAGGTCTTAATTTCACAGAGAAAGAAACTCCCAATAGAAGTAATCTCCAGAGAAACCATGTCTCTACTATTTATAATGAATATTCGTGATCTTGTTCAGTCCAGTTTCAGCACTCTTTCTTGGGGTTATGGGGTAAGAAAAGCAAAGAAGTCTAGAGCTTTTTTCCCCCTGGAGTACTGGTTTTCAGACATTTTTGATTATCCTGCCTCCTGGGGTAGTGATAATAATTATAATGGAGATAAATAAAATAATAATAAAACTTGAAAGAACACAAAACTCATGCAAGAACAAAATATCTAATAAAAGAAAATCCCATAATAATTTTACTAAAATATTAATTAAAATAGCAATAAATGAAAAGCACAGTTAGATCAAAACTAATCTGATGATGCACCGATAAAGCATTTTACCTGAAAATTATGGGAATTCCAACTATTAATATTAGTGTATAGGTGTATATGTTCAGTGGGAACCTAAATAGTACATTATTTACCAGATACCATGCAGTCAGACTTTTTGTTAGAATACTAAATTAGAGTCCTCAGTAAACTGGAAATGTGTTAATTTTAGTCTATCATATAAAATTTTAGTAACTTAATAAACTAGTGTGTTATTAAGTAATCCTAATTAGTAGATATCAGTCTTTATTCTCAACTGTCATTTGGTTTAAGAGCCAAACATCAGTTTGGGAGCCTATCAGAAGGGGCCTTTGAGTCTGCTAACCATTTTTTGATTTACTTTATTCTGTCTTAAAAGTCAGTCTGTAGGGACCAACCTGGTGGCTCAGGTGGTTGGAGTGCCGTGCTCCTAATGCCAAGGTCACCTGTTTGATTCCCACATGGGCCAGTGAACTGTGCCCTCTACAGCTAAGATTGTGAACAACAGCTCTCCCTGGAGCTGGGCTGCCATGAGCAGCTGGAGATTGGTGTGAGGTAGCTTGGATCTATCAGTTTAACTATTTACCTTTGATGGACATTTAGTTGTTTTCATTATATCAGTGTTATAACTGATATTGTAGAAAATATCATTGTGTAATAGTCTTTTATGCTTATACTTCTCATAGCAAAGTTTATTCTTTCAAAACATATTTATTGAATTTCTACTTTGTAATTATTTCTCTGCTGTGTAACTGGGATTGTAACAGCTTACAAAATAAATGTGTTTCATTCCTTTAGACTAATGAAAATAAAGACAAGTATGTTTTCTTTCATCTTGCTTGCTCACTTAAATATTCCCACTTCAACTATTCTTCTGCATTAGGTCCTTTGATATATTGACCCATTTTTTTCCATTCTGTCAGCTATCTTTTATGTTTGTTTTTCTTTTCATTTAACTTATATTCCCCAGTCTACTCTCTGGCTTATATTTCAGATTCCTTTGTACCATTGTCCTTTTGCATCCTTATGAGTTCAATCTTATATGAATTTAGCCACCTACCATCTGTTTGTGCTTGGGCAGCTAAACACTAATGGGAAGTCATAAAGATAGACAATTTCATTTATATAGTACAACTATAAATTAATATTCACCAGCCTCACCTGGACTTGCCATACTACCGTGTTTCCCTGAAAATAAGACCTAGCCAGACAATCAGCTCAATGTATCTTTTGGAGCAAAAATTAACATAAGACCTGGTCTTTTATTATATGACGTGGTCTTACATTATATTACATAAGACCCGGTATTATATATATTATATTATTTTATTATAATATTTTATTATAATACTTTATTATAATATTACATTATATTATATTATATTATATTATATTATATTATATTATATTATATTATATTATATTATATTATATTCATCGGGTATTATATTATACCCTGTCTTATATTAATTTTTGCTCCAAAAGACATATTAGAGCTGATTGTCCGGCTAGGTCTTATTTTCTGGGAAACACAGTATCTGACCTTCTTATTACATTCCTATTACATTTCTTTTCTTACTGTTTTACATACAGTTGACTGTATCTCCCATTCAATAAGAACTATTTTAGACTGTATTTATTTTACTCAGAATTCAGTACGCATCAAATATATGGTGATGGAAGGAGAACTGACTCTGGGTGGTGAACACAATGGGATTTATAGATGATGTAATACAGAATTGTACACCTGAAATCTGTGTAATTTTACTAACAATTGTCACCCCAATAAATTAAAAAAAAATTCAGTATGCATTGCATTTTGTTGCACCTTTCACCTCTGCCATTCTCACTCTTAGGTGTTTTCCCTCTGAGACAAAATGATCCCAGATAGCTATTCCTTCAACTTTTTTCTACCAGATCTAGAAATCTGTCTGCATCTATAAATACCTCTTCTTTATCAGAGACTAGTCCTTCCATATGCATTCTAGATCTATTTGTTCTTCACTTTATCTTGAATCTTCAACTTCATCTGTGGAAAACATTTTCAAAGTTGAAATACATAATGTAATTGCAAATTAGTATTATAGATGAACAGTTGCCATTGATTTTAATGATAGGAAACATTAACTATGAGCCTCAATTAAGCGAAATGTCTCCCTCAGAAAGATTTCCTCCTAACTAGTAAACTTGTATTACAAAAAAAATTCTATTCAATTATTGTTAGTATGTTTTTCAATCCTTTCATAAAAAATTTATGGAAATTTGCTTTCTCTCTTATTATATAAGTATCTACCTACATAGTATCTTCAGTTTTGCCACAACATGTAAAATATTTACCATCTGGTTCTTTATAGAAAAAGTTGCTGACCCCAGGTTTAGACCACCTTAACTGGGATGGCAGGATGGAGAAAAGTGGATAAAAGAGTTTCAGGACTAGAATAGGTACAATTTGGTGATGAATTAGAGGTGATGGGTAAAGAAGAACAAGTTCAGAATAATTCCTACGTTTCTCCCTTAAGCAATTGGGTAAATTGAGAAAGGCCTTCATTTTGTCCTGAAGAAAATATGATAATGATTTCATTTAGCTACATTGGTTTCATTAGTAGTAAATGTGAAGAATTATATTGCTTATCCTTTTTAAGAAATACAGCTTTACTGAGATATAATTTACGTATTGTACAATTCACCCATATAAAGTGAGCAATTCAGTGGTTTTTAATATATTTGCAGGATTTTGCACTCGTCACCACGGTTTAATTTTAGAACATTTTCCTCCTTTCTCAAGGAAACCTCTGTCCTCATTAGTAGTCACCCCCATTCCTTCTGTCTTGCACTCCCCAAATCACTAATCTACTTTTTGTCACTGTAGATCTGTCTATTGTGGATATTTCATGTAAATGGAATCATAGAATATGTAACCTTTTGTTATTGGCATCTTACATTTAGTATGTTTTCAGGGTTTGTTCATGTTGTAGCATGTATTAGAACTTCATTCTCCTTTACAGTTGAACAATACTGTATGGAAATGCCACCTTTTATTTATTCATCACTTGGACATTTGGGTGTTTTCTATTTTTTGTCTATTAGTAATTCTGCTGTGAATATTTGTACAAATTTTTGTGTGGATGTGTTTTCATTTAAGGGGGTATATACCTAATAGCTCTTAGGAGCTGCCAAATTGTGTTCTAAAGCAGCTGTGCTATTTTATGTGCCCACCAGCAATATATTTGGGTATCAGTTTTTCTACATCTGCACCAATACTTGTTATTGTTTTAAAAATTATTATTATAACCATCCTAGTGGGTGTGTGTCTTATACTCTTTATCCTTGACTTTAGGAAAATTTGTAGAACGCTAAGTCAACATGTTCTCTTGCCTTCCAAAGGTACTGTTAGGGCAGACTAGTCTTTGTGATGTGCAAAACAGAGCTAAAGTTTAGAAGGATAATAATGCAAAGTACTAGCATAAAACAAAAATGAACCTAGATCTTCTAAGACTTGGGAAAATGATTTACTTCTTATTGCTTCCTTACCATCTCTCGCTCTCTTTTTTTTGGCTTTTTTTTTTTTTTTTAAGTTTCAGGTGCACAAAACAATAATTAGACATTTACACCCTCACAAAGTGATAACCCCAACTTCCTTACCTTCTCTTTCGATATACCCTACTTCATATAATGTTATATGTTCTTGAAATTTCGTATGCAAATGCAGTCATATTTTAAATAAACTAGGGGATTGTTTTATTTACATAGAACTCTTTTGTATAGAGAATAATTCCTTTCCAGAAGTAACCTGGTGTAGCAATAAGCATGAGCTTTGTAGTCAGACAAACTTAGCTAAATCCTTTATGTGCTGTGTATCATCTTTTTTACTGTGGGCAAATGACTTGACTTTTCTGAGCCTCAGTTTCTGCATGTATAAAATGAGGATGAAAATAATATCTACTATATTAAGATATTATGCAAAGATGCTACAGATGAATGACAAAGTAGTGTGGAAGTAAAAGTGGTTAGTAACAGATATTGATGGTGATAATTCTGAATCTTATTTTCATATCATGGTTTTATTTACAGTTATATAATATTTGTTGATATTTATTTTCTTTTTTAAAAACCACTTTTGCATCTTGACCTTTCCATTTGGATTCAAAAGTTTATAGTGACTTTTTTTTCTAGTAAAGTTGTATTTTCTCCCTAGGAGTACTTCTTTGATTCCAGAGTATTAACAGATGGAGAACTGGCTCCCAATGATCGATGTTGCCGCGTGTGTGGAAAAATAGGCCACTACATGAAAGACTGCCCTAAAAGGAGAAGGTTGGCAAATGATTTTTTATCAACATTACAGGGGAAATAAATGTGAGGCTAATTGTAGCTATAACTGCTTTCAGATATGTTTATGTGAGAAAGTTCAGGGCTTTACATGGGACCTTAGGTAAATAGATTTGAATGGAATTTTGGAATAGTGAGATTCATTTGTGGTGCAATGGTGTCTCATAACGTTCATTTGTTCATTTATTAATTAATTCATTCAGTTGTTTTTTTTAATTGAAGAAGTATTTGGGAACTGAAAAAAAAAAGACCAAGACATGAGATCTTCCCTGCTGAGGACCTCAGTCATGCAGACAAATAATTAAAATATAATTAACTGAAACTTTGAGGTATATACTGTGAGGTATATCTGTATTTTGTACCTTGAGGAATGTGCATTCCATACACCCCCTGAAAAAATATATATAAAATATGTTTTCCTATGTTCTGTGTATATGCTATGTTTAATAGGCCAGAAAAATCCCTTCTTTAGTCATCAAATCTTGCCTATTATAAAGAGCTTAGAACTTTTCAGACGAAACAAACTCCTAGTCTATAATGCTATTATTTACTGACTATTATGCTATTATTATTTACTGACTATTAAATTTTGGCAAGACACTTACCTTCTCTAAGCCCTAAATTGTTAGAAGATTAAAATGAAATATTAAAAAATTAAAAATGTTTATATTTTATTATAAAGCTACCAGAATACCAGTTTTTGCCATATGAGTAGATGCCATATGAGTGTGTGTTCCCTTTTCTTCAAAAAGATGCATGAAACATGGGCATGTTAGTTTCTTTAATTGTGAGATTCTCGTGTAGTTTAGTTTGTTCTGTGACTCACTCACTTTACAAGTCCCTAGCCCCACATTATTGGTATCAGCAGTTTACTGTTTAGACTAAAGAAGAAAGACAGTGAAGAAGAGAAGGAAGGAAATGAAGAGGAGAAAGACTCCCGAGACCTTCTTGACCCCCGAGACCTCCACGATACTCGAGACTTTAGAGACCCCAGAGACCTCAGATGTTTTATATGTGGAGATGCAGGACATGTACGAAGGGAGTGCCCAGAGGTCAAGCTGGCTCGTCAGAGGAATAGCAGTGTGGCAGGTAAATTAAAATGGTTAAAAATAGTTTCTGGTGGAAATAAAGTAACTTATGTTTACGCCATTCTAAGGACCCTAATTCCTCTCCATTCCAAACCTAGCTGTATGATTTTGGACTTTATAATTTCTTAAAGTGATCAGATTTAGAGGCTTTTATTTTGAACAGTACTTGGATATGTTCAGTATCGAGGTCTTTGCAATCTGTTGTATTCAATTAACTCCCTGTAAGTAATCTTTAGATCTGAGTCATGCTATTTCTCTCGCTATCTAAAGTTAACAGAAATGAATGAGAGGTTTTTCCTGGGAGCAGAAAAATACTGTTGTTACGAGAGAGGGAGATCTATTCCTTTTATATTTCATAAAGAATTTTTAAAATTAGAAACCCAAATGAGTTTATTGAAAGCGACAAAAGGAATATTTGAGAAGTGATGATTTTCAGTTATTCAAGTTTTTGTTGCAGAAGATATTTTCTTAAATATATTGTCTCCTTTAGAAAAGCACAACAAAAAGCATTTGTTCTTGTTTCTAGGACCAGTCTATTTTTTTAATGATCAGGATTGAAAAATGGCTTTAAAAAAATGAGTTGTTGCAAGTCCTTTGTTAACATAATCATAGTTTAAAAGTCCAAGTTTATAAAATCTCAGAGAGATTTGTGACTCTTGGAGAAGAAGGGAGTTTATTGATTGTCATTTCTCTGCTATTTTTTTTAAAATCTCTTGATTTTCTTTGTGATCTCTTCTCTTAGCAGCCCAGCTGGTCCGCAACCTTGTAAATGCCCAGCAAGTGGCTGGTTCGTCCCAGCAACAGGGTGATCAGTCCGTAAGGACTAGACAGTCTTCAGAATGTGTAAGTACTTTGCCTGCAAATGGGTTAGCCTTGGCAGAAGATAGCACTATTTTGGGTGGGTAATTGGATTGCTCTTTCAGACTGGCAAATACAGTCTTCCAGATTACACAGTGCTTTGTAGAGGCATCCTTGCTAAGCATATGAGGTGGAAAGAGCATTGCTTTTGGAGTAATGTAGATCTGGGTTTATATCTATGAACAAGCTCCTTAACTTCAGTGAGCCTGCTTCCTTACAAGATTGTTTTCTATTTATCCTTGAGTCTCAACTTATGGGTCATTTCCTCTGGGATGCTTTCCTTGATTTCCAGCTTCTTTCATCTTCCCTCCTCCCAAAGTGGGTTTAAGTGTTCACCGTCTGTGATTTCATTATATACTATACATTATTACATTCTTTATCATAGTAATCATTGTACTTCATTGTGATTGCTTATGTAATCTTTATCTGCTCGTCTTCCTTTCCCCCACAAACTTTAAGCTCAATGAGGGGATACATGGTAGTATTTTTAATTTCTAGAACAGTGCCCAGTACATAATTGACACTCACTAAATACTTGATGAGTGACTGAATGAAAGTGACTGTGAGATACTTAGATGTAAATTTCTAGTTACAAGTTGGAAATATGGGATCTACACGATGGGAATGATGTCTGGGCTCTACTTCAGGCATTAAAAAGGTTTATGAGGTAATGCTATGTGAGAGATGGTTTGAGGATCTTAGGAAAAATCCTACCTTCATGTAAAATGGAGTTCTATTATTTGTTCTTATGTACACGTAGTGTTCTGTTTGTATTGTTCTAACAAAATAATTCCATAATTTTGTATTTTGGTAATCTCAGCTTTTATAAAATTAAGATGTTTGTAAATTAATTTCAAAATGTATCTTTTTTTTCTCTGCAGTCTGATTCACCATCTTATTCTCCTCAGCCCCAGCCATTTCCACAGAACTCTTCCCAATCAGCTGCCATTACCCAGACTCCATCCCAGCCAGGATCCCAACCCAAGCTTGGCCCACCCCAGCAGGGAGCCCAGCCCCCCCATCAGGTCCAAATGCCTATGTATAACTTTCCTCAGTCATCACCAGCTCAGTATTCTCCCATGCACAATATGGGATTGTTGCCAATGCACCACCCCCTCCAGATCCCTGCCCCCTCCTGGCCCATCCATGGCCCAGTGATCCACTCTGCACCAGGCAGTGCTCCCAGCAATATTGGCCTGAACGATCCCAGCATCATCTTTGCGCAGCCTGCTGCCAGACCTGTGGCGATCCCTAGTTCTTCTCCTGATGGACACTGGCCTCGTACTGTGGCTCCAAATTCCCTAGTGAACAACGGTACAGTGGGGAATTCGGGTAACCCTTCCTTTTCTTTTGTATCTGTCTGTCTATAAAAGCACCCAAACATTGGTTGGGTGATTCACTTACTGGTTGAACCTGGGAAAATAAATGTGATGAAAAGGATGGCAAACAGTATTTGTGGAAGGGCAGTATAGGATTAGGTAAAAGTAGAGAGTATGTGCTGCGGGTTCAGATTGCCTGGAGTTGAATCCTGCCTCTGCCATTTGTTGTGTGGCATTGGGCAGTTACTTAATCTCTTTGTGCATTGGTTTCATCTATAAAATAGGGATATTAATCACATCTAACTCGCAGGGATATTGTGAATATTCAGTGAGGTGGTATACATACATGTTAGTTATTTTACTACTGTTTTAAATTTCTACTGCAGTCCTGCTTTGTGTAAGTATTATTAGCACTTATTTTACTTTTGAGGAAATTGAAGGATTAAGTAACTTAATTATCGTGCTGTCAGATTCATAGTAGATCCAAGATTTAATCCAATTTTTTTCTTAAAAACCTGTGTTCTTTGCCCTAGACACTTATTATCTCCCAGTAGGGAGCAGTTCTTTAAAAAGAAAAAGATATTGGTAGCACTTTGTAGCATTAAAAAATAGTTTTTCTCTGATATCTAAGTAATAGATGTTCATTACAGAACATTTGAAAAGGAAAATCATCTGTAATCTTAATTCTTAGACATAATTGCTAAGTAACATTTTGGTGTATTACCATACAGTCACTTACTTGCATTTACATATTTGGAAATAGTTCATATATGCCGTAAATTTAGTTTTATATTTAGTTTTCTAGTGATTACTATTTTAAAAACTGTTATGGAAAATTTCTTAAAAAACGATTATGGAAATGTACACAAAAGAGAGTAAAGTATAATGACCCCTCCATTACCCAGTTTTAATAGCTACCAATGTTTGATATTCTTTTATCTTAGCCCTTCACCCCATTAAAAAAATGCCTTGAGTATTTAATAAAATCTGAGACATTGGGTCAAATTTGCTTATAAACTTTTATCTCTTTTTTTAAAAAAATCAAGCCGTTTACCATACTCAGCATCATCTAATATCCATCCCTTGTTCCTTTTTCCCTATTTCTCTAAAATTATTGTTACAGATTTATTTGAATCTAGATTCAAACAAAGCCCATTCATTGTATGTGATTATTACATCTCTTAACGCTCCTTTAATTTATAACAGTTCCCCCTCACTATTTTCTTCCCCCATATTAACTATTGAAGAAACTGTAGAGTTTTCCACATTCTGGCCTTGGCTGATTATGGCATTATTTAACATGTACCTCTGTCCCTTTATTTCCTGTAAAGTGGTAGTTAGGTCCAGAGGCTGGATTAGTACAGATTTTTTTGTTGGTGGTGGTGGCAAGTATCTTACTTCTTGATTGGTCCTGTATGTTTCCTATTCTCGTACTTCAGAGGGAACTGTCTGGTTGTTCCGCTTTTAGTGACTTAAGATTAATCAATAAGTTAGGTGATGTCTGCCTGTTCTATCCATTATGAAGTTCCTCATTAATTTTTACATCATAGTCTTAGCCACCATTTATAATTATTGTTACCCATTAATTTTACTAGGGGCTGTAAAATAATGGTTTTTCTATTTACTATTTGTGATTCTTCTATAAAGAAGAACTTTTCCTTATTAATTGCTTGGTTACCCCGAAATATAATTTGTGTGGGAAATGTAGATTAAAAGCTTGATTCCTTCACTTTATCAATTTTCAAAAGAATTTTAGTGATAATTTTAAACAGAAGTATCCTATTACTTAGAGCACTGATTGAGGAAGTATCTCTGACCTCTTTGGGAACAATACAAATAATGTACTTTGCTGAACAGCAATGCCAGTATGTGGGAACTCAGATTTCCTAGACGAAAGGATATATGGCATACAAGACCATTTTAACGTGGCTTCTACTTCTCTCATGTTTATTGCGTATATGCCATGACATGCACCATGATAGTCATTGAGTTATATGAACCATGAAGACAGACCCAGTGTTTTGCCCTTTGCTATTTTGGTTCAGTTTTTACAGTTCTCCCTCTCTTCACCACTAGTCGGTCTCTGTTTTAGTCTTAATGAACTAAAAATTAACATTTCACTAGCACATTGTATTGTCTCTTACCCCTGATTGTTTACCTAAGTTATTCACTCTGCCTGGAATATCCTCTCCATTACTTCTTCTGCTTACCGGCACCTCCTCCTGCTTTGCCCCAAAACTTGGCTGACTTACTCATCCTCCACTTTAGAAGTTAGATCACTTTCTTCAGGAAGCCTTTAACTCTTGCTTAATCTGTTTTCCAATTGTATTAGATATCCTTTCTCTCCTCCATGTTTCCTTAATATCCATATCATAGTACTTGTCTTACTATGTTGAAATTGTGTATTTACTTGTCTGCAGAACCCATTAGACCAAACTTTTAGAGGCTGAATTGTTTCTTGTCCGTATGTCTCCCTAGTGTCCAGTATAGTGCGTGATGTATGGTAGATAATATTATTCATATAACATTATTATATAATAAATTATTACTCAGTAAATATTTATTATTTGTTGGGTGGGTCTGTAAATCCTAGTTAATATTACAGCTAAAATTGCTATTATGTTAAAAATGGCAGGACTGGATGGGAACATACTAAAGATAATAATAGTTTATTAGAGTAGGAGGTTGTGTGAGGTTTTTTTCTTCATTTTTGAAATTGTCTTTAATGAGTTTGTATTACATGTATTATGAAAATATTTGGTTGTGAAAATTGGCCAAAGGAGATTGGAATATATTCTTTAAAAAATACCTTTTTATGTTAGAACGTCATTTTTCAATTTGTCAGAGGACCTCCGTATGTATACCTAGTCTCATTTATTTTTTGTAAATGCAGCAGCTTCAGCTTTTATTTATAATTTGGCTTTATAAACTTGTGGTAAACCAGCTGCTTTGTTTTCCTGGTTACTTCCTGAGAAGACTGAGCTTTTAAGAATGCGGCTAGTATGGGTTTTAGTTTTCTTGCTCTCTATTCCTTATTCCATACCTCCTAATTTGAGTTCTGATTGGGAAGTTTAATGAATAAGGACAGTGTCTTTCAGATTATTTCCTGCCACTTCATGACCCAGAATGATAAAAACCACCAAAAATGATCGAGAAGATTCAGGGGGTACTATACTTTGAAAGATGTACTTAAAGATCATCTTAAAGGGAAGTAGATTGGGGGGGGGGGCTTAGTTTGCTATAGGAAGAATAGGAGTCATATTTCTTGAGTTCCTACTTAAATACCAGAACTTAGGGAACCCACTTTTATTTTTGTTATCTTACTTAGTCCTGACAACAACCTGAGGTTCGTAATTGAACCTTAGTAATTTATGGAACTGGGATTTGAATGTATACCTTTTTGGCTCCTAAGCCCTAGAACTCAACCATTAAACCACAGTGCCTCAGCTTCCAACAAATAGAAATCTCCTTCAAGGCCAAGATGTGATTAATTCTAGGACAGTTAGCATGGTCTTTAGGACAAAATGGAAGCTCCTTAATGATGTACTAAGGTTTTTTGAAATATAGATCCTACCTACCCGTCTAGCCTTTTCTTTTACCACTTCCTTCTTTAATCCCCATCTCTATATTGTCAGTTTCGTAGCTTCCCAAACTTCCTGTATTTTCCTACTTTCTGACTTTCGTACATGGTATGTCTGAAATGCCCTCCTTGCGCCATTTTGCCTAACTTGCTCCTTGTACTTTAAAACTCAGTTTAGTCAATCATCTTAGGAAATCCTGCTCTATCCTTGAACAACCCTCTCTTTGCAATACCTCTCACTGATGTTTTATAGCAGTTACCACATATTAATGTATATGTCTTATATGTCTCCTGTATGAGTAATTTAAGCAAAATTACAGTGTTTGATTCTTTAAAACTTTTTTTGGTATACTCTGCATAGCAGGAATGTATGAATGAACACACTGATGTTTTAAAATATGTCTTTCCTTTTTCACTGAAATGCAGAGCCAGGCTTTCCAGGACTGAATCCTCCCATTCCTTGGGAACATGCAGCACGTCCTCATTTCCCGCTTCTCCCAGCTTCGTGGCCTTATGGTTTGCATCAAAACTTCATGCATCAGGGAAATGCCAGATTTCAGCCCAACAAACCTTTCTATACTCAAGGTACCGATGCTTACAAATTTGTTAACAAGCTGGGTGGGTTTTCTGGGACAAGGTGCGTTTGTGAAGGCCAGGGTCCAGGAGTGAAAATTCATGCATTCAGTAAACATTTATTGAGAGAGCATGCTATGTGTCATATTGTACTGACTGCTTGTTGTTCGAGCAAGAATTAAACCCCCACACTTAATGCATATAATTTAGAAGAGCCGGACATGTAAAATAGACAAGCATAGGAATTTAGAAGAATCAGTTAATGTTGCCCTGGCAGAGGAAGCAGGATATGGATACCAGGGATCAAATCACACAAGACCTTTTACATTTTAACTAGATTTTGAAAGAGATACGGGATTTTTTTTTTCCCTAGAGAGTAGGGGGAGGAGTGTTCCTAGCTGAAGGAATAATATATGCAAAATCTCAGAGTTTTGCCTGGCATAGTGAGGAAAAAAGAGAAAAGAAGAGAATATAATGGGACTAGAGGATGAGGTAAATGGGCAAGACGTATAGGTGATGAAACCAGGGAAGATATGCTGAGGCCATACTCTGCAGGAGTTTAGACTCAGTTTAGTAAGCAGTCAGTATCTAATAGAAGTTTTGAGTTGAGTAGTGAGGGACACGATCAGATTTGTTTATTAAAATTCTGACTTGAATGACATTAGAATTCATTATATTCTGTTGGTGCTGATATACCAATAATGGCTTTAATATAAGTAATGAATATTACAAACCAGGGAGAATGCCAAGGAACTTGTAGCATTTTATCTAGCCTACTTGCCTCAAAGCTATCTCAATTTTAATAGGGAATGTCTGAGACTGGCTATCAGCTGTTGGTTAACCTAAACCAACAGAGTTAAAAAAAACTAGAGTCAGTTACTATAGTTAAACTTCAGAGTACAAGAAAATAAAGAAATGCACTCAGGAAATGTTGACTGAATGAAATGATATTTTGGGGAAGCCACTGGTATGAGTGTCAGGCTTGATACATTTAGGCCTCCCTAAACTATCCATGTACTGCCGGGGCATCCCTGTATTACAGAGTGGCAGAACCTTGACTGCTTTCTTCTTCTGAGCAAAGAACTAGGGTGAGGGAAATTAGTATAGCATACAAGTCCTTTTAAAGGGGAAAGTCTGAAGTTCTTTCCTGGTGGCTTTGTTTCCCTCGATTCCTTTCTCTTTGGTCTCCTCTCTTCTTTCACATACCCACATTTCCCTTCCCTCTTCCTTCTCCCTCTCACCAAATGTTTTGACATGCTTCATCATCACCTCTTTACTATATAAATAGAAAAAAAGAGAATAGCTACAAATTAATTCTAAGGGTTGCCAGATAAATAGGCACAAGCCTTTCAGTTTCCTGTCTGTGTTGTGTCCGACAGACAGATGTGCCACCCGTCGGTGTAGAGAGCGTTGTCCCCACCCACCAAGAGGAAACGTGTCGGAGTAATGCGAGTCCATTTTCTTTCAGCTGGTCTACCGATGTACAGCAACCAGCCAATCCTGCTGTCTCAAGGGTATCCGTACCTCAATGTCAGTTACATTCAGCAGAAAAAGTGACATTTAATGGAAAGCAAAACAAATCAGGTCCTGATTTAAAATTTTAACACGTTTAGATAGCTTATTTAAATTCTAAGACTGTTTTTAAAGACTGTATTATTTGTATATAAATATGAACTATAGTTTTTACTAGTATCACCAAATTGAGTGATACAAATTTCATCTATTTTATTACCCTATTTTTAAGGGAATTTTATGTTTTGTTTAACCTTGATGAATTGTATAAACAGAGAATTTAAAAAATTACATTCTTTATTTTCTATTAGCTGTATTCATACTTTGGTTGCTTCAGACTTTATATATATTGTTCTTAAGAATTAGGAAAGACTTTCATGTGTTTTAAATTTGTCACTTCTATTCTTTACAGAACCTTGTAGTGCCAAAAACTTTTTAAAAGGTAAAAAAAAAAAATAAAATAAAACTACAACATGAAGATTCAGAATTTTTTTCTTTTACATTCTTGTATGTTGGATATATTCAAAATTGAACAGAAAGTTGCTTTTACCTGTATTTGAAGTAATTCTATTTTAAGTTAATAAATTTTTTTGACGAGTCAGATTTGTTTAATTCATCTTGTTTAGATGATGGAAATATAATGTAACAATTCAGAGGTTTGTTTTACTCTCAATGAATAGAATATTCTCTCAGACTTAGTTTTAGAAATCCAAGGATCTTTTTCCATCCTTTGTTTTACTGGATTTTCACAACACCCCTATGAAGTTGAAAGAAGCTGATGCTATCTCCATTTTATCATTGAGAAAAACTGCGGTGCAAAACAATAAAGTGAATTCCTAAGGTAGCACACACAAACATATTGGAATTAGAATTGAAACATCTTTTGAAGAGTTTTTAAACACAGACTGATACTGGATATTCGAGTGGAGGGAAGGTCTTATTTACTGAGGAACTAGTATGTTTCAGACCATCCCTTTTGAATCCTACTTACTACCTGGAAAGCACACTTGCCAGGATAGTGTTTACCAATAATCCATGTAGTCAGTGATTATAATTGGAATTCAAACTTGTGTCATTGGTGGTAGATTTTTTTTAAGCTGTTTTTGGTACTATACATTGAGGTAAAGTCATTTTGCCTAACCCCCTCAATTAAAGAGATTTGCCAGGGATTTTAGGCTACATGATGCTATAGATTTCTTTGGACTACAGAATAAGTGAAAAGAAATGTTTCATGGACAGTGTCTTCTTTGTTCTGCTTCCTCAGATACGCATTACTTAAATAGGAGACTACCTGGGCTTTTGCCATGTTTTCCAACATGGAAGATGCTTGAAATCTATTGCAGGAGGTTGAGGGCTTCCCTGCCGTATTTACAGCCCTAAAAAGGTATTTATTAAGTGTTAAAACCAGGTATATTTACTGTTAGTTTTTCACATTAAAGCTTCAGTATCCCTCAGAATCCTAAGTAAGGTAATTAGCTCATTTGTTAATGAGATACCTGGCCCAAAGTATGCTTTTGTGTAAAAATAAGATTCAGAGCATTCAAGATTTTCTCTTGAAGTGTGGTCAAGTATTTCATCTTTCAGGTCTTAATGAACAGGTTGAGGTGTAGAGGGTGTTCATTTTATTCTACTTTTGTATATATTTAAAATTTTCATTAAAGAGAAAACAATCTGCAAGAACAGACTGCCCCCAGCTCAGCCTTCCTTCCTAAAGGAAAGCACTATACCACCGGACAGAAGGAATTTATGGGGCTACAAACCCCAATAACCTAGGTTTTACTTATAGGATGGTGTTATATATAGTAATTTTCAGCATCTCACTGGTTCCTCCCTCAGCAATTGCCAGTGTTTAATAATTGGCAAAACTGTTCCTAGTTGAAAAGTAGAAAACTCTTAGTTTATAATTTATACAGTAGTAGCTCAAAATTTACAGACTTTTCATAGAAGTTGTAAACTTAAAAGTTTTTATGAATTCATATTCATTGTAGAGCAATTGAAAACTGCAAAAATTATTCAACTTACGCAGCGAACACACACACATTCTTAATGTTTTTAAATGTTTTGTATATTTATTAAAGATTATTCAAAAATATGAATATTAATGATGTACTATGTAATTTGTTCAATCCCCTAATATGGACATTTTGCTACTTCCAGTTTTTCAAATATATAAAAAAAATATGTAAAATGATGGGATAAAGCTATTTTTAAAAATTTATATTTGTTATAGTTGACATTCAATATATTTAGGTGTACTAGTGATTAGACATTTATATATCCTATGATCACCGTAACTCTAGTATGACACCATAGTTATTAAAATATTGCCTATTCCCTATGTTGTATTTTA
This sequence comes from Rhinolophus hipposideros, assembly GCF_964194185.1. Taxonomy (NCBI): domain Eukaryota; kingdom Metazoa; phylum Chordata; class Mammalia; order Chiroptera; family Rhinolophidae; genus Rhinolophus; species Rhinolophus hipposideros. The sequence continues at coordinate 58,472,219 of NC_138054.1, forward strand.
CATCCCTATGACTATATTTATAACTGGCAATTTGTACTTCTTAATCCCTCCCACTTTTTTCACCCATCCCTAACTACTTCCCCCACCCCTTTATCCATTTCTTCTCTGTATCTATAAGTTGAAATCATACGGTATTTCTTTGATGTATTTCACTTAACATAATATCCTCTAGGTCCATCCATGCTGTTGCAATGGCAAGATTTCATTTTGTTTTATGGCTGACTAGTATTCCATTGTAGATATGTACATCTTTATCCATTCATCTATTGATGGACACCTAGGTTGCTTCCATATATTGGCTATTGTAAATAACGCTGCAATGAACATAGGGGTGTTCAATGAACAAAGTAATTCCTGACAGGTTTGAGGTGATCTCATTGTGGTTTTGATTTGTATTTCCCTGATGATTGGTGATGTTGAGCATCTCTTTAGTAATTTGCACCCAACATTACAAACTGATACTATATGGGAAAAATCAGAAGGCATTTTGCATAAGGAATAAGAATTCTTTCCTGAAGTTTTTTTCAGTACAGAATATGTGTGTACAGAGGTAGTTATAAAGCTATGGTTCCACGGCCTCATCCAGTAGGCTAGCACATAGATGACAGAAGTCGCCCTTCAGCAAAGTTGATCCTTAAAGTTCCATCTCCTCTGCAAATCTGTAATTTTTATCAAAATGATCAACAGAGAGATGTTCATCATGCCCCACTCACTGTTATCTCTTCATACTAATGAGAGAATAGGGATAATCTGCTTCTTGCTATAAGTTGGCTGTGCTGTCCCCCTTTGGTCCAGATTTCACCATATGCCTGAGTAAGTATGTTTGGGGAGGTTTATTTGTTATTAAAAATTGGGTTTTTTTAAGGCAAGTTTAAATTTTATTTTAAAATTTTTATTTAAACAATATACTGGATGATGAGTTGGTTGGTCCATAGGTTATTAATCCAAGACATTTCACCTAGATCACTGGTAAAGAAAAAAACCGCTCAGAGTATAACTGATGTAAATAGAAGTGCTTATATTTAATTTTTAAAGGCAGTCCTATATACAATTGTATGATAAACTATAATAGCTCTATGGACAACTTTTATTAGCTGAAGTATCACCAGGAGAGGAATCACTGAAGAATATGAAATCTCAAGTGATTCCAAAATGCTTTAATATTGCTGCAAAAATCCTTCAGTTCAAATAGCAAGCAATAGAATGTTTATCCTATGACCAGATACAGCTTCCCAAGAAACTGGATCTCCACACAATTCTTCCTGGGACCAGAACTGTCTGAAGTCATTCAAATCACTTTTCCGTTTTTAGAGGAGGAAAGGTAAGTACAGGTAAACAGAACTTTTCTAACCAAGATCCCAGCACCTTCTTACCAACATCCATGGACACTTTTTAGTCCTTATTTTGCTGCTTTGTTCTTAGGTACTCTTTCCTAATTCTACCTTTCTGAATGCTCCTCTTCCTCTCACTAGTGTTGCTGTTGCCTATGATTGTTACTGGCTTTTCTTACATATACACAATCTCTGGGCCATCTCATTTATTTCCACATATTGCACAATTACCTAAATACTGTCATTTCAGGGCCAGATCACTATGCTCAACTCCAGTCCCTATTTCCAACTGTCTGAACTTTAGATAATATTGTAGCTGTGTCAAATTAAACTTGAAACTGAATGCATCATTTTCACTGCCACCACAACTCTCACTACCTGCCCCTTTATAGCCTGGTTTCTTCCTGCTGTATTTTCTGGCTTTGTGAATGATGTTGTCCAGCAGTTCAGGTCAAAACCCTGAGTGGTATTAAGATACGTTTGATGTTTTTCTCCATCAAACCTTTTCAATCTTACTGCCCTACTGCTACTGATTAGACTTAGATAATGTCAATGCTTGTAGGACAAAGGCTGAATACCTTAACCTGGAATCCAAGGTTTGTGTGGAAGAAATACTATATAAGAATGCTACAGAAAATATGTTTTACTGTTTGTTGCACTGTTCAATGCAACTGGATTAAAAAGGTCCAGAAGCTTTACGTTTGCATTCTTTTCTTACAAAGCTGCTGCTAACCAGTCAGTTTTCATGTTTATTACCACTTGGTATTGCTAGGGGAAAAAGTTTGCGCTAATACGTTTTAGCTTGATTTTTGAATGTAACAGCAACAGCACAAATCTCAGGATTCTCATAAGTTTCAGTCACAGAGCAAACCAAAACCAAACCACAGAAAGATAGGAAATGTTGTGTCAAATTTAATAACAAAAGGATCACTAGGTGCCCACATCCTCTCCTTGTCATTCATATCCTCCACCCCCTCAAATCCTTTTACCCTCATAAATTTGAGTCCAGTCAAGCAAGGTTGGTTGTAGAAAGAGGTCAAAAGCTGTCCTTGGGAAGCATTATCCTTAAACGTGGATTAGGATTCAAAAAGAGATACAAATCTCAGCACCTCTTTCATTTAAAAAAAAAAAAAAAGTGGAAAAACATTTAGGTTAAAAAAAACCCTAAAATATTCTCATAGCTGCCTGGGGAGTAGATCTTAATCTTTCCACATAGACAGATGCCTTCATATCTGAAGGAGGCCGTTGGGACTAAACCCAAACTGAGTCCATTACTCATTCCCTCTCCGGCTCTTCTTGTGGCTTTTCTTAGACCTGAAATGGCAACACAAATCATTATATTTAACATCTGTTCAAGAAACTGGGCAAGGACTTTTGAGGAAGACTGGAGTATGATGACACTGGTGTTTTTATGTCTCAGAGCAACATAATGAGTCATGCATTGCTATCAAAAATTTACCATGGAGGAAATGACCTCTAAGAGGTTAAGACTGCATCTAGTAGTATATATAGCATAGAGATTGCTAATGAAAGCTTATCACATGAAAGTAAATTGTCCTATATCACTCTGTTAAAAGCTGGGATGCAAGCCCAGGTCTCCTGAGACCAAAGCTCATGCCCTTACCACTATCCAAAGCTGCAATCCTAAAAGTAAAAACAACAGAATAACACAAACATTCATAATTCTAATAATTCTCAGGGCAGTAGGCCAATTTTGTCTTGTAATGAATTCCTAAATATCCCCATTAAGAAAATTTAAGGTCCAATTTAGTTGTTATTGGAATTGTAATTTCTGAATAAAGAGTGAAATTCTTAAGTCAAAACAGAGGTTAATGCATACCTTTCAGGAGACTTTGAGTGGCTCCTGTGTCTGTGACTACGGTGATGACCTGGGGAAGAAAAGACCATTGGATGAATGAGATTCTACCCTCCTCCACTCTCATTTTCACCTCCCCTAATTCCTTCCATTGGCTTAATATTTTGGCCTATGCTAGGGATACCTCTGGTTGGTAGCACCTCTCCAAACTGGGATGTGTGTGTGTGTGTGTTGAGGAGAGGAGAACTGAACCCATTTCAGATGCACTCAGGGCTTTATGGTTAATTACTACACAAACATCACATTGGGTATTTACCACTACTCTGTTAGGTCTTACTCCTATAATTTCAGATGAAAAAAAAGTGAAAGCTAATCCTATCAGCAAAGCTTATAAATGACAGTCAAGGTGTGAACTCTAATTCAAATTTAAGTCCATTTCCTTTTCTTCTAAAGAATAACACAGGCACTCCTGTACTTCAGGTTAATTGCCCCCATTACATTTTTTTGTTAAGACAACCAATAGCAAAAGGCCCAAATGCTGTACCTGGGGACTTGGAGCGGGATCTGTGCCGTCTATCTCGGGACCTGCTGCGGTGCCGTCTTGGACTCTTGCTCCGATGCCTTTCTCGGCGAGGGGAGGGGCTGTAGAAATGACTGGTTAGACTCCCATCTCTCGTTGACAATATACTCACAAAAAGGCACCCCATCCCCAAATCCCTGACCTTCATTACAAAGCACTGAAGGCTTACCTCCTCCTTTTTGGAGACCGACTCCGCCTATGTGGAAAGAAGAGGAAGAGCTTTAGTAGTCATACTAGGTGTTGTAGATTGGCCAGTCCTTCACTCATCTCAGTTATCCATGTCCTTTGTCATGTTACTTTTTAGCACCCTCCCAAGTCTAGGATTGGCCATGTGCCCTGCTTTGGCCAATGGGATAGTTAAAGATGTGATAATAAGCAGATACTGGAAAGCTACTTGCTGATTGAGCTTGTTTACTCTTAAATTCTGCTATTGCCATGAGAAATGCCTAACTTAGCCTAGAATGAGACAAACATGGAAAAGAGATGAGTTGTCTCAGTACCCTATACTGGCCAACACTGCTAAACAGTTAGGTGAACATAACATCCTCAAAAAATTGCCTATCCAAGCCCAGTTTATATCACTGCAGACTTGTGAACTTAAAAGACGGTTATTGTCTGCAAATAAGGTTTTGTGGGTGATGATTTTTCAGTAACTAATACACTGGGCAAGCAAACATTCTCCACAGACTTGCATTTTTCTCTCCCCAAAGTCCAAACTTCTACACTACAGTGTTTAAAGTCTCCCTGGAAGAGGCAAATGACTAGGACCTTACCTTCTGGGAGAACGACTCCTACTCCTCCTGTAGCGCAGTGTGGGAGAGCGACGAGGCTTATCCAAGTCTCGGTAGCTTCTCCGTCGGTGATCAGGTGATGGTACTCTCTCCAACTGGAAACAAGATGAGTCAGTGATGAGCACAGATTTGTACAGAACCATCTAGAACACTGCTTACACTCCCCATTCTATCCCAAATTCTACCTTCAAGGGACTTACAAACCTGTAGCAACAAGCACGGACAGTGCTTAAGTTGTGTTATCTAAACACCATATCTCAGTAAATGGAAACAAGGACTCTTTGGAAAATGGCTACTACCAGGTCAGGGGCAGAAACTAACACATGATTAGACTGTATTGTCATATTAGAAAGCAAGGAGGCGGAGAATACTATGATTGTATCAAAAAAGTCTCATGACTCCAGTTGAGGCATCCTCACAGGCTAAAGATGGGATAATCTAAGTAGCAAGCACAATAATGGTTCAAAACACATCAAATCTGAGTTCACAATGTTACCAAGA